>NC_044312.2:93689484-94316733 GCF_007474595.2 Lynx canadensis | reverse complement strand
GGGATTGAAGTTATCTCCCAGAAAGTACAAATGATGTTAAAATATTTCAAGTGTTTGACTTGTATTTTCAGACTCATTAAAGGAATAGTTAATTGACAACTCTACTTGTTAATATTAATTTCTTTTTTCTTTATTCCATATACCTTGTATACACCCAAATGTCTCATTCTTTCTCTTCTCTTTGTCTTGTGGCTAAATTTCATGTTCTTTCTCTATCATTTCTATTTCTTAGTGCTTTGCCCTTCCCCCTTTCTGTGATCACAAAGGCCCAAAAGAAACTGCCAGTCCAAACAGAAAAGGGACATAGGCAAGAGTTTGCAAAATTAGACATTTTTAGCAGGTTGAAAGAAAGGAAAAGCTATTTTCTTTTCTGTCACACTGAGATAAAGAAGTTACAATTCTTACAGTCACTTGTACATGTTAATGAGCCGCAGAGTATGATTGGAATCAGTAGTACATTTGTGTATGTGTGCATATGCATGCACATGCATGATGGAAAACTGTTTTCCATATATCTCAGTGACTCATTGATTTATTGATTTTCATGGTGAGATAATTTTATCTCCACCACACTAACTTTTGAATGACAAGACATGCGTTACTGAATGGAATGGACTGACGTGTTCATGGCAGTTTGTTGATTTTGTTGTTATTGTTTGGCTGGAGGATCTTTCTTTTTTACCCAACTGTTAGGGGTTGCATTTTAGTCCCTCCAAAAGAGAAGTTGAAGTACTAACACCCACTTCCTCAGAATGTGACCTTTATTGGGAGGACTATTGCAGATGTTATTAGTTGAGATGAGATCATACTGGATTAGGAAGGTGCTTCATCCAGTGACTGGTGATCTTGTAAGAAGAGGCAAGGAAAGATCCTCTCCTCAGAGCATCAGAACATAGCCCTTTCAACACCTCGACTTTGAACTTCCAGCCTCTAGAATTATGAGATTAAAAAGTTTATGTTGTTTTAAAATAGTCAATTTGTGGTACTTTGTTACAGTAGCTCTAGGGAACTAATATACTAGTTTTTAAGATGAATAACTTTGGGACATTATTGACAGTCCAAGGAGGAGATCTGAGGATGAGTACTAGGATGAACCCATTCAAGAGGACTGTAAATACTTCTCAAAAGATCGGAAATTTTAGCTCCGTTGAAGTTGGTCCTTCGTTGGTTTCCTGTCTGTTTAGCTGTCCTCTAAGCTTTTTGGAAACCGCTGCTCTGCAATGGTTGGCTGTCAACCTTGGAAGGGTAGTGTTGCAACAGATGAGGGAGCCCAAAGGGGAAGATACATTAGTCAAGGGTCATGGAGATGGCCTTAATCTTTCACAATTTTTGTCCCAGGTCACATTTAAGAGATAAAAAGCCGTGGTCTTTTGCTTTTAAGTGTGTTTAGTTTTCTTTCTTATCTCCCAGAGACTTTGTGAGATTAAGTAGCAGATACCTAAAAATTATTTTAGGCCCTCACCTACCTAAAGGAAAAAGATAGTATTGTTATCTTATGAAGGAGGTACATTAAAAATTGTGATCTTAATCACATATGTACTTTTTCTCTTGTCAATCTAATCATTGGATTAGAACTTGAAAGTCAGGCATCTTTTACTTTGAAAATAAATCATTGGCATTCTCATATGTATTTCAGGAACTAACAATAGTGCTGTTATTTGCACTCTGCTTCTACCCACTCTCCTTTTTGTATTTGCTTATAGCTATTAATAGAATAATTGCTTAATAAAAGGAGATAAATTCAAGTTATGAAAATTGAGCAGCTTTCTTTAAAAATATCAAGACACATGTGAGCATAAAATTAAAACATACTCTTGGTATAAAATTTGAATAAAATAAACAGGGAAGGAAACAAACCACCCACAGTTGCTCTACATGTTTGTCTTTTAATTTCCACTATTTTCCCACTAAAGTTTAATAGTTATGCTTAAACTGTAGTTTCAATTGTGTGTCTTGCTTTTTTTTTCACTTGTCATTATAAAACATTTTTTCCCTTATACAAAAGACTCCTTGTAAGCAGCATCTTAAATGACTGCATAATATCCCTTCATTAGAGTATATCAGTTTATTTGCTGTTTCAGCAAATTCCTTTTAATAGTAACTTAAAAATTAAAAACAACAACAACCTTAGAAATTACCTATTTCAAATATATTAAACTGCAAGGTAAGATATACGATGAATGAACACCTGTGTTTGAAATTTGTCTATTTCTTGGGAATATTTTGTATAAGTCTTCCCATTATCCCTTGTTTCTCCAAGGCTCAGTACTCACAGAGAGCTGGCCTGGAGATATGATAGATATTATCATTTTGCCTTCTTCATGCCAGATTTTGTGGAGCATACCAAGGTAATTCAGTTACAACACCTGCATTCCAAGAACTTAATAGCAAAATATGCAGAACAAAAACTATAATTCAAAGGAGGAAAGATTATCCTAAAATTCACATGGACAAATGTTGCTGTAGTTCAAATAGGGGAAATATTTCAGGTAAAAGCATCCAAGTACTGAACATGGAGAAGGCAGAATTTGGGTTGGAACTTATGGTTAGTATGCTTAAAAGACTTGTAAATTTGAGTGGGCTGGTGGAGAGAAGGCTGTAGGAAGCAAAGGTCAGACTGTTATTTTTAATGGAGAATAATAAGTGTAGCATATCTCCTTTAACCAGCCTCAAGTAGCTGAATTACCAATGTCTGCCCTCATTTCTGTAAGGTATTATTCTGATGCTCATGGCATATTGAACTCTTGGGCTGCTGAGCAAGTCTGCAACATATTTGTGCATTTTTGCTTCTGCAAATTGTGTGCTTAACAGGAGTCATTTGCTTTTGTTCCTAAAACTCCTCATGGCAATGGTTCTTGTTATTGTAAATATATAGTAATTTAAGAGTGTGTCAGCCAAAGAAATAGAACAAAAAGAAAGGTGGTTATTTTTTTTTTCTGTGAACGTTAATAAGTCAATGCATTGAATCACTTAAAATGACAACAGAACTTGTGGTTGGAGAAGTCAAATATAAAAGTTTGGAGGAAATTTTTAAACTGTAAAAGGGTTGTGCATTCAAACTGCTATATAGGTATCTCTAAGAACTTACTCCATTCTAAGTAAAATAAAACTAGAAAAATGTGTGATTTATATAGTTTATTAATGCATAGTAAGAGAGGGAGGGACAGAGGGAGGAGGAGAAAAAGAAAGAAAAAGAGAGCAAAGAAGGAAGGAAGGAAGGAAGGGGAAGAAACAGCCTAGGCTTTACATGAAATTACTGACAAATGAATGTATATTTATGCATTTTTTCTTGGATCAAAATGTTTTAAAATTGTGTATTTTAATTAGCCTGCTTTTTAAGTAATTGCCCAATCAAAGATGAAAAGTAAATACATACTGAGTAAAAAAAAAAAAAACAAAACGATTGGATCATGTAAAGATATGAATTACAGACTAAGAAACTTGAACTTTATTTTGGGGGTACTTGGAAGGTATTGACTGATTGGGGACCAAGTAGTGGCATGACAAAGGAATATCATTCTGCATGAAGAATCATCTGGCAATCTTGTTCTAGATGAATTGGAAGTGTCAGAGATTAGAGGTGGGGAGAATAGTGAAGAGTTTGATAAAATTGGGCAAGTAAGTCTTAACTATGACCTGGATTACTGGTAGTCAGAATGAGGACAAGAACGGATGGGTTCAGGTAGAACACAGGACTTAGATGTAGTGCGAATGAAATGATACCAAAGTGTTAGGTTTGAAAAACCGGATGGATGAAAGTAACAAAGAAGGAGAAGAACTAGTATCGAGGCAATAAAAGTTGAGTTTCATTTGGATCTGTTCAGTGATTAGCTTCAGTTACACACCCCCTTCCCTCCCTCCAATCAAGAATGTCTTATCTTCTATGCATGGATAGAAGACAACTGGAGATAGAATCCAGAGCTTGGTAATTAGGACTCATTTACAGAAAGGTGATAGTTGAAGCTATAAGATTAAGATGACAAACAATGTGAGCCTGGTGAGCCTGTTATCACAGATAAACACAGTTAAGTAGGAAAAATTAATTAAATATTACATATAGAGGGAAAGATCTATGATATATGACAACTAAGATATTATTGGTGACTTTAGAGAATTGGTTTAATGTAATGGTGGGAGTCTTCAAGGAGCTAAGGAAAGAGTCTATGGGAGGGTCATTAATGGGGTCAGTGAATGGGGCTTAATAAATTTGCAATGAAAATTAAGAATAAAATAAAACTAGTAATTTGAGAAATGGAATTTTTTTAAGAGTTGGAGAGGTCTTAGGAAACGATCACAGTGAGAAAGATAAGCCCGCAATTGAATAACCTATCTAAATTTTGACTTGAGAAATGTATTTCATTAGTCAGTTACAATAAAACACATTTATGCACTAACTCTAAAATTGACATAGACTTGTTTAATGTCATGTGAATAGAGGTAGTCCATTGGAACAGCATCTTTTGTAAAATAATGTAGAGAGATTGAGCGAAGCTTATGTATAAATATCTGGATATGACTATTCAGTACACAAGTATAATATGGAAAGAAAAATAGGATAAAGAGCATGTACTCCACCAGATTTGGGGAAGCAATATGACTTATAGTACTGCTTTGCGTCCTGGTGCAGGGACCATGCTAGTCTTCTGTAACGTTCCAAACTTAGTATATGTGCAACTGAAGCAAGCACTAGCTCATTGTTTTGCAAATTGTTGAACATGTACTATATGGTTGGTACTTAAATAAATTTAATTTTAAATAATGCTTAAATAATAGCAGGCACATTATTACAAAGAAATCCAATTTTCCATTCTATATCATTTCATCTAAATATGTCAAGGAGAAAGTCCCCATTTGATGTTAATAGATCTTCCCCTTGCTAACTTCTTTTGATCTTAAAAGAGAATGGGCCACCATCTCAGAGCATTCATGAGTCAATGATATGTAGCAAACATTTAATAATTTGCTTTAATTAAATTAATTTCATAATTGTCTTTCATGTATAGTAAATTATATTAGCTGTCCAATTATTATAATATATCAACTCTTATTTGAAATAAAACATGTGAGGGGCACCTGGGTGGCTCAATCGATTGAGTGTCTGACTTTGGCTCAGGTCATGATCTCACAGTTCGTGACTTCAAGCCCCGTGTCAGGCTCTGTGCTGACAGTTTGGAGCCTGGAACCTGCTTTGGATTCTGTGTCTCCCTCTATCTCTGCTCCTCCCCTGCTCACTCGCTGTCTCTATCTCAAAAATAAAAAAAAATGTTAAAGAAAACTAAAGAAAAAATAAAACATGTGAGGTTATTAAATATAAACTCAGTAAATTATAGTACAGATTATGGGGTTAGAGCCTCACAGTAGCAAAAATGCCACCAAAAGACAGGTGCCAGGGAAACATTGGCTTAGAAAAAAGTTCTACTCAGAGAATTAGAAAGCATTTGGTCTGCCATTGGTTAATTTGTCAAATTTTGAGAAAGTTATAATCATTTAGAGCTTCAGTGTCTTTATTTGGTAATAATAAATACTCATTACGGATATGAGGAGGTCACATGAATGAATCTTTAGTAAAGTAGTGGCAGAATTCTCAGTATTAGACCTTTAAGATACATTAAATATTTGCTAGCATTCCCACTTGTCAGGAAAGTTGTAATTTGTCAAAGCAAAGCACATTCTAGAAGAGGAACTCATCTATTGACTTGACTGTTTATTGGGCTCTTACTATGTGACACTGTCATTTCTTTTGAGAAACACAGATACATTTTCATATAATTTAGTATCTTGTATGAATAAAAAATAAATAGCCAGTTCAGTTCATGCATTAACACCTATAGTTGGAGGTTTTATGCTGACTTATCATATTACCAAGCTCAATTATTTCACTATGGCTGCTAGACAAGTTTAGGAGTGCCAAATAGAAAGAGATTTTTCTATTGGATATATAACACACTTCAAAGTATCTCTACTTCTGAGATGACATAATTATTTAACTCATTTATAATAAAATAGCTTGTCCTAAGGAAATTCAAATTTAAGACCAGAATGATAGTGATTATAGTCTATTAACTAATCATGATGGTCTCTCCCAAATTTAGCAAAGGCAAATAAGCTTTCCCTTTTGACTGTTGTAATAAGCAGTGATAGAAATAATGCAATCTGCAGTTTAGAGGATCCAACTAGAACATGTATTGATAGAAGAACTGGAGAGTAAGGTTAACAAATTTAGGGCAGGCCATCAGCGGAATCTTGGCTTGCTAAGCAAGGAGAAGTCAGGGTATGTTAGGTAATGCCATGGAGCTACATGATCTAAAATAATTTCACTCATATAACTGGTGCCTCAGCTGGGATGTCTAGAATGGCTCTCCCTTCCCCTGTTTTCTTTTATCTGAAGCTTCTTCATTGAGTAGTAGAAGAATTCCAAGATGGCGATCCCAGTATGCTGGTAGTTATCAAACCTCTGCTTGTTTCATGTTTGCTGATGTCTTATGAACCAAAATGACAAGCCCAAGGCAAGAACCAGTGTGGGTAGGGCTTCACAAAGGCTTAGATACCAAGAAATATGATTCTTCTGGGACCATTCTACAACAATGAACTACAGACCACCTTCTGTCAGTATTGATTTTTCTTCCCCTCTGCTGCCCTGCCATGCAAAATACATTGAGTATGATTCAAACTCTCCAAGTCCCATGAATCATGGCATCAGGCTTGATGTCCACACTCTTGTAATTTGCTTCAGGCGCAGATGTGGATAATGCTGCTCTAGTGCAACCCCTTTTGATTCAGAGACTGAGGAGAAGGATTTCCTACGTACCACCTTAACTCTTACATAGGTTTTACAAAGAGTTTTACTACCTCATTCTTCACTTTTTCTCCATCCTGAAGCCTATTTATTAATTTGAGATTCTTTTCGAGGTGGTGGGAGAGAGACTAAACAATTGTGAAACGGGTTTTTATATTACTAACCAAATATGTCTTGCTTTTAATATTTTTATCTTTTTATATTTTTTTTTATATTTTGTCTACCTTCTGATTTGAAATGAGAGGAATTTCTATTCAGTGCACTTGTTGTTTCCCTACCTTATCCCACATTGCTCACAAAAATCAAACGACATTTTCAATATTCTACTTCAAAATTTCCTTAACCGAATATACAAATTCATTTGGCATGTTTTCCATTATACAAGTTAGTGAAAGTGACAAGTTTGTCAAGGGTTTTATAATTTCTTTTTTTTCAATTCCAATGGTAATTTCCTTATTTCACTTACTATTTCAACTAAAGAGTCTCCTTTCTGGCTGTAATGTGTTGAATTTTGCCATCATACATCATGTCTACTATATTCTATTGGTCAAAGCAACTCAATGGGCTATGGCAGATTAATGTTTGCCTAAGCAGATTTTATCTTGATGACAGGAGTTACAAAATAGCATGACTAAATTTTTTAATCTACCCCAATTTTATCATGTAGTTGTTACAGTAATGAAATGAAAATGTTTGAAAAACATTTGCTTGGCATTGAAAAGCACAGAATTTTAGTTTCTTTGCTCATTATATATCATCATCATCATCATCATCATCATCATCATGCTTAGTATTGTTTTAGACAAAAACAGTTATTTGCAAAAGCTAAACTTGGAAAATCTCATTACTACTGAGTTTACTGATTATTTCTTGGTTTTAATAAATGAAGAGTATCTTTGGACAACAACAATTTTTTTTTTACATCCTCCTCATGTGGTTACATCTTAAATATTTTTATGCTATGATTCAGCATGGGCTTGTACCAATAATATTATGGAGGTTATCATCAGAAAAATGATCTGATTTCTCTGGTTTTCATTTTAGATCCTAACAGGCTAGGATCTGGAGACAGATGGCCTCAGTTATCCACCTCCCCCATGTGCATCTTTGTTAGTTTTGATCATTCAGAGCAATTCTGGGCAATGATTGGGACTGTATAATAATCGTTCATTTTTTAATGTTCTGTTGATAGATGATGGTGAGCATCTTTTCATGTGTCTGTGAGCTATTCTTATGTCTTCTTTGGAAAAATGTCTTTTTATGTCTTCTGTCCATTTCTTAACTGGATTGTTTATTTTTTTGAGTGTTGAGTTTGATAAATTCTTTATAGACTTTGGATACATATAGACTCAGATATGTAATTTGCAAATATCTTCTTCCATTCCACAGGTTACCTTTTAGTTTTGTTGATTGTTTCCTTCAACAAGGTTGAAGAAGGTTTTTTATCTTGGTGAGGTCCCAATAGTTCATTTTTTCTTTGCTTCCCTTGCCTCTGGAGATATGTCCAGTAAGAAGTTGCTATGGCTGATGTCAAAGAGGTTGCTGCCTGTGTTCTCTAGGATTTTGATGGTTTGCTGTCTCCAATTTAGGCCTTCCATCCATTTTGAATTTATTTTTGTGTATGTTGTAAGAAAGTGGTCAAGTTTCATTCTTATGCATGTTGCTGTCCAGTTTTCCCAACACCATTTGTTGAAGAGACTGTCTTTTTTCCATTAGATATTCTTTCCTGCTTTGTTGAAGATTAGTTTACCATATAGTTATGGGTCCATTTCTGGGTTTTATATTCTTTTTTTTTAATTTTTTAATGTTTATTTATTTTTGACAGAGAGAGACAGAGCATGAGCGGGAGAGGGGCAGAGAGAGAGGGAGACACAGAATCTGAAGCAGGATCCAGGCTCTGAGCTGTCAGCATAGAGCCTGACGCGGGGCTCAAACTCACAGACCATGAGATCATGACCTGAGCCAAAGTCAGACACTCAACCGACTGAGCCACCCAGGCGCCCCTTCTGGGTTTTATATTCTGTTCCATTGATCTGTGTCTGCTTTTGTGCCAGTACCATACTGTCTTGATGACTACAGCTTTGCAGTATAGCTTGAAATCTGGAATTGTGATGCTTCCAGCTTTGCTTTTCTTTTTCAAGGTTGCTTTGGCTATTTGAGCTTTTTGTGGTTCCATACAAATTTTATGACTGTTTGTTCTTGCTTTGTGAAAAATGCTGGTGGTATTTTGATAGGGATTACATCAAATGTGTAGATTGCTTTGGATAATATAGACATTTTAACAATATTTGTTCTTCTCATCCATGAGCATGGAATGTTTTTCCATTTCTTTGTATCCTCTTCAATTTCTCTCAAGTATTCTATAGTTTTCAGTGTACAAATCTTTTAGCTCTTTGTTTAGTTTTATTGTTAGGTATCTTAGGGTTCTTGGCACAGTTGTAAATGGGGTCAATTCTTTGGTTTCTCTTTCTGCTGCTTAATTATTGGTGGATAGAAATGCAGCAGATTTGTGTACATTGATTTTATATCCTGTGACTTTGCTGAATTTGTGTATCAGTTCTAGCAATGTTTTGGAGGAATCTTTTGGGTTTTCTACATAGAGAATCATGTCATCCGCAAATAGTGAAAATTTGGCTTCTTACTTGCTGAATTGGGTGCCTTTTATTTCTTTTTTCTTTCTGATTGCTGAGGCTAGGACTTCCAGTACTGTGTTAAACAATAATGGTGAGAGTGGACATCTCTGTATTGTCCCTGACCATAGAGGAGAAGCTCTCAGTTTTTCCCCATCAAAGATGATATTAACTATGCGTTTTTTGTATATGGCCTTAATGATGTTGAGGTATGTTTCATCTATCCCTACTTTGTGATGGATTTTTATCAAGAATGTTGTTGGTGAGGATGTGGACAAAGGAGAACTCTTTTGCACTGTTGGTGGGAATGCAAACTGGTGCATCCACTTTTGAAAACAGTGCGGAGGTTCCTCAAAAAGTTAAAAATAGAGCTACCCTACAGCTCAGCAGTTGCACTACTGGGTATTTACCCAAAGAATACAAAAATACTGATGTGATATAAACCCCAATGTTTATAGCAGCCTTATCAACAATAGGTAAGTTATGGAAAGATCCCAAATGTCTACTGACTGGATAGAGGATAAAGAAGATTTGGCACATGTGCACATGCGCGTGCGTGTGCACACACACACACACACACACACACACACACACACTGGAATAGTACCTTGCCATTTGCAATGACATGGGTGGAGGTAGAGTATATTACGCTAAGTGAAATAAGTCAGTCGGACAAAGACAAATAACATATGATTTCTCTTATATATAGAATTTAAGAAACACAACAGATGAACATAGGAGAAGGGAAAAAAAGAGAGAGAGAGGAAAGCAAACTATGAGAGATTGTTAACTATAGAGAACAAACTGAAATTGATGGAGGGAGGTAGGGGGTGGACTAAATGGGTGATGGGTATTAAGGAGGGACTTGTGATGAGCACTGGGTGCTATATGTAAGTGATGAATCACTGAATTCTATACCTGAAACCCATTTTTACCACGTATGTTAAATAACTAGAATTTAAATAAAAACTTCAAATGAAAATATAGTGGTTTATTTTCCCTATGTTTTTGAGACAATAGTTTATTTCCATTTGTTCCTGTGTCTTGGGCAAATACCCTGACATTCTCAATGTTTTAGCTGGAAAATATATATACAATAACCTCACATAACCACTCAGCCCTCAAGCTAATAATGTATCTTTTCACATGTCTCATGTTGTCAGGTATCTAGCCCTGCATTGCAACTCCCAAGTTTCTGTAGTACCTCTTTACTTATTATTTCAAAGACATCATATATCTGTTTCCAATTCTTCTTCTTCATTAAACTTTAAGGAAAAAGTCCACCCTGGCATGTGAGAAATGGACTTGATACAAATGTGTAGATGTTTTCCAGCTTTCATTTTCCATATCCTTGAAAACTCTCAGGCTGAGTGAAAGGAATAATGAATGGAGGGAGCATTTTTTCTTGGATTTTTAACACATAAATGATATTTTTATTCATAAATAATCACTGTTAAAATAGATCAACTAGGGTTCATGTTAATGACTAAATGTCTATGTTCACACATCGAAAATTACATTGTTTAAGCATTTCAAAAGAAGCAGTAGAATCTGAGAAGAGCTTGCTGTTAAGCAGTCTCCACTTCTAGGCATGCATGCCTAACTCTGGTTAAGTTCATGGTGAATTAGTAAATGCTGCAGAATAGAGAAGACAGTTCCCTGGCCCGCTGGCACTATTGAATGGAGCATATTTAACAAAATTCTTGACTTTATAGGACATGGTTTATATGTTCTACTGAAAAGTATTTGGGATACGAAGAAAGTTAGGATTAGGGGGAAAGAGATAGAGTTCTAAGCCTGTGTTTTACTTACTACACATATAAGTACCATAGGACAGTATGTCTAATGCCTCAGTCATTTCATCTCCAAATTGATGCTAATATCCACCATCTCTATCTAGATTATGGGGATAAAGTGAAAAAAACATGTGTTAAGGCACTCTTTAAACTCTAAGAGGCCATTCAAATGTAATTTACCATTTTTGATATTGTGCTCATTGCCATTGTTATTATCTTGGAACTCTTCTGAGGGTAAAATTATATTAACTCACCAAAGGAAGCCAGTAGGTTGTTCCTATATACAACTGTGCAAAGCCCAGTGATAGGCATTTAGATTTCAAAAGTCAATTGCTTAAGTATAGGAGAGAGAAGACATGCTGTGGCAGTCGTTCACATAAAAATGTCTGGGGCATTGAGTTGATCTCAAGCTTAATATGAATCCTCAGTGTGATATGATGGCAAATTTCTGGCCTTATCAGGAAGAAAAGAGTTTGCATGACATGGGAAGTTGTAGTCTCATACTGCTGTGCCTTGATCAAACCCCACACCCCCCAATAGTGTGATTCTCAGTAAAGCATTTTAAAGGATTTGAAGGTAGAGTGATTTGGGGTTGATAGGTTTATGAGGAGGCCTAGAAAAGATAACACACAGGAAAAAATTGAGTAAATTTGTTCCATCTTTCTCTGAAAACAAAGCTAGAATCAGTAGTAGAATTTATAAAACACCAGATAATAACTCAATATAAGAAAACATTTATGAAATTTAGAGTTGCTTGAGAGCAAGAAAAGAATTGGGTAGAGAATTTACTGTCCTTGGAAGCATTTCAAGAGCAGCTGTATGACCTTCACTAACACTTACATTGTGTGAGAATTTCCAAGTGTTTTGGAGTATTTATCAGAGGTCTTCTGACATTTCAATACACATGTGGCTATTATACTTCAGAATGCTGTAAAAGATTTAGAATATGCAAAGCATCATTTTCTGAAACTCATGGAATCCTGATTGCTAGAGATATAATTCCATTAAAAATATACTCTACCTATAAAAATACAATTTGAGAGCCCATGTATTATACAGAGAATGGCAATACACATTGATGGATTGAAAATTCTTTTTCTAACAATAAAGATACCTATTAAATATGTTTGGCCCAATTTTTTCTTAACTTATTTTGTCATGCAATTTTATATATTCATTATTTATTTGTTTATTTGCTTATTATCTCTAGTTCCAACTTGTGGAACTAATTATTGCCACAAGAAACCGTATGGACATATGGAAATTCTGAATAATTTTCTAAAGAAATGATCCAAATTCCTTATTTATTAATTCTCTACTATTGAAGTATAGCTAACATATAATGTTATGTTATTTCAGTATACAACATAGCAATTTGACAATTCTGTACCTTACTCACTGCTCACCATGATATGTATAGTTACTATCTGTCAACGTACATTATTACAATATTATTGACTATATTCCCTATGCTGTAATATTTATCCCCATGACTTATTTATTTAATAACTGGATGTTTATATTTCTTAATCGCCTGTCTCCCAAATCTCCCTTCTTTCTGGTAACCATAAGTTTGTTCTCTGTATTTATGAGTCTATTTCTTTCTGGTTTTCTTGTTTTCATATTTGACCTATAAGTGAAGTCATATGGTATTTGTATTTCTCTGTATGACTTATTTCACTTAACATAATACCCTCTCAGTCCATCCATTTTGCCAAGAATGGCAAGATTTCATTATGCTTAATGACTGAGTAATATTCCGTTATTTATATATATTCATTCTTCTCTATCCATTTATTTAAGATGGACACTTAGGTTGCTTCCATATCTTGGCTGTTGTAAATAATGCAATAAACATAAAGATGCATATATCTTTACAAATTAGTTTTTGTTTTCTTTGCAGATTCCTCTTTTTAAACTTCCATGTAAATTAACATTATAGTTACTGCTTGTTCTCAAACAATAAGGCAGGTTGCATTATTTAGCCCAATTAATCTAGCTTTTTGGGGTGGGAGAAGAGATGAGATAAGCCAGGATGCTTAGTGTATCAGTTAGTTACAGCATTATTTCAGCTGTCGGTGTGACTATTAAGAACCTTGAGAGGAGACTTCTCCTCAGAACCAATAGCAAATCAGTGTTTCCCATTCAACTATATATTGAAGGGTGGAGGTGTCACCTGGCTAAAAGCTAAAGTCCCTAAATGTGTACAGAGTGTTCTGATATTTTCCTGATAGCTCACCTCGCTATTTTCCTTCAGCACACATCCCTCAGGTACCAGAGTTTTTGTTTTTGGTTTTTCATTCCTCCAGTTTCCTAGTGCACTGGTTCCTAGGGAGAAGAGGACTGTTACACTGTGCACACCAGACTGGCATTGTTCTGCCTTTCCTCCTCATTTAAGCCAGCTTTGGGTCATGTTGTTCCCCTACATTTTGTAGGATTTTCTGGGTGAGACCATTTGCTACAGATGCTGACACTACTGCTATTTAGTTTTCAGACAGACTTTCCTTAAATTGTTGGCTGCTTAGAACCAGAAACCACTGACCTACTTGGACGTGATCTCTGCCCCCCTTATCTGAGTTGACGGTATTTGTTTTATGACTCTGGTACCATCTCCTTCCCCAATGTCTTCCTTTCTATTATCCCCTCTAGTTTGTGGCTAACCACTCATAGCAGTGTGTTCTAACCCCATCCTGTGATCTCATTCTGACAGGGTCAGATAAAATTATGAGGTTAATAAAGAACCTCATTACAAATACACATGCACTTACTCTACTGTGTTGGCTTACATTCATTTCTTCATGTGATTATATTCTAGGTTGAATTAGGTAACATTTAGTGGTGTAGCAAGCATTTAATTGTGTAGTAAAGGCTACCGGGTAATGGGAAGGGGAAGACCCAAAGATAAATTTAAAGTAAGTATTTTAGGAGAAAGAGTACACATGTGTGTGTTGGAAATTTGCCACAGTGCCTGAGTACAGAAGTAGCAGTTTTCAAATTTCAGGATTGGAATGTTGATGTAGAATATGTACTATTTGCGAAGCTTGCCTCTTCAATGTGAGAGGGCTTGAGGGTACATAAAAGTCATAGCATTGTGAAAGTATAAGTACAATAAGATTAACGACTAACTCTCTTAATGACTAATGTATCCTATAAAGCCATCTCCTACAACAGACATATGGCAATCTAAAAAAGAGTATTTGCAGACAATTTTAAAAAGGGGATCTGTCTGAGGAATTCTGGATGAAGAGAACCAACGGAAGATGGTAAAGCACTGATCATTAGACCAAAAGAGCAAAGACAGCAAGTGGTTACCACAATGTGTGAAAGCTATAGTTTTAGGTGAGGCCAGGTAGTCTGATAGGAACTATAGCTTTCACAGAGTAATACAGCCACTGCCAAACAGTGGTCCAGTGGGGAGGAGCATGAGGAGGAATTCTTGGCTCTTTCTTCTCCCATCCTTCAATCTTTGCTAGTGCCTCCACTGTCTAAACTTGACCAGAGTCTAGGAGGCACTGGAGCCCCAATAAGGCTATACATAATGAACTGGCATCTGAGGCACATAGTAGAGTGAGAACAGTGGGGAATGAGCCGAAAAAGGCAAACAAAAGATAGTCAACACAATTCCCAATACTTAATACCATATGTGGAACTCACTAGGTATTTGTTGAATACATGACTGGCTGGCTTGGATGGCTGGAAAGACGGATTGCTGAATGAATGAAAAGGAAATGTAACTTATTTGTTCATTTTTATGAACACTTCTCAGTTTTTGGCAGTTCGGTCTTTGGACCCACTTTTATGAGCAATTTATAATTGTATGAGTCTTAGTATATGGCAGGGCTCTTCCTTCCATTAGGCAAGCTTAAAAGGCCGGATATTTGCTATTGTCTGTCATTAAGTGGCATGGTCAATCTGATACTCTGAGACTTTAAATCAGGAAGAGAAATTTTAGCATTGATTCTAGCATTTGCCAGTAGCGTCCAAGGTGGATGTAGTGGTAGCAATACCAGCAACAGCTCCTAGTGTCCAAAGGTGGCACTAGCCATCTGTTTTTCTTGACACCAATCTTCCCTTGGTTTCTGCTAATTTTCAGGGCTTTCTTTCTTTAATTTTTTTTTAATATTTATTTTTGAGAGAGAGAGAGAGAGAGAGAGCGAGCGCAAGTGGGGGAGGGGCTGAGAGAGAGAGAGAGAGAGAGAGAGAGAGTATCTGAAGCAGGCTCCAGAGTCTGAACTGTCAGCACAGAGCCCCACATGGGGCTTGAACCCACGAATCATGAGATCATGACCTGAGCTGAAATCAGATGGTTAACCAACTGAGCCACCCAGGCATTTAGGGCTTTCTTTCAGTCCCCTCTTGATTGTGTCTATTTCTTCACCTCTTTCCAATAAATGCCTTTCCTGTTTAAGTTCACCAGAGTTTGTTAGCATTGTTTGCATGGAAAAACAAAAAGAAAATCTTTTACATTTGTTCAGGACCCAAAGATACCAGATCAAAATTTATCTTTCCCTTTAAAGCTCTGTAAAAGGGTGCTGCTATTATCTTTTTGAAAGCAAAAATTTCTATATATTCCTACATTAGTTGATTTTTAACAGCTAACATGGAAAATTCACCATTGCCAAATGAAACTAATATCCTCAGCCCACTTGCAAAAAACTTGCTTATTTCAAAAGCTGGGATCTGTTAAGCATAATTGCATTTAATCTGAGTGAGGCAAGATCAACTTATCAAAGATCGAACATGAAAGTCCTCACAAGAAACATAGGGTTCAGGATCCTGAAAGTCATGGAGACTGCCTGGTGGAGCTACTCCTCGAATTTGTGTATGCAAACCCCTAAAGCTTGTAAATTAGATCTAGAGTTTGTTCTAATCTCTTGAGATTTTAGGGAGCCCTATTAGTGGCATAACATTTTGGGAATCTCCCAACAGGTCATCGCACAGAACAGCAAAATCATTCTGTCACTTAAGGTGTTAAGGCCAATTTGCTTACCTAGTGGAATCACTTCATTTTAGACAAATCATCCCAAATCTTGCTCAAGTGCAAAAATTCTCCATTGTGTCTTCTTCTAGAAAGAATTAAACTTCAAGTAACTTCTCTACTCACTGGCTGTGTAAGCTTAGGGTAGTTACTCAATCTAGTTACTCACTTTTTTTCTACCTGCAAAATTGGGATAATTCTAGTAGCTCTCTGATGCATTGTAAAGGAGATTATAATGACTTAATTCATGCAATATATTTAAAAACACTGCTAGACATAAGGACTGCTCCATGAACGTTAGCTAAAAGCTACATGGCTACGCAACAGGTAACAAAAAAAGTACATTGAAACAATACAGAAAAGCAAGTGTGAGGCAAAGAAGATCCATAGGCAATAATAAATTATTAGAGTCATGATAAATTATACAGTTTCCTTGAGTTAACCACATATTGTATTGTTGACACAGTTCACAGTGTCCCTTATAAGTAAACGACCAAAAAGAAATAAACACAGGACAAATACTTATGAGAAGTACAACTATGTATATTTGTATAAATATGAGACAGGGATTTCTTTCAGAAGGCTTCATAAATAGGACACTGTATGATGTAGTGAACAACGTCCTTGACAATACCCTTACAATGAGTGATGAGTTCCACAGGGCTGTTTATTTTTTCACAACCATCAAACTAGGTCAATGGCATCACAATACAGTTTGCTTCACTAAATAAGAAGCATCCTGCTACATACCAAGTGGGAGAGGTTCTGGATGTGGAAGAGAGAGTAGAAGAATTATCGGTGGAGGGTTATTTTGTCTTCTCAGCAGAGGGGAAAGCTACTCGTTGGCTGGTGGAAGGGCCTGATGAGCAGGAAAGGTGAAACTGAGTTTAGCAATTGGGATGTGAATGAACTGGTCATCATAACAGAACACTGAAGGGTTATAAGGACAAATTAAATGTGGGTGATAGAGAAAAGAATGGACAGTGACCAAAATGAAAATAAATTACAGATTCAGTTCTGATCTCTTAGCTTTTGTAAGAAAGGAGCAAGACACAAATTCTGCATTACTTTCTTTGACTTTGGTCCCTACCTCCCTGCTTTCAACTTCAGACTACAGGGCTTTTGAATGCTTAAAGTTCAATCTGCAGCATGTTGGATGTCTGACAACTTTTGGGGGCTGAGGAAGCTGTCAAAATAAATTGCCATCATAATGCAAGAAGGAAGCCAAGTTCCGCATCCCTCTCGATGCAGCAAATATGCACACTCAGCTAGAAAAACAGCATTGTGCTTCAGCAGCCCACTGGATTAAGGAGATATATTGGTCAAGGGTGAATTTCCAAGGACATGCCTTTGGAATTTCTATGCGGTTCTTTGGTTTTTGCACATAAGTCAGCTTCATTTTCTTGGGGCAATGCTTTTATGATGTGCACATCTACATTTAGTAAAGGAATGAGCCATTCTAGTAGTAGTGATTTTTAGAATTATTGTTGAAATTGTTTCTTCCTTATCTTGGGTCAGTCACCTTTAACATTTAAATGCTGACTTTTAGCATATGAGAGTTAGCTGTTATCAATATCTTTCACTGTTAAAATGGGTTTTATGATCCATGGAGTATTTAAATCCCCATTTTTATTTTAAATTCCAACAGTCTGATAATGAGAGTAAAATTAGCTAACGTGAATTTTCTTTTAATTCCTAACTAATAAAGAGATTTCCTTCCATTTGTACAATATTTCTATTGGTACATTTTGTTCATTTTTCCCCCCAATAATAACGATCTTTGGGGAAGGAAGGCAAAAGGCTTGGTTTGTACTTTTCACTGATTTAATAATGTCACAGCAAGATATCCTATAACTTGAGAATGTCTTTGACTTTATGTCCTACAAATATTTTCATTAGAATATATAATATATGTATGTTAAAGGAAACAAAATAATGACAACATGATGCTTAATCATGTCTTTTTTTTTTACATGCACTTTTTACTTGCATTCATAACTTCATAATTCCAATTACAGTATACAGACTAATATTTACATTCTGCTGTTTTCACTCAATATTACATAATAAAATATACATGATTTTACTAAGACATCATCATTGTCATATTAAAGCTTGCCTACTACTTTGTTGTGTGATGCCTAATATTTCGTCGTATTGCTAAACATTTGTTATCAATAAACCATTCCAAAACTAAGTGGCTTAAAATAAAACCATTTATTTAGTTCTCAATACTGTGGGTCAGCAATCTGAGGTGAACGTGGCTGGATAGTTGTTCTGGTCTCAGCACGGCTCTCTCAGTATCAGTAGTCAACGGCAGATAAGCTAGATGACTTTGCTTTGGGGAGTTGGCTTGTTTTCAGCTAGAGCAATGAGAATGCCTGCGCCACAAGTTTTTCACTCTCCAGCAGGGTAAGCATGGACTTGCTCCCATGGTGGCTGTCACAGTTCCAAAAGGGAAAAGGAAGAGCTTGAGTTGGAATTGGACAAACTCATTTTCATGACTTTCTGTTGGCTGAAGCAAAGCCTGAGGCCAACCCAGATTCCAGTGGTGAGGAAATAAGTACAATTCAATTTCTGGATGTTGGAGCTGCAAAGTTGCATTGCAAAGGGCATGATTATAGGGAGGGGTAGAAACATTTGGACATTTGGAATATCAAATATTTCTATCATATTTAACATTTCAGCGTACATCATTGTACTTACTGCTTTTGTTTGTTTCTACTGAACGTCAATAACATCAGTAAAAAGTTTAAAATAAATTCCTGAGAGTGGAATCATAAATGAGAGGTAAGAGTGTCATTATGATAACGTCAAAGTTAATAGATGGGTTTGAGTCATTTTCCTCCATTTCAGCAACTGTTGTTTTCTCATCCCCTTTACCTGCTGACTATTCTGCCTTTTCTCCAAAATGTATATAGTATGTAGTGTTACCATTGGAAATCAATAAGTACTCAATGATACTATCTATTATTATGATATTAGAATTATTATGACTACTATATTTTGCTTTTGTCACCAGGTGTCCTGCACTTGGTGCTACCTTTAGTTGCTTTTTTTCTGCTCTGTGATCAACCAAACATCACAACTCATTCATTTAAAAGAAATTATTGATACATAAATGAATATCGATATCACCCATTTACTGTGTAATTACTATGTGCCTATACTTTGTTAAATTCTATATGTATATATTAATTTGACTCTTTGGAACCTGGTGACTTAGGTATTTTATTATCCCAATTTTATGGTTGAAAAGCCTGAAGCTTAAGGAGGCCAAGTAGCTTGCCCACCCAATATCACACAGGATGCAGGCGGGGGAACTGGGACTTGAATAACTTTTTTAATCCTTTTTATTTGAATCCAAAGCCTACAGTACTAAGTACCCTGTGTTTATTTTTCCCCTTAATATTCTATATTCGTGTACATATCTGTTGAAATCTAATATGAGTGTGCACATACTCACTGCTTAATAAATAGGGACAGGATGATCCTAAAGCTTTTGGCTCATAAACAAAAATCTTGCCTGGGATATAGGCAAACACCATCAATAACATGTTCATAAAAGGGAAGCAAGGCTCCAGCTAACCTGTGTTTCAGGACCACAGCTCACATCAATAGGAAGGAAACTAACAAGTACAACAGTAGGCAATGGTCTGAACGGCTCATGCTACCAGGCAGATAATTCAGACAAAAACTTAGAAATGGGGGCCAAGGTGAATATTGGCTATTGGATCTAGAACATGTATGTTGTCTAAATCATGAGACAATGGTCAGAAGCCAGCATGGGATGGATAGTTAAAGGGAGACTAGTCTCAGTAAACCTTGGTGCTGATTCCAGTGGGCCACAGAACCTGGCAAGAGGCTTAGGCTGCTTGCTAGAAAGAAAGATTACACTTGAGGTATCCCAACTCCTAGTTACCTGGTCTACGGGATAAGATATATATATCTTATATGTCTATATATCTATATCTATATAGATATAGATACAGATACAGATAGGTATATCTTTTTCCCCCTCTTCCTCAGCCTCTAGTGACTCATTATTTTATGCTGATAATGCCAGCAAAATTTGAAAGATGCAGAAAATCTTCTCCTTTGTGAATTGCTGAGTGGCTTTCAGAAATCATCTCTGCCTGTGGTATAGTTTAGACAAAACCGTTATCCCTCCAAACCGTGCAGTAATGACAGAACACATGCCGCTTAATGTAAACTCACAGCCCAGTGCTGGGCAGACACGATTAGGCTGTCATCTTCCCCATCAGCAGCAGCAGGAGAAAAATAAAGAAGTAAAATTATCTTATTCATATTTATTAGGAGGCTTTGCAATGGACCTGATGCCCTGATGCCATTGACATTTTTCTTGTGTTCTTGGCTCATTAGCTGAGGACCAATGTAAATTAATCCATTCATAACCTACAAGAAACACTGACTTTTATAAGGTGATATCACCCCAGTGTCCCCTTTATTCCTATGCTTCACCAAATATACATATTCATTAATTCTAAAATTGGTATCATGAGTAGGTATTGTGTGCAAAATTTAAAAATATAATAATATGACTGAACCTATAGGCAAATAAAGCCTTCAGAAAACTCACTTGTTTTTCTTTTTTTTAATATGAAATTTATTGTCAAATTGGTTTCCATACAACACCCAGTGCTCATCCCAACAGGTGCCCTCCTCAATGCCCATCACCCACTTTTCCCTCCCTCCCACCCCCAATCAACCCTCAGTTTGTTCTCAGTTTTTTAAGAGTCTCTTATGGTTTGCCTCCCTCCCTCTCTAACTTTTTTTTTCCTTCCCCTCCCCCATGGTCTTCTGTTAAGTTTCTCGGGATCCACGTAAGAGTGAAAACATATGGTATCTGTCTTTCTCTGTATGACTTATTTCACTTAGCATAACACTCTCCGGTTCCATCTGGAGTTATTGCTATCCTTTTGTTGCTACAAAAGGCCATATTTAATTCTTTCTCATTGCCAAGTAGTATTCCATTGTATATACAAACCACAATTTATTTGTTTGTCTTTTGATTCTGTGTCTGTGTACTGTAACCCAACATGTGCTAATTCATATATGCACAGTAACACACACATGACAAACATGCACATGTGTCCATGCACACACACACACACACACACACACACACACACTCATATCTGTGTCTTTCTGACCACTCTTTGGAGTCCAATGAGAACTCATCACAATCTCAAGCAAGTGGGATATGAGCTGCCTCCCTTTTTATTTGCCTTTTAGAAAAATCTGTATGTATATACATTAGTTCTTGGGTATGACTATTGAAAAAAAAGACTTTCCAAATATATGATGTGATGATATGCAAAAGTCAGGAAGGAGAGAGAACACGAGTACAACTACAAAATTACAGTAGTTTCCCTGTCACTGAAGAGAGAAACAGATGCATATTTGTTTATAAAATTTTTGTAGACACAAGGAAAGGGCTTGCTCTATACCCATTGCCTTGATTGAGAGCCATTATTCCAACTCCCCTGATTTAATTTGGAATACAGCAGCAGACTGACAGGGAAAGAGATTAAAGATCTGTCACCTCCTGCAAACAACCCAGGCTGTCCTGCCCACCTGAGAGACAGCATCTAAGGCAAGGGAAGAACACATTCTCCTAGTTCATTCAGATCTCAGCCTTCCTGTCCGGGGCTGTCAAGGAGATGCTGATTTCTGCCAAAGCGCCTGCTCTCTAGGAGATGCTGAGATTAGAAACTGGGCAGAAAGGCTCAACTTTTTTCTGTCATTGAGCAATCAGTGTCAGGATGTGGAGAACTTACCTCATCCGATGCAGAGGTGACATCTTGATACATTAGCTTGCCAAAGAGTTGGTAGGACCATGACAGTTCCTGGTGGTTGGCATCCTGGATTCATTTACTTCCCAAATAGTTAATGTAACAAATTAACCTTGTCTGACGAACTTCTGCTTATATTTGTGAGGGTCATTGGGCATCTGTCTTTAAAAAGCGATAATAAGCAAAATATTTCTAATACTTTTATCATACCTCCCAGCTTCCTTGTTACCACATCTCCTGTAATAGGGAAATTTTGTGTCGGATACCTGATGAAGTAACACTGAATCTGGGTAAATTTCAAGGATCTACAATGGACAGAACATTTTTCTGTGAAGTTGATCATGGAAGTTACGCTGCAACAAGGGTATTTATGAGCTTTATACTTGTATCAGCATCAGGTATGCAAAATCCATACTAGTAAAAGCCACCTTTACTTGAGCGTCTTAAATTAAGGCTTTGTATACAGTATAGGTGAGGTGCTCTGTGTCCACTACAAGTCCCTTAGTTCTAAGCACAATGGCACAAATTTTCTTTAATGTGTCAAAGTTTTAAGAAGAAAAGGCTTTCATCGCTCTGCCCCCATTTTTAACAACTATGTGTATTTGTGCTGCCTTTTTTTTCTTCTTTTTTGTCAAATTTGGGAAAACCAATCCAATTTTGGTAGCATAAAAGAAAACCTAGGGGAGATTAGCAGTTGGTCTTTTATCTAAAGTCATTGGAAGTGCAGAGAGATTGGTGGTTATGAATCCCAGTGTGTTGACAGAAAGCAGCATTAATGAGTCCCTCCCTGGGCCAACACACTGTGTGCATCCACCTTTTATATCTAACTGGGCTCTCACAACAACCTTATGAGTCAGTTAATGACTCATACTTAAAGCTGCAAGGAGGCAGAATCGAGGAATTATGAAGTGTATGTAAGGGGTTTGGAACACTTTGCTTAAATCATGATGCCACCTCTTATTACCTTCACTACTTTGGACAAGTCACTTAAATTCTCAATCCCTCAATTTCTTCATTTATAGAATGTGAATAAGAATAACCCCTTTCTCCTATATTGGAGATGAGGATTAGAGTTAAAACATAACGTATTAATCTAGTTCCTAGCACAGTGTTTCTCAAAGTAGTCCCCAGACCGTCAACATCTGCAGCTTAGAGAATCTTCTGGAAAGGCACATTCTTGGATTTCAACACAGACCCACTGAATCAGAACCCCTGGGAGTGAACCAGTAACATTAATATATGTGTTAAAAAGTTCTCCAGGTCATTCTGATGCTTGCTAACATTTAAAAAACACTGGAATAGAACAAAGCAGGTAATCAAAAGGTAATAAGAAACAAAATGCCCCCTTTTAAAAAAGAAACCAGTTTTGACCTTGTATATTTAGTGAACTTTTCCTAATGTTTGGATTGATATCAAGTGACTGAAGAGTCAAGAAGATATAAAACATTGACATTCAGCACTGTGAAAAGATATTTTAATTTTTTTAAATGTTTATTTTTGAGATAGAGCACAAGCAGGGTTGGGATGGAGTGGTGGGGCATCGTATCTGAAGTATGTGTGCTGACAGCAGAGAGCTTGATGCTGGGCTCGAACTCACGAACTGTGAGATCATGACCTGAGCCAAAGTTGAACGCTTAACTGACTGAGCCATCCAGGTGCCCCCAAAAGATATTTTGAATAATGGATCCATAAAACTTGTGAAAAGTAACAATAAAAAGTTTTTAGCACAGCATTATACACGTAGAAGGCTATAGGTACTAACCATGTGTGTACTAATTTAATTCCCTCAGGAATATCAGTGATGATAACAAAAGCTAAAATTTAGATTAACTTGTTAGAGTGCAGCTTAGGAGTCAAATGTCAATTCCTCTATTTTATCATCTCACCAATATCAGGTAAATTATTCGCCTTCTGTTTGTCTTAGTTTACTCATTTGAAGATTGGAACAAAATATCATATGTAAGTTTATTGTAAGAATTAAATGTAAAGTGTAAATAACAGTTCTCAAAAAATTTGTTCTTAAAAAGTAGCTGTTAGTAATAGTAAGCATGTTTTTGTGCTTTCTATTAAATCACTTAATTTTCCCAACAATCACACACAGCACCATTATTAATGTCCTCATCTGACTGATAGGGAATCTGAGGATTAGGGAGGGTGAAACAAAAGCCATACCTCACTCAGCTATTATGTGCCAGAGTGAGGATTCAAACTTGAGGATCAAATTCCAGAGATGTTCTTTTTTTTTTTTTAATGTTTATTTATGTTTGACAGAGAGAGTGTGAGCGAGGAAGGGGCAGAGAGAGAGGGAGACGCAGAATCTGAAGCAGGCTTCAAGCTCTGAACTGTCAGCACAGAGCCTGAGGAGGGGCTCCAACTCATGAGCTGTGAGGTCACGACCTGAGCTGAAGTCAGACACTTAATCGCCTGAGTTACCCAGGTGCCTCTCCAGAGATGTTCTTTTAAATAAATATGGGCAGATAGTTATTGATATTTCTGACTTCCCCTGGAGGAGTAAACATCATAAATGGGTTGCCTCAGGAAAGTCAGCTGTGAAGTATTGGACAAGGTTCTCCCCAGGGAGAAGATGCGTTTTGTCTTTGGCCTATCCTGCTGTGGTAGAGGAAGGATTAGAGACCATATCTCAAGAACCAATGTTGAAGAAATAAGCAATGTCAGAGGAGCAAAGAAAGCATACCCAAATTTGAGGGAAGTACTCCCTTCCTTGAGCTTGTTCTTGAAGAGATGAATGAAGGGGGTTACTTTGGGTGGAGTGTAGGAGAAGAGTTTTAGTGAGGACAGATGGTGTTGTGGGAAGGATTTGACGAGCTGTTTGACTCCTCTGGTAAATCTCCTTCCCTGGTCCTAGTTTTCTTATCTATAAAATGTGATGATGTGATGGTTAAACTAGATAATTAATAAGGTCTTCTGTAGTTGTTATACACAATATTCTAAAACATTTTTTCTAGGTATCAGTATAAAGGTGCAATATAAAAGAGGAGAGGGGTGCTTGGGTGGATCTGTTTGTTAAGCCTTCAATTCTTGATTTTAGCTCAGGTCACGATCTCAGGGTTGTGTGATGGAGCCCTTGTATTGGGTTCCATGCTGGGCAGGAGACCGCTGGGGATTGTCTCTCTGCCCCCCTCTCCCCCCAAACTCGTGCTTGCTCTCTCTCTCTCTCAAAAAAAAAAAATTAAAAAGAGATATTTTGAGAAAGCAGGGAAGGAGACTTGCCAATATTTTGGGTTTGTAACTTAATAGAATCATAACTGAATGCCCTCGATACCTCAGAGTTGTGACTCTGGGGATCAAAGCAATGTGAATTTGCTTCAGGCTTCACTGATAGCTTTGATTCTCATTCTGAATAAAGCCTCCATTATTTTTTGACAGCCATCTCTATCATGACATTTGGTTCCAATTCATAATTATAGAAATTGCTTGATTGGTGATTATATGCACTTGCTTTAAAAAAAGCATAGTGAGAGCATGAAGCTATTATTTTTTATCCATTGAAATCTATCAGTAAACATTTTCCCTCTGAATCCCAGTCTCACCATTTTCTAACACAATTGTCTCCAATCACATGGTAGAAAAGTACAAGGTAACCATATGACTCAAACCATTACTCTGTGGTGAGGGTGGGGAAGGAATGAAGAATGAATGAGGGAGAAGGCTTAAGAAAGATCTCAGTTAGATGAATTAAAAAAACATCCTACTTCCACCAAATTCATTATCCAAATAAAAGGGAGAACTTCATGTCACAAAATTAGTGTTGCCAAGCAAGGGCTTGAGGCCGAGTTCCTGTATATCACGCTCACCAACTTTTTCTGAATACGAGTTTGGCAATGAATGTAGATAAGCTAATTTGTCCTAGCAACTCCTCATACATTAAGTGTACCAGATATCCAGTAAATACATTTTTCCATTATTCTTGATAGGTTGTTAATTTTTATGGAAGTCAGTCATGGTAATGATCTGGGTCATTGTGGGATGCAAGAAAGGTTTACTTCGCATTTAAAATGTATGTTTCTAGTGGAAATAATCAGAACCTTTTAAAATGAGGGCATATTCTATCAGGAATCAATAGTTCAGACAAAGTTAGAGCTTTCTGAATTAGCAAGGTACTAATAATTTTATAAAAATGTCATTTTATACATTCAACTACACATAATATACAAATTAATGAACAATAGTATATTTGACAAGTAGATATTTTAATGGGCCTGCTATCTGAGTTCTTCTTAGAGAATAAGTATAAATCAGAATGAAGTGCCACCAAAATTCAGACTCTTTGGAGAAAAAAGGAACAAAGATGTTTCTCTGCCTTTATATGAGATAATAGCACCATGGACAGAATTTGGATCATAATCAATGAGGGAAGCATAGTTTGTAGATTAAAAATTAGTTCTAATTCTCAGCACCAATTTATGGTAAGGTTCTAAATGGGAGGATGGGTAAGTAGGTTAGAGTTTGGCTAGGCTATATCAAGAAAAGTTCTCACAAGTACTACAAATATTTCAAGACTAAGTGAAAAAATAAGGGTGTAGTCATTTGTCTGTATGTTCTGAGGGCTACATTGCTTGTAAGCTGAAGCTCAGAGTGGGGGGGCATAAAGCTTAAAGGATCTAAACACAGCATAATAATACAACATTTGTTCTACTTGATAAGAATCACTTGTAACTGGCACATTAATGCTTATGAGGAAACATTTTTTTCTCAAGTGTTATGTACAATATTTGCCCTGAAATTATGTTTGTACTTTTAATTAATGGTCTTAGAGAACACTTTTTTTTGCCCTCATCCCATAATGGTAAACTTAAGTTTCTTGATCACATAATTGAACCTTTTCATTTAAGTGGCCTTCAAATTAATGAGTTTAATATATTCTTTTTATTCTTTTTCTTCTATTTAAAAAAATTATTTATTTTGAGAGAGAGAGAGCGAGAGCAAGTGGTGGAGGGCAGGAGGAGCAGAGGGATAGAGAATCCCAAAGCTCTGTGCTGTTATCACAGAACCCAACATGGGGCTTGATCATGACCTGAGCCAAAATCTAGAGTTGAACCCTTAACCAACTGAGCTACCCAGGCCCCCCTGTTCTTTTTCTTCTGTTTCAGAAGTACAATGTAAATGCTTCTTAAAAAGCCACAAATGCTATATATATTTCCTTAGTATAATAATTTATATTTTAAGATTTATTGTTATAGCCAAATTATTTACCAACCTCTATATCTAAAAAACTATTTTTTATAGTTTTATTAGAAAAAGTCTAATATATGACTCTTCAAGAATTGGTATCAAATGCTATCAATTAAGTAGCTGCATTGGAAGGTGTTTATTAATATTCCTGGATATATCTGTTCCTTTCACCACGGGAATGTGAGACATGCCACTAAAAAGAATATAAACAAGGTGATGACCACAAATATAAGCAGTAGAACCCACATAGTAATTTGAGATAAAAGGATTGTAGTCCAACATGCCATATAACAGCATAGACTTCCGGTCATGCAGTTCTGGATGCTAGCTCTTGCTAATTAGATGGCAGTTGACAATTTTCTTAACTCACATTAACCACAGTTTCTTTCATAGATAAAGTTTTAGGAGGCTGTGATGACCAAAGGATATAATGTGTGTAAAATATTGAGCACAGTCACTTGTGCCATTAGCATTATTAAACATCACAACTGTACTTGATGCCATGCCATACCCCACACCTCACCTCCACTTTCCTACAACACACTCACACACACACACACACACACACACTTATACTACCAAGAATGGAAAAGATATAATTAAGGTAAGAGTAAAATAAAAGTAAGCAGAGAAAGTCCTGGACCAAGAATCCAGGGACCAAAGTTGATTCTTTAGTTCTGTCACTGACTTGTTGTGTCATGTTGGATAAGAAATTTTATCTCCCTAGTTCTTTCCTTGTGGTTAAGATGAAATTTGACAGCTAGGTATATTTCTTGGTTAAATATATCATAAAAATTTAAAAGGATACACACTGCTTCCCAATAGGCACAAAAAAAGTACAAGAAACCCTGTAGACATTCTTTTATTTGGTGCTTTATAAAAGGAGATGTTAACATTGTTTCTTGGTATTATTGACTTTCCATGTTTTAAAACTATTCTTTTTTTCTTTGTCTTAATAGGTTTATTTTGAACGGTATCTCATATTCTTATTCCCCTTCCTTGGCATAGTACTCTGCATGGTTATTTAAAGTTGGACAGACTGTGGGGCACCTGGGGTGGCTCAGTCAGTTAAGCGTCCAACTTTGGCTCAGGTCATGATCTCACGGCTTCTGAGTTCAAGCCCCATATGGAGCTCTGTGCTGACAGCTGGGAGCCTGGAGCCTGCCTCCGATTCTATGTCTCCCTCTCTCTCTGTCCCTCCCACCTATGCTCGCTCTCTCTCTCTCTCTCTCTCAAAAATAAACATTAAGACAAATTTGGACAAATGGTTTCTTTAAAAGTTTCTTTGCAATGTAAAGCTACTTCTCTGTAAATTTCCAACACAGTGCCTCCATATGTAGATGAACTATAGGTGGTTATCAATATGGATTGTTGCTTCAGTTACCTGGATAACTTTTGTTCATTCATACTTTCTGAGTCATTGTAAGCAAAGCTGTCGAGTCTCTGTACCTTCACTGTATCTAGTTCTTACTACTTACCTTGCATTTATCGCAACTTACTATATAGATTTCAATTTAACAAATGTTTATTGAAGAGCCAATATATGTGCTAAGCACTGAGGACAGGCATGGAGATAAAGGACACACATTTCTTTTTTTCCTAGAGTGCTTACAGTTTAATGAGAAGACAGAAAGGTAAACAGATACATCAGCATATTAAGCTGAGTATGTGGGTAGCCATATTTATAAGATTTAATGGGAGATTCTAGGAGGGGCATGACTTTGGGGTGCAGTAAAATTTTTCTGGATAAGATGATACATGAACTGAGTTTAGAAATGTGAATAGAAGTTAATCAAGGGAAGAATTATGGTAAGTATCTTCCAAGCAGTCTGATCCTCAAGAATGAAGCTGTGAGAGATCATAATGTATGGAGAAATGTAAGCAATATAAAGGGAAAAGAAATTTGCAAATAAGTTGGAGCTACGAGGGTCAGATAATGGAGAGTCTTCAATTCTATTTAAAAGCTTCATTGAAATATAATTTACATATCATAAAATTCACTTATTTTAAGTGTATAGTTGAATGGTTTTTAGTAAATGTACATAGTTAAGTAATCATTGCCACAATTTAATTTTTGTTAACACTTCCATCACAATGAAAAAGGACCTTGTATCTGTTTGTAGTCACTGCCCATTTCTCCCTCCAACCCGAGGCAACCACTAGTCTGTTTTCAGTTTTTACAGGCTTGTCTTTTCTGGATATTTCATATAAATGAGATCATGCAATATGTGATCTTTATTTCTAGGCTCTTCACTTAGCATAATGTTTTTGAGCTCCATTCATGTTGTAGCATGAGTCACCACTTTGTTCTTCCCAAATAGTATTCCACTGTATGGATATTTACCTTTGGTGTATACATTCATTATTTTTTTAACGTTTCTTTATTTTTGAGACAGAGACAGAGCATGAACAGGGGAGGGTCAGAGAGAGAGGGAGACACAGAATCTGAAACAGGCTCCAGGCTCTGAGCTGTCGCACAGAACCTGACGCAGGGCTTGAACTCACAGACCGCGAGATCATGACCTGAGCCGAAGTCGGACGCTTAACTAACTGAGGTACCCAGGCACCTCTACATTCATTATGTGATAGATATTATGAACTGTATCTACTTTGTTGGCTGTAGTGAACAAGTATGAGCAATTCTTTTTTTTGGCATATGTATCACTTCTCTTGAGTAAATACCTAGGAGCAGACTTACTGGGTCATAAGGTAACTCTACATTTAATAGTTTAAGAAACTGAAAACCTATTTTCCAAAGTGTCTATAGCATTTTGTATTCTCACCCACAGTATATGAGGGTTTTAGTTTCTCCACAGCTTTGACAACATTTTTTTATCTGTCTCTCTGATTGTATCCATCTTAGGAGGCATGAAGTTGTATCTCATTGTACTTTTAAGTTATATTGTCTACTAATTTAACGATATTGAGACTATTTTTATGTGCTTATTGGTGATTTGTGTATATTCTTTGGTGAAATATTTATTCAAATCTTCTATTCATTTTTGAATTGGGTAATTTGACTTCTTATTTTTAAGATTTATTTATATATTCTGCATATGAATCTCTTATTGGATATGTGATTTGCATATATTTTCTCTCAATTTTTAAAAAAATGTTTGCTTATTTTGAGAGAGAGAGATTGTGTGCACAAGCGTGGGGAGAGGCAGAGAGAGGGAGAGAGAGAATCCCAAGCAGGCTCTGCCCTGTTAGTATGGAGCCCACTGTGGGGCTTGAACTCACAATCCATGAGGTTAAGACCTGAGCTGGAATCAAGAGTCTGTTGCTTAACTGACTTAGCCATCCATGTGCCTGTCTCCCAATTTGTAGCCTGTTTTCTCACTGTCATGTTGATAGCTTTTTAAATACAAAAGCTATTAATTTTTGTGTCTGATTTATCAAATTTTTCTAATATTTTTTTGTGTTCTTGATGTCAGATGTAAGAAATCTTTGTCTAACCCAAAGAGACAAAGATTTGCTCCTCATACTTTCTTCTAAGAGTCTTAGAGTTTTAACACTTATACTAAGCTCTATGATCTATTTTTAGTCAATGTTTTTTATATAGTTTGAATAAGGGTCTAACTTCATCTTTTAAATGTGGATATCCAATTGTACCAGTAACATTTTTGGTAAAAACTATTATCCCTCTATTAAATTACTTTATCACTTTTCTCAAAAATCAATTGGCCATAATGTAAAGGTGTATTTCAGAACACTTAATTCTTTGCCATTGATCTATGTCTGTCCTTACACAAGTACTACACTGTCTTGATTACCATAGCTTTGTAGTAAGTTTTAAAACTGAGAAGTGTTAAGTCCTCCAACTATGTTCCTTTTAAAGATTGTTTTGGCTCTTTTCTTTATGCTGTTTTAAGAAACATTGGTTTATCCCTTAGGCAATGCTTATCACCTCTACCAGACTGTTAGCTTTTTTTAGAGGGGGAGGTTTGTCTTACTCATTTCTATATCCATAGCAGCTAGCACATTGTACAGCTTCAAAATATGTTTGTTGAAGCCGTAATATTCACATTATGCAAGATGACATTATGACTACCCAATGCAATTATTTAATATATGCTGATGAGATTTGATAAGCTGCATTAGAAAGTGCACTGGATTGGGAGATGGGAAGCCCTGACTTTGGTCCCTGATTTATGATAGACTAGTATTTGACCTTGACAAAGTGAGGAGCTACCCTGAGCCAGTTTCTGCATCTATAGAGATGAAGTAAGTGCTAATTGTTTTCTAGGATATCTTCTGATTCTAAGATTGTTTGTTGGTGTAAGATATCTTTACCAGTATAGTAGTCCATCCTTATGTGAAGTGTCATTTACCTGCAATCAACCATGGTCTCAAAGCAAATGATCCTCATTCTGACATATCGTCAGAAGGTCAGTAATAGCCTAATGCTACATTGCAATGCCTACCTCATTCAGCTCACCTCATCTCATGACGTAGGCATTTTACCACCTCCCATCATCACAAGAAGAAGGGAGAGTAGAGTATAATAAGATATTTTGAGAGAGTGAGAGTGAAAGACCACTTTCACATAACTTTTATTATGATATATTTTTATAATTGTTCTACTTTATTAATTGTTGTTCATTTCGTATTGTGCCTAATTTGTAAGTTAAATCTTAGGTGTGTATGTATCAAATCATCAAAACACAGTACATGTGGGGTTTGGGACTATCTGCAGTTTCAAGCACCCCTTGGGGGTCTAGAAACTTACACTGGAGCATAAAGGGGGGACGAGTGTAGTAGGAGGAATGATATTTTGCTCAACTGCTATGTGACAGGTAATGTAATTAAATGATAAAAGAAATGTAAGAGATGGGCATGTTTTCAAGGTGGTGAGTTGTACGTGTTTAAAATAATGCTCTATCTTCAACTTTCATAAACATCATTGTTATAGAATATTACACCTCCTTTAATGCCTTACTTTTGGTATGGATGGCTTCCCTTTATGTTGACGCTCAGGTATTGAATACAATTCTGAAGAGTTCCAGTTACATTTGGTAAGTCGTCAGGACCTTTATCGTAACACACTTCGAATTTCCTTATTACTCAGGCTTCATGCATCAAGCATAGGGATGTAGATACATTAGCATTTTTTCTTCCTATGCCTTAACTTATGTGGCAAAACAATTATCACTGCTGTATTAGGAATTTTGGAAATGAGCAACTGGGTTGTTGAAATCCAGTGCTTCTTCTCTGCCCTTTGGTCAGAAGTGTTGCCTGCAATCTAAAATGTTAGAGGGAGAGAGAAATGAGATGAATAACCCAAATATAGTAGCTCATTTCAGAGATCATTTACTATTACAGCAGCCAAAGCAACCATTTCTCAAAAATTGCAAGCAGGCAGCTCTACTTCCATGGTCTGCATTATGATTTTTCAAGGAGTACAAAAGTGAAATTTTAGCCCAAGATTCTATGGTTTGCTTGAGTATATTTCTCTAAGAGTTTGTGAGTGGCATTAGCAATTAGTTATTTGTTAATTAATTTTAAAAACCAAAGCTCCACGTAAGCCATTTAATTTTTCTTCTTTGAAAAATGTTACCCTGGGGCGCCTGGGTGGCGCAGTCGGTTAAGCGTCCGACTTCAGCCAGGTCACGATCTCGCGGTCCGTGAGTTCGAGCCCCGCGTCGGGCTCTGGGCTGATGGCTCAGAGCCTGGAGCCTGTTTCCGATTCTGTGTCTCCCTCTCTCTCTGCCCCTCCCCCGTTCATGCTCTGTCTCTCTCTGTCCCAAAAATAAATAAACGTTGAAAAAAAAAAAAAAAAAAAAAAAGAAAAATGTTACCCTTCTGTGGACATTCAGCCACAGGGCAAGAACACTCGTAATGGACTGGAAATACCAGTTATAGGATTGAATCAATTCATGTATTTCCCACAAAATGTAAAGTACGATAAGTAGAATAAACATTTTTTTAAATTTTTTTAATGTTTGTTTATTTTTTAGAGAGAGAGAGAGAGAGAGAGAAAGAAAACAAGCAAGTTGGGGAGGGGCAGAGAGAGATAGAGGGAGACACAGAATCTGAAACAGACTTCCAGCTCTGAGCTGTCAGCACAGAGCCCAATGCAGGGCTTGAACTCCGAATGGCTAGATCCTGACCTGATACCACGTGGGACACTTAACCAACTGAGACACCCATTTATATTCAAAGTGATTTATATTCAACCTTAATGATTAGTAATGAATGTTTCTTCTTTCTGTAAGGGAGAGAGTATAGACTAATACCCAGTTTCCTGTTCAATGAAGAGAAATTTGGTCTATTTATTTAATTTATTTGTATTGCCTTAAGGTTTTTTTGGTTTTTTTTGTTTGTTTGTTTGTTTTTGTTTTTGCTTTTTTACCAATACCAGTTCTTTCTTGGGTCACTAGGGTACAAGCAAAAATTCACATTCAGTTTTATTTGTGAGTGTTATGGAGAAGGGGAGGCGGGCTGGGGGAAGAGTGTTAGAGTCTGCAGCAGCCAGACCATGTAAGACTTTGCAAGCCAAAGACTTTCTCTATCCAAAGAACAAAGGGAAGCCATTGAAACATTTCATGTAGAGGAATGGTGTACCCCAACTTGTGTATGTGAAGATCACCTGGGCAGTATCAAGAAGAATATATTTGTTGGAACAAGACACAATTTCCAGGATGGTTTCTAGAACTATCTGACACTCCATGTAGTCTTCCAAGGTATGAAAATAGGATATATATAAAAGTATAAATAACTTAGATCCAAGGAAAGTCCCACATTCCTACCCACTGAGGCATGTTGCTTTTTTTTCCCCCTAATGACAGGACATGTTTTCTTGTGGCCAAGCCAGGGACAGAACTTCTCACAGAACTGCAGAAGGCACAGAAATCATAGAGGGATCATGATACTCACGCATGTATTCCAGGATTGGGATCATGGTTGCTTTCACCCAAGTAGACATGATGTAGCAAGAAATATTTAAAAAGCCTAAAACCCTCCAGAAAAGGAATAACATGGTACACTTGAAGGCAGACTTCATTATGGAATTTGCAGAGAACTTTGAGTTCTGCTATATGACTCCATATTGAATAACCTCTGTTAATCCTACGTCTGTCCTTTGGCTTTCTGGTGATGTCAACCTGATGGGCCTGGTACATAGACTATGTAATCTCTTCGTTGCCAGATCACATGCCTGTGCCCACATAGTGGAGACTTGGGAATTGAGGGAAGGGAGGAAAGCAGAGAAACAACCCCATGTGGGTATGCATATGGACCCTGAAGCAAGACTCACCCTATTCAGCTTCCTCTTCATGTCTAGAGCCTTTTGTGCTTTCAGAAATGTTGGGAAAACCAAGGCAGCTCTAGTAGCTTATCACAGGGATGAGTGTTTAAAGTAGTGGCAGATGCATTGTCATGGATGAAGGAAGCAATGAGGGATTGGGTTATATTGCAGATGTGCAAAGCACTTTAACGATGCAAAATTGGGAGGACTGGACAGACACTCCCTCCAGGACTCTCTTAATTCTCTTCCTCAACCATTTTTTTTTTCCCTGTCTTCCCTTCCCTCCTATCTCATTTTTTGTTTCTCTTAAAAAACATTCATTATAAACACAATAGAACACTGACTCAATGGCTTCTGATGACACAACTGATCTTGGAAAAAAGCATATATAGTCTTGAAGATTACCCCCAGAATGCTCCTCATTTTTCATCCCATCCATTGCTGCAGATTAAAATCTGACTGATGACTCATCTCCTGGCTTCCCTTATGGGATTGATGGCTCTGAAGTGATCTTTGTATCTGTTTCTGGTTTACTTCATGCTTATTTGTTACATGAGTACTTTTTTTTCCCCTTTGAAAGGAAAGGATAATGTCAAGATTTAATGGTGTTGAATCACATTATCATCCTTGACTTAAGAGGCATGGGGTAATAAGGTGAAGGACCCCAAGATGGGAAAGAATATTAATCATCTAATTTTTGAAAAAAATAATCCTGTGCTCTGCATATTTATTCAAAATAGCATGCCCCTAGATGTATCATATGGTCAATGAGAATTAGAGTTGATTTGAGGGACCTGTAGAATATTAATTCCATGAGGTCAGTACTGTGTCTAACCTATATTTTGTCCCTAATTTTTAATGGAGGGAGCTGTACTTAGTTGGCTTTCATTAAATAGTGAATGAGTGAGTGGCTGTCTTTATAGTGAGAGACAATTTTGCACAGAGAGAGTTAATATCAGTGTGTTTGGGTTTTACGATTAAAAATTAATAATTGTCCTCTCCTCATTCTGAGGTCTGAAACAGCTGAGAATTCAGACACAGGAGTCAGACAGGTGGAACTTTAAATAATGCCCTTCTCACTAATAAAACTGATTTGGAGACTATGTCCTGACCTGCAACCAAAATGTGATTTCCTAATGCAAACCCCTATACCCTTGAATTAAAAAAAACTTAATTATTCTGTCAGAGATATGATCACATTTTTCTCTTGAACCTTCTAACCCAACTCCCTCCTCTACTCCAGGCCTGGGGATAGGTTCTGCTTCTGTAGGAGATCATCTAAGATGAACTTTTTAGAAAAAGGGAGGTCATGGGGTGCCTGAGTGGCTTAGTTGGTTATGCATTTAACTTTGTCTCAGGTCATGATTCCAAGGTTAGTGTGTTTAGGCCCCATGTCAGGCTCTGTGCTGACAGCTTAGAGCCTGGAGCCTGCTTTAGATTCTGTATCTCCCTCTCTCTCTGCCTCTCCTTCACTTTCAGGCTGTCTCTCTCTCTCTCAAAAATAAATCAAAATTAAAAAAAAATTGTTAAAAAAAGAAAGAGAATTAACAAGAAAAAAGGAGGTCCACATGAGTGAAGTCTGAGTTCACTGAGCTACAGGAGCCATGTTCTTTTCCCAAGTCCATTCATTTCTGCTTCCATGGAGAAGAGTTCTGGTGAAGAAGACCTGATTTGTTCCTTCCCATCTAGGGAATACTTTCTTGTTTATGAAACCTTAGGAAGTAGGAATTAAATAGCCCCCATTTTCCTCCTCAGAAATGTGATGAAAAAAGGAAATCTGAAATTTCTTAATGGACTTGGAAGAAGATACGAGAGAAAGGTCAAAGTTGTATTTTAAGGGGCACCTGGGTGGCTCAGTCGGTTAAGCGGCCGACTTCAGCTCAGGTCATGATCTCGCGGTCTGTGAGTTCGAGCCCCGCATCCGGCTCTGTGCTGACAGCTCAGAGCCTGGAGCCTGTTTCAGATTCTGTGTCTCCCTCTCTCTGACCCTCCCCCGTTCATGCTCTGTCTCTCTCTGTCTCAAAAATAAATAAACGTAAAAAAAATTTTTTTAAAAAGTTGTATTTTAAGACTATGAAACTTAACCTTTGAGTTCTGAATAAATTAGAAGAAAGTGGAAGCCATTTGTAACAAGCGCTGGTTGTTTTTGATTTATTTTGAGAAAGTTATTTATTCAATAGATAAAAATTAACTGAACATATATTATGTACTAGTTTCCATTCTAGGTTAGAGAGATGAACCTCTGAACAGAGATATAACTACTTTGATCTCATATGGCCTTTATATTTTATTATAGAAAACAGAAAATAAAGGGAAAAGTACATGCTACAAGCTAAGTAGTGATTAGTATAGTAAACACAGTGAAGAAGCATGAAGTAGGATGAAGTGTTACAGAATGAGAGGAAGTATGTATCTACTCACATAAAATCATTGGAGAAGACTTATTTGAGTAGGTGACATATGATCAGGAATGAGAATGAAATGAGGAAGTCAATAAGGCAGAGTTCTAGGACAGACATTCCAACTGGAGCTAACAGCAAGTGCCAAGTTCTGAGGCAAAAACTAACTGGTGAGGGGAAAGTAGCCTCTTTAGAATGAATAAGAATTAGATACTTTTGAAATAGAAGGAAAAGAGTAAGGTCTGGTACTCTGGATTTTAAAACAAAACAAAACAATTTTTTTTTCCTGAAGGTAGTATAAAATCACTAAATGGTTGGAACATAAAAGTAAAATGATCAAATATAGTTTTAAAAATATCTCGATGGATGAATGTATAAATAAAATGTGGTATATAGATACAACGAAGTATTACTTGGCAATCAAAAAGAATGAAATCTTGCCATTTGCAACTACATGGATGGAACTGGAGAGTATTATGCTAAGTGAAATTAGTCAGAGAAAGACAAAAATCATATGACTTCACTCATAAGAGGGCTTTAACAGACAAAACAGATGAACATAAGGGAAGGGAAAGAAAAATAATATAAAAACAGAGAGGGGGACAAAACAGAAGAGACTTATAAATATGGAGAACAATCTGAGGGCTGCTGGTGGGGGGATGGGCTAAATGGGTCATGGACATTGAGGAATCTACTCCTGAAATCATTGTTTCACTGTATGCTAACTAATTTGGATGTAAATTTTAAAAAAATAAAAAATAAAATTAAAAAAATCTCACTGGATACTTGCAGTAAAATGGTCATAACACTGCCAGAAAGAAAGCAGCAAGACTCCATCAAGAGAATTGTGTAGGGAATAATATGGCATATGGATTCGAGAAGCATTTGTGGACAATGTAGTCCTATGATGTGCCATTCAAAAGACCTGGTGTTTTCAGAAGATTATATAGAGACATAGTCTAAAAGCAGCAATAAAGAGCGAGTATTATACCTATTCTAACTCTGGGTACTTAGAGAAGACAGGGAAAAAAAAAGGAAAAAAAAAAGAACAGCCTCAAAGATGATAAGAATTCAAGGCAATTAGTCATGGAATAGTTACTGTGCTCCCACCATAAATGTGATAGCATTGTGTTTGGTTCCCAAGTTACTGGTGCAAGTTCGGGTCATTTCCCAAATACGGTAGTAAATTATTGCCTTTTGGAGTTATATTCAGGCTGGCTGCTGGTGAGGAAAAATCAGTAGGGGTAGTACATCTACCTCTGGCTACATATATGAGTTTTAGACAAACCTCTTAATTATCCTCTCTTTCCTTTGCAAGATGGATGGGAAAATGATTGAAGCACAGAGATTTTCAGAGTTTGATTGAGATGAAGTAGTTTTGCAGAGCTGATATTACATGCTTCAGAGGCGCTTAGATGAATAAATGATAATCACTGTTATCAAACGATTACCCCTATGGATGTGTATATCCTTCACAGTAGCATAATATCACTACTAATAACTGTTTATCCAGACACCTACCATGTTGTAGAAACTGATGAAACACTCTTATACATTAGTAACCTTTATGTGTATCAAAAATTTCACAGGGATCTCCAGTCCCACTGCTACTTATTTTTCTGTATTCTAGAATTAAAAGAACATCTTTGAAGTTATTTTCATGTTAATAAAAAGTGCATTTCATCATTGCAAGCACGTGCCACAAGGCATCTCAATAAGCATCATTCTATTCTGCTCTGAACCACTACTGTACTAATTATAGGTCTGTCAGCATGTTCAATAATTTTATAGTTAGACTAAACAGCAGGAAATTTTACTCTCTGAGCTATGCACAAAAACCCCGGACAGTGCACTTGGTAAGAAACTTGGGGGGTAATTCACCGTTGGCACATTGTTGGATTACAGGCAACTGCACCATCCTTTTCTTTCGACTGTTCTCTCCCAATGAATGCCAGAGCTCAGTGGCTCATGAGAATGCCCAAGATTACTCTCTATGGATTCAGAGAGCCCACACTATCACCTCTTGAAGCAATGAGCCCAGATGAGATGTGGATCATTCACTCTATACATATTTGTTGAGTGTTTACTGCAGTGAGTAGTGCCATTTTCAGCCCTTTCAATGCAGTGATTGAGTACCCCTGGCACAGAACACTGACCAGGCATTGTGGGGAATTAATAATAGTAACAAGGGGTGGAAAGCTTACTCTCTCATGGGCTGCTTAATTCTTGAATACCTCATGCCACTAGGTAACAGAACGGTCTTTGAACTCAGAAATATATGTATAATGCATATAATTTATTACGTGCATATGTGTATATAAATACATACACTTTGTGTACATCTCTATTAAATGTGTGTATATGTGTGTGAGGATATATATTCATACACATGTATATTCACACTCATACATTTCATACACGCATGCCTTTAAATAGAAGATCTTTGTCATAAAATTAGGTCACAGCATACAATAATGGCAATATTCACACATTTATGATATTGAAAATATTTTTAAGATTTTTTAAATGATTTTATTTCTTTTTTGAGAGAGCACAAGCAGGGGAGGGGCAGAGAGAGAGGGAGGGAGACACAGAATCCAAAGCAGGCTCCAGGCTCTGAGCTGCCAGCACAGAGCCCGATGCGGGGCTCGAACCCACTAACTGCGAGATCATGACCTGAGCCGAAGTCAGATGCTTAACTGACTAAGCCACCCACGCGCCCTGGATATTTTTAAGATTTAACCTGATCAGGGGCACCTGGGTGGCTCAGTCGGTTAAGCAGCCGGCTTTGGCTCAGGTCATGATCTCACGGTCGTGAGTTCAAGCCCCGCGTTGGGCTCTGTGCTGACAGCTCAGAGCCTGGAGCCTGTTTTGGATTCTGTATCTCCCTCTCTCTCTGACCCTCCCCCGCTCATGCTCTGTCTCTCTCTCAAAAATAAATAAACGTTAAAAAAATTTTAAAAAAAAGATTTAACCTTATCATACATATTCATTGTAAGAAAAGAGAAAATACTTGAAAGAATTGAACATGGAGGTAATATTTAAAATCCCACCATGCAGAATCTTTTATTATAATTATACTTGCATAATTCATTCCAGTCTTTATTGTATACATTTAATGCAATTGTGATAATACTTTATAGGCAATAGTGTATCCTACTCATTTATTACTCCTTAGTTTCAAAGTCTGGCTGGTTTCCAATTCTGAGAACTTGTATACATTACTAAACTCATCTGTAGAGTAAGGCTAATGGAAGGGTCTAACTCACTGGTCATTTATAGGATTTGAAAGAGATAATACATGGAAGGTGCTTAGGACATTCCTGGAACCATTTTAGTGTTAAAAAAGAGAGTTAGCTACTAGTAATAAAAACTAGCCATATTTAATGGCCACGTGAGATCTCATATGAATGTTTCTCCTTATTACACACTTATTATGGGACATTTAGATTTTTTCCTAAGTTTTTTTTTAAATAGTGGCCTAATTATACTTTTCATTTGTTGAGAATGGTGTGGGATCTGTTGTGCATTGTCTTTAAAGGAGAAACAAATTGTAGAAATGTCTCTAAGGCATTCCATTTGTCATCACAAAAGAATGGAAGAACAAGAGTTCTAGAATTAAAAATTATTGGATTCAAATTCTATCTGCCCTTCTCTTGCTTGGTGTCATTAGGAAAATTATTTAACCCTGGCTCAGTTTGGTGTTGGTAGTTAGCCCAAGACATGGATGTTTCTCCTTATTAATGCCAGAGGCGCATTCCTAGGAGGCCCTGTCTTCCATATAGGGGGAATGGGACATGCATAGGACTAAACTACATCTACTGTCCATAAGCTAATACTATTAGTCCTCCTGATATGGAAGGTTGACCAATGTGCCATATCAGTTTTCACCAACAGTAAAAGACCCTCACCCATGGTCACCCATGGTTAATTCTTTCTTGTGCTGTAGTATTAGTGATTAACATGTTTGCTACTGAATGGCATGTATCCAGGCCAGTGTAGCTGCAGTGGTGGTAGAGAAGTTTTGTCAGGTAAGTTTGTCCTGTGCTGCCAGAGAAGGGATATTTCTTAGTTATTGTTTGACAAGTGCTAAGGACGTAGATCTTTTAATTTTTTTAATGTTTATTTATTTTTTTTTTTTGAGGGAAGAAAGACAGAGCATGAGTGGGGGAGGGACAGAGAGAGAGGGGGAGACACAGAATCTGAAACAGGCTCCAGGCTGCCAGCTGTCAGCACAGAGCCCAATGCAGGGCTCCAACTCAGGAATGGCGAGATCATGATCTAGGCTGAAGTCGGATGCCCAGCTGACTGAGCCACCCAGGCGCCCCATGCATGTAGATCTTTTTGAGGCTACAGATATGTTTGTGTGTTTATCTAATTTTTAAAAAGCAGTGTATGTTCATTATAAAGAAATTAAAAAGAGCTGCAATAATAAAAAAGGAACAAAATAGTACACATTATTCCTTAACCCAGACATGAACACTGCAAGATGTATAACCTTTGTGTATAATTCTTCCACTGCAAGATGTGTAAGCGTTGTGTATAATTCTTGTGTGCAATTCCTCTCTCTTTCTTTCTTCTTCTCCCTCCTCTTTCCCCATTCTTTCACCTTCTATCTCCCTCTTTCATATCATGCGTACTCTTCATATGTTTATATGTCTCCCTATAACCCATTTATGCAGATTCTTCTTATACTGGATTATGGCTTAATATATTGCAGATATCTTCCCCAACCAGTTAGGCTACACTTGCAGTATAATTTTTAATTGCTAAATACTATTCCCTTAAATAAAGGTAGCAGAAAAGCTCCTTTTGTTGGACATTTAGCCTGCCCATGAAAAATTTGGGGGCGGGGGGGGGGAAACGCATTAATCAATTTTTATTATTAAATTTTGTGTGCAATCATCTTATTAATTGTAGTATTTGTATCTAGTAGCATAGATTTGTATTTGTAGGTAATCACTTATAAATACATAACGTTTATTGCATAACTATTCATATATCCACATATTAGAAATATACCATTTCTAGGGCGCCTGGGTGGCTCAGTCTGTTGAGCGTCCAACTTTGGCTCAGGTCATGATCTTGTGGTTTGTGAGTCTGAGCCCCACGTCAGGCTCTGTGCTGACAGCTCAGAGCCTGGAGCCTGCTTCAGATTCTGTGTCTTCTCTTCTCTCTGCCCCTCCCATGCTCATGCTCTATCTTTCTCCGTCTCTCAATAATAAATAAATATTAAGAAAAAAAATTAAAAACAAAGAAATATATCATTTCTTTCAATATCCCTAGTGACTTTGACAGGACATCTGTTGTTGTTTTAACATGATTTATGGTTAATTCAAATGGTAGATGGATAGGACATTGATAGGTTACAAGAAATAGCTAAAAATCTATGACTCAGACATTGTAAGTTATGTGTCATGTGTACATCTAGGGATATTAGATGTTGTATTAATGAAGGGAACATTGAATCTACTGAGTTCAAGCCAAGCTTCTTTGTAAAAATGCACCAATATTTTTAAATCATTATAGATTTCACAATTGGAATTGCACTTATGTTTGAATAGAAGATTGCTTGAGCAATGATCCTCTGAAAACTGGCCCTTTGCATTACCTGGGATTAATGGTCAGTTCCTCAGTTAATGTCCTGAGTTTTTGGACCAAGGCAAAAGTCATCCGTACTCCTACTCACCAGTCATTAACTGGAGTAATGATGGATTTTGTGGAAGCATCATTGCTGCCATGACAATAATTGACACTTTTAAGATCTATTTTGCTTGCTTTATTTTTCTTGATTGTTTACTTTTGGCTACTGATCAAGTGGCCATTTGGAAGAATTACTTGTTTTTAGCTCCATAATTATCAAATGCTATTTATTAGGATATAAACATACAAGCCACATATTTAAATTTTTGCACACAGCAAGCAAAGGAGAAACTGTATAAAATCCATACTGACTGGATCTAGGCTGTAGTTATTCCTTATCTCTGTATCTCTGTGGATTCCAAGGATATTTCCTGAGATGGTATTAAATCCTAACATAAATGTGGGATTTCATGTTCAGCATATGGATACTTGTACAAGAGGTGATTGTATAACTACTTTCAAAGATGTATGTTTGCATGAGGCTGTTATTTTGTAGGTAGCCAGATTGTAGCAATTAGCTTGGGAATAACATGAATCTTTTAAAGTTTTCTAGTTTTTCATTATTTTAAATCCAAAAGTGATAAAAAGAAGTTGGTTTCTTATCTAGACTCTAGTGCTAATCACACCCTCAAACAAATGCTCAGTAGTATTAGAGATGTTCTCCATGTGGTGGATAGTCTCTCTTTCAAGACTGAGCGTTAGTCACAGTTGTTTTTTCTTATATCTATACATTTTCCTCTTACCTGTTTAAATTATTACTTGTTTAGACTTTGTGGAAAACAAGCAATAAATTACCAGTGTCCTCTTCAAAGTTACTGTTTAATATTTTTTCTTTTTTTCCTCAAATTATCAACTTGGTGATAGAGCATGGTTCTTGAGCCACATTTTCATCTCTCAGTTATTTTTTTTTTACTTTGGTATTGTTAATGTATTTTAGTTTCAGGTATAAAAAGTAGTGATTTAACAATTCCATACATTACTCAGTTGAGCCAAATTTTAAATCTGAAGATAATCTTACTGCTTCAGCCTCCTATAAACTCGTTCACCCTCCTGAATAAGACACCTGGTGACTGTGAGGAAATTGGTTTTGGTAGTAGTTGTTGTCAGTGACTATGGAGCAGACCAATGACCATTACCATTCTTTATTGATGGAATAACATATGTCAAAGCACCATATTAAGTGTTTTACATATACGCTCCTTTTTTTTTAACCACAAGAAATAGGCATTATTGTTCTATTTTTAGATGAAGAAAAATCAGAATCATTTAACAGCTTGCTTTAGAATTAGACCTGGTCAACTAATTGCTTTGCTATTTACTTGCTGAGTGAGCTTAGCTAAATTACTTTTCTGGTCCTCTATTTTTTAATTTTATTGACAACACATAGAATATATATCACACAGGTTTCTATAGGGATGGAAATAAATAGTATTTCTAAGGCACACATAATAATAAGAAAGTTGTTATTCTTACCCCAAATCATGCATCTAAGTGGTTTTTAGAATGGGCTGCAAATGAAAACTCCTTTTTTCAGACAACTAATTTGTTCATCATGAAAGTCATATAAAGGAAAATTTAAATATAGTGCACTATGAGTATCTACGAACATAAAAAGATTCATAAAGTCATGGTGACTTAAAATTCATGGGGATTTTCAATAATTGATGAAGTAAATGTAATTATAATTAGATTATGGAGGTAATGAAGTTAAATTCAATATAAAAAAATTGTTTCTTCCTATGATCTTCTGCTTCTTAAGTGATCAACTTTTCCCTCTAAGATAATGAAATGATGTCTCTCAATTTCTTTGTTTTTCTAGTATGGCTAACACAGTCCTAAGATATTAAGTGTTCACTAAATAATTATGATTAAGAGCTTTTAGAAGGTTCTCTTTAAAAATAAATAAATAAATAAATAAATAAATAAATAAATAAATAAATAAAGTAAATGTGTCTCTCTAGACTACAGAAATCCTGTGTGCAGAGAAGAGTTAACAGAATTGAGAACTGCTGTCCCCAGCAGGCTTACTTGAGAATTTAACTCCTTACTGGCACCTGAACTCAGATTTCAGGAGAATTTCCACCATTCTCAGAATTGTGAGGAATGTCTCATTGTGCCTACACTGTTTGCACAAGTAATGTGGCTTATGCTGAACACCTGCTTTCTTGTTGAGAGTCTGGAATTTCAGTACATACCAGGTAGAGAGAGAGAGACAGAGAGAGAGAGAGAGAGAGAGAGAGAGAGAGAACCTAAGTGATCATCTTCCCAGTAAAAACCCTGAGCACTGAGGCTATGATGAGCTTCCCAGGTAGACAGCATTTCTCAAGCATATATTGCTAGGTGATTTAAGCACATACTGTGTGAATCTATTAGAAGAGGATGCTGGGAAGTTCTCCCTTATTCCCTTTGGACTTGGCCCCATGTGCCTTTTCCCTTTCCCTTATTCCCTTTGGACTTGGCCCCATGTGCCTTTTCCCTTTGCTGATTGTGCTTTGTATCCTTTCACTGTAGTGAATCATAGCCATGAGTATGACTACATGCTGAGTCCCAGGAGTCCCAATAAATCATGAGACTTGGGGAAGGTCTTAGGGATCCCCAACACACCTTGGTTCAGGGATCACCAGGCTTTCCAAACAGGCCACACACACACAACCTCTCTGAAGCTTTAGGCAGTACATCTGGCAGGCAATGGCAAACTTCCAGGGCAGTAAAAAGAATAGGAGTGGATTGGGGTGGGGTGAAGCACAGTGGGGTGTGTGATAAAAAAAAAACCCACTGAACATTAGTTAACAAGATAAAGGGGATAAATGGAGACAGAAGAAAGGAGAAGATTATTAGTGCCTTTGAATGATTAAATAATTATCTCTTCTCCTTCTAACCTGTTTCAGAACCAATTGAGAAATCAGGCAAAGGCAGAATGTGGAAGCCAGATTGCTATCTTTATTACTTATAAAGTCTGTGTTTTACTTTATAAAGGCGTAATTATTGAAGTCCCAATGGGTTTGCTATTAGAATTAGACAAATTTACCTATCCCATAAGATTATTTATGGCTTGTTCTGTCACCTCCTTCAGTTACTCTTATTGAGCTCTTTACTAACACAAGGGAACATTGGTAATAGAGAAGCATTATCACTTAATTTTGGAGACTGTGGCAAATGGATGGACCAATAATTACTTCAAATGCTATCCAATTACTAAGCAAGATAAAAGAGAGGTGGAGTTCAATAGTGTGGAAAGTCAATGCTAGGAATTCACAACTGGTATGTGAGGGAACAGACGTATTCTCAAAATAAGTTGTTTCGCAAGCTCCAAGAGACTTTCAATCAGAAGTCGGAAATTCAGTCACTTCAGAGACAAATCTGTTAAGCAAATTAGAGTGTTAAAGAAAGAGGGAAGGATTTGGTATAGGTTGGCCATATGGATGTCTTTGAAATATCCTGAGTATTTTGAAGTTCTACCACAGAACTACTGGTGTACTGTCAACCTTGTTAGTGAAGGTAAAAGTTTGAGCTGTTGCACTAGAAATGCCAAATAACTGACTTAAAATAAAAATTTGTTTTCGATCTCACATAGTGGTTTAGGCCAGGCAGGGTCAGGTTCCTGAAGTTAGAATCCTAGATTCTTCCAATCTCGGTCCATCTTTCCTAGGATATTGCCATCCACATATGGTTGATGATGGCTTATCATTTCACACACATTCTTGGTAGCAGGAAAGAAGTATAAATCCCTTCAATTTAACAATATTGCCTGAAAGCTGCACATTCGTTTTTCTCACATCGCATTGTGATCTTAGATTCATGACCATCAACATCACACTGTGACCTTAGGTGAAAGAGAAGCTGAGGTGTGCCTTTTTAATTTTCCCAGGAAGCCATGTAGCCTTTAGAAAAAGGGGGGGGAGGTATTCTCTACTATAGAAGGAAAGGATTATTGCTGCAGATCACTACTCAGCATTTAGTTACATACCCATCCCTTCAACCATCTATTTGGGTTCACCTTTTGATTCCTTTACTATTCAAACAACTTACCCACTCCTCTAATAAAAAAAAATCCCAACTGTCATCTGGGATATCTGATTTTATATAACTCCCTTAATATTACTGGATGTGGTTTTAGATTTTGCCAATTAGGTTTGTAAGGGAAGAGTGAGACATTAGTCCTACTGTGCACTGAGTGGTGGTATAGGTGTAGAGGATTCATTTTGTGGATGTAGACTGCAGTAGTTTGACATCAGCAGCTGCAGTTCACTGAATAATGGCAGCTTCCTTGGTGGTGGCTCCTTTAGGATTGTGGTATCTTTTTGATTATCAGCGACATCCAATGATAGCAGTGATTGTGTGTTTCAGGAGCTAGCAGCTGTAGTAGGAACTTCCCAATTTCACAAGCAGCTTCTTGATTATTAAACATTCAGAAGCATCCTTGAAGTCCAGATTCTGTGTTCTAGCTTTAGGAGTAATTTCTTACAGCATAAAGGGGTCTATTTCTTACACTTTTCCAGTGATTCTATAAGCCATTTAACAACTTGTAATAATGTAATACTACTTAAAAACTGGCTAGTGTGAATTCTGTTCTTGGTAACTGAACCCTTCTGACAACTTGGTAGAGCCATATTATAAATAAGTTATTTCACTTACCTGTTCACTGATGTGAGTAAAAAATAATATGCACCCAGTCAACTTATAGCCAAATAACAGATAGCTAATTTTTATTGATAATTTTCCATGTGTCAGGCATCTAAGAGTTTTTCCAATGATATTTGGAAATGTGATATTTGATGTCAATAATCATTTATGTATTAGGAATTACTCTCCATTTTCTGTAATGAGAAAACTGAGTTTTTGAGGATTTATATAGAACTGTAGTTCAGACAGCATTTGAAATCAGATGATCTGGTGCAACAGTTAAACCACTAAGAAGACATTTATTAAAATGCTCATTAAGCATAGAGTAAATTGAGATTATAATAAAGATGAAGTAGATACACAAGGTATTAGGATGAGGTAGAAACATTGGGGATGTCGATGGGTGCGTTTGAATGTTCTAGGCAGGGGAGGGCACAGTAGCTGCATTACATTTTCATTTAAAAAATCATTCTGACTGCTGAGTAGAGAATAGTTTAAAGTGCAAGCATGTCTAGATGTTCAGGGACCCGTTAGTTGAATAGTACATAAGTAAAGTTGTAATGGCCACGGTGTCAGTTTAGGCAATGGTGGTGGGGATGGAAAGAAATGCAAAAATGGGACTGACATTTGAGAGGAAGATTCAAGAAACAGTGATAATTAATATTGGAAGTGAGAGGAGGGAACGAGTGGAGAGTAACATCCATATTTCTGATTCGAGAAAGTAGTTTGATGTTGATACCATTTCTTCTGTATTCATGGACTATATAGTTCAGAGATACATATTCTGGACAAAGGAATGACTCCTTAATAAAGGAGTAGAATTGTGCTGAGAATTTTGTACCCCTGTCGCTGTCTTAAAAACTGAATGCAACATTTTTTTCTGATCAAACTGTGTTGGTGAGTTTCATAATACTGATCAAGAAAGACTGATCTCTATTTCCCTGGAGACTCACTAATCTTGTTTGGCTTTTTCTGCACATCACCAGTGATGAGCATTTAAGAGTCATCCTTTTTCTTTTTTTAAAAAAATCTTTTAATAACATCTTGTGAAGTTACTCTTTCATGGAGGGAATGGAATTCAAAATAGTAGCTTTTAACTGCTTTGAACTTCATTCTGTTTGTCTTAAAATAGATTCAGAACTACAGATAAAGTCAACAGATTAAGAAAGCACAAAGGGAAAAAATAATCCACTCGCAGAATATGTAACTATTCTCATCATTAGTTAAACTAAATATTTCCAATCACTAAAAAGCCAATTAAAATAAAGCTTACTTTTAAAAAATAATTTAAGGGGCGCCTGGGTGGCGCAGTCGGCTAAGCGTCCGACTTCAGCCAGGTCACGATCTCGCGGTCCGTGAGTTCGAGCCCCGCATCAGGCTCTGGGCTGATGGCTCAGAGCCTGGAGCCTGTTTCCGATTCTGTGTCTCCCTCTCTCTCTGTCCCTCCCCCGTTCATGCTCTGTCTCTCTCTGTCCCAAAACTAAAATAAACGTTGAAAAAAAAATAATTTAAATTGAGGTAGCACTCTATATAAAATATGGCCTGAAAGTTTTTTTTTTTTTTTTTTTTTTTTTTTAAATTGAGTTCTGAAAACTCATATAACAATGTTTAAGCACATTTTCTCACTGGTAAATCCCATGACTCACAAGTGTTTGTTTTTTGGAAGAACTACTTTTATTAGGTAGGAACAGCTTGATTTTACTGTTCTTTTATCAAATAACACATTAGTGTCCAACAGAATGTTAATGAACACAATGGTATTTTATTAGCACACTAGTAATATAATTTCAGCCAAATCAAATAACTTTGATATTTTGCTTGAGGAATGCAGACTTATTTTATCATGGATATTCATCTATTTGTGGTTCTTCAAAAGATTGAAAATCAGACCTAAGCCTTAGTTTGTGTGTATGGTTCATTTTGATATATTGAAAAATGAAATTGAAATGCTGTTTTACTCCTTTAATGGGGAATTTGGGATTTGATATACAAAGATTCAGAAACTGTTGGTTTGGAGGAGAATGGGTCTTTTAGTTTACAAAGCAGAGAAACTTTTTTTTTTAATTTAGAAGTAGTAAAAAAATTGAATGACATGTTTACATTTTGTTTGGTGTGTCCTAAAATATCTCTTCTGAAGGAAAGGATTCCCTTCCTCCGAGGTAACTTGACAATAATGAAACAGGAAGTCAACTTTGTACTGAGATTGCCAGTTGTCTAATGTTGTCTAAATATTCTCAAGGGCTTGTCTGTGTTCCACCATCTACTCTCTGTAGCTAGACAGTCTGCTAGCAATCTGGTACAAAGTACATGGGGTAGAGATACAATCTCTTAAGCCCAGGGTTTGCTGATCATCATCGAGTTCCACAGGGAGGTAATCCTTGCTCTCCTGGAAATATTCCCCAGCATTCAGAGCCTCAGCCAACTCCAGTTCCTGGAGCATAATAGTAATAGCTATGAGCAATAATGGCCTCTATTAGGCACACTGGTGCTCATTGCAAGGTAACATGTGATTTGATCCTCTTAACAACACTGTATGAAAGGCACTCAGTTACCTACATTTTCTAGATGGCATAGAGAAGTTAAATAGCTTTCCCTGAAACACGCAACTAGTAGAAGGTAGAGCCAGAATATGGATCTAGATCTCTGAATTTAAGACTTTTAAGTTCTATCAATGCTTCTGCTTTATGGCTTCTTTTTTCTTAACTGGATAGTCACACTTACCTCTACTAATTGGCAGCTACGACATGTGTTTCTTTGTTTTAGATTTCTTTGCATGTTTATTTATTTTTGAGGGTGGGGAGGGGCAGAGAGAGAAGGAGAGAGAGAATCCCAAGCAGGCTCCATGCTGTCAGCACAGAGCCCAACATGGGACTGGAACTCACAAACCCTGAGATCATGACCTGAGTTGAACCCAAGAGTTAGACTCTCAAATGACTGAGCCATGCAGGTGCCCCTCTGTGTGTGTGTGTGTGTGTGTGTGTGTGTGTGTGTGGTTTTGTTTGTTTGTTTGTTTTTTTGAGAGAGAGACAGAGACAGAGCATGATCAGGGAAGGGACAGAGAGAGAGGGAGACACAGAATTTGAAGCAGGCTCCAGACTCTGAGCTGTCAGCACAGAGCCAGACATGGGGCTCAAACTCACGAGCTATGAGATCATGAAATTAGCTGAAGTCGGACACCCAACCGACTGAGCCACCCAGGCGCCCCATCCCTTGTGTTTTTTAAAGGAAACTGGTATTTTTGATATTTTGGAATGTTGAAATTTCACTTGAGACTCCCCTTTATATTTATGGTGATGTTTATATTTTGTTTATTTGTTTATTTATATTCAGGTCTTCTTGCTTCTTTGAACTTCAGAGTTGTTACTGTTTTTTGCTAGGATTTGGACTTTGAGATGGTTCGCTCTCGAATTTTAACAACAAAAAAAGTGTGTGTATTTTTATATGTTCATATATATAATAAATATGTGATTGGCACAGGCCTTTTTGTGGTTCTGTAAAGGAATTATTCTTTTCAACTACCATTGAAAAATGATGATTCAGCTTTGTTCCTTACCTGCTTTCTACAAAACACTTCTGGAAGCTGAGTTTCCTTAAGATAATTCATTCACAATGATTATTAGAAAACACAAATTATTTACAACTTTGCATTCATTTGTGCTTAAGAGGATTATGATAAATTTGTTTCCAATCCTGTGTTAAATTGTGTATTTTAGAAAGAAAAATGAACTTTGAAGTACTTTTTTTTATGTTCAGGTGCCCATATTTCAGTGATCTTATGAATCTGTTTAAAGTATTTGTTGTTGTTGGTTTTGTTTGTTTTAAAATTAAAGTCACTCAGGATACATTCTCTTTAATAATTTAGGTTGAGAAAATACTGGCTCTGGTGACTCCTGGGTTTTCTGGAAGGTGACTGCACCTTAGTCCATCCCTATACTCATAAATTCTACTTCAAGCAAATTTTAGGAACAAGAGCACATGGAATCATAGGTTTAAGAAATGGCCTTTAAATATCCTCTAAACACAGTGAACACAAAGACGGAAATGACTGTTTCAGGGCAACACAGCTTACAAGTGGTCAACTTGGGCATAGAATCCTACTCTTTAAAGAAGTCTGGTGAAATTCCTACTAGATAAATAGTTCTCAATATTTTGTCATCACTGTGTGCTTAGAGTTATGGTAAAAGTTTTGTGACTTATGCACCACCAAGTATTATCTATAGACAGACTAATATCCGTCACATAAATATATTGCTGCTTCTTATATGCTTACAGAACATGTTATTTATTTAAATTTCAAAATGTTACTAAGTTAATACTATATTTTATATAGAGCAAGACATCATCAATTTAAGATACACTATTATGGGGCATCCAAGTAGCTCAGTCGGTTATGCATCTAACTCTTGATTTTGACTCAGGTCATGATCTCATGGTTTGTGAGATTGAGCCCCATGTTGGGCTCTGCGTTGACAGCACAGAGACTGTGGCCTGAGCTGAAATCACAAGTCAGGTGCTTAAATGAATGAGCCACATAGGTACCCCAAAATGCTTACTAATTTTAGAGATGTTAAGGTGTGAAAAATGACATCAATCTTAAAAAAGATAAAATATAACAGTACTGTTTTGTCTATGGATATGATACATGTTAGGACATCCAATAGTCTCTCTTCTACAACAAAAACTTGGAACTACTGGGTCACTTCATACTATATTGATATGCAGGACTTACCTTCCTGGTTATGATAAATTGCTATCATGGCACTGTGGTGAAGATTATCTGAGCCCGTGCATATAAAGCTTATAGAAGAATGTGTGGCACACAGAAAGCAGTCAGTCAACATCAGCTCTTCTGATTGAAACCACCATCACCATTAATACTTGTACTAGTATTGTAGGGGGGATACACTTATATAAAAAAGGCAGAGATTAGTTATGGAACCTTTCCCCCAACCCAAAAGTCCAAAGGTGATTGGCTGGAGGGCCAAGCATGAGAGCCTGGGATGAAGATGATGTGACATTTATATTTTTCCTGCCCCAAATATTCATCAGTGCTCAGGAGGAGTTGAAAATTAAGAATGTATTTGTTGTTTTCATTCTTGAGCATTGGATAGATACCTTGATTTACATTTGTGCATATGGAAATATTCCTGAGCATCACTCGCTTGAAAGTTAAAAGGGTACAATTACACTGGACTGGTAAGCTAAAGTCTGGGGTGTTATGCAGGCAAATAAAATGACTGAGTTGATCTTTGCTAACATTGGGACTTTACCGATTATTCACCAGTATGCTAAGCATTTTGGTGTGGAATTCTAAATAACCTTTCAAAAGCTTAGGTTTCAACTACTTAAATGAGGATTAAAACAGATGATAAAATCTGTTTTTATTTTTAAGCTATAAATAAATTAGAAAAAAAAAACTTTGATTTTGGATTATATAAAATTTAGATAGAAGAAGGCTGGAAGTATCAACAGCAGAAATAAAACAGTGATATTAAGGATGTGTATTTGCCAAGCAATATGTTTAGCACTAATATAATATAGGATTTTTAATCCTTACAACTTTAAGAGACAGGAACTATTTGTGTCTTTACGAGACCGCCAAGGACACAGGCTCACAGAGATTAAGTAATTTGTCCAAGATCACACAGCTAGTAATAAGAAGAGCCAGTGTTTGAAACCAGATCGCTTTGACTCCAAAGTTCTTTTTCTTAATCACTACACCAGATGGTGTGTGCTTTTAGTTCACATTTAGAAGGGGTTAATTCTCTCTTTGCTGTTACTGGTCCCTCTGTTTCTTCTCTTGAGATGATCCCTTGATAATGTTTGTTCCTTGGCAACCCATGGAGTCCCTACAGGCATGAGCTCACATCAAGCCCCATGTTTTCCTTTGGAAAATGTTATTCAATACATATCAATTAATATGTGAGTTATTGCACTGAATACTTGAGAGGTTACACAAAGAAAATGTGGACACATATTCAGGAGTTTACAACCTTGCAAACATCAAAAGCATATGAGAGTGAGGAACCTTGCAAATTTAAATATTCTCTACAGATTCACTGAATAAAAGTACATATTTTATTCTCTTACATTTCCCCCTGGCATGCATCCCACCATTCCAAAATTGGAGTCTATAATCTCTCTTGCCATCTTGTCACAATAGGCAAGTAGGAAAAACATGGCTGTTATCTCTGCTTTAATATGGTTTGTCAAAATTCTGGTACCATTGGGGTCTCTACAATGTCCATATGGTCCAATGCTTTGGAACCTGACGGTATAATCGTATCTCGTTAAGAGGTTGTATATTGACCACCACACCCCCCAGACAGAAGTCTCATTTTGCCATCATGGTGGTCCAAGAATAAATCAGAAATATGATAGGAAAGAGTGCATCTTCCTTCAGAGCTGCTCATTTAAAATGAGTGTGAGAATGCTGCAGGATTCCATAAATGTAGTATGTGGTACTGGGAAGCACCATTTCGGGTGGGCTGATGAGTGTGAGTAAGTTAAAGCCAGTGAAACATTTGTCATCCGTGTTACATTCTTAATCACATTTCATCTATAAGCTTAGTTTTTCATGGGAAAGGTACCAATGACAATTCCCTTGATAAATAATTTCCAAACATACCTGCTAGTGGATATGTAAATTGCATTTGACCACTTTCTATAAAATATTTCTCTTCCCAATCTGCTTGCAATTGTAGGTTGAGCAATAAAGTGACTAATAGAATCAGATCAAGAGCACTTTGTGGGGTAGCAAGCATTTCTTTGTCAGATATTGTCAACTCTTTAAGATTTTCTTTGTAGACTGCTACATAGTTACCGCATTTAAAATTTGCTTAGAAATATCATATTTCTTTATATTTTGCACAGCTGGTGAAAAAAAGTGCCCTAACATCAGCAGACCAATGTGACTTTTCTCTCATGCTTTGTTCGATTTTGATGCTCTGAGACACGAGGTATGGGCATTTTGTATTCAAAAGGGAAAACATATAATTTAGCAGCCAAACCACTCATTGGTGAAAAGGGATTTTATCTTTTGTTCAAACATATTATCACTATAATAAGCACCTAACCTAGCTATTTTTTGAGACCTCTGGTTCAAGGAGAATATTTAATGGGAGAAAGGCATGGAGAAATTCAGCAATAGGTCAAAGGGAAAGAGAAAAAAAAATTAGAAGAAACCATATCAGAATATGAAAACCAAAGAAGAAAAAGCAGAACAGTAACACAAAGGATAAACAGGGAAGAAATATATAAAGCAGTAGGTAAGAGCACAAACTTTGGAGCAGACTCACCTGCATTGAATTGCTAGCTATGTCACTTGCTAGTTATGTGACCTTGGGCAAATTATTTCATGTTATTTTCCTCATCGCAAAGTGTTAGTGATAATCCCTGCTAGTGTTTCATGCCATTGTGAAAATTCAGTGGTGTTATGTGTGTGTGTTTATATATATACACACACACGTACACACATACATATAACTTAGTTCAATGCCTGGCACAAAGTCACTACTCCATCAATGGGAACTTTCTGTAAGATTTAACTTTCTCTAGGAAAGGAAGGACATGAGAGTTATTGGGAGTGGTAGATTGGCAGACACTGCGGTCTGTAAGATCATTCAGGGTCAGCTATCCCAAGTGCTGCTAACCCCTCAACCAGTCTCTAACTTTATGTTAATATTGTTCCAATTGCATATTTAGAAGCCAAGCAGGGGAACGGCCTGACCCACCCGTCAACATCCTATGTACCATGCCTCTGAATCTCCATGAGAACTGAATCCACTATATGCATTTATCTGAGCTCATGCAGCTTTGTGGCATTTCATTCTCCGTGGACTTCCTGGGAGCTGATTTAAGGTGCACACATCAATCAGAGCCTAATCAAGCTCAAAGCCAGCGGCTTCTGAAGGGATGAGACAAGCGACCATTGAGACCAGTTCAATCAAGGTGGCCCTTGGGTTCAGAGGCCCCCACCTGAAATAAATCTGGAGAGTGCCTTTTAAATTCAATGAACACTGATGAAACAGCTGCCCATAGGGAGACCCTGACTGTACAGAATAAATACATCTATCCCAGAGCAGCCATAAATAACACCCTTTGGTTTTTATGCGTAATTAACACTGAGTGGTAGCTAGTAGCTTGGCTGAATTATAATGACAGATTCTACAGTTACTTTTGTGTGTCTTAGCTTCAGAATAAATAGTGTACAATTATGAACCTATACGCTATGGTGTGTGTGTGTGTGTGTGTGTGTGTGTGTGTGTGTGTGTGTATGAAAACACATTTTGTTTATTGCTTTATTTTATTCTGCATAGGTCTATTAAGTGCAACTTATTTTTGTGAAAAAACATTGAGAATCACAATGGTTCAAAACCCTTTGGCAATTATTTTAAGCCAAAGTCTCCCTACAATAGTTAGATAATAAGGTGAACTGAAATCATGATTGTTCTCCTTACCCTGTGGCATGTGCCACAGAGAGAACCAGAAGCTCCGTGGGCATAAATGGCTCCTCAGATATTCATGCCTTTTGAAACCTGCAAGTAATCTCTATGCTTGGATGTGCTGGTATGAGGTGAAGACAGCTGAGTGTGGATTCTCTGCTGTGTTTTTGTGGGACCTTTTCATTCAGCATCATCTTGTCTATGTAAAATAAAAACAATTATCTCTTTCCATGCAGATGTATATTGTCTCCATTAAAATAATGCAGTTTTAAGTGCGGTCTGTTTCCTATGGAATTCGTCACATGTATTCTGGTTCAAAGGTCACTTTCTTGCTTTTTTTTGGTGACACATTTGAATTAATGATTCATTTGATAGCTAATTACAACTTCCCACTTAGAAACTTGACTGATAAATACAATAATTCAGAGATAATAATGTATCTTTCCTGTGAGTCTGCAAATAAGCTGAGGGTCTGATGATTTGACCTCTGGTTTCATTTTAGGATATGATTACTACTTTCAGGAATCCTCAGAAAATGCAACTGTGTCCAAGGTACTTGGAAGAGTATTCATGTATTACTGCCTCATAGACGTTGCAAATAATGTGTCATTAAGATGAAATGATGCAGAGCTTCAGAAGTTGTCACATTTTTGCCTAAGGAGACAACGAAAAAAATAAAAATTTTTGAAGTACTTGGCCATGAAAAAAATAGGGGGAAATGCGAAGAAACGCCAATAGGGGGGAGTATACCTCTAAATGCAAGACATTTGTCTAAGTCACAGCTCAAATACGAGCAGAAAATCAAACACTTCCTGGTCTAGCCTTACTTAGTGATGATGATCACTTCTCAGAAATTTTGAGGGCCAAGTATGGTCACAGAACTATGATATTTGGTTTAGTCACTTACTCTACCTGTCTCCTCAGTTTCCCCACCTAGAATAAAGGAATAGAGATAGCTGTAATATGTTCCTTAGAAGGTGCTTTGGAAATGCGGTTTATAAATGCTCCACAGTAGCATTTACAGACATAAACTTACTTTTCTAAATATATTTATAACTTTAATATTATATCATAGTTTAAAAATATTATAATAATTTTAGAGGAAAATACCTGAAAATTATGTATATATACACACACATATATACATACACACTCTCTCTCTCTCTCTCTCTCTCTATATATATATATATATATATAGTAATTTTTTTATATCTTTTTTTCATGTTGATTTAGTTTTGAGAGACAGAGACAGGGCACGAGTAGGGTTGGGGCAGAGAGAGAGGGAGACACAGAATCTGAAGCAGCCTCTAGGCTCCAAGGTATCAGCACAGAGCCTGAAGCAGGGCTCGAACTCACAAACTGTAAGACCATGACCTGAGTCGAAGTTGGACCCTTAACTGACTGAGCCACCCAGGTGCCCCTATATAGTAATTTTTTACATGAAGGTAATATAATCATTTATAAGGGAATCATCAGCAATGAAACTGTTTCTTGCTAAAACTTTACATCATTGTGTTGTCTTTATGATAAACTCACTTTTAAAGTTAACTTCTGGAATCATTTTGGATATAGTATTAACAAAACAGAAAGTTACAGTTATAAACCCTGAACACCAGAAGTCACTATGACTTCCACTATGAGTATCATTATGTGATGATGATGATGGTAATGATAACAGGTCAATACATTGAAAAGAAATGGATACAAACCCAATCTCATTTGTGGGTAGAGGGAACTGAGTGACCGTCTCAATATCCCTAGAGTTTTGGGAAGAGGTGGAAATTGCATTTTTCTAGTTTACTTAGGTCTGATCTCTTCACAATGTTTGTTCACTCGTAGAGAATAGCTCAGTGATAGAGACTTGGAATCATTTTTCTGAACTTACCTACTCATATATTGCTCCATATCATTTTGCCCTTATATTCTATACAAACCACCCACATAAGGCATTTTCTTCTGTAGACCACACATTTGTGAATTTTTTTTTAATCTTCAATTAGCAAATAGTTGAACAATACAATTTAAAATTAAGTATTAAACATATCTATTCCTTCATATGTTTGGACCTTATTTCTGCCCAAACTCTGAACTTTTGCCTTCATGACTAGTCACTCTCACTTTTGTCTCTCAGGGAGATACTGCTATTTTCTAGGAAATATATAATGGAGTCTCCTTGCAACTCTAAAACAACTTCTCCAACTGTATTATACAAAGCAATCTGACCCCCTCCAGAAGCTGTGTTTAGTCTCAGTTACAAGTGTCTACATAACCAAAATGTGGTAGGAGGAAATGAATTGAGGGAGATAGCTTATGGCCAAACATATGGGCCTTTTAGACCACGTAAAGATGTTGGGTTTTATTTCTGGCAAGTCGGGGAGTTAGTTGGGGGTTTTGAATAGGGAGAAAGAAATGATCTCTAACATATATTTTGGAAGTATCACCTTGGATGACAAGTGGAGAATTCACTGTCTAGGAGAAAAAATACTGGGGGCCAAGAAGCTAAGTGGGAGGTGACTGCCTTCAGGCAGGCAAGGGATAATGGTGGTTTGTACACATGTGTCTATTAGCAATAGAAGTGGTGGGAAATGGTCAGCTTTTGGAAATATAGTGGGGGATACAGCCTGCAGTATTTGCTTATGGACTGTAGATAGCATGTGAGAGGGAAAAAAAGTTATCTTTTTTTCCCCTTCATCTACTAGAAAGATGGAGTTGCCAATACCTCAGATGGGCACTGTTGTAGAATGTGCAAATTGAGAGTTTGGTTTCAGACATGTTTTGTTGCAAATGTGTATTAGATATTCCAGTAGACATGTTGAGTATGAACTTAAAGATCAGAATTTGAAGCTTAGGCATTAGATTCGGACTGCAGATTGAATGTGGCATAGACGCTATTTACATCCACAAGTTTGGAGAGAGGAGATCCTCAAACTACCCCCTAGGATGCTTCAATGTTGAGGGATCAGGACAAGAGGATAGGATGCTGGGATGGAGCAGTAAGTGTACAGGAGAATGAGGAGAGACTTGTGTTCCTGAACCCAAGTCAAGAAAAGTGATTCTACAAGGTAAGAATGACTTACTCAAAAGTTGCTAAGATGTTTGGTAAGATTTTGACCAAGATTTAACCATTGAGTTTGTAAGCTGGTGGCCTTAACAAGAGAAAAATTTGGAGAACTTTAAGCTGAAACCCTGACTAGAGTGCATGCAAGGCTGAATGTTAGGGAACCAAGGACAGATGATGCATATAGACAATTTTTGGAGGATTTTGCTATAGAGAGGGGGGAAAAAGTTGAATAGATGGTGGCTAGAAGGAAATGTGGACTTATGGGAGATTTGAGATTTTTGACAAGTTTTGAACAGGTATGAATATGTTTGATGGAACATATAGCATATTGATGATGGTTCAGGGGAGCCTGAAAATGTGATTGTGTAATTAAAAGGGACAGTTACAGAAAAGAAGCCCCTGGGTGAGTAGGTAATGATAATATTTACTTGGCAGTAATGTTGTTAGTGTTACATGTAGGTAAAGTTGAAAAGATAAAAAGGGGAGAGAATGAATGACTCGTCGTAGAGGTTAATAAAGCCTGGCTGTTATCATTATCATCTGGAAATGCACATTTTATTTATTCACATTCCTGTAAATTTATTACAACAATATTTTCTTACTGAAAATTGAAGTTGTTGAAAATATGTGGAAGAAACTTATGAGAGCCATTGGCAGTTGTCACTCTCACCTTCACTGCTGGTATGGATTCTCTCAAGGAGGAAATGTAAAGAGAACAGCCTGTAGCAAAGTGACTCTTGAGCCTAAATACCTCCTGCAAACTGGCTTCCCCATGGCTTCATTGACAATTGATGGAGGGGAGAGACAGATTCTGGAGCACTCAGCACAATTCTCTTCTCCAAGGCCAGACTTGGATTTCCATGTCTATTGAAGCCCATTTTGGGAATTGGCTTTCATTATAAGTCTTTTGTTTGTTGGTCCAGTTTGTGGACAACTGTGCCTGAAATGAGTTTAACCTGCAAGGTTGTGAGTTTAAAATCATGCTACTCCATAATGAAGGTCATTGCTGATGGACAAGCAGAGAGTTGGTTGTGAAATTGCAGAGTTTTCAAGGACTTTCTATGAACTCCAGCTGTAATTCCAAACTGGTATTTCAGTAAGTCAGAAAGGATTTAAAATGGCCTATTTCCCCTGTTCTTTCTGGCAATTTCCTCTAAGCACTGATTATTTTGTCAAGCCTTTTGAGCTCAACGCTCTGCCTATAATATCTGCATCCTCTGATGGACTGTGGTAAGGGCAGTAAGTGTTGGAAATGAAATGTCTTGTTTATTTAAGAAACGAGTTGAAAGTGAAACAGGGTTTGCTCTTCTTTGGGGAAGACTGAGTAAATGCTAAGGAGAAGTAATTGGGAGTCTTTATTTTAATATGAACAATCAAGTGCAGATAATCCCTGCATGCCCAGAATGGCAAGGCAAATGATTTCATTAAGAATAAGGAGCTCCCTTAAAATGAAGCAATCTCTGTTTATATTTTATTCAGGAGTTTTAAGAAGAGTCACATATTAAATATAAATCTATCATCCTTCATGCCTCTGTGGTTAGTAAATGTATTGGCTCTTAACGAAGAGAGGTTTTAGTTATTAGCACTCTAGGATTCTTGATCTTGTGACGTTTCTTTTTAAAACATAAATAATATATTTTTAAGACATGGGGCTGAGGTCAAAGAAAATCCTGGCAATTTGTTATCAATGATAGCTGATCTGAAATAATTCTAGTAATATTTTAAACATTATTTATGTCTGAAGTAGTATTTTTTAAATAAAATCATATGCCATGGGACAGGTGTTCACATACCCTGCAAAAGTTTTATTACCAGAACAAAGCAAGATACCATGGGTCTTATTTATTATGAGTGTGTTGGAGGCAGGACTATTCAATTCCATTTAATAAATATTCTCAAGCCCCTTATTGTATGCTCAATACTATACCAGGGTGGCACCAAGGGCAAACAGTGGGAGAAAGGGAAGAAATGGTGAGAATTACAAAGTACATATAATACAGTCCATTTTTTTTACTTAAAGGTCTACAAGCTTTCAATCTATTTATGGGTAGTTAAAACATAGAACTAATGGCAAACAATTCTATAATGAAAGTACTTCATAAAAACAGTAACAATCCTAATAAAAATTATCAGAATGGTTGTAATATGTTTGATTTCTTTTCAACAAATGCAATAGGAAATACAGGACTGTACATTTTATGTGGAGCATGCAGGAAGGTGAGTGTTTGGGAGTTGTTCGATAGAAAGAAATATAAGGAAGAGTGAGGCTGTGCAGTTATGGAGACTAAGGAAAAATGAATAACAATCAGGGAGAGTTATATAGTAAGCACTTCCATCCCAGAGCATGTGGTCAACTAAGCCAAGAGGAAGCATGAGGAATAAACAGACATCCACAGCACTGCTACAGTCCTCCATGCCTTGCTACATTCTGCTTTGCCAATGTACTCTTCCAAATATGAGCATGCCAGGAAGAAGCACGTATGGACAAATATTACTTTTTCTTATATTGTTACCATTTCCTATTTATCAAGCACAAATGAGCTACTTTACATTTCAAAGACACACAATGAACCAAAACAGATGAAATATAGGAATTTAGTGAAGGCTTAATAGAGAACAGAGATTTTGTCCTAAGCCAGAAGAATGGAGTTTGAATAAATAGAATAGATTATTCTCAAATATCAAGAAGTAATGATATTCAAGACTGAACTGTAGCATCGTCAGTATTCATAATGAGTGTTATGTTACAGCATGTTGGGTGACTGTCTGGGTGAATTAGTAAAGAAACAAAACAATTTTTGTTGGTTTGAGCACCTGAGAATTATGAAACACTGTTTTTTTCCTCAAGAGCATTCTGCAGGGATGTAGACAAAGCATGAGACTTAAAAATTAAAACCAACTGGGTATAAATCAGAGAATTGTCTTTTCAACTATATAATATAGAGTGCCATCTTGATTACACCCTTCCCACACTACCCATCTCTAGTCCATCACAAAAGCTGCCAATTCTATCTGCAAACCCACACATTGTCCACAGCCATGACTATAATCGAAGGTAGTAGCAGCTCTTCCTCCGCTTACCATCACATGGTTGATCTTTCCTAGATCATCCTCTACATGGCAGCCAGAACAATCTTTTGAAATATAATTCCAATCATGTTCTTTCCCTGCATATGGTCTTCCAATGGTCATTAATAGAATTAAAAAGAAACCAAATTCTTTACCTTGACTTCCAAAGCTGTTCCCTGACTAATTCTCTGACCTCACTGGACACTATTCTCTTTTCATTTACTCCACTGGACCATGTTGGTGTCCTTCTGTTTCTAAAACGTACTAAGATTATGCTTTCTTCTGGGCCTTTCCCCTACCTTTCCTTTCTAATTGGAGCATTCCTCCCTAGCTCTTCAAAATGGCAGGTGTTCTCACACTCTAAGGTGCTTATTTCAATGGCTGTTCTATCTGTCAGGCCTGCTCCCTGAGATATAGCATGCTATCCATCACTCCCTATCATATTACTTGATTTGCTCCTTAGCACTTATGAGTAAAAGAAAGAATCCTTATTTATGTGCCTCTCACACTCTCAGCTAGATCCTTAGTTCAGTTAAGGCAAGGATAATGTTTATTTTGTTTCGTATTATATCCCCACCACTGAGAACAATGCCTAGCAGTGTTATTTGCTGAGTAAATAATATCTCTCATGTAAAAGGGGGAAATGTCTACTTTGCAGGATTGTTTAAATGATGTGCCTGGCATACTCCCTGACACAGCACTGATGTGTTCATCAAGGATTAATTCCCCTTTTCTGACCTCTTAAATATGGGAATATATTCTGCTTTAAACTATTGCTATGGGCTACATATTGGTTTTCTTGGGGCATCATAATAAGTTGCCACAAACTTGGATGGATTAAAATGACAAATTTATTATCTCATAGTTTTCAGGTCTTGAAGTCTGAAGTTATGGTGTCAATAGGTCCTTGATCTCTCTCTGAAGGCTCTGCAGGATGATCGTTTCTTACCTTTTCCCATCTTCCTGTGGTTGCCAACAATCTTTGGAGTTCCGTGGTTTGTAGCACCAGCCTTCTAATCTCTGCCTCTATACTCACGTGACCATCTTCCGTCTGTGTGTGTTTACCTTTGTTTTATCTTCTTATAACAGCACCAGCCATTGGGGTCATGTCCCATCCAAATTCAGCCTGACTTCATCTTAATTAGTTACATATGCAAAGACTGGATTTTCAAACCAAGTCGCATTCTGAGGTTCTGGGCACATAGGATTTTTTAAAGGACACTCTATTCAACCCAATACTGGCTGCTGCCCTTAATATTATAAATTCTTTGAGTGCAGGGGCCATGGATTTCTGCTTATCATTGTACTTCCACAGTACCTAGCTGAGTGATTTCCTGGATTTAGTGCAATAAATTTTGATGTATTCTTTTGGGAAAAGCTTTGGTGGGCAAGCAGTTAAAGAAAGAATGCATTTGCATTAAAATATGTAACAGAAACTTTCATCATATGAAGGAAAAGACAATACACCAATTAGAGCAACTAGTCACATGACAGCTTAATTTCTCCCCATAGGAAACCATGTAATTCAACACTTAATTTCTGTGTAATACTCTTAAAGCACCGTAAGAATATATTAATAACAAGAAGGTATTCTGAGTCAAATTTGGGGTATTTCCAATCACTTTGGAAAACCAAAGCACATTTCTCCTTCTATATTATTAATTTATATCTACCTTATTATCAGTGTTGATTTATTTTCATAGAACTATAGAATCTTTAGGTCTGAGGAAACTTTATAACACCTGATGAAGCTCTTTCACTTACCTAATACTTGAATCCCCTTATGTCACCCCAGGTCCTTGTCCAGCCTAAAAGTAGCTATGTTTTTTTCCTAGAATATAAGTACCTTGATGACAGGAGTTATGTCTCTTTTATCATCCATGCTATTCCCAGCACCCGGTATAATGAGAAGCATATGGTGGGCATACCATAATTATCTGTTCAATGAATAAAAGTATATCAAATCATAGATTTTAGGAGAGGGGTCAGGAGTGACTGGATGCCAGATCAGGTAATATATAGTGGAGATTGGTTCCAAGATTTATTGTTCATACCTTTTCTTTTGCATTATTTTTTCCACACATGCAAATGTAATGCAAAATTACAAGCTGCATCAGTCCCTGACTCTGTCCCAAATTCTAAAACATCTATCCAAGTTGGGAAAAATAAATTTTTATTCATGCTTCATATTTGTAGTTTTCTCATCTACAGTAGCTCCTCACCAAGAATACCCACAGTACAGTTTAATAGTCCCACGCCTACAAGGGATGGCTGAGATGGAAAGTTGATAACAATTAAAAAGGGGTAAGAGAAAAGTTAGATTCACAAACAAAAGGCCTGAACTAAAACATTACATTCCCTCTGTGCTGATGGTGCATGGGAAGTCTAGTGGTGTCCACAGGAAGCCTTGTCTTTGGAATGGTACCTACACTGACAGACTTTTCAGTAAATGAACAAAATTTGCCATTCCCTTGTGGGGTTTCCCTCACACATGAGAGCATGTGACATGTCCTTCCAACACACTCCCATAATATCTTGTGCTTCTCTTTTTACAACACTTATCACACTTGTAATTATTTTTATATCTGCCATCCTTCTGAACTATACACTCCATAGGACAGGGTCTATGCTGGTCTGTCCATGGCCACATCCCTAGTGTTCAGCACGGGGTCTGGCATGTAAAAGATAACCATATGTTTTATGGAGTTAAATTTAACTGAGTCACATTGTTGATCCCAAAAGGCAGGCTTCCCTCCCAGATGAATCAATCAATCCAAAAGACAAGTTGCTTTCCAAATTACAGTAGAAAAACACCAACTTCAAATTCCCTTAAAGTAGTTCTTTAATTGGGCTTTTTTGCAGATTTTCAGTCTTCTTAAAAGTATGTTTTATTTGCTATTCTTCACACATCTTGACAGATAAAGTCACCCCAAATCATGTATCTACTGAGAAGTAATTTAGTTTGGCTCCTTTACTTATAGATTAGAAAGTGGCCTTGATTAAAACAATAAATATTAAAAACAATAGAGGTTCAAAATCTCTATTAGAATGTAAAGAAGAAGAGACAATCAAATAACTTTAATTGATTTGATGCTAGATCATTGGCTACAAGTTAAAACCACAAGTTATTTAGGGCTTTGGATTGAAAATGAAGTAGTTTCTTTGGGTCATATTTTAATCATCAACTTTGGCATTGTGGGCTCTGTAGAGGTGTGAGAAATAGTTACATTTGAGTATCTTCCAACATCACCCCTGGATATTTAGCATTTTCAAAAGCTTTTGATTTATTAGTTAAGGAACCAGGAAAAGTTTCCTTGAAAACTCCTTTCTCTGAATATCTTCTGTCTGATAAGGAGCAAGTTTTATTAAGTTCTCTGTTAAGTTTTCTACCTTCCCTCCCGTGTACTTATAAGTTGTCTGGTAAATGTTTATCAAATTGAATTGAATCTCTTTGTCTGCAGACAATTGTCATATTACTCATCTCAAAAATATAAGAAATAATAGCTTTCCTTTCTCTTCTAGTCAAAAGTCATTATGAGGGAATGGGTAACTGGGGGTGAATAATCAATCATTCATAATGGTTCCAAAACAAATGAGGATCAGAAAATGCATAGGAAGAGATTTGATTCAGACCTATGATTCAAAACTGGATTAGCAGTTCATACTTGTGATCACGCATTTCTGTCTGATGACTGTTCTGATCTTAACTAATTAGTAGCTCCAGTCACGCTATTATATGACTCAGTGAACAGTGCAGATGACTTAACATGACAATTAAGTTCTAGAATTCCCTAACACTGGGATTACCAAAGTATTTCCCACAACACAGGAGACAAGCAGAAATTATTGTGCTTAAAACCATTTCAGTTAAAATGCACTAAATATTCTTTGGAGTTAACATTATTAAGACTGTGAAGACTTGAATGTTGTAAATAGGAAAAATATAAAAAGAAACATAATAACCCATTTACTTATTTATTTATTTATTTATTTATTTGTGAGAGTGAGCAAGCGAGAGAGATAGAGAGACAGAGTGTGAGTAGGGAAAGGGCCCAGAGAGGGAGACACAGAATCTGAAGCAGGCTCCAGGCTCCGAGCTGTCAGCACAGAGCCCAATTCGGGGCTTGAACTCATTGACCCAGAGGTCATGACCTGAGCTGAAGTCGGATGCTTAACTGACTGAGCCACCCAGGTGCCCTGTATTAACTCCTTTTAAAATCACCTCAACCTAAACTTTTATTGAGTTGAGTAATACAATGCTTTCTATTCTAGAACTTCTTCAGGGCTTTCCAAGTCACTGCAATTCATTCAGTTTCTACTTACTATTACTGTATAACAGCATTACCACGAACTTAGAAATTTAGAAAACATACATTTATTATGTCCCCATTTTTCCAGGTCAGGACTCCAGGCTTGGTTTAGCCATGTCTTGTGTTTCAGAGCTTCACAAGGATGCAAGAAAGGCATCAGCTAGGTCAGGAGTTTCATATGGCTTTGGCTAGGGAACGATCCTCTCCGAAGCTCACACAGTTATTGGTAGAATTCAGTTCTTGACATCTTTAGGGCTGAGGGTCTCAATTTTGTGCTGTTGGCCAGATGCTGCCCTCAGTTCCTTGCCATAGGGGCCTCTTCATCATGGCCACTTGATCCATCAGAATCAGCAAGGGAGAGTGTCCTACTAAGAGGAGCATTTAATCTTGCATAATGAAGTCGGGGGAGTGATGTCACTTCACTTTTGCCATAATATATTGATTAGGAGCAAACTTACAGTCCTGCCCACACTCAAGGAGAGAAGTGACATAAAGGTGTATGTACCCGGAGGTAGAGAAAACTAACAGTCATCTTACAGGCTTCTGCCACACTTGGTCCATGAAACAACAATCAGTGTCTTTGCCTGGTTTATGGCTCTGAACCAATAGAGCCAAGAAACATGTTGCTTGATTTTCAGAGGGACAAATTTTCAATTAAAAATGTGTGTTTCTAGCAGTAACTAGAATTAGATTTCATGGATTGGTAAAATTTGGTTGAGAAGAGAGAAAAAAAGAAAAATGAACTCATATAGGATTGCCAACTTTTATTTCACTAAAAAATATGTACAAGAAAAACAAAAAGCTAGTGTAGTTTCTTAAACAGAATGATCAAACACCAAATAAAAAGGACAAAATCTCAGAATAATGAATACCCCTTTTTAACAAATATACTTTTATTTTAAAATTACAGATTTTTGTTTTTCTCTTTCCACTAGAGTGGTGAAAAGTTAGTCTCTGTTCTTCACCATTTTTCAGATTTTGAGAACTAGCGTAGTGTAGAAATGAGATTTTTTTTCTTTTAATAATTTAAGAAGTGAAACATGCTTAGAACTAAAGAAATTGACTAGATTTACAACTTAAATACTGAGCAAAAGGAAACTTTTAGATATGAAAGTGAACAGAGACCATTAAAGGAAACAGATGGAATAGATGATACCAGATGCCAAAAAGAAATGAGCAGAAAGTAGGGCACTGAATTTGGCTCTAAGGTCTTTGGCCATCAAGTTTCCTTATGCAGATGACAAGTTAAGATAAGAGAATGTGTGACTCTAACTGAGAAGAGATTTTTTTTTTCTTGCACTTGAACCCAATCAGAATTTAGCCCATAAGTTATTCTGTGAAGGACTCATGTTACTTACAGTTTTATAGAATTTTAAGCTATGTATTTTAAACAGAGGAAGTAATATTCCTTCAGACCTCTCCATTATTCTCCTTTTTACCCTTTTAATTGTTGTAATCGTTTGTATTACTCATAGTGGGTAGGGTAGACAGAAGACAAAGGCTGGGTAGGTGGGTGCTCAGAGACAATATTTGGTCCAAGGTATATGTGGTTTCTGATGTTCTTTCCCAATACAAAGTAGAGTCTAGAGGATTTGAATAAGTATTTTAAGGATTGAAAATTGTTTAATTAATTATAATTTCCTCTGTCTCTGTGTAATGTAATTTAAAAAACTTATTGAGCTACAATTAACACACGATAATCTTTGAAAGATTAATTTAACTTTCTTTGCTTTTAATGTATATTTTGTTGGATACTAGAGCATGCTATGCTATTGGCCTAAGGGAAGAAAGAGGAGAAAGATTCAGTGATGAAGAGACCAATGGTTTAGAGTAAATGAGAAAGACAAAGTGACAGTTAACAAAGAGATCCAGGCAGGCCAGAGAAACACAGCTAAAGAAACTGTCCTGGGAGAAAAGAGGTAAGAGAATCATAGAATCACAGCATCTAAAAGCTGATCATCATAAAAGAATAAAGACGAGAATGGAATTCAGACTGTCTCTGAAGAGCATGGCTTGAGAAGGTATTGTAGGTGCCAGCTAAAAAATAAAAACAAAACAAAACAGGTTATGAGAATATAATTGATTGTTTTTTCCTGCCCTGAGATTCTTAGAGGGGCTACCTTCCAGATGTGCTCTTTGGTAAGCTGAATCATTTGTGATAGAAATAGTTGGGTGATTCATGTGATTGGTTCAGGGATTTAGAAGTTAGAGTAAAAGTGGAATTACCTTTCTTCCATTTCTGTATGAGTGGAAATAGGATTTGGTAAGGTTAATCATAATGATAAAATACTTGATATTGTATTCATTGTTCACTTCTTTGTAATCCAAACATGCAAGGAAGTGTACCATTACCTAGTGAAAGATTATCTCTAACAGTAAAATACCAACGTTTACATGTTAACTGTCTCAAGAGATCTTTATGAGGTAGAACAATAGAGGACTTTTGGAACTGAGGATGTAGATTTTTATTAAGAGCTCAAGAAACCATGGTCTCAAGCTTCAGGATGCATGATATTTTGTGGGAGGTTGGAAATCTTTTTATTTTTTTTGTGCAAAGAGGGGTCCAGAGATTCTGACTCATTAAGCTGGGAGAAACTCTAGAGTGTAAAATTATTACAAACTCTCAGGGTGAGTCTAATGAAAGTAGTCAAAGGCTCATTTCTGAGAGACATTGTCTTAGAGGAAATACCTGAAATTAGTCTGGAAGTAATTCTTTAGTTGCAGCTTTCTTTGTAGGCAAGGATTCTAGAACTCATTTTAAGAACCATGATTTATTAAGTGCTGCTATACTTGGCATTTTTCATGTATCTACATGCAATTGGACCTCACTATATGTGTTCAAAGATTGTAATAGTATATTCAATTTACAGATGACTATGCAAGCTGAGAGAGGTTCAGTAAACTTTTCATGGCTACAGAGATATTAAGTGATAAAATTATTACTCAAAATTATTTTTGACTGCTTCCAAACACTGTATCCCCCCTATAATTTGATGCCACCCAGAATGCCTCCCTGACACTAACTGCTAATATAAGTACATTTGGAGTTATCTGACAACTCCAGATAATACAGTATCCCATCTGATGTCTTTTTTTTTTTTTAACGTTTATTTTTTGAGAGATAGAAAGGGACAGAGCACAAGCAGGGGAGGGGCAGAGAGAGAGGGAGACACAGAATCTGAAGCAGGCTCCAGGCTCTGAGCTGTCAGCACAGAGCCTGATGCTGGGCTCAAACTCACAAACCGTGAGATCATGACCTGAGCTGAAGTCTGAGGCTTAACCGACTGAGCCACCTAGGCGCCCCTCCCATCTGATGTCTCAATCCCATATCCCAACTGATGAGTTAACCCATGTTCTCATGGGTCATTGGTAAACTCTGTTTTATTGATTAAACAAAGGCTTATTGAGTGTCAACTGTATACCAAACACTGTTACGAATACTGGACAGACCAGTAAGATAAAGTCCATACCTTCTGGAACTTTGCACAATGCATTTATAGCCTCTCTGTCATGGAAAGCTGCCATCTAGGTCACTGGATTCTCAGTCTTAGTGTCCGTGATACTATTCAGAGCCACATAAACATAATGTTAGTGCCCATCAAAGAGCATTTTTCTCTCTTAGTAAGTGACAGAGAAATTCTGTTACTTCTAAACACAAAATACATCTTATAGCTGTGTACTTCTCCTACACTTCCACTTGGTACAAGCCACCATTATCTCTCACCTGAATTAAAACAATATCCTACCAGCAACTCTCTCTGATTACACTTTTGCTTCTGCCCAAAGTGTTTCCTACATGGCAGTAGTCTGAGTTAATGGAATTAACTTTCCAAAGCCTAAATTGGCTCGGGATATGTCACTACTTCAATCCCTTCCATAGATTCCCATTGTTCTTTGCATAAAACTCAATACTGCTTACAATGGCCTCCCAAACCCAACCCAATTCCAGCACCCAACTCTTCAAACTCATTACAAAATAGTCTCCCTTATTGCTTGCAATTTTTCAGTCATTCCAGCTTCTTTATTTCTGATGCATCAAGCCAAGTCCCTTTTCAGGGCTTTGGACTTATTTCCTCTGACTGGGGTATTCTTCCCCCAGGAGGATCCATGTTCCCTCTGAAGAGTTCACTTTAGTGTCCATGGCACCCAGTACAATGTCTCACACATAGAAGGTACTTGATTTATATGTACAGTGTGAAGGAACTAAAGTTCAGGATTTTAAATCCTTACTATAAATCTGTAGTCATCACAAAATGATACCAGAGAGCTTTCGAGATGAATAAAAAGGCAAACTGTCTCCAGGTAACTTGTTAGTTATTATACAGGGAATGCTAGGAAATTTCAAGAACTATTTCAAGGTGAAAAAATAAACAAATAAATGAAAGGAATTTAAACTTAAAGTCTTAGAACATTTCCCCTTTCCCACACTGCTCGCTTATTCAAATTGGAATTTATTCATCTGCTCATTCACTTACCTTTTCATGAATATGTTAGTTTTTAGTATCTACATCTTTAGAAGAGAAAGTTAAAAATGTATTTATTTTGTTGCCAGGTAATTTTTTTTTCCTGCCAATGATTTTAGTAGCCAGAAGAAAAATATGACCGGGATAAAGATAAGTGTTAGTACAAGTCTCAGTACAAAGATGAGAGGGGAATGTGCTGTGTGGGTGATCTGTTGATAAAATGCTGTGGGAGATCAGAAAAGAGAGAATAACTGTACAGAGGAGTAGGGGTTAGTTGTATAATTTGACCACAAAGGATAAAGGACTCAAAAAGAAAGATGGATACATCCCAAGTAGAGGGACACATGAGAAAGTTTAAGCAAAAAGAAAGTCTGGCAAGTTTGGGTTCCCTGGAATATAAGAGGCCAAGAGGAATAGTGAAACATAGAAAGAGATGAGGATTGAATTTGATTATACACCATCCTGACAAAAATTACAGGGAATTGAATTTGAATTCTGTGATTAATAAGAAGTTACAAGCATTTTTTATTTGAACAAGGAGTGGGGTTACCAAAGCTCTGTCCACAGTGGCTGCACCATTTCCATTACTACCATCACTGTAGGGTAGTTGCAATTTCCCCAGATCTTTGACAATGGTTGTTGTTGTTGTTTTCACTATTATTCTTATTAATTAACATCATCGTCCTAATTGTATTCAGTGGTGTCTCATTGTGGTTTTGATTTGAATTTTTCTAATGAATAGTGATGTTGCATGTGCTATTGGCATTTTGCATATCTTCTTTGGAGAAATGTTCATTCAAAGCTTTTGACAATTTTTAAATTGGGTTATTTGTCTTTATGTTGTTGCGTGGTAAGTGCTCTTTATATATTCTGTGCATATGCCCCTTGTCACATCTATGATTTACAAGTATTTTCTCCTGTTGTGTGAGTTGCATCTTCACTTTCTTTGTGATGTCCTTTGATGCACAAAAGTTTTAAATTTTGCCAAAGTCCAACTTATTTATTTTTTCTTCTTGTTGCTTTTGGTGTGTTATCCAAAAAGTTGTTGCCTAATTGATCATCACTAAGATTTATACCTATGTTTTATTCTAATATTTTTTATTCATAACATTACCTGTTATATTTTTATCTGTTATCCATTTTGAGTTATTTTTTGTGTATGGTTTCACTTTGGGGATCCAAGTTCATTATTTTACAAGGAGGTACCTAAGTCCTATGTAGTCTTGTTATTCAGGAGGGTTATGTCCTCAATTTGCAAATATTATTATTACTGTCCCTTTAGAATGTAATTCATCACTTAAGATCTGCCCAATGGAAGTCAATTCTAAAGAGTTTTATTTTGTTTGCTTATATGGCTAAGAACTATCACATTCTAGGACTACTTAGCTCTCTCTGCAGCACAGTAATGAAGATGGGTAAGTGGCTTTGTTTTCTAAGCCACTTTTTAACATGCAACTGAGTTTGTCATGTTCTGAGAGTTACTGATCACAGCAGTTACCAGCAGAGAATGGCAAACTAAAGTGCCTATGCTAGGCGTTTCACTAGTCTCGCTCCCAGCTAACTGATTAGTTGACACATGGTGCTCAGCCTCAAGATGTGGCCAATTTATATTTTAGTTGACAAAAAATTAGAAATAACTATAAGCTATGGATCTACAGTTATTTTGGAATACTCTACCCATGACTGTTTTATGCCCTTTTGTCTTCTCATTTTTAACAAGTGATTTCTTTAATCTCCTTTCCTTTGGAGTCAGACAGTGATATTAGTAGAGTTGGTCACATAACATAAATGTAGTCTCTAAGCAGTATTCTGTTTTCATACTCCCTCTGGGGCCCAAGAATTAGAGCCAGAAAGGAATAATAAATGGCCCCTCCACTTATTGGCTGTATGATCTAGGTTACTTAGTATCACTAAGTCTGTGTCCTTGTCTGTTAAAAAAAAAAAAAAGGCAATGATCCTTTCCTTACATAGTAGTTATGAAGAGGAAAGGAGATGAACCATGGTACAGAGAACCTAACCCAAAACTTAACCGCTAAAAACACATTAGTGTTACATTCATACTGTTATGAGGATGAAACATAATTTTTATTTTATTACCATTTCAAAGAATAAATTAACCATTAAAGCTTTATAAAATGAAGATATTAACCATAAATATAGCCAATTCAAGTATTAGGCTAATAAAGCAGAGATAGTTCTCTGCTCTTTTTTCTTTCTGTTGATCAGTTCACTGGTCTTTAGATCTTAGGAACCAGGATGAAAAATTAAAGGCATATGTAGTTCTTTAAATTGTGTGTTTATTAATTCCTTGTATTGGAAGCAATGGCCACAAATTGAGAAGGGTAGTGTGAATTTTGTATGTTATTAAAATTTACCATCTGAAAGGCAACATTGTTCCCTAGAGTGGAAAATACCCACAGGGTGCTCTTTGACTCACCCCATCGAAGACTGACTTCTCACTGAGCTAGGAAAATACTTTCCAGATGGAAGTCAACACCCTATGACAGCTGTGCCTTCACTGCATTACATAGAGATTGCTAATCCAGTCAGAAGAGGGAATCCTTGAGCCCTCACATCACGAGTTTAGTTTTTCCCACTAATGCTTATGAACTCATCATTTGCCTTCTCTCATCCATTCAACACCAACAGAACATATATCTTTACTTGAGGTTAGCAGGGACTTCCAGGAAAAGAGGAACATTTGGATGTGGCCAACTAAAGGCCCCAGCATCAACCTTTCTGTCTCCATGGTCTGAATCTCTCTGTCCATTCAGTAACAAATGTTTACTAGTAATTATCTTCCTACTAACTTGCTTTCAATTGTCTGTATGTTGTACATATTCCCTTGGGAATGAACAGCTTGGAGAAATGTAACAAGAAAGGAGAAGCAAAGAGTGGGTTTGTTCTGAAGTCAACCATTAACTATGCTACATGGGCTTGCCATTTAACCATTCAAGCTGCCTCAGTTTCCTGACCAACAAAATCAAGGAAGTCAAGTAGAAAATGTGTAAGATTTCTTCCAACTCTAAACTCTGTATGTGAGTAATTAGGAAGAAGTAGCCTTTGTCTTAGCAGGAAACTTATGAGATTAAATGACATCAGTATACAGTTGTGGCCAGTAAACAGCAATCAAAGGGGGGAAACAATCAGTGATCAATACTGATTTTTGAGAAATGCTTATTGAAATGGATGACAGGAAGCATCTAACTAAAGCTCATGCAAAATGAGAGTTAACTATAAAAAAACTGAGTGTTAAATATTCAAGAGAGAAGAACCATAGACTTCAGGTGTTCTTTCTTATTGCACATGCTGAAATAACCCTGTAACTGTTCTGGTTCAACTATATACAATAAAGATATTCCAGAATGACTTGTCTTAATACAGCTACACTGAACCATGGAAAATAGCATGACATTCATAAGCAATTTAAGTTTCTTTACCTCATGGAAATATTAATTTCAGTGGAGGCATCTTGAAGACAGTTTTTCTGTACCAGTGTATCATATAGTTGCATTCCAAATAATGTGTTGTGAAACGGGTGAATATTTACTCTGTTCTGAACTTTCAACACCTATTTAATGCCATTAAAGCTGAGCATGGTTTGCATGTATGTATGGTCACCATTTACATTTGTAAGTTCCCTGATGGTAGTTAACAAATTTGATTCTCCTATTATTCTCACTGAGACCTACCTCCAGTTTGGTCAAAGGGATATCACTCCAAAAATGATGACTGATTTTCTCTAATTATTTTAAAGTCAAGAAACTAGTCAAGATACACAAGCGGCATTTGGGGAAAGACTACTCTGATTTCCTGAATTCTTCCTCCGTGCTAAAACCATTATCCAGATGACTTTGGTGAATTTTTTGGCAAAACACATAACCCTACCTTTACAACAAAGATTCCCTTTGTTTGTTTTATATGCTTCCACCGCTATGGCATGGTGCAAAGTTTTTCTTCATTTCTTCTCTTGTTAGTAGATTGTACATAATTTCTTTTGCACTTATGCAATGTACCACCAATAACATTATTAATAATGTTGTCTATCTCAGATTTTCCTGAGGACATGTGACACCTGTAAATTAACTTGTAAGAGATCACCTACAGGAAATGACAGTTTGTTGAGTATCAAAATGCAAGAGTCGTCTTTCTACTATATTATGTTTACATGACAATGGGTTGGAGTGTTCCATATATGTTGTGATTGTGGAAAGTGCTTTGACCTATCAAGATTCTCATCTATGAAGTGGAGACTATAAAACCTTATCTATCATTCTTGGTGGTTGTGAGGTTCAGGTGAGAAATGTGCTGAAAAACAATGGAAACTGTATAATCCTGGACAATGCACACTAATGATTTCGACTATTGTTATACATGATGATTTAGTGTCTCTATGATTTTGACACTTCTGTATCATGGGAGTAAAACAATAAAAAAGGTTAAATGTGATAGTTTAGTGTCAGACAGTTGTGGGTACAATGGCTCATTTTATCACTATTTGGCCTTGGGTAATTACTTTGTCTGGTTTCTCTAAGGCTTAGCTTTTTCATCTATAAAATGGGCATAAGAATGACTAGGTATTCTGAAGGTGTAACTGGGGTAATGCATGCAAATAACTTAGCCTGACACAGAGTAAGTCTGAAAACTATATATAGATACCTGTATAATAGATATATCTATATAGATATCAATGATAGGCTTGGAAAGTAAATGGGAAAAATAAGCCTTGAAACAAACTTCCTTATATAGCAAGTTTGAAGAATACAAGTGACATTTACTGTTTTCAATTAATAAAATGCCCTACTCCCATCCAGCATCTTATTGGGACAGAAACAAGCTGCTTATAATTCAATAACATTCTTTCTAGGCATGTTGATGGTTTGGTCTAATGCCATAAAGTATAAGAGCCAAGAGGGTTTGAGTGTCTTTTCCTAGAACTTGCCTATTTGGGGATCCAAGTCTGCCTCAGAGAATCAAGTCTTCCCATGTCCATTCTGGTTACTGCTGAAACATAAGAGGGAACAGATCAACTCTATCAAATCAAACACTCCAAAATAAATCCCCCCCCCCCCATATCCCTTCTTATTATTCCAAAGGTTCTATTCTGTGTCATCCTTTTTGGGTTTCTCTGAGGCTTGAATAAAATAAATAAAAAACAGGTGGCAATAGTTCATTGGAATGCAAAGGTACAAACTGGAGGCTCCTTTTATCTAGTAGTTGTTTCATGGCTCACAATTACCATCCATGCCGATTAGAGCAAGATAAATGTCTTTCCATGTGGTAGGAACTGAGAGACAGCTGCTCCTTTACTACTAGTCGTTTATGTCCGTGATTTGTCTGAGGTTTTTCATCTATTATTTCACCCAGGATAGAAACATTTAACAAAAAAAGAAGGTATTCCTGTGACTGACACAAATTAACACGTGAAATATGGGTCAGCATGCAACTCCAACTATTATTCTATTGCCCATTAGCAAACTGGAGATTTCATTACCCGGCACAGCTCCCTGAAGATCTAAGAGAAAAATGATGTGGGTGAACCACAGAGAAATATTAGAGAGAAGATGATGAAGAAGGGAGCTTCAGGGAGGTGGAGAGAGCAGAGTTGCAGCAAGGAAATGTGCATTAGACAGTGAATTATGCTTCAATTTTAATCTTTCCACCTACACTCCGTATGGTCTCTCCATGTGGCTCATTTTTGCTGTGACTTTTTTTTAAAGTAACTTAAAATTATAAATTGGAGAGTTTTGTTTTCTGAAGGGACATAAAGTTAGATACCTATAAAGGGACTGAGAGGTCACATTTGGGTGATTGTTCATTGTATCAACTGACAAACAGACCTTTAAGCAAACCCTTGTTCTCCAGGGTGCCAAACCTGCCTACTACTCCTATTGAAGGTCTTTGCCTCTGCCTATAAGCATTATAACTGTAACTCTGGATCTGGGTATTTCAGAAACCCCACAGATTTTCTATCATTTGACAAATATTTGTCACCGTGGAGCAAGTAGTCTGTCCTTTATCAAAGAAGAGACATTCGAGACACAGAAAGGTTAAACAACAACAACAACAACAACAACAACCCTCAGAATTACAAATCTTTCAGTTGGAAATGGATTGCAGCTCTTTTTCCTCCTCTACTTTCGGGATTTATGCTAGACTATTTAGGTGGGTCAATTCTTCTCCACATTATTTTGATTTGGGAAATGAATCTTAGTTCAGTTGTAGAAAGCCAGCAAATTAGATCCTTAAAAATTTCAAAAGTGTACACACATGTGAGTATATTGCATGTGTGACTGTGTTTGTAAGTATATACCTACATATAATTATGATCACAAGTGAATGTTGAATGTAAATGTGCAAGTGTGTGTGAATGGTGTGCATGTACACATCCAGGTATATGTGAGTTGTGCAGATTTGTGTGTGGGTATATGGGTATGTGCATGTGTATGATCTTGGATTATAATTCAGCCACTGTAATGATCATGTGGCAGACATAATTTATATGATAATGCTTTATAGAATCTACAGTGCTCTATATTTCATTATAGAAACCTGCATAAAACCACAGTTTTTAAGCTTTTAAGAATGGAACAGTACAAGTCTATCTCTCTACCGTCTGAATGTCTATATGTGGACAAGGCCTGTCTAGACCATTTACATATGTATTCATATGAAACTGAACTTTTACATAGTTTTTGTCCTTCCTAACTCATGAGTTTCCTTTTTCATTATTCTGAAAAGGCATCTCTAATAACATTAAACGCGAGCTCCTTTGCTTATTCATTATCTCTGACCTCAACTTGGCATCGATAATTGTAGTCATTCTTGCTAAGACTTCCTGAGTAATATTTTTCAGTTTTGGGAAAAGATACTCTGTGAAGAAAACTGGATATACGAAGGTGTTTCAAATAGGATAGTTCTCATTTCTCAAAACGTGATATAACATTCCAGGAAAGCACATCCTTTTGTCATGTCTTAAATTCTCTTAAAAGATAAAACTGAGGCATATTAAACATTTTAAAGCTTTATTTAAGCAAAACTTGACTTGAATTGGGCAGCACTCAATCTAGTAGACGAGAAGGAGCTCTGAGGAGCTGTAGAAAATGAAAGACTTATAGGCAGGAAGGAGCAGGGACTAGGAAGCTATACTGTCAAAAAAATGGGTTGACTATTGGAAAGTTACTTTCCTGTAAGACATGGCAGAGGTTTATCGGGCAGATTACCGAATTAGCACTGATCAGGCTATTCCTGATGGACTGGTTTAAGATTCTATTTCTAAGAGAGCCAAAAGTGTGATTGGTGATATGGGGCTTAGCTTAAATGACTCCATTTGAGCCTGTTGTCTTGTTTTGACAAATAATTCTAAAATTTATTTCAATAGCAATTCTTTCAGTGTCATAACAATTTCCCTTAGTTTTAGTGGATCCTTTTGAATACAAGCAGTGTGAGTATATCTGCACAGAACATAGATAGAGCTTGTCTGGGGTATATGCAGCTTACTGTATAAAAGCAAAACAAAACAAAGAGAAGTTTTTATTTTATTTATTTATTTATTTATTTATTTATTTATTTATTTATTTAAGTTTTTAAACAAAGGAGAGGCTTCAGCTTCTTAGGAAATTTCATAAGAAATTTCATCTAGCTTCAAGGGTCATTAAATACCAAAGAAGGTTCTTGTATATTTAATCAGAAGGAATAATTTGGATTGAGTCAACACTAAAACCTTTGATTTTCTCAAATGTCACACTTTGTATAAATTGGAGGTGTTTAGAAAGAGAATGGCAAGCAGCATTTGGAATTTTAGTTTCAGGTTGGGAAGTTTTTCATCACAAGCCTGAAGGCTTTTTCTTTACTTGGTTTCCTTTTTCTTGGCTGATGTATGGAGACTAAGAGTCTGATCAGAGACCAAGAAAATTGCTGCAGTGAAATGTGTGTTTCAGTTGAGAATTGATATTGAAAGAGAACCATGCAGTTTTAAGCACAGTGCTGAATCAAGCTGGGGTTATTTTGAAACTTTGATTAATTATTTGGTATGTGTAGAGTCTTTGTTAAAGCTGGTGTGTGCACACCTGTGTGCACATGTGTATACACTTATATAAATAATTTAAGAAACTGGTTTTGAAGGACTGGGAAATCTTAGAACTCTGTATATAGTGGATATGTTCCATGAATACTTGCCTATTGACTAACTAGTTCCATGGTTCTTGATTTTTTTTGGTAGATGTATTCTTTAGAAAATGTGATAAAACTATTCCTGAGAAAAAGCCACAAATAAACACATACACAATTTGATATAAAATGGCCAGAGAATTAAGAATCTACTAAAGACTGTCTGTGGATACATAGAGAACAGTGAACCTCCTACTATACCCTTCATCCTCTCCCAAACCGGTTCAATTCCTTTTTCACACAAGCATAAACTGAGATCTAGAGATCAAATGTGTAAAGAAGGCCTAGGCTCAGTATAAAGAAATAATGAGGCCTGTGGCAAATTAAAGAACATACAACCTTCCTAACCTCCAACCCTCCAACTTTGCCAGTTATTTGCAGGTGGGAAAGCAGACTCGGTGCCATCAGATTTCCTGTTAAGTCAAGAGAACTCTAAAAAACATTTCTTTGAATGTAAAATTTCTTTTTTTGTTTTTAATTTTTTTTTTCAACCTTTTATTTATTTTTGGGACAGAGAGAGACAGAGCATGAACAGGGAAGGGGCAGAGAGAGAGGGAGACACAGAATCGGAAACAGGCTCCAGGCTCTGAGCCATCAGCCCAGAGCCTGATGCGGGGCTCGAACACACGGACCGCGAGATCGTGACCTGGCTGAAGTCGGACGCTTAACCGACTGTGCCACCCAGGCGCCCCTGAATGTAAAATTTCTTAATTTTAAATAACAAAATCTAATTTCAATTTAGATAGATAGATAGACAGACAGACAACCCTACAAACCAACAAACAAAAACCTACCCTAACAGTCTATGTCTGAATATAGGACAATAGTTCTTTCTCTTTCAAATACTATACTTCATATATGTTCAGATTGTTCCATTCATATTATAAATATTCATTTCGCTTTATTCAAAACCTTGGACCCAACCCCTGTAAAAAATTTAAAGATAAATACAAGAATACTTGCTGTCTCTGAACTCACTGAAGGAATCTTAATACCAAAAAAAGGTCATGCAGATATTTATGTGGAGAAAATATTTAGTCATACAGAAAAAAAAATGTACTGGGTCCTCTGATGGTTTGCTGAATTCCTATCACATTAACCCTCTTCACCTGGCATGCAGCAGGGTTATACCGCCTGTAAAGTCCAAACTTTGTCTGGGCTGAAGTCTATGTTAGACCATTATTGATTTGGGGATCGAACTGGGGAGGGACCCATGGTCCTGGGGATATGTGAAGCTCTATGAAGAGAGACTTGACAGGGAAAAAAAAAAAGGAAATTGCTTTCAATCCTCATTTTTTTTCCTTTAAGGGCCCTGTAGTGTGATGGTCCCTCAGCAGTTGCAAATGGAGAAACTCCCTTCCAGCCAGAATCTTCTCAATGATAGTAGGGCATACATAGATCATTCTACAAATGAAAACCTTCAATTCATTCATATTAAAAAAATGACAGAGCATGTTTAAATTCAACTCTGTGTTGCCTGCCCTATACCTTATTATTAAAATAAATATTTGTGAATGGACCTTCATTATGTGGAATGAATGCATATTTATGTTGCCATATGTACGTTTCTTTTATGTTTCCAGTTCAGACAAGTTCTTTCCTTGTTTTACTGAGTTGATAAACTTGAACTTATATAAGGTCCCTAGAGAAAATCTCCAAAAGTTCATGTGGCCAAAGTTGACTCAAGTACTTTATATCATCTCTTCTTTTTGATTCCCTGTCATTAGAAAAAATAAGAACAAATCAAAAAACACCTCTCACCTTGTGGAGTACATGGTCGTGCCAGATTTAGGAGTAGGAAGCATGAGAAAGTCTAGCTGAAATTAGAAGGATTGCGGGAGGCAAATACAACAGAAACAAGACTAAGGAAATATCTCATCCAGGGATTTTAGAACCTGGTGGGAAATTAGCATTGGAGATGTAAATGAGGTTAGGGAAATTAAGAGGATTAACTGGCTTACAGGGATTTATATAAAAATAAAGAGAAGATCACTAAAAACCTTTGGGATCTGCTCCCCCTCAACAGAATTAAGCTGGTTTTGTTCTAGGCAGGGGTGTGTGTGTGTGTGTGTGTGTGTGTGTGTGTGTGTGTGTGTGTGTGTTATTACTCTTGTTTTGCCATTACTTCTGATTCGAAAGCCTTGGACCAGTAATTACAAGTTGTTCTTAGAGCCTGTGTTTGTTCTTCCTTCCTCAGTCTGACACCTGAGTAGGCCTGCCTGCCTCATTGCTATGTTGTAACTTGCATTGGTATTAATGACAACTGGCTGGAATCGAAGAAAAAGGTGTTATTTACAACCTTCCCAACCTTTGTAGATTTTCTGAAAATCTAAACTACTGACACTGCATTAGAAATCACTATTTTTCTGTACAATTCATCTATGGTGGCCAGACAGGTTTCACAGAGCTCGCTGTTCTTTAGTCATGGATAAAGGGTAAAGTTGAAGAATAATTGAACTTTAGATTATATTGTCTAAAAATGTATAAGCCACAGAAAAGAAGGAACATTAGTGTGAGCGACAACCCGGACAACCTTTAACATTTTCAGTACTAAACCCAGAAAGCCTCAGGTAAACCAGGATAAGATGGTCACCCTGTGTGTGAGCACCATGAATATCATGGCGTGAAAGCACAGTGACTACTGAGATCTGTCCCAGACCAGTCCTTTCCCTTACCCATCCATAACGTGGTGATTGTGCTCTCACACCTGCCTCAGTGCACTAGTTTCTTCCTTGGCTTCTGCTTCCTCTGCTCAGTGCTTAAACTTACTGGGACTAGGTGATGCAGCTCGCCATTTCGTCTTCAGGATGGAGGTTTGATTCCTCCTCCCTTGTTCTAGTTATTAGGCCACTTCCACTCTTAACTAACCTCTGAAATGACCCAGGAAGTTTTTTTTCCTCAGTCTGCCCCATAAGGAAGCTAGGAAAGTTTAACAATGCAGCTGGGTCATCTTGTTCTCATCTGTAGACTAGCCCTAGGTTGACTGGACGTTTATAAGAAAGCAGCTTTGATGGGGGACAGAGTCCAACAATTAAGTATGTCAAAAATAGATGTTTCTGTTTTTAAAAAAAAAATGTAGGGGCGCCTGGGTGGCTCAGTCGGTTGGGCATCTGAGTTCGGCTCAGGTCATGATCTCGCTGTCCGTGAGTTCAAGCCCCGTGTTGGGCTCTATGCTGACAGCTCAGAGCCTGGAGCCTGTTTCAGATTCTGTGTCTCCCTCTTTCTCTGACCCTCCCCTGTTCATGCTCTCTCTCTCTCTGTCTCAAAAATAAAAAAACATTAAAAAAATTAAAAAAAAATAAAATAAAAATTAAAAAAAAATTTAAAAAATGTACTGGTGAGGCGTCTGGGTGGCTCAGTTAGTTAAGCGTCCAGCTTCAGCTCAGGTCATGATCTCATGGTTTGTGAGTTTCAGCCCTGCGTTGGGCTCTGTGCTGACAGCTCAGAGCCTGAAGCCAGCTTTGGATTCTGTGTCTCCCTCTCTCTCTGCTCCTCCCCCACTCGTGCTCTGTCTGTCTCTCTCTTTCAAAAATAAATAAACATTAAAAAAAATTTTGTTAAATGTACTGGTAACATTTCATTGTATCAAGTATGTATATATATATTTTTTCTGGTCCAAAGGACAGGTCATGGGTCTTATTAAATACTGCTGTTTGGGGCACCTGGGTGGCTCAGTCAGTTAAACTACTGACTTCAGCCTAGGTCATGATCTCATGGTTCATGGGTTCGAGCCTCATGTTGGGATCTGTGCTTACAGCTCAGAGCCTGGAGCCTGCTTCAGATTCTGTGTCTCCCTCTCTCTCTGCCCCTCCCCTGCTCACACTCTGTCCCTCTCAAAAATAAATAAACATTAAAAAAAATTTTTAAAATACTGCTGTTTATGGAAAATGATGCTTACCTGTATGTTGAATGTGGCTGAATAGTGATAATTTAATGATCTGCTTTGATGGAATTATCTTCATAAATACTTAATTAAAATGAGTAAAGCAAATGCATTCACCATAACTAATTTAAATTATAACCCAGAAGTGAAAACTCATTGCAATGTATTATTACCTTTTTTCTTTTTTCTTTCTTTTATTTTTCCTTTTTCCATTCAGTTACTAAATGATGACTGACATGTACAGTAACTATTAAATGAAAAGAACTTCATTTTATTCTTAGGCTAGATATTTTCAACAATTTAATATTTTGGTTTATTTTTTTAACACTTTAATATTTTTACTATAGAGTAGCATTCAATCTGTCAGACCTATTGATAAACTGTTTGGGGAAATTATGGTGAATAGTTTCAAGGATTCTAATAGCAGACAATATTGTAAATTTTGTGACACAGTTTTTATCATAATGGAAATGTTAGAACACCTGACAAGAAAACCAACTTCAGTGGAAAGTTTCAAATCTTTCTCTTATAGGACTTACAGGCAATTTTTAGTTTGGAGAAAGATTTTCAAGTGTGTTTTAGGGATCATATAGGTAGTTGGGTGTTAATTGCATAATAGTGAAAGGAAAGTCTAACAGATTTTGCTTTTTACCAGAATTTTGATGTATATTACTTCAACCTGAATATCTAGCTACGTAAGAATCAAGCCTATTTCATCCCTTGCTAACCCAGTAGAAGTTCTGGAATTAATCTCTTGCTAAAGGCTTGAAGTTTTTGAGTCTGGAGTGAACTTATTAATACCTAAAAGACCATTGAGCTCTGGCTTTCCCCAAAACTCCCATTGTATGTCTCATATACCAAAGGTGTTTTGTTTTGTTTTGTTCTTGTTTAGTCTCTGGTTTCCTGCTGGAATTAAAGACCTTCCTTGAATTGCACCTCAGCTGGGGATCCGAATTTTTTTGTTTTTTGAGAAACAGTGAGCAAGTCTGCATTTGCGTGCATGGGGGAAGGGCAGAGGGAGAGAAAGAGAGAGAGAGAAAAATCTTAAGCAGGCTTCACACTCAGCATGGAGCCAGATGCCGGGCTCAGTTCCTCCCCCCTGGGATCATGACCTGAGCCAAAATCAAGAGTTGGATGCTCAACCAACTGAGCCACCCAGGCGCCCCATAACATGATTTTTCTTAAAAGCTACTTGGCATAAGCAATAACTTAGATGAAGCTCTGCATTGGTAATTTATACCAATGCATCTTACATTTCCTTTAGCAGGCCTAATTAAAGTGACATGTGGAAAAAGCAAAAGAAGGGCATCAGGTTTTCAAAGACAGGAAAATATTAGGAATGTAAATTTTTAAATGCATTAAACCTAATAGCTGCCCTTGTATATAATGAGAGTTTTAGAATGTAGATACATTCTCTCTTTACCTCCCCCCACACACCCCAGAAATATATAAACACACATGCACACACACACACACTTTTTCTTTCTCTTCTATTGTGATTTTAGCCTTGTTCTAACTACTCTTATGCAAGCGGAACTTAAGCAAGAAATTTATCTTGAAACCATATATGATGATAGAGAACAAGGTCTACTATTTGAAAGGTTTCCTCAGGGGCTCATGGTTTAGTTACACAGTCCATGTCTTCTTGGTGTTTGATGGCGAGAAAGAGGTTATGATTGTCACTATAGCATGTTCTATGACTTTTGGTTGCGAGATTTACACAGCATCTTTGGTACCATGGAAAGCTTCTTCCTTCAATTCTGTCTAGGCTTTTGATACAGTGAAAGAAGGTCAGTCTCTAAGGGTATCACTGAGGTTATGATACAGGCATGAGCGTGATCAAATGCAACATTGCTAAAGCCTTGAGGATTCCTTTTGAGGCTGCTTGTGCTGAATGACTCTCCCATTTTCTCCCTTAGGTTCAATATTTTGACTCCATTCTCTTGAGAAATACATAGCTGCATGCCTCCTACAGCTCAGTGTGCAAAAATAATGAGTTACAAAGTTACAGAAAGCATGTCCCATTGTTTTCTGCATATCTATGCATTTTTCACTGCTATACTTTCCATATTTTAACAGTATTACTAACTATTTATTGCAAAACTTAATTGTGCATTTTTTCCAGCATTTATAATATAAGCCAATTTCAAAAGACTCAGGAACATTGAGTTGCAAAAAATACATACCAACTTATATTTCTTGATGGTGTTTATTTCCTGTTTCCCCCTTCAAGTACCCCAGTTTCTATTTTTAGCTTGACAAAAGCCTCCTCCTCAAGAATCCTCTCTATTTTATCCCTTCATTCCCACCAACTGTGGGTTGTATGGCCCTCCTCTGGGTTCCCAGAAAAGCCATCCACACCTACGTTATTTATTCTTTTGTTTATTCACTTGCATATCCTTTCCTTAAACATATATTGAATACTTACAATGACCTAGAATTTTCTCTATTGAAATTAACTTTTTACAATATTCTCCCCCACTGTTTTATAATCATCCTAAATGCAGAAATCAAGTCTGATTTATCTTCTAATCCCCAGGTACTAAACCAATTCTAGAGACAGTAGATACTTAACAAATGTTTGTTGTACTGAGTCACTGACAGAAGCTGAGGGTAGTTTTACCAAAGCTAATCTAATTACAGGGGTAAATGAGCCAATGTACTGTGTGTTACTATTAAATCATTTGATCATTATGATTTGTAAATATATTCAAAATTGTTCTCTGTGCTTGCTCTGAATAGGAAGCATACTTATCAGAGAAAGCTAAAACAAAAAATGGTAGCAGCCTAAGTGAAAATGCAAAAGTCGGAGGTCTCAAACCTGCAGTTGTTTAGGAATATACTCCTCAGAATATATTTTGTTTGACTGTTTGATAGGCCCACATAGTGTTTTAAAGGACATAAAAGTAGGCAGGTGTCATGCTTACATAAGCACACAAACCACTTCCCATCACCTGTCTTACTGACTGCATATGCTCAATGGATATTCCCTACAGGTGTTTGAGTTTAGGTCCTCTACTCTATGGTTTACAAAAATGCTGCCACAAATAAAACCAGCTGCTTTGTCAGCACATCTGTTCAATTGTGATGTCATTGAGTGGTTTAGGCAACATCCTGCTACCAGACACAGGCTTTTGTGTCAATTTTACAAACCGTTTCTCAGTTAATATTTCTTCAAGATGAAAGATACAATTCAGTGGTAAAATATTTCTTAGAGTGTTTTTCATAAGCACATACATACATACACACAAATGCACATACAGTAGTTTTCCCTTCTCCGTGGTTTGCTTTCCATGGTCAGTTACCCACAGACAACTTTGGTCTGGGAGCAGATAATTCTCCTCTGCTTCCGTATTATCAGAGATCAATAGTAGCCTCCCCCTTCATCATAATGCCTGTGTCCTTCTCCTCCCTTTGTCTCACCGGGTAGGTATGTCATCATCTCATATCATCAAGAAAAGGGCGTGTTCAGTACAATAAGATATTCTGAGAGAGAAAAAGAGCACATTCACTTAAGTTCATTATAGTGTATTGTTATAATTGCTCTACTTTATTATTCGTTATTAATGTCTTATTAATTTATAATTAATTCACATAAATAATTGATAATCTATTAATTTATAAATTAGGTATAAATGAAATTTATCACAGATATGTATATATAGGACAAAACACATTATATATCATGTTCAGTACTATCTTCAGTTTAAGGTGTCCCCTGGGGTCTTGGAATATATCCCCTGTGGTTAGAGGGGATATCCCCTGTATACGAATGGATATAGGTGTATATGCATGATTCCAGCTCTCAAAACATAAGTTATACATTTATCTCATAATCTTGTGTGGACTCTAAATTTTCTCTATATCAACAGAGGATCTTTTTAATCTCACAACATAAATCAATTCCTATGAAAATAATGATTTATTTCAGTTTAAAAGATCAAATAATATATAGGTACCCATAGAAAAGGAAAGAGGCATTTCAGGCAGAAGAGACTGCATAAGGAAAGACTCAAAAGGGTAAAACGATCTGGCCTATAAGTAACTAGGATGTTGAACGAAGCTGGACTTGTAGACATCTTCTTAAAAAGACTCTGAATAGCATAGTGAAGAGTTTGGGCCTTGTCTCTCGTGGAGACAACTGAGTGTGTGTTTTAAGTAATAAAAACAATTTCCATTTTGTTTTATTTTATTAAAAAAAATTAATGTTTGTATTTACTTTTGAGGGAGAGAGAGACAGAGGGCGAGCTGGGGAGGGGCAGAGAGAGAGAGGGAGACACAGATTCTGAAGCAGACTCCAGGCTCTGAGCTGGTAGCACAGAGCCCAATGCGGGGCTCGCAATCACAAACTATGAGATCATGACCTGAGCTGAAGTAAAATGCTTAACCAACTGAGCCACCTACGCACCCTGATAATTTACATTTTAGAAAGGCGGATGACTGCATTGTGGAGGGTAATTTAAAGGTGAGACTGAAGGAGACAAGTGAAAAGGAATTGCAATAATACTGCTGGGGAGGGGATTATAGGTGGAGAAGAGCAAATGGACTGAATTTAAGAGACTTTTCCTTTGTAGATAGATTGAGAAGGATTTAGATGTAAATTGTTTTTTTCTAAAGTTGATTTGAAAAACAAAAAACAAGAAACAAAACCTTTTCAAGAGCTGAGCCCATCTCCTCACAAATGTTTGTAGAATTTTTTTTTTTTTTTACAGTAGTTACCTTGGTATTGAAATTAGTGACCAGGTTGATTAGGAAACATTGAAGTATTTATATTTCAGTTACAAAATTACTTAAAAAAAAAGATGATTCTCCCACTTAAAAAAATGGCATTCCTAAAAGTCATTACATTTGGCTAAAATTATGTGAATTGGTTTTATCACCTGATAGTATCTCCTTTGTGCTGGATACAGTTCTAGGCTTTAGCCATAGAAGTGATTAGGAATTCTCACTGTTAACTTCTAATATGCTTTCTTGGGTTCTAAATTAATACTTTAATTTTTACAGACTGTATAGAAAGTGTATCACTCCAGTGTATTTGAATGTGAGAGCAGGACCAAACAAAACTAAATAATTCAAAACTGTTTCAACTCACTCTCAAAAGTGATTTGAATGAATAATAAAAAGCCCAAAGTCCAAATTATTAAAAGAGCGAATGCCAAAAGCCCATGACCCTCTGCATTATGCAGATTGAGTTATTAATATTTTAATTAATCATACGGAGTTTGATTTAAAATTTAACCTATCTTTAGGAAAATTCTTAGATTCTTCTTATGAGTATTTAAATAAAATGGTTGTTTTCTGAAGAGCAAGTAATACTAAATACATAAGATAATTCATGTTAAGTATTTAGAGAATGATGGTGAGTATGGTCATTGTGAACACATAAAACGAACTTACCATTAAAATTATTGCGGAGATTCAACACTTCTTTCTAATCGTTCTTTGTCTGGTGACCTTATTAGTTGTCTGTGTGGTAGGACATGTGAGTGCATTATTTCATAACCTTCTGAGTGCTAAGTTTTGGATTGTTTTTTAATTAGCATTTTAATTGCTCATCAGAGTAATTGAAGACAGAGGCAGAAAATGGAGCATTTGCTAATCCCTTTGGTACCAGTCAATGCTAAGTTTTCCCAAGGTCAAGTGCCTTTCGGTAGTACTAGTGGAAGCTTGCTTTGCTTTCAGTTCCCTGGCACATGATATGACAATTCTGGGGATGGTATCTTTGAGAGTAAGGCATCTTTTTTTTTTTTTTTCCTTTACAACAAAAAGAGAGGAGACAAAGGGAATATTCCCCGTGGTAAAGACTAGGTCAGATTAGAGTAGACATTTGCTCCCGCAGTTGAGATGTGAACTTGTTGGATCGATATTGCTGTTTGTGAGAGAGATTTGACATTATTTATTTTTTTTTTTTGAAGAAAATATTAGTGCCTTCTATGTTACAAACACTAGGCTGGCAGCAAGCAATATATAAATTCGAATTATCAAAGGTAAAAAGCAATCATTTTTATTTTATTTTTCATTTATTTAAAATGCTTATTTATTTATTTTGAAACAGCATGAGAGAGAGAGAGCACATGCACAGGAGAGGCAGAGGGGGTGCAGGGGGCAGGAGTGGGTAGAGAGGATCCCAAACTGACTGAGAGGATCTCTGTGCTGACAGCACAGAGCCCAACATGGGGCTCAGTCCCATGAACTGTGAGATCAAGACCTGTGCCGAAATCAAGAGTCAGACGCTTAACTAACTGAGCTACCCAGGTGTCCCATCATTCTTGTTATTTTATAGACTACCCAGGAAACTACATCCACCCCACCAAGTGGAGTATAAACCAATGGAAGATGCACCTACAAATGAGTCCTAGGAAGATGAGCTGTGTGTTGCAGTGTCTGAGTGCTTGGACCCTGGCTTGAAGCTGCTGAGTTGTGAATAGCAGGATTTTCATCTACTTGCTACGTGATCTCTCTGTGCCTTTGTTTCTTCATTGATGCCGGAGTGATATAAAGATGTGTCTCAGAAAAACATTCAGAGGGCTCAGGGAATTAGTATTTACAGAGGTTTAGAATCACTCCTAGAACATTTCAGGAACATTTTGTTTTATTATTTTGACAATGAACACAAGATTAGTCCAGCTTGATCCCCATGGTATGCAGACCAAGATTTCATGGCAAAATGTGTATTGTTGTTAAAAAGTAAACACGGTTTGAGGCACCTGGATGGTCAGTCAGTTTGGCGTCCAACTTTGGCTCAGGTCATGATCTCACAGTCCGTGAGTTCGAGCCCCTCATTGGGCTCTGTGCTGACAGCTCAGAGCCTGGAGCCTGCTTTAGATTCTGTGTCTCCTTCTTTGTCTGCCCCTCCCATGCTTGTGCATTCTCTCTCTCTTTCTCAAAAATAAACAAACATTAAAAAAAAATTTTTAAAAAGTTAACGTGGTTTTCTCAGTCCTGAAAATATAATCCAGGTCATTCTTGCTGATTCAAGTAGCTTAGTTACTCCTTCACTAGGATGTGGAATTTTTTATATCTCATTCATATACCTGTATTTGCTTTTTGGCTAATATTCTGGCTAGCATATCTTTCCAGGGAGCTTTATGGAAACTAACATGTCAGTATCCAGATCGAGAGAGTAAATAAATTGGGGGATAATTTGGATTTCAGAAAGGAAATTACTAGTTACTTTACCAAAGGTGGATGATGAAGAAAATATTCATAAACAAAATACTGAAGTGTTAAAGAATTGATCCAAACCTAACTGGAAGAAACTATTAACTGCTTATGTCATTTAAGCTTATGTCAACTCAAGCCTTTCATTTTACAAAAATAACAAGGGACACCTGATGAATGGTTAGTTTGCCCTGAACAGCCCATCTAGCTTGGGGGTGACAAAATAAGCTATCCCTGCATGTATATATTTTTAAATCCAACTTATCTTCCTGCTGTTCTGGCCCCTGATCTCCTCTCTCTACATACAACCCTAAAAATAAGTGCAATGTATTTTCTTTTAATATGGGCAATTAATGGTCACTTAAAGTGTTTTTGGTAAACTTCACTATTTTTTAAGTGTGATATGCAATCTTTATTAAATCTGCTTGTTATGCAAACACAGGTTTAAAATATCCCCCTAGTTGTCTTCTCCAGCTTTATCACTGTTCCCAAATTTCTTATGTCTAGAAATTCTTGAGTTGCTCTGCTTGCAATTTTATTCTGTTAAGTTAATAAACTACCTGTAAGGATGTTTTTGAGCATTTACCTTTTCGTTGTTATATCTTTTATGTTAACTTTTTAAAAAAGTATTTTTTGTTTGTTTTTGAGAGAGAGAGAGCAAGGGGGAGAGGGGCAGATAGAGAGAGGGAGACACAGAATCTGACCTGTCAGCACAGAACCTGACTTGGGGCTCAAACTCACGAGCCATGAGATCTTGACCTGAGACGAAGTCGGACACTGAACCCACTGAGCCACCTAGGCGCCCCTCATTGTTATATCTTTATTTGGTTTTTCAACTTTTATAATTTAAAGATAGCACTATCCCACTTAGTTCTTTTACCTTGAATGTGATTTTGTGTGATATGATTGCCTTTTTTTCTTATTTTCCTGTTTGTTTTTTAGATCCTTACTTTGTATTCTTAATATATTTGTTTGGGTATTGTATGTACCACATTTAGTTGGATTTTGGTTTGACCAATATGATAATCTTTATATTATGATAGGAGAGTTTAACCCAATTTCAATTTGTTGATATAATTGATATATTTGGTTTTATGTCTTTCAATTTTTAAATTTCCATTTGCTGACTCTGTCATTTTGTAAAAATGAATAGGGAGTCGGCATTATGTCTCCAACTGATCAGAATGGTTCTCTCTTTTTCTTCCATGTATTTTATCTTTCAATAAATCAAAATGTATTTTGAGTTTTATATAGCTAGAATATAGAGTAAGGATATATGATTTTGTGAAAATCCAGACAGAGAAATTGATGACTCACACTGACACGTGAGTGCCTTGCCTTTGTGAGAGAAACTGCACTGGTGCTAACCCTTGATCCAAAGAGAATTTACCCCTACCCATGCCCCCTGTAGCTTATCACTCTTCCACCCTGGGAAAAGAATACAGTTTTAATTTTGAGGCATTTGCAGCTTCTGAAATACATTTTCCTTGTTTATCAAGTTGATGATGGGAAAAGAGTCACATTCCGTTTCTAAAGACACGGTAGAAAATTCCTCCAGTTGTTTTCTTAAAGTAATATCATCTCCTCCCAACCTTTGAAGGATCCATAATTTTAGACCAAAGCCAGACCAATGTGGGCATTGACAGATTATACACACATACAAAATACTTTTTGTCCTCTGATGTTTCTTGGTACTAGTAAACGGCCCTATGACCTGATTAAGGCTTAACTCACATAACAATCTACCCTACATGACCTGACATGTGTTTTAAAATAGAGCCCAGAGAGCACTATGGACCTCTTTGTAGCTCTTGGAATGCTCAGTTTAGTTCTCCCAAAACTCTGTGCAAAGGGCAATTATCTTTGCTTACCTGTGACCCAGGTACTTCCAGAACACTTGTCATTTTCCTCTAATTAAAGGTTTAACAACAACCCAAGACTCTTACCACCTAATGCCAAATAATGTTCATCTCCACAGTTTGCTTCTCCATGTTGTAATTGTTTATACGTTTAAATACTTCATATATATTCAGAAAGGTAAATTGCTTTCAGTTTGGTTATGTATCCACTAATAAAATTCTAAGCTCATAAAATAAAAGTTAGCACAAGTGCTCAGGAAGGCATTCCTGTGGAGAGCTAAGATAACATATGGTGAATATTGATTCAGTCAACATGGATTGTCTAAGCATATACTGTATACTCAGCACCGTTCTAGCACCATGGAGATATAAAAAAAGAAAAAAATTGATTTTCTTTCAAAAATTTCAATGGAAAATACTGATGCAAGCAGGGCTTTATGAGCGAACACAGGAACCTTTTGTTGAAAAGATTGTATGGTAATGATGTGGTTATAATTTTGTCACAGAATTCATTCTCTAGAGTGCACAGGGCACCTGTGTAGAAGGCTATGCAGAGATCTTTTCTGAAAGAATACTCATTTCTGAGGTCACTCAACTAGAAACAAATTCTGTTTCTCAACCAGTAAACAAGGACTTTAAGGAGTAGCCCTTTGTATGTAAAATGTGGAAATCTTTGTTTCTTTATCTGCACCATGGCGTTATCATCATTCCTAAAATAGAATAGAATCATTACTGCAGGGTGTTTCCTCTGATAGAGTTAAAATATCTAGATTGTGATTGTAGGATAGAGTTGAGTTATAGGATAGATAACTTAGCATTTTGTGTATCAACTTCTTATCAACCAGCTATCAAAAAAGTATTAAAATCTCATATTCCCTTAGGGTTTTGGTAAAGTCTTTGAAATATTCCACTGTGACGCAGCAATGTTAAGGGACTCTAGGATAAGTTTCCCTTTGATTTTCTTTTTGCTTACATTATAACTAGAGAGAGAGAAAGAGAAAGAATCAGTGTAGAATCAGAATGAAGTTGGTCATAGTATATGCAGTAAAAACCTCAAGGGTCAAGTTTTCCTCAGTTTTTGGAGATTTTCTTTCCAGCAAAAAAACCTTGAGATTATGAATTAAATTTTGTTAATCAGATATGTACACACTTACTCACAAACACAGGATAGGGAATAAAACAAAATGGATCTGGTCCCACAGCTTACAATTTGTTGTGAGGAAAAAACAGTAAATAAATAAGTCAACAGATATTTAATTATAAATTGAACACTGCAGCGGAAAAGGTCACAGAGCAATGCAAATCAGCCTAATTTATTTTAAGGGGATCAAGGAATTCTCAGAGAAAATGACATTTCAGCTGAGCCCTGACAGATGAGTAGGATTTTAACCAGGCAGAGAATAGAGGAAGGAATGTTCCTGGAAGAGGAAACAAGGCAGTATGAGGGCTCAGAGGTGGAAAAAAAATGCAGTGTTGAGTAGCTGAAGAAAATCTGAGCAGCCTGGGAGTAGGGTAGGAAGAGCTTCTAGGAAGAAGGGCTGCATGAGAGTGGGTTAGGCAGATAGGCAGCTGGATTCATTTCCTGTAGAGCCCGTCACAATCTAACCCACAGCAAGAGCGTGTACAAACTATGCTGAGGGGTTACTGTTACATTCAATGGGAAGCCATTAGAATGGCTTAAGCAAAGGACCAGCAAGCTCTGATCCATGACATTTATGAAAGGGCAAAATCGTAGGGGCAAAAATCAGTCCAGTAGTTGCCAGGGGTTAGGTGCCAGGTTTGGGGATCAACTACAAAGGGGCACTAGACAATTTGGGAAATGGATGGAAATATTCTATATCTTGGTGGTAAAAAACTCAATAGGAGTTTGTCAACCTTTATAGATGTGGGCACCTGAAAGGGGAAAATTTTACTGTATGTAACTAAATACCTCAATATCAATGAGAATTGGCTCAGATGGGACCCTGCTTTGGTAATCTAGTCGAGACAAGGTTATTGCTTAGATTAGGGTGGCAATATGCTCTTGGTACTCCACTCCACTGCCTTGGGAATCAGGTATTAATTTGTCAGCTGCTTCATATCATGGCAGCTTGCTAAAAACAGCTTTTCGTCACAACAGAGGTGAGGAGAGGGGTTAAGAACCTGGGGCACTCCCCCCCCAGCGGGGTCCTGTGTGGAGGTCAGGGGGCCTTGGTGTCAACAGAAGAGAAGACAGGAATTGCACAGCTTTCCCAAGGGTTGTTACTGTTCAGAATAATTAAAAGGAAAGAAAACGAAGAGGCCTAAGAAGAACAATAGAGAGCTGAATGAAGTGTCTTTCTGTCGTGTGTGGGTTGGAGGTCAATCAGGCGAGGTGTGTTGAGGAGAAGCTGGAGACCATAGGGAGTAGGGATGCATTCCCCCCTCTAAGAGGTTGCCAAGCAGAGGCTGCAGGAACTTGAGCTCCCACGGCTGTGCTTTGCAATTTAATTCTCCAAGAAAGACTTTAGTGCTGATCTGGATGTATTTAAATGACAATAAGAGAGAAGTAATGTGCAAAAACAAGAAAAAGTGAATATATGTAAATTGTTTTCTTATCATAGCCACTTCTATTATTGGCATATTTCCTTTGGGATGATGAAAATTTTCCTAACTTATTTTTGTTAAATAACAATATACGCTCTCTCTTTTTTTTCTCTTTGCAGTCTTTTTAATAGGGGAAATGATCTATTAACAAGTTTTCTGGCTATTTTACTGCCATTGATATATGGAATAATCTAATAAATCTAATAAATATTAGTGGAGATAATGTGCCTGCGAAATGAATATCATCTAGGAGGCTATTTCTATTAAGAGAAAACAGACTATAAATACATTAAAAGTCACACTAATTCCAGACATTGACATAGTGAAAATCCAGAGTTTAATTCTAGCCCTCTGAATTAATAATTACATGATTTTGTGCAAGTTTGCATAACTTTCTTAAATCAGATATCCTCCTCTGTAATTTATCATATGTAATATATACATATATTATCTACTTACTAAATTTAGGTATTGAAATTATGCTATGTGGAGCACTTAGTAATGTCAGAAACTTACTTTCACTTCATTAATCTTTACTCCCCTTTGCTTTTCTCCATATAACTTATATAGCACACATTAAAACTTATTTGTCTTTCCTCTGTCTCTCCGCAATAAAATGTAAGAAGCATGAAGAGAAGAGTTTGTTTTATTTACTGCTATAAGCCCATTGCCTGGTAGGTGGCAATAAATGTTTATTAATGAACAAATGATTATTGGTAATAATAATACTATCTTCTTCCTTTGCTGAACATTATATAAGTTAACAAAGTGAAGTTGCTTAACGGCATGATTTCCTAGCTGTTTCTTGGAAGCAATCAAAGGCTTTGCCTTAGGTACAAGTGAAAATAAAGGCTTCATAACCTTAAATTGGATGAAAACCCTTGTTCTTGCCCGATCAGGTAAAAATAACAGGAATTCAAGATATCAGTAGTTGGGAAGAGGGAGCAAACCCTGGGAGAGCATACTGACCCAAATGTTTGTTCAGTTACTTTACTCTGGACGTTGCCTGACCCTCCAAAGTATAGAGCTATTCATGAATAATGGAATGGGAACATGAGGAAGAACTTTTCTTTATTTTTACCCTTGTTCACCATAAGAAGCAAGTGTTCTCAGTATAAGGCAGGGTGAAAGGCTCTCTTGATTTTAAATTCTGGCTCAGATATCTACTGATCCTGTCCCTGGAGCAAAAAATAGACAGCTTTATTCATTCATTCCTTTGATTGATCTAATCTAAAAATTCTCCAAGTTGTGTGAGTTTGGCATTGCTGAAAATCCTTCCTGTTCCTTCAGACGTGTCCATGTTTTATTGGCACGTTCAATTATACAGCACCTAATGATGCTGTTGCTGGAGAATTTGGGGAGCAAAGGTCTTCTCTGGAAGAAAGTCAATTCAGAGGACAACACATGAACTTCTGGTAATTCTCATATTATGGAAATTGCTGAGGGACTTGGTAAAGGGAAGCTGTGGCTTTAACTGTAATTCTCCAGTCTGAAAACTTCTCTCTGGACTCATTCATTAGTACAATGAATAGAGATAGTGTGGCCTCGACATCCTCAAGGGTGAGGGTGACTCACATCCTCTAGGATTTACCACTGGGACAATGCTCTAATAATTCCTCCTGATCATTGCACTGTTATAGAAAGGACAGTGTGAAAGGACTAACTACCTGTTTGTAGCAAGATCACAAGTGGGAAGACATCTGTTCATAGGAATACTTTTATTTATGGTTGGTAAAGTAATTGCGTTCAGTTCTAGTCTTCCTTTTTCTCTTTTTTTCTAGCAGTTACATAGTATGTGAGGCCCTGCTAATTTAGAAATACTTGCTTTTCCCATTCTCCTAAGCATGTCCGCTCCCAGGGCTTTATCTTGAGTAGAGCCACTCTTGAAGGTCTATACAGTCTTCTAGAAAAAAATCATCTCTACTCTTAAGAGCCTGAAGTGATTTAATATATAGAAATGCATGAAGCTCTTTGTCTGATTTTTCCTTACTCTTTGAGAGAAACTGTCCTGAGGTAAATGGTATGAGCTAAAAGCTTATTTTTTTTCTGTGCTAATTTACATACACATGTATGTTATTGTAGATCTCTTTCCTTTTTATGTAAATGATACTCCATCTACCCCCCCCCACTTGAAAATATAGATTGTGTTTACACCCTGGCTACAGATTCTTGATATTGTTAAAGACAAAAAGATTCACAGCCATAGTTCCATTTGATTGGAACCACTTCAAGGGGATGTTCCAGGAGAAGGAAGAGTGTGCAAGTTTTTTTCTTATTACTTTCATATGCTTGTCTTGCCCTGGTGTAGAAGTACAGATATGGCTCTTCTGAGTGTTTGGCGCTGCCTTCTTTGACTATTTCAGTGGTCAGTTTCCCAAAGGCATTCAGTTGTTGCACTACTGATTTTAAATTTGCAATAGGATCTCCTCTGAATTTCACACCCTACTTTGACACCTTTGGTATTTTTTTCCCTCAAATTTAAATAATAACTATCAGATCTCAGATCAGTCTCCTAAAATACATTTGCATGCCCTCATCGACATAAATACCTAAAGATTTTAGAAGAATGTCTTTCAGTAACAAGTTATTTTTAAAACATTGCTTTTGTTAACTGCAGGTTATATAGTTTATTTGTTATCATGTAATCATAAAGACAAATGTATATTGTTATTCCTATAGAACTGGTAGACTCCTGGCATGTTCATTCTCTACTTGCCATTTGAAAAATAGAGAAAAATCAAGTCAGAGCAGGAATTAACTGTTCAAATATTAATATGTGCTCTAGCTGAAAAAGTTAGATTATTCTGTTAGTCTCTTACATCACATGATGGTCGTTTAGCCTCAGGTAATTTGAGATTTCTGTACGTTACTAGAATAAGTTGTTTCTGGTCATGTGGCAGATTACATACTGGATCTTTTTTTTTTTTTTTTAACGTTTATTTATTTTTGAGACAGAGAGAGAGCATGAATAGGGGAGGGGCAGAGAGAGAGGGAGACACAGAATCTGAAACGGGCTCCAGGCTCTGAGCTGTCAGCACAGAGCCTGACGCGGGGCTCGAACTCACAGATCGTGAGATCATGACCTGAGCCGAAGTCGGACACTTAACCGACTGAGCCACCCGGGTGCCCTCTGGATCTTAAGTCGCCAAATGGCAACTGAAGGTTTGGTTCTGCCAGGTGCTAGTGTGTGGCTCCACCCTGTTTTCCTCATCTATAAAATGAAAATGATCCTCTTTCCAGTGTAGACACCTTGTTCCATTTTCACCAGAACTTCCACTGGTTTTAGCCCCAAAGGTCCCTGTGAGAGGCTTGTTTCTTTTCAGTCCCAGGCAAACCAGGCTGGATGGGTGCTTACCTTACTCTTTGCCCTGCTTTGCAGACTTGGGGTGTGTGTGTGTGTGTGTGTGTGTGTGTGTGTGTGTATACACACACGAATAGCCTCTACATATGGAGGCAATTAAAGTCATAATTACAATAGTATTTTGATGCAATTTGTGGGCCTCCCAAGTTCATTTTCTAGTATAAGCAATTATGCCTTCTATAACACTTTGTCATCCAAGTAAATCTGCAAAGAACTCTGGTCAAAGTCTGGGGTAAGAAAGATAGTTTCAGTTCTGGTCAGCAACATGGGTGTGTTGCCCTCTATTGCTTCCAATCTTGTGCAGATTCTCCTCACTGTGGAGGGTTGAGATTTCTTGGAGAGCTCTGCCTGGGTTGCAATTTCTGCCCCCTCCCCACCTCCCCACCCCCAGTTACAGATCATATAACTAAGAAATTTACACAAACCTTATAAATTTTAGTGTCCTATTTGTAAAATTCAGGACTTTTTAAAAACTACTAAGACAGTGTCTTAAGTACTCAGCACAGCACTGACCTCAAATTTAGTTTTATCGAACAGATGTCTATGTATCATGAGTAATCATTCATATAACTAGTAATTGATAGTTAAGTCAGTAAGCAACATTCATAGGAGTTAAGCATTAAAATTGAAGCCCAGGGAAGAAGTCAAGTCAGAGCAAAGAAAAAAAAAGCTGGACATTTCAAACAAGTGCATTTTAAAATCTAAGGTAGAAAATAGGTTCAAAGAGTGGAGTGGATATGATGAGTAATTAGATGTTAAAGATGAATCTAGCAATGCAGGGAACAAACTGAGGGTTGATGGAAGAAGGGGGGTGGGGGATGGGCTAGATGAGTTTTGGATATTAAGGAGGGCACTTGTTGGGATGAGCACTGGGTATTGTATATAAGTGATGAATCACTGAATTCTAATCTTGAAACCAAAATTGCATGTATGTTAGAAAAAAAAAAAAAACTCAATAGCTCCATTGCTAGTCACTGAATAGTTTGCTCAATATCTCAGTTGAACTACATTGAGCGGTTCTACCAGAGTTCCTGCTCCCCAAAGGAACTGTGGGACACCATACCTACACAACACTTTCAGAGGCATCATTGTACTTGATCTCAAGACGATCCAGTGAATTATGTATTCTTCTTTCAAGTGCAAAATTGAGGCTCTCAGAGATTAATGACCAATCAATGTGACAGCTTACAGAGGGTGGAATCTAGATTCATACCCAGACTTGTGACTCTATAACCAGTCTGTGTCCCCTATGTCACAGGAGGCATTGAGGTGATTTTTAGCACATGGCCACTTTGTTTGACATGCCAGAAGTATGCCCATGCTATACAAAATTTCTTTAATAACTAGGTTCCCTAAGTCTTGAAAGACAGGTTAGCAGCAACTCCTATTTTCTTTCTTAAAACAGCACATTTTTACATGTGTTTAATTGCTGGTGCAAATCACAAAAATAAAATAATAAGTTTTCAGAGTAATCTCAATAATTCATACTGGGCTGAAGGACCCAAACAGTTATATAATATTAAAATAATTAACAGGGTACCTGGGTGGTTCAGTTGGTTAAGCACCCGACTTCAGCCCAGGTCATGATCTCACGGTTCTGGGTTAGAGCCCTGCATTGGGCTCTGTGCTGACAGCTTGGAGCCTGGAGGCTGCTTAAGAGTCTGTGTCTCCCTCTCTCTCTGCTCCTCCTCCATTCATGCTCTGTCTCTCTCTGTCTCACAAAAATAAATAGACATTAAAAATTTTTTTAAATAATTAATATTTGTATTTAGCTGACCATTATCAAAAGATGCACTATATAGTTCTTTAGTTCTGAAGAAAGCCTAATGTGGGAGTTTCTGATAAACTTTTCAAAATTGACCTTCCCATAAATAAAGGTGTTAACTCCCATTAGGGACATTTCCATGAAGCAGTAATGATGATGATGGTGGTCATGATGATGAAGACAACAACTATGTCCAACACCTTGTTATGTATAAATTTTAGGAATCAATTTAACATATTTTCTTTGGTTGAACACCTATGAAATAGAACAGATGGGTGTTCTATTAGCAGCTCATGCACGTAAATTCCCTGTGCCCCAGAGAGGTCAAATCACTCACTGAAGCCAATAGCAAGACCAGAGAAAGAAATAAAATACTGGACTTTTAACTGTCCATTTCTTGCTGTTTCCATGATACTGTTTCTTCCTTCTGGCTCCACCATTTTTGATCCTTTCGGCTGATGAGGTAGGATCATTCACTCATTTGACAACTTTATCTTTTATTCTCAAGTCTGTTGGCTCTCTACCAGGTGGTGGTGCCATCCATAGCCCTAGCCCTATGCTGGCAGTAAGGGCAGGTGGCCAAGCATTCTCGGTGGGGGAGTAAACTCTTAATGAAGTGATCACCTTTTGCCTCCTTTCTGATGTCTCTCAATGATAGGATTTTGAATGCTTTTTTTTTTAACAAGAAGCTGGCCAACGTAATATCTTAAAAATAGTTGGAAAATTGGGGCACCTGAGTTACTCAGTCAGTTGAGCATCTGATTTCGGCCCAGGTCATGATCTCACACTTCACAAGTTCTAGCTGTCTGTGCTGTCTGTGCTGATACCTCAGAGCCTGGAGCCTGCTTCAGATTCTGTGTCTCCCTCTGTCTCTGCCCCACCCCAGCTTGTGCTGTGTCTCTATCTCTCTCACAAAAATAAAAATATTTTTTAAAAATTTAAAAACTAGTTGGGGAGCCTCTTTTGGAGAAATTCTAGGCAAAGCATTGGTTCCCAACAAGTGCCCTCCTAGATGCATTTTTGTTGTTGTTGTTGCTGCCAAACCAATTCCACTTTCTTGTTCCATTTACACAAATTTATTCAGGGACTTTGCCTGTGTGAAAGCATGCTGAAGTTGGTATTTGGGTCCAAGAAGTCCCAAAGCAAAGTATGAGCAGGGCCAGGCTCTCTCTGACAGCTCTTGGGGAAAATTCTTTTCCTCTTCTAGCTTTTGGTGGTGGTTGACAATCCTTAGCATTCCTTGGCTTGTCGCTGCATCTTGACTGTTACTTGACTACTTTCTCCCTGTGTGTCTGCATTGTCTTCCCTCTTTGCATGTCCATCTCTGTGTTGAAGTCCCCTCCAACTTGCATTGGATCGGGGCCCACTCTATTGACATTATTTTAGTTTGATCACCTTTGTGAAGACCTTTTTTCCAAATAATGTGGCATATGAGCATACTGGGGAGGGATGCAATTCAAACTACAACAGAGATAAACTGGACTATATATGGTATCTAAAAGGATGGCAGTGCCTCAGTGCCAGCTTATTGGTCTAATTTCAAAACTTTTTTTAAGGAAAACTGATAATATGAATATTTATAGAAAATATAGGCACATTATTCATCTTGTTTTGTGATAACCGAACTAAGAATGTCTTAAGGTCTGAGTCCTCTGCAAGCCCCCAAACTCTCTGATTATCCTCATCTGTCAACTTTATGTGAAAACACTGGCCCCAGCTGGCTGTGCAATTCACTTGTGGCCACACAGCTGATATAAGAGAGCACAACTCAAAATCTCCTCCTAATTTTTTTTGGACAAAACAACAGTATTTCTAATCAATCCCTACTTCTTAATTCAACAGCCTTCCTTTTTGCATTCAGTTACATCAAGTTCTGTTTCGAGACATCTTTTTTTAGTTTCCCCAGTTTTGCCAGATAATGACATAAAATTTTAAAACATGTCTCTTCAAAAAATTATGCATGTATTTTATCATATGTATATATAGCGTCTATATGGATAATCAAAATAAAGAAAATTAAGTCGATTTGCAAATATCTACCTGAATCAGATAGATAAAAATAGTTTTGTTTTTCTTTTCTGCTATTTTGGTGTATCATTTCTCTTTCTCTTTCTCTGTCTCTTTAAACTTAGGATCATACTGCATATGAAGTTTTATATTTTACTTTCTGTTGAGAATTTCTCCTTTATAAAAATAATTTAACTGAAGAAGAAACGAGTGCATAGGTAAAAATAAAAAGAGCAAACAATACCCAGAATATACCGTGGGTACAGTGGAGAGGATTTGGGAGTGATGGCAGAAGGTGTAAAAAGAGTTATGAATCTTTCATAATTCTATTAAAAAAAAAGAAGTTGGCCAGAAAAATCTAACACTTGATAAAAAAACATCAACTCACCTAGGTGACAAGGTAGCCTCCAAATCCTGAATACAAGTGGATGAGGGAAAACCATGGTGGCTGCAAAACCCCTGTGGCATCCAATCTGAGAGCAGTGGCTAAAGCTGAGAGGGTCTCTGCAGGGTATAAGTGTAAGCAAGTGCAGGGACCAGTCTGTGCTGTCGGTTCTGAAAATTCAACAGACCAAAGTAGTTTTTCTGAGTATCTCTCTGTGATCAGATTTCTGTGTTTGCCGTAAATTTTCCCAACATTAGCAAGAAAAGAGTTGAGGTTACAGAGACAGGCAGGGGCCTAATTATATAGGGCTTTGTAGTCCAGTTAAAGAGTTGGGATCTCATTCCAAATGTGATAGAAAAAAGATTAAGGATTTTAGGCAAGGAGTGACTTATGTGTGAAAACATCATGCAAGAGTGTTCAGTACGGATTGTAGTGAAAGCAAAGTAGAAGAAAAGCACATGAGACACATGTCTGTGGAAGAGGTCAATGGCTTGGATTGGAGTCTTATTGGAAAGAGACCAAAGTGGACTCTTTTTAGGTATGTTTGGAGGTTTAGGCAATAGAACTTGCTGACTGATTGGAAATGGAGTATGGAAGAAGGATAACATGGAGATATGGACCTCAGTATCTCCACTTGATGGATAGCATTGCTGATTATCAGAATGGGAAAGTCATGGGAGTAAGTTTTGGGAAGGAGGAAAACCAAGTGTCCTGTAACTTGGTAAGTTGGATACAGATCAAGACTGTATATCATCTATACTTCACGATCATCAGCATTTATATGGGATGGATAAGTTGTTTTTATACAAAATGGAGACCTGGTTCAACCAAGTTCTACATTTTTAAAAAGATAATCTATCTGGAAAGATTTCCATTACAATATCTTTACTACAAGTCATCCATTTAATGACAGTGGATTTCCATTGTATTCTACTGATAAGCACTGAACTGTCTTTACTGGCCATCTTTGTACATACATCTCTGTACACATGTGGGTGTTTATCTGTAAGAGAAATTCCTAGAAGTAGAAATGCTGCATTCAAGCATATGGGCATTGAACATTTTGATAGATATTGCCAAGTACTCCTAACAATATATAAGAATGTCTGTTTCCTCACACCCCTGCGAAATTTCATAATCTTTGCCAATCTGATAGGTTAAAAAAAGTTTTTTGTTATTTAATTTGCATTTTACAGAATAATTAGTGAGGTTGAGCATCTACCCATATGGTTTTAAGCTACCTGAATGTCTTCTTCTGTGAGCTGAACTGCCTGTTTGCCTGTTTTACTCTTTGCCTATTTTTTCATGGAGCTGTTGTTGTTTTCCTCTTGATTTTTTCCCCTCTATCTACGGCACACAGTGTATTTGCCAGATTTTCACTTGTCTTTGTACTTTGACATTTTTTGGCATCAGGACTTCCGAAACGTTTTCGGTTTTTAATACAAGTTTATGACTTAAGTGATCACAGTCATATATTCCGATGACAACACTGGAGGTGAAGGGAGGGAAAGGGCTAGGTGTTAATTTGTTATAATTCTAAATTCTGCTGCAGAGTGTCTGTGTCTGCACCATCTCTGCCACTGGGACAGTCATTTAATCGTGTGCTTTAGTTTCCTCCTTGTAAAATGGAAATCACAATCTCTGCCTTACCTTTAAGAACTTATTAAAGAAGTACTCTATGAGTAAATATAACAACTCTCTTTTGGGCTTTAAATACTCTCAACATATGAATTTATGCACACAATGTAGATTCAATAACGTATCAAATGTGTAACATTGAAAAATACCAAGGATTTCCAGATTTCCATGTAATCTTTAAAGTTACTTCTTTACCTCTCCCTACCTTCCTTGTTGTCCTCTTTTTTTTTTTTTTTTAATATTCCTCATTTTCTTCTTTCTTTCTTTGTTACATGTGACAATATGTTGGGTGGCCATTATACTGGTGGAGAACTACACTACACATCAATCTGGATAAATCTGTAAAAGTATAAAAGAAATAAATGCTTAGTGATCACTACAGGTTCTGTCCTCTTTATCTTTTACTTTTTATTAATGTTCATTTATTTTTGAGAGAGAGAAGAAGAAGAAGAGAGACCGATAGACAGACAGACAGACAGACAGACAGAATCAAAGCAGGCTCCAGATGATGAGCTGTCAACACTGAGCCTGATGAGGAGCCCAAACTCATGGACTAGGAGATTATGACCTGAGCTGAAGTTGGACACTTAAGCGACTGAGCCACCCAAGCGCCCCTGTCCTCTTTATCTTTATAATGATGTCTTCCTCATTGTTATACATGCTGATGAATTCAACCAGCTCATTTGGGAGTCATCGGTACAGATAAGTAGAAGAAGGCTGAGTTCATAACCCCCTGCCAAGTGGTGAGACTATATAGTGGAAAGAGCACTGACCTGAGGGTCTTCAGATCTGATATCCAGTTCAGATTCTCTTCCTAACTGGCTTTACAGTAGTGATGCATGACTCTGTCATTTTATAAAAAGTTACAGCATTTGCTTATTTCAGAACTCAGAAGAATGTCACTGGTTTAATGGGGAAAAAATAAATTCAGAATTAGGATTGTAAATGGCAGAATCCGTTATGTTCTCATCATACATGAAAACAAAATAAGACGCAAATGCCAACGCAAAGATGGCAAGATGCAATGCCAACGCAAAATTTTGCAGAATTCTGCAAGCGTCTTTGTGAAACACACTTTGAAGCTCCTTAATCTGAATTATTGTTTGTGAAATTCCATACTAAAACATTAAAATTTTTGACTCTGCTACAAATAGCTGTTAAACAGGAAGGGAGGGAGGGAGGGAGGAAAAGAACAAAAGATTTCATAGTCTAGTCCCTACCCTGTACTCTAATGGGACCAGGGAGTATTACCAGAAGTGCTTTATCTCTTAATTCACACCAGATAGTATATCCATATGATGCTCATGTTTAAGCAATTAAGTCCAAATATCATGGCAGTGGGAGATAGGTGTCAGCCAGATTCCTGACACTCATTTTGAAGTGGTTTCTTACTAGTTAACTGACTCTTTAATCCTGAATTCTGCAGAAAATAAGCTTTAAAAATTCTTAAGACTCAACAGATTTCCCTAACATTTTTCCTGCTTTTTTGTTTATCTTTTTATATCTGTGATTGCTAGTATTGCATGGTTAAAATGACATGCAATTTTATTAAGAGAGCCATTGATAGTATGCAACGTCAGGGCTTAATTTTATCAAGAAATGCACTAGGTATGAATGTGATTGAGCACTGACATTTTGCATTCATTCACTCAATTATTGTTTACGTACAATATGTCAACTCCTGTGCTATGTAGGTCATGGTGATATGAGAATGAATAAAGCATGGTCCCTTCTCCAAATGAATGTGCCAACTAAGAAAAGAGATAAATACGCATTTTTTCACATTTGAAGTGACTCATCTAACATGTTGGCTGTTTGTGGCTTTTTCAATGTTTTAACCTGTTTCAAGAAGCAATAGATGTTAATAGGAGTCTTAACCCTTTCACATATTTCTCTGCCATGTGAGTGGACAGAGGGTAAAAGGAGCATTTTGCTGATAATGCTCAGACTTCTTACCAAGCAACAAAAGACAGATGGGCTTGTTACAGCAAAAGTTCAGGAAAGACAGAGGAGGTCACAGCATGATGAGAACTAGCAGTGGATCTAGGTACCATTAAACTTGGTGCTAGTAATATTTTTGTCTATTGGCTGGGAGGCCTCTGAGGATAAGAGTAAGTGTTGACACCATAAATGTGATGCGTCCTTGCCCTGTCTTTTATCTAGTCTGGTGTGGCAATTTCCACACACCTATTGACTAAAGAGGTGAGGAATAAGTGTCCCATGGCCCTTTATAACCATAGCCTCTCCTTGACAACATCCTATTTGATATTTGCTATTTATCTTATCCTTGTTCTTGACTCCATTTCCTTCACATAAGTACACTGTTGTCTCTATTCAATAGGCTTTGAAATGTGGTCTCTTGAGTGGTTGCTCTTCCAAGGACTTGCCTCAGAGTCATCCTATTGGCTCTTCCCACTTAGAAAGCTCACATATAAAATACCCTGATGTAAGATGTCCCTCACAGCCAGGCAATTCTGCTTGGTCTTCAACAAAAGAAAGGAGGTATATTTTGATTGCCAAGGGCACTGCAAATTGTGCTCAAAGAATAATATTTTAAAGTATTTATGAAGGCACACCAGATGACCTCATGATGTTCCTTCCCCTTGAAACTATTCAAAAAACTGAAAATGTACAAACAATTTCCCTTTGTGTTTTGTCTGTTTTTATGTGTTTAGTGAAGCACATCTGAAGAATTGGGTATGGAAAAAAAATCTTGCCTTTTTATCTTGTCAATCCCTCAGCTCTGTTGGTTGACATAATCTCAAATGGATCTCAAATAACCTTCTTGTAGCCTCCTTGTCGTATTCCCTAAGGTGTCTGTGAATGTAGCACTTCCGAATGAGTCAAAGTCAAACTATAAGATCCTGGATGTCCTTTACCTTGCTTTCTTTATATGAATCCTATCTCGTCAGCATTTCGCACATTATTTGGAATACAGTGATGCCTGCCTAGTTCCATCTTCTATATTTTGTCTTTATTCCTCCAACCAAGAGCATGTCTTATTTTACATATAGACCTGATTTTTGCTTTTATTAAGTTGAATAGTGATTATTCCCTTTGAAAAAGTTATCTAAAATTATTTGACTATTAAGAAAATACTTTAAGATATTATATCCTATCTTTAAGCTGGTATAATGGCACTTGTATTTATTCAGGTAAAATTTCTCATGTTAAAATTTAAAGAACTTCATTGACAAAAGATCATCTTTTGCATGTTATTTTGTTTTGTGTTTGTCACTTTTCAATTCTTTCATTCTTGAAGTAACATATCTATATAATAAGAGTTTGCAGCATGGATAGAAATAAATCACTCTTAGTTCCATAGCATTAATATAACATCTCAAATTAATATTTTAAAGTTCTCTTGCATCTGTTTTCCTATGCATATTTTAAAAGTTATAACCATAAAAGGCATATTTTCTCTTCTCTTTTCACTTAGTAAATATCCTGAGCAATTCCCCATACTATTTGTAGTTATTAAACACACTGAGTATTAAGTGTTTCCTCCTCTTCTATATTGGTAAATGGCCATAAGGTTTACTTAAACATAAATTACTATGGCTTCTTATACATGCATTGAAATATGAAGGCGTGTTATTATTCAAAACTACCTGACTAAATTGCTCAGCATAAAATAAAATATCATTGTTTGCAATTCTGGCCTTAATTTGGTGGTTTGTAGCTCTTTCCACCTACCTAATGAGGAGCTATTGATGAGGAGCTGTTGATGAAATTGGCAGCAGAAACAGAGACACAAATCTGTGACTCATGATGCTGTCTGATGACTACCCAGACTTACAGCTTGGTGTTTGGAACTTAGCTTCCCTTGAGATTTGTTCCAATTTTAATAGAAGGTGCTCAGCCAAGGCTTAACAAAAGCGGGCAGACCTAGTGGCAAGATGAATAATGGACAATCTGAGTGCAGGACTTGGAGAGACCTGTGTCAACCTTATATTAACACGGTGACCTTGAGTTTATTAGAATAAAGAACCACCAGCAAGGTAGGGTCAACCAAATCAGTCACGTCTATATGTGGATCTATGTAGAACTTAGGTGCATATTTCTCTTTATCCATAGGACTCTGTCTACTCAGAGTCTGCTATTTAAATTGAAGTCATTATTAGATAATAATTGCTAACTTACTTGTTTGTAGTATTTAACTGCAAAGTACAGAGTGGAAATAATTCAAAGTAGAATTGAGATAATGCTCTATTGCCCTTCAAAGAATTTGCAAAACTGCTACCCAGTTATGGAAAAAACTGAAAAGAAGAGGGAAAATACTGGAAGTAAATCTAAGCATTTCTTGACTCCTGCATTTAATGCAAGCACATGTTAAATAGAAGACAATTTTATCTCAGGATCACTAATATTTATAGTATTCCTGGAAATCCTGGGTGTTCAAAAAAATTCCATATACCATTAGAAGAGGTTTGGGCCTGTTGACCGGCAGGAAGATGTATGAAGCTGGAAAAAAACACAGTAAGATTCAAATATGGCATTGCATAGTACTCATCAGAGGTGGAAAGTAGCCAAGCTGAACTCTGTTAAATCATCTCTTCAGTAACCAAGGTCTTTTCCAGAAATCTAATTCTGTTTGATTAATATCTTGGGTCAAGTAAGGGTTGCATTACAGTTCCAAATATATTTGCATTGTGGGTGCATTTGTTAATTATGCAGAGTCCTCTTAGCTTGTCAGACAAAACATTAGGCTAGATTTAAGGGACACTAGGAAGGGGATGCCTTGTTTGGCGACTTTCAAACGTGGTCTTACAAGGCTTCTGATAGTCTGAAACTCCATTATGTTTCTCTATGAACTTCAATCACCAATACACTTATTTGCATGTCATAAGAAGTTAAGAGGTTTGTCTAAGTAGAGTAAAAAAAGGAAAACAAGATAATGCATATAAGGACTTGGATAGAAATTGAATTGACATATGACAATGGATTTTCTTCCTGTTTTATGTCAATAAATGAGCCATGTGGCTGAGTATCTACTTCAATGAGAGGGAAAATCCAATAGTGGACAGTGGAAACTCCTAGGTTCTGAAGGCCAGCAGATTGAGCTTAATTCTAGCTCGAAATTTACTACCTGTGTGACTTTGGTCAGAGCCTCCGAATGCCAGTTTTGGTAATTGCAACTTACCTTTTATTTAATCAATCAAAAATACTTATTGGGCAGCTCCTTCATACCAGGCATTATTCCAACTACTGTAAATTTAGCAATAAAAGATCTCTGCCCCTCACAGAGTTTATCTTCTAATACTTTTAGGATTTTTAAGCTGATTAAGTAAGAGCATGTATTTAAATCTTCTAGCATAGTGCTTGGTACAAAGTACTCAAAAATGTTTAGTTTTCTCCTATTTCTCTAATGTACTACTGTTTGAAAATTCATGAGTAAAAATCTCAAGCCAGCTTAGTGGGACTTTGGCACATATTGACTTAACCTTTTTCTGCCAAATGCAACCTTATTAAAAAACATACAAGATTAATCCTATTTCCAATAATATCCTGTATCCATTGATCACAACGCATATGGTGGTCAAGCAAAGAAGTGAATGAGTGAATCAGGTTACAGTAAAGAGAACAGGCAATGATGGGGATCATGTAGCCAGGATGATACCTGCCAAATCCATAGGGATTTCCAACCAATTATTTTCATGTTGATAAAATAGGCCCAGTATTGCCATATCTCCTAATTTTGTAAGGGAAGTAGGGAATCCATTTTGTTATGTAAATTTCCAGATTGTGAAGTGTAGGCATCTCATCAATATACACACATTCCTATGTGAACTATAGCAATTCTGTGCACATCTAGTAAAACAAATGTATTGGCCATGAGTTTGTACCATGTACTCTGATAGGTATTTTGCTCGTATGTCTACATACAAGATTGATGGTGATTTTTTTAAAATTTTTAAAAGGTTTTATTTTTGAGAGAGAGACAGAGAGAGCAAGTGGGGAAGGGGAAGAGAGAGGGGGGACAGAGGATGCTCACTGGGCTCTGCATGGACAGCAGAGAGCCCCATATGGGGCTCAAACCCATGAACCGGGATATCATGACCTGAGCTAAAGGCAGATGCTTAACTGACTGAGCCCCCCCCCTCAGGTGCCCCAGATAATTTATATATATATATATATATATATATATATATTACACATATACATATGTATATATATGTGTATATATATATATATATAAATTTTGTTTATTTTGAGAGATAGCATGTGCACATGTGAGCACACAGTAGGGTAGAGGCAGAGAGAGAGAGAGAGAGAGAGAGAGAGAGAGAATCCCAAGCAGGCTTTAAGCTGTCAGCACAGAGCCTGACACAGGGCTTGAAGTCATGAATTAGGAGATCAAGACCTGAGCTGAAATCAAGAGTCAGATGCTAAACTGACTAAGCCACCCAGGTGCCTCAGGATTGATGATTGTTAAACCCTTATGAGATTGAATCATCTCCCTTCCTCTGTGTCCTTCAACGTGTTTTCTCCATGGGATGAAGTTCTCCATTGTGATACTCTGGTGAGCATCACAATCACTGCTGGAACTTCTTAAAAATATAAGTTTCTAGAACTTGTGCCCTACCTCTTAAATACAACAAAGCAATCTGTATTTTTAAAGTACTTTCCTCTATGATTCTGATGATGAGTCAGGCATGGAAAGTATGGGTGTACCAGATGAAGGATGGTCCTTTTAGCATGCAAGGTCCTGTTCAAACTTACTTTTTTTATTTCATTGCTTTGTACGTTCTCATCCTCAAGCTCCAACCACACCATGCTGCCTGTATTTCTGTGAATGTAAAACCGGCTTTCCTGCTGGATGCATCTGCAAATAGAGCCCACTTTGTTGCCCTTCTGCCTTCACAGAAAACCCTTATTCAAGCAGCAGTAATGATGTTCTATCTCCAATGCCGTCTATGTTCTGCTAGGAAAACTTGGGCATTCCTTCTTTTGCACTTTCCAAACCCTTTGGACTTACCTGAATTAATAATACTTGCCATGATGTATTTTCATTGTTTGTTCCTACCTGGGTCTTCTCACTGCCATGTTGTTGTAGTCAGCTTTCGCTGCTATTACAAATACCTTAGACTGAATGATTTAAACCACAAACATTTATTTCTCACAGGTCTGGAGGCTGGGAAACCCAAGATCGAGGTACCGGAAGATTTGTTGTGTGTTAAGCCCTGGCTTCCTGGTTTGCACATGGCTTTCTTCTCGCTGTACCTTCATATGGCCTTCAGAAAAATTATGTCACATGTCTCTTTTGAAAAGGGAGCTAAATTCATTCATGAGGACTCCATCCTCATGACGTATTTACTTCCCAAAGGCTCCATCTCTAAATACCATCGCATTAGGGATTACAGCTTCAACATATACATTAACCAGGGGAGGCACAAACATTCATTCCATACCACGTAGTGTTGAGCGTATGGAAGTTTTCTAATAAATGTTTGAATGGCACAAAGAGAGAAAATGTTGATCTAAATTTAGAGTAGCAAGTATAATAAATTTGGTTTATTCTTCACTAAGTTCTCATTTCATCAACTATAGGGGGTGTCCCATTAAGGAAAAAATAGTGAATCAGAACTGATCCATTAGGTACTTAATTTGCAGGACTTAACATTTTAAATTGTGATTTTTGTACATTAATATTGCAGCTAAGACAAAAGCAAAAACTTATTTTGTAAATCATTTTTTTAAAAGAATCCTGCCACCACTTTAGAAATACATGATTTTGGAAATACTACAAATTACGGAGTGCCCATGGCAATACTATAATTAAAAAAAAAATGTTTATCCCTTGGTTAAAGTCTCTGTCCCAATTTAACCATACCCTACATAAGAGCCAGAAAGCTCTGTGGAGGCGAGAGCTAGACAGGGGGGCAGGGAGGTGTGCAGAGAATCCTGTTCAGCAAGACTAATACCAGCAGACATTTACAGTCTGTAACGGTAGCCAGGGACTCAGACAGCTTTATTGATGTGTCATCAGGCTGAGAAGAGAAGGCACCACAGCAGGGTGACAAGGACATGTTCTGTGTGTTCATCGATCTGCAGTCTCCCATGGAAAACTCCACATATTTCTGATGTCTTGAGTGGTTTTATTGATGCAGCTCCTGCTAGCTGAGCTGGGAATCAGAGCCACCACATTTATTTTTCACATTCTGTTAACATTGTCATTTAAGAATTTAATACATACATAGATGACGCAGAAAGGGGGCATATTGAGTATCTCTTCAAATCATTTTGGGTGGGTCGCTATGGAAAATTGCAAAACTCCAGTGAGTCAAAGGAGTTCAAAATCTGCCAGAAATATGTTGTGTGTAGCTGCTATTAAGGAATTTCTGCATTCCTTTGTTACCAAAATTCTTTATTGAGGCAGGTAATGAATCTTGACCCATGAACCAGTCAATGGAGCAAAAATGTCATCCAAGAAGACGATATGGAAAGCTGATAGAACTTTAATACGTGTCAAGTTCGTGATTGGGTATATTCATGGGACAGACTGAATTAGAACATGCCGGCAGATCGTAAAGTTATAGGCCTAAGAAGGACTTTGAAAGGTTATGTAATCCATTTTCCTGTCTCTAAGCTAGAAAACCCTTATAGTGTATGGAGAAAAGAAAAGAAAACAAAACAAAACAAATCCTACAGATCTACAAAATGCAGTCAGTTTGGGAGATTAATTTCAATTGCTGAAGATATTTGTAAATGCTCTTTGCTTATAATTCCTTTTTATCATTAAATATTAAATTCATAATTAGTTTCTCAAAAAACAATACATTCAGAAGACTTTATTTGTTCCTTAAATGTACTTTCTGACTTCTCTTTTTTGTAGTGTAATTGATTATTAATTTATCAATTATTTGAGCCAACATACTATACCCAGGAGTAATGATCTAAAAATGTTTATCACAGTTAAGTGGTGGGAGGGAGGGGAAGCATTCCTTACTCAGGATGTTTGGAGATTTCAAAGGAACACCTGTCCAAGCCTGGGATGGGTTTGAGGGAGTTTGGGAAACATCAGCAGAGGTTTCTTGGAGGTAACTTCAAGTGTGTACATTACTAAATATATATTTCCCAACTAAAGCGTCAGTTCAGTAGATCTTTAAAACTGTTGTTCACAGTGGAATAGCCCTCCCTATTTTAATTTAGAATATTTTTTCCTTCTGGGTGCCTGGGTGGCTCAGTCGGTTAAGCGTCCGACTTCAGCTCAGGTCATGATCTCACAGTCCATGAGTTCGAGCCCCTCATTGGGCTCTGTGCTGTCAGCTCAGAGTCTGGAAACTGCTTCAGATTCTGTGTCTCCGTCTCTCTCTGCTCCTCCCCTGCTCATACTCTTTCTCTCTCTGTCTCTCAAAAATGAATGTTAAAAATTAAAAAAAAAAAAAATATATATATATATATATATATATATATATATTTCTATCTCAGAGTTGTGTATCATTCCTTGCTCTTTGTTAGGAACCTTACTTTTTGTAGCTTTAAAAAAACTGTGTGTGTGTGTGTGTGTGTGTGTGTGCACATGTGTGTCTTTTGCCCATCTCAAGATGTAACTCAAACCATGGCCTTCCCTTTCTAAGTTTTCTGAAATAATTATACACATTGTATCTCTCTTTAACCTACGGATGTCTGGGCTCTGTCCCTACTGCTCCTCTAAAATAGCTCTGGCAAAGTTTGCTTAGGGACTCCCAAGGAGGTTTTGAGTCCCTATCTCATTTGACTTCTGTGTAGCCTATGGCCTCCTGGACTACTCTCTACTTAGGAAACCTATTCCTTTGGTTTCTGAAGCACCTTTCTTCATTCTTCTGTGATGCCCTCTACTGTCTCTGCTAGTTTCCTTTTTCTTCCCTTGCATCACAAGTGATGCTCTTCACTATGATTCCATTTGTATCCTCATTTCTTATCTTTCTGTCTTTTTTCCTTCTCACTGTATGTACTCTTATTTATTGATTGTATCAGCTTGGGTTCTTCAAGTATCCTTAACATTCTTGTCGTTCACATGTCTGTGTCTCCCACACAGTTGACTTTGCAGAGCTGAGCCTTCACACCAGCTGTATGGGCATAGCTCCATTTGTATAGACTGCAAGCCTCTGTAACCTGAGAGTCCAACCCAGAGCTTCTCATCCCACTCCCAGCTACCCCCTTCTGCTGTGTTTCCTGACCATCCACAGAATGGCACCACCAATTATAGACTGTCAGACTTCACTGTTTCCTCTTCTTCATGAATCCCATCACTTTTCTACTGATTTTACCTCTTTGATATTCACCCACAGTTGAGAAGCATCAATGGCTATTTCTAAGGACTTGAATTATTTTTTCATTAGTTGCAAAAAAGGCACTGTGAGATCTGCAGATAGCTAGAATCACAAAGAATTCCTTGAGTAGGACCATGCCTGTCTCAAGGGCAGACAAGATTAGTGTCCACTATAAGCAAATGTGTAGAATGGATGATGGCTATTATCTATCCTCATAATTTAGCCATTCCTCTTTCCATTCCTCAGAATGACTCTGTTGTCAGTTGGCATAAGAAGAAAATACTACCCACAAATTATTGTATTTTGTTGTAGCAACCACCATTGTCTGCATTTTTAAAAGAATGCTGCAGAGTCGTAAACACAAAGAAAATTATTTCTACTGTGGGAATCTCAAGAATTGTGGAGTTAGGCAACGAATTAATTTTGAAAATAAAGTTCAGATTTCCTCATATCTTATTACAAAGGTATGAATACTTAAATGAAAGTTGGCCTTGCTTATTAAAGCAGTGTGCTTTGGACAGGAAATCCAATGTGTTGTACAAAGTATTGTGAGGGAGGAAAGAGGTTACTAGAAGATGAATTTAGAGATTTAGGCAGGTTCAGGTTGACAGAAGCGCCCTGTAGACCAAGAAATTTGGTGGTATTTTTCCCAGATGCATTGGGAAGCTTCTTAGACTTTTTTTAGCTGAGGAATCATATAATTCTATCAGCCTTTTGAACTATGTTTTTATATAAGCACAACAAACAACAAGGATCAACGTATGATAAGGTCTAAAATTAGGTTGTAATACACCGGGAGAGAAATGAAATGTTTAGAAATACATTTTGAAATTAGCATTACCAAGTCATTTTTTTCTTTTTTTTTTTTCATTTTTCTGCTTTTTTTCCCCTTTTATTTTGGTATGGGGAGGACAGAGGGAGAGGGAGAGAGAGAATCTTAAGCAGGCTCCATGCCAAGCATTGAGCTCAACTCGGGGCTTGACATCAGGACTGTAAGCTCATGACCTGAGCCAAAATCAAGAGTCAGATGCTTAATGGACTGAGCCTCCTAGGTGCCCCAACATTACCAAGTCTTTTCATGGATTGGATGTGATTACAAGGACCAAGGATGTGTCCTAGGTTTTTTGCTTGAGCAAGTGAGTAGATAACTTCCTAATTTTCTGAAATGAGAAAGACTGGAGGAGAAATAGAAATTGAAGAGATCTAAAGAGTTTTGATTTAGCCAGGTTAAATTGGAGATGTCCATTAGATGGCTAAGTGAAGTAAGCAGTGGTGCATATGGATGTGAAGTTATATTAGCTATTATGTTGTACAGGAGGAGTATTCTAACCTGTTCAGCTATTCTTATAGGGATAAGAACCAGGTGTTTCCTCTGGGCTGACATACCTCTGTAGATATAGATATTCACAACCTGACAGTGAGGCATAGGTTATATTTTAGGAGCCTTCTTGCTGGGCACAAACTGCATGCTGATTCCTAGTCTACCTGCTTATAGAACTTTGACAGTCAATGAAAAGGAAATAATCAATACTCAGGGGTATACTAGAATGTTTCTGAAAGATGCTGAAATGGCATCAACAAAGATTCCCAGATCACAGAGATATTCTGTCAGTCCTCTCAGACAGAATGCCCTCTGGTCATTTTTGGTGCATGTTTTGGTAAAAGAGACAAACTTCCTGGCTGAGGCAGGTTTTTGCTCCTCTTGGTTAGGTTGAAGAAATTGGCATAGAGGGGTAGGGTAAGGACAAGGTGATTAAGAGTTAGAGATCAATGGGACACCTGGGTGGTTCAGTTGGTTAAGTGTCTGACTTTGGCTCATGTCATGATCTCATGGTTCATGAGTTCAAGCCCCGCATTGGGCTCTGTGCTGACAGCTCAGAGCCTGGAGCCTGCTTCAAATTCTGTGCCTCCTTCTCTCTCTGCCCCTACCCTGGCCTGCCTCTCTCTCTCTCTGTCTCTCTGTCTCTCTCTCTCTGTCTCTCTTTCTCAAAAATAAACATTAAAGAAAAGAGAGATCATTGGAAAAGAATGGCTGGTGATGTTGTGAAGGACGTATGATGGAAAGATAAAAGAATGAAGGGAAGGTAGTGGAATTACAAGTTGGGATGAAGAGCTTACTACTTTGGCATCTAAAGATTACTTGGTAATTATTCAGTGGAAAATATGCTATAAAAATATGTCAATTATTTCTAAAGGATTAGGATTTGGAGAGCTGCAGATGTGGGGGAAAATTCTCAATTTGGAGGAAGCTTTGGCAGCAGGGGAAATTATATAATATACATTGCCAAGGTTTTCAACTATGAGTAGGAGCAACACCCAAATCTAAATGGTGGACCTCCAAGCCAGATATGCTGAAAGGCTCTCCCTCATCCTATGTTAATTGGAAATTAACAGATCTCTAGCAGAGGGAAGCCCTCACTTCTTCAACATCCCCCACTGCTACAGTTCAGCCAGTTTTTATGCTTCTGGATAGAGTGTTGCCGATTCCCTTCCAGAGCAATGCCTCGGTTGCCAATTGGCCGGTGATGTCACATTGCACCTCACTGTTAGTTAATAAAAATGCTGAAGGGAGAGTGCTTTCTTTGCAGTAGAGTAATGCCCTGTGCTGCATTCTTGAATTTTATGGAAGAAGAAACTTACCTGCAAGTTGGTAAGATTTCATAATTCTCAAATGTTGTAATTATGCCAAAGTGTGTGGGTGGCAAATCAATAATTTCCAGGAAAATTGAGTAATACTCTACTATACATTGAACTTTAAAAACAACAACAACAATTACTTTCCAATGGTTAGAGGAAAAAGGAGCCAAAAGCAATAGTAATACGCTTCATCCAGTTCCTGTTATCTGCAGCAGAGGGATGATAATAGCTTTTATAAATGCTGAGGGCCAGTATTTCCTGCTATTGGGATCACTTTGAGCTTTATACTCCAGCTTGTGCACAGACTTCCTGCCCTATCATCCTCAAATTGTTATGTTGAACTGATGCTTTTACATTGCCTCACTGCTGCTCTCTTAGTTTCTAGTGTCAGATTCTTGACTTGGGATTCACAGTTAAATGAACCAAAATGTAAAGTCATTACTTTCTGTCTTTTTGTCTCCAGTGACTTGTGTAACACTGTGTTTTTCTGTTTGATATTTGCAATAGAAATACTAGATGTCAACAAGGAAAAAAAAAGATATAAATGATGCTGTGAAGGTCTCTGAAGGGGGAAAAAATCAAATCTGAAATTTTTAACTGCAATTCCCCCTTGTCCAAAAGACAGAAGAAAACCTCAATCAACAAAATCTTTTCATTAAGAAAGGTTAAAGTATTTTCTGTCATAAGCAAATGATTTTAGTGGATGCTTAAAGAAATCAGTCAGTGACTCATCTAGAACTTTTCTTAATCCCTACATTATTATGGGTAGAGTATACATAATGTACAGACAGGATCAAATACAAGGACTGGTAGGGACATCCAAGAACATCTCACTCAAGATTCTACTTGATAATTCTGCAAATTAAAAACCAGAAAAAACCAATTATACATGTCCCCAATGTACCAGTTCAGTGAATGCAAGGCAGCGGGGGCTTCCCTCCAAGGCCAATATTTCCCCCAACAACCCAAAACAAGATGCTGTCATAGTAGTACAGCATCAACATAAATTCATATACACAAACTGCAACTTGGATTCATATTTAGTCAACTGAAATTATTATTCTTTTGTGGGTTTTGCTTCCAGTAGTCCCCTAATAAGTATGTCAGGCCTCACTCAAGCATGAATAGTTTGTGAGCAGTTAGGATAGAACTTGGTGGTGTCCTTACTTTGTTATTGTCAGGGTTCCTTAATTAGCAGATTAGGAGAGAATGGTTTCCATTGTGTGTCTGCATCTCGGAAAGGCGTCTGTGGTCTCTCAATAATTGTAAGGAAGAGAGAGAAATAAATGTTAGACAGGAGTGCTAATTGGTAGGTACATAATTTAAGTTCAAATTAATATTATAAAAGTCTTATATTTTTTAAGGTCTGTCTTAAGGAAGAGGGATTAGCTTTCCTTTGTGTGATATGAAAGTATGATCCAGAACAAATGTGTAAAAGTGAAAGATATAATTTGACTAGTTTTAAAATGTGATGGAGGGGGTGCCTGGGTGGCTCAGTCAGTTTAAGCGCCTGACTCTTGATTTTGGCTCAGGTCATGATTTCATCATTGGTGAGATTGAACCCCATATTTGGGCTCTGGGCTGACAGGGTGTAGCCTGCTTGGGATTCTGTCTCTCCCCTCTCTCTCTGTCCCTCCTTCACTCATGCATTCTCTCTTTCTCAAAAAAAAAAAAAAAATAAATAAACATTTAAAAAATAAAATCTAATGGAGTTTCTTAAGAGTATTGAATTTCCTATCACTGGTAGTATTTAATGAGAGATAAAAAAAAAACCTACATCTGATGAGTTGGAATAATCCAGAACAGCAGTTTTCAGAATATTTGGTGTCAAGACATGTGTACATTCTTATAAAATTACTGGGACTAATAAAAAAAAAAAAGGTTTTTGTTGATATGCATTATATTATCAATAAAATGAAATGAAATTTTAAGGTAGTTATTAACTCACTGAAACATACAGTAAGCTTATTACGTGTTAACATAAATAAGATAGTTATATGAGAATATCTATTATTCAATACATTTTCGTGAGAGAATGGCATTGCTTTACATTTTCTGCTTTACTAGAAGAGAGCTTGATTTGCATATCTGCTTCTCATTCAGTCTGTTGATATATGTGGTTTCATTTGAAGTAATGAAAACAACATGCCCCCTCACGGATTTATAGTTTGAAAGGGGGTGGTGGTGGTGGTATTTTAATTACCTTTTTTTTTTTTTTTATAATTGTGGGCAAGTGTATATGTGAAAACTCAGCAAGTAGAAGTTTCTTAAAGGTTAATTGCAGTGTGGAATCTGAAACCATACCAATGAGCTTTTTTGTATTTGTTATATTAACAAGCATTTGCACTTTGATCTTTTAACCAATGCATGGTTTTGCAACATTTTGTATTTGTTCATTTAAAAAATACAAGTTCACTGAGTTATACAGATCTTCTAAATATTGACACATTTTATTATCTAATAGCAAAAAAAAAAAACCACATTAATATCACCCATATCATCAGAAAATTCTTTTTTTAAAATGTTTATTTATGTATTTTGAGACAGAGGGAGAGGAAGAGAGGGAATCCCAAGCAGGCCCTGCCTGTCAGTGCAGAGCCCAACATGGGGTTTGAATTCAGAAACTGTGAGATCATGACCTGAGCCAACATCAAGGGTTGGATGCTTAACCCACTGAGCCACCCAGCTGCCCCTAATCAGAAAATTCTTTAAGTATTCAAAAGCTGTCAAACTCACTGTGATGGGCACAGGTCTTTCAAGCTTCAGATTTTTGCTTGAAAGATATAATTTTACCATAGGTCACAATAAAGTCTGTTGTTTGCTTTGAAGTGACAGGCTTACTTCGTTAATTTTGGAGAAAGTAGCTGCCAATTAGTCAAGTATACAAAAACATAGTTTGTCTATCAGTTGTTTTATCAAATGAAAATGGAGTTCTAGGAAAAAGCATGTAGTTCAGTGTATAACTCAGTCATACAAATACTTTTCCTTGAGACAGTCATCATACCTCCTTATATAGAAAAGCACTTTTTTTATTATTTCATGTTTCATCACACAAAATATTCAAAGGATGTGTTACTTACAAGCTAAGCTTTAGTAAAATTAGTAGTTTCTACTGTTTCATCAAGGAATATCTTAAGTGAAACGGGTAATATTTGGCTACCAGCATGTGGGTTTGAAATACAGTAACTCCTAATTAAGTTTATGTCACTGTCTTGATTCCTGCTAAGGCACCATCATTTTTACCCACCACTGTTTTTGTACCATCTCTCAAAATATCAACTCAGCGAAAAAGGCAAATAATGTCTTCATATCATTATGAATAAACTTTTGAACTTGCAGAGTCCCTCAGATGACCTAAGGCCTCCATTGTTCAATGAACCATGTTTTGAGATCTTGTGATTAATAGCACAGGGTCTGCATTAGATACTTTGTTTTGCATTCTGACTCTCCTACTTACAAGTTGCTTGACTTTGGGCAAGTTAACAATATTTCTGAGCCTGTTTCCTCATCTGTAAGGTGGGGACAATCACGATTGCCATCACATAGGGTAGTTGTAAATCGTTAAAGTGAAAATACTATAAACCAGGCAGCATATTACTTGACTGTAGTTGATATATTTTGACATATGTCACTGCTATGGTGATAATGTCCAAGTTGTTGCTTTGTGAAATAAAGTTAGGTTGTGTGATTTGGACAACTTAGAAGTTAGAATTTTACCTTTAAAATGCATTCAAATGCACTCAGAATGCATTCGAATGCAATGAGATTCTCTGATTATTTTTGATTGCATAAGCTACCACCACTATGACCACAAAACTTAGGATTATAGCTACATCAAGAGATATATTTTGGGGGAGGAGTTTATATCTCTCTCACCTCTAAACCAAGTCAACCCAAATAAACATACAAACTGAATAAGAGTGGTAACTAGGCTATGTAACAACAACTTCAAGCCTACCCCCTACAATCAGAATGATGTGTATAAATCCCTTCTGTATAAAGTTGCATGCCTTTGCCTTATTTCTAACTTCTTACAGAGTAACATAGAAGCTGATGAAGACCTAATTGTCTGGATTTGAATCCCAGCTCAGCCTCTTTCTAGAAGTGTGACTTTGGGTATTTTCTTTAAGCACTCTGAATCTCAGTTTCCTCATCTAACACTGGGGATAATTGGGCCCCGGGGTGGCTCAGTTGGTTAAGCATCTGACTTCAACTCATGATCTCATGGTTCGTGAGTTCAAGCCCCATGTTGGGGTCTATGCTAACAGCTCAGAGCCTGGTGCCTGCTTCAGATTCTGTGTCTCCCTCTCTCTCTGCCCCTCCTCTGCTCATTCTCTGTCTCTCTCTCTCTCTCTCTCTCAAAAATAAACAAACATTAAAAAAATAAAAAAAAATAAAAATAAGGATAACATTTGTACTATTTCATGAAGTAGCTATGAAGATTCACATTTGTAAAGTGCATAGAAGAATGCCTAGTATAAGTGAAAACAACAGGTAATAAAATAGCATTAATGAATTAGTATTATTTCATTGGGTGATAGATACAGGTACAGATGAATAGATAATGCTACAGATATAGGTATTTCCTCACATACTATGCATATGCATTTCTACAGAAATACATATATACACACATGTATGTATATACATAGAAATGTATATCTGAGATACATAAACCATAATGCTTACCATGGTTAATTTCTATGTTTTCTAAATTTTTTAATTGACATTTTTTATAGTAGAAAAATAAGATTATTTAAAATTATTTTTCACTGGAGTGATTTTCCAATATTTTGCTGAGGTAGAAACATAAAGACTTGTGTTTGGCATGACCTTCCTTTCTTGTTATTATTCAGGATTTCAGTGAATTTGCCTCATGATAATGTAACAATTAAACAAATGAACACATCTGAAAAAAGAAAAATAGGCATGCAAAAAATAATCTCAATTTCCTGGGTCAGAAAGTTACTACTCCTAAACAAACTTTAATCTGTGGCAATGTGTATATTGCATGTTTCGTGGAATTAGTCTAGGCTTGGGATTTCGAGACAAGTGAACTCATCGTATGTCCCTTGAAGCTCTTAAAGTCACAAAGTAAGGGTGGTGTTGCATGAATTGTCAGTGAGCATCAATGACATAACTACATGGAAGGTATGGGAGAGAAAAGAGTGATATATTTAAAATGTTTAGTAGCTAGTAAGCCGTGAGTGCTGTTCAAGAACATAGATGCAAAAACAAAACAAAACAAAACAAAACTAAGTGCTAGTTCTGACCTTGACCTGATCAGGGACCTGCATCCTCAGCAGACATATACCTGGATTAGAGGTAGATTGGATTTGCTGGATTAGAGGAGATCCACCAAGTAGTATGACTAACACATTTTCTGTGGGCTCAGTGTAGCTGGATTCATGCATGTCAGCTAATTCATTCCAAAAGGCTGGTAAGCATGAGTTCACTGGCTGTTGATTAGTTTAAAGTTTGTTTGGTCCTCTCTATATACGAGGGAGGGAATAATTTCCAGAATGAGGTAGTTCAGGTGACTAAGTACAGGAGTTTTATTCCTAGCATCTTACCAACTTGAACGTGTGGAGTAACTTTAAGAACCAGTCTACTGTACTATCGGGGCAAAGAGCATACTCCCCTTGCAAGTAACCTTTATAACTCAGGGCCAGAGCACTGAGGTCATTGTAGAACTGATATCCTGACAGTGAGAAAGAAGGATAGTAATTTGAAATGATGACAAAAAAAAAAAAATATCACCTTACTCTGCATAAGTATAGCTGGGAGCCTTTGAGTCATCACTGATAACTTCACTTAAAAAAAAGAAAAAGAAAAAAAAAACTGCTTTAGTCTTGTGAGCAGACACTGCAGGAGCCAATATATCTGCGGAGAAACCAGTTGGACTTGATCCTGTCCTGCAACTCATCAAAAGCCTTGTGAGGTCAGTTACCATTGCAAAATCTCCTAAGCATTGATCCTCATAGAGGCAGGAAGAGTTCAGCTGGGTTTTTTAATTCCACAAGGAGTCAGAGGCATTGACACTTATCAAATCCTCTTTTAATTTGCTCACTGAGAAAATTCAATCGAGACATCATTAACAGAAAAGAGACCAGCATGGCTGCATTTGTCTAGTCTGTGTTTGAGCTATCACTGTGTTCAAGGGGTGATAGTGATGGGCAGAATTTTATTTTCTTGCTTCTGGATAAGCTTCTGTAAAGGACCCCACATTTCTTTTTTTAAGCCAGAAGCCTATGCAAATTATATATGTCTAAAAAATTACCCATTACCACCTGTGCCCACTGAGCCCTTCTCTCAGCAGTAGATGATTAAGCAACACCCCTGTTCTCCATTCAGATATCAATTTGGAAACCTCTGGGGGGAAATTAGAGTCATGAATGAAGGAGGCCAGTTAAAAAGCAGGGATTTCTGAAAGGTGATTGGAAAACAGACACAGCAAAAATTGTGATGAGCAGTGAAGCCAGACATATAAGGGAGTAAATCAAAATTTAGACTTTTGTTATTTTAGGCAAGTTACTAAACTCCCTGACTTTCTGTTCTGTCACATATAAAATTGGAATAATACGACTTTCCAGGTGTTTTATAATTAAATACTCAATTCATATCAAGAGTCTGGCAACTTGAAGGTATTTCCTGAGGCTGATGTCCTCTCCCTTTACATGGACACAGTCAAGTTCAGAGGTTTTTGGCACCAGACTGCCAAGGTTGGAATGTTACCTTTGCCATATACTTTAACTAAGGGTGCTGGATATCTTCAAATCTCTGGTCAGATATAGCTTAACATAAAAATGCATTCTAGGGGTGCCTGGGTGGCTCAGTCGGTTGAGCGTCCGACTTCGGCTCAGGTCATGATCTCACAGTCTATGAGTTTGAGCCTCGCATCGGGCTCTGTGCTGATGGCTCAGTGCCTGGAGCCTGCTTCCGATTCTGTGTCTCCCTCTCTCTCTGCCTCTTCCCTGCTCATGCTCTGTCTCTCTCTGTCTCAAAAATAAATAAAAACATTAAGAAAAAAAATTTTTTTAAAAATGCATTCTATATGAGAGGGTTTTTATAAAGACTAAATATAGTATTGTGCAAAAGGGCTTGCAGAGGTCCTAGGAAAGAGTCAGTACTCTCTCTCCATATAGCTTATTTATTATAAACTTAAGAAGCTGTAGGTAACCATCAGTTTCACCTTTGCATCATGGTACGTGTGACAAACTTGCAACTTTCTCATTCTGGTATTTACAAATTTTTGATTTTGTATTCTTATATTTCATTACTTAAAAAAAATTTAATGTTTTATTTATTTTTGAGAGAGACAGAGACAGAGTGTGAGTGGGGAAGGGGCAGAGAGAGAGAGAGAGACGCAGCAACTGAAACAGGCTTCACGCTCTGAGCTGTCAGCACAGAGCCCCACTCGGGGCTCGAACTCATGAACTATGAGACCATGACCTGAGCTTAAGTTGGATGCTTAACCAACTAACTGAGCCACCCAGGCACCCAAGTATTTTATTACTTTTATATATTGTGATTAAGACCATTCAAAGGAAATACTAAACATTGCTCTATAAATTATACACATTTATTATTATTATTTTAAAATTTCCAAGTACCTCAGTTCTCAAGGCTAATGGGAAAGATGACTTTCACCATTGTCCTTGTTTTATTGTGGTAGGACAGTAAAACTGGATAACTGGTTTTTTATATTTGTGAATTATACAATAGCATCTCTATAGTTTTCCCAACCCTTCTTAGATGCCTGATTCTATTCCTGTTTGATTTCATCTTGTCAACTTTTAAAATCATGGTTCAGGAATTTCGTTATCATTTTCCCCCACCCTACCAAACATAGCTAGGCCCTTCTCACCATTTCCAAAGCACCCTGAACCAAACCTCTTTTGTGCTACCCCTATTTGCTTTCTTTTTTATTTTGAAACAATTTTATACTTATAGAAAAGTTGCAAGTATAATTGGGAAAACTTCCATATACCCTTTAACTACATTCACCAATTTTTCTCATTTTGCCGAATTTTTAAAGTAATCTTTCCGTGTATGTGTAGATAGATAGATAGATAATTATAATAACGTTATATATGTTTTTTTTTTTTTCATTTGAGATTAGGTCACATTCGGCATTCCTTTTCACCCCTTGATTTTTTTTTAATGTTTATTTATTTATTTTTGAGAGAGAGAGAGCTTGAGCATGAGTAGGTGAGGGGCAGAGAGAGAGGGAGACAGAGGATCCAAAGCGGGCTCTGTGATGGCAGCAAAGAGCCCGATGCAGGGCTTGAATTTGCAAACCACGAGATCATGACCTGAGCTGAAGTTGGATGCTTAACTGACTGAGCCACTCAGACACCCTACCCCTTGTTTTTTAATTACAGTACTGTTATCAAGTCAAAGATACTAAATATTGACACAATAATGTTACCTAACCAATAGTGACATTCTTATTCAGTTGTTCCAAAAGTGTCTTTTAAAAAATTTCTTTAACCCCCATATTGGATACAGTCCATGATCATGAACACATACTGCATTTAGTTGTCATGTCTCTTTGATGTCTCATATTTATTTTTTTATTGACTTACAATTGGCATACAATATCATATTAGTTTAGGTGTCTAAGATAGTGATTCAATATTTTTATATGTTACAAAGTGACCACCATGATAGGTCTACTTACCATCTGTCACCATACAAAATTTTATAACATTATTGACTAGACTTCCTATGCTATATATTATAACCCACTTATTTTATAACTGGAAGTTTGTACCTCTTAATTCCCTTCATCTATTCCACCTGTCTCCCCACTCTACTCCCTTCTGACAGCTACCAGTTCTGTGTATTTATGAGTCTGTTTCTGTTTCATATGTTCGTTTGTTTTGTGTTGTAGATTCCACATTTAAGTGACATGTATCGTATTTGTCTTTCTCTGTCTGTCTTAATTCACTTAGCATGACACCATCTCAGTCCATCCCTGTTTTCACAAATGGCAAGAACTCATTCTTTTTCATGGCTGAATAATATTCCATTGTATATACGTACATATGTGAGTGTGTGTTTACAAACACACAGAGCTTTTGTTATTTTGAACTTTTTAAATCTTCTTTGGCTTTTTAAGTTTTGATTTCAACTCCAGTTAGTTAATATACAGTGTTATATTAGTTTCTCGTGTACAGTATTCAACAATTCCATATGTCAGCCAGTGCTTATCAGGACAAGTGCACTCTTTAATCCCCATCATCTATTTAACCCATTCCCCCCACATCTCTGGTGACCTTCAGTTTGTTCTCTCTAGTTAAAAGTCTGTTTCTTGATTTGTTTCCCTCTCTCTGTTTTTTTTTCCCCTTTGGTTTGTTTTCTTAAATTCCACATATGAATGAAATCATATGGTATTCGTCTTTCTCTCATTTTGTTTAGCATTATACTCTCCAGTTCCATCCACGTCATCACAGATGGCAAGATTTCATTCTTTTATATGACAGAATTATACACACACACACACACACACACACACATTACATCTTCTTTTTCCATTCATCAATCAATGGACAATGGACATTCATCGATCAATGGACACTTGGGCTGCTTCCATATCTTTACTATTGTAAATAATACTGCTATAAACAGGGGTGCATGTATCTCTTTGAATTAGTAGTTTTGCAATCTTTGGGTAAATACCCAATAATGCTATTGCTAGATCATTGGGTAGTTCTATTTTTAACTTTTTGAGGAACCTCCATACTGTTTTCCACAGTGGCTGCACCAGTTTGCATTCCCACCAACAGTGCAGTAGTGTTCCTTTTTCTCCACATCCTTGACAACACCTATTGTTTCTTGCATTGTTGATTTAAGCTATTCTGATATGTGTGAGGTGATATCTCACTGTAGTTTTGATTTGCCTTTCCCTGATGGTAAGTGATTATGAACATCTTTTGTATGTCTGTTGACCATCTGGATGTCTTTTTTGGAGAAATGTCTGTTCATATCTTCTGGCCATTTTTTAATTATTTGTTTTTTGGGGTGTTGAGTTGTATGAGTTCTTTATATATTTTGGATACTAATCCTTTATTAGATATGTCAATTGCAATTATCTTTCTTCTCTTATTTGGTAGATTGCCTTTTAGCTTTGTTGATTGCTTCCTGTGCTGTGCAGAAGCTTTTTATTTTGATATAGTCCCAATAGTTTATTTTTGCTTTTGTTTCCTTTGCCTCAGGAGTGATATCTAGAAAAAAGTCACTATGACTGATGCCAAGGAAGTTGCTACCTGTCTTCTTTTCTAGAATTTTTATGGTTTCAGGTCTTACATTTAGGTCTTTAATCCATTTTGAATTTATTTTGTATATACACACATCTTCATTAATTTATTGATGTACACTTGGATTGCTTCAATCATGTTGATATTTAATTGTATACTTTCTGGTCTGCTGTATTCGACTTAATCACGTTGAGGGCAGGGCTATTATACATTTTCTATTATAATTCTTTCATTACCTAGCATGGTAAATGATATATGAATGTACTTAATATATGGTCATGATGAATGAATAAATGAATGAATAAACTAATGAACCAGGAAGATTGGAATAAGAATTTGTTTGAACATATTTGACAGATGTTTAGCAAAACAGCAGCAGCATCAACCACAACTATCAACAAACCTTGGGATTCTGGGAATCCCAACAAATTATTGGGATTCCCAACCTTGGGAACCACCCATGGACATATATGAATAACCACAGCTTTTTATTCCTCTGTTTCTCTCATTAGATGTATATTAGAAGTTGGGAGGGTGAATGGACAGACTAAGTCCAGAATATTAGATTAATGTACCAACTGGATAATCCATGCTTGCCCCCTAGCATGAGCCTTATTTATTTTTCCTGTCATGGGCCTTTAAAGTTGCTTATGAGAATTGAAACTGAAAATATTAAGACTATGGATGTTGTAATCTATTTTATAAGTGCTAACTAGAGTAGATAGTGCAAAATATATGAGGATGTCCCAAAGTGTGCTGTTGGAATTATGTGGGAGGATAGCTGTGACATCCAAGAAGAGTATATGCATTGATTATTTGATCTAGAACTAAGGGACTAGGGAGAAAAAGGAAGTATAGAGGAGAGAGCAAGAATGAGTATAACCATCCAGCTATCATTCGTAAAATCAGGAACATAAGCAAGGTAAGGGAACATACTGAATACGGTTAAGAGTCCTTTTAAGTTTCATAGTAGGGCTCTAGGGTTCTTGCCTGGGGATAGAAGCTAAGTTGTCTGGATTTGATTTGATAAGCACTACCAAATTATTGCAGATTTTTAATTGGTAGTCTATTTGATAAGAGTCGTACTTTAAATGGAAATGATCTATCTTCTAATAAGCATGCAACCCATCTCTATTTCATGAAACGAAAATGTTTAATTGAAACTTAGTGTATATTACATCAACATTCTGCAGTTCATATATATGGCTGTGATATTCTTCTAATGGATATTTCATAGCTATTACAACTTACGGAGAAAATATTTTGGGGTTTTACTTACAATGATAAATTGCTTAAGATCTGTGACATTTGACACATCCCAGAACTGAATGCCTGCCAAACTACAAGAAAAAGAAAAAAAAAAAGTGTCTTTGTTACCATAGTTAAGATAGGGTACTCGTTTCCCCCATTAACCAAAAACAATACAACAAAAACACAAAAGGAAATAAATTTATCTTCTCCCAGTCAGCAATAATTTAGGGGAAGATGAAGCAGAGGAAGGGAAGACTCAGAACTGTGTAAATTTTAATAACTAGCTCACTCTTTCTGAAATATATAGAAGGAAAAAAAAAGTGTTTATTTCAAAAGACACTGATGTGTATTTCAGAAGCCAGTAGTGACGACACTGAATGTTATTGTTTTCATGACAAACTAAGCCCATTAGGAAGGAACCCTGAGAAGTATTAAGAAGCCACATAGATCCCTTGTATTGTTCCCCTTCCTGGCTTGCTTTTCTCTCATTCAAAAGCAGGCACAGCTGGAGTTCCATTAATGAGTGTCAGCAGATCAGATGGTTATTTCCAGACCACAGGCCATCAGTTGTCATGACAATTTGATGTGGTTCTTTAGGTCAGATGCTGCCTATAACTATTACACCAACTTATTTCTTCCTTGGAGAGAGGGAAGGTTGGGTGTCAACCAGCTTTCCTAGGAGAGTTGATGAATCTGTCTGTCCTCCCGGGGGAATATTATCACCATCCAATTGATACAGAGATGGTCTCTTCTACAACATCTAACATAAGGTTCATCCAGTTGATACAGAGATGGTCTCTTCTAGACCATCTAACATACGGTGTAAAATTGCAGAAATACAGCAGCTCAGAAGAAAATTCTTTTCATGTATTTGAAGGGGTCTCCATGACTAATCCAAACCTTGGCAAGGTGAAATTCAACATGCCATCCTCTTCTCCCATCCACCTTGCTATTATTGCTCTGACCATATCTACAGGCTACAGATCCATTGCATTTGAGCTCATAGGAAAAATGACCCAGATTATTCAACTGGAACATGTTCATACATCATGTTCCTTCATTTCCTCCTCTTGTATGCTTCTGTGTCATTTTGTTAATAATATCATTATAGAACTGAACATATTGCATCCCAATCATCTGTTTAAATATCTTCTTCTCTATTAGATGGTGAATTAATTTTTATGAGAATGTAGCTAGTAGCCACATGTGGCTATTTATTTATTTGTTTGTTTTAATGTTTATTTATTTTTGAGAGAGAGAGAGAAGAGAGAGAGAGCGTGAGTAGGGAGGGGTAGAGAGAGAGGAGAAAGAGGACCCAAAGGCGGCTCCATGCTGTCAGCTCAGAGCCCAGTGTGGGGCTCGAAGTCACAAACCCTGAGATCATGACCTGAGCTGAAGTCAGACACTTCACTTATTGACCCACCCAGGTGCCCCCACATGTGAGCATTTAAATTTGAATTTATATAGTAAGATTAAATAAAATCAAAATGTCTTCATTCATTCTAGCCACATTTCATGTTCACTAGTCACATGTGGCTGCTGGGTATCATATTAAGCAGAACTCATACAGACAGTTTCCATTATTACAGAAATACCAGTTGGATAATTCTGCTTTAGACTTGCTATTCGTAGGATGGTCCACAGAACAGCAGCATGCGTTCCCCCTGGAAATGCAGAATTGAAAGCCCCACCCCAAACCCAATCTGCACTTTAAAATATTACAGGGTCATTTCTATACATGTTAAAATGTGTTAAGCATTAGTCAAGTTAATAAATGTTTTTTGAATGAATTAACAAATGGTTGAAACCCCCCCTCCTTTTTTTACATGCAAGGGGAGAAAAAAAAAAGAAGGCCTCAGAGTCCAGTGATTCAGTTTTAGATTAGGATCACCAGTTTCTATTTAGCATCTTCATTTCCCTTTTCAACATCACTGTATTTTTTAGGGAGAATAAAAGAAGGATTAGACTATGTAAAATATGCAGTTGATATATGACTGAGTATAGTATTTCATATTTTTCAGACACTGTTTCAGTGTACCTTATTCATCAAAGTATATTAGCATGTCTCCATAATCTCTCTCTGCCATTTCTTACCTGTTGGTTCTAGGGGTGACAGTCAGTGATGTTTCTAGGTGCCTCAAGAGAAACACTGAATGATTTATCCGGAAATATTTGTGAGAAGTTAGTCACAGAGAATTTAAGTTTGATTGAAGAGAAAACTGCAGGTTATATCATTTTCTCCCTCTGCTGGGACCTTGAGGGAAGAAAGACATGTCAGGGAACTATTCCCTTTCTTTGGAAATATTATAGATATTAATCTTTAATGTTTTGTTGTATAAATACTCTGCTAAGCTGAAGGATTGGTCTTGAGATAAAGATTGGTAGGAGGAAAATCCTTGATACTTATCGTATTGGTATTATCACCTTGGCTAATGGAATATCGTAGCTTATAGACATTTTAAAAATGGATTTTTGTTTTCATACTACTTGATCCATCTCCTGTCACTTGTTTGGATATACTGGGTTTACGTGTGCCATCACTAGAGTTTCTTTCTTTTTTTTTTTTTTTCAACGTTTTTATTTATTTCTGGGACAGAGAGAGACAGAGCATGAACGGGGGAGGGGCAGAGAAAGAGGGAGACACAGAATCGGAAACAGGCTCCAGGCTCCGAGCCATCAGCCCAGAGCCTGACGCGGGGCTCAAACTCACGGACCGTGAGATCGTGACCTGGCTGAAGTCGGATGCTTAACCGACTGCGCCACCCAGGCGCCCCATCACTAGAGTTTCAAGGAGACTGTCATTTCCTGTATTCCAAGGGAAGATCTCCAAATGGCTCAAACGTATGCAAGCATGCATGTGTGTATAACTTCTGCTCTGCCCTAAGAAACACTTACCTCTGTCTGAACGTTATCCTTGTCCCAGCCTGAGCTGGAGAGTTGAGAGGTACTTTTGGGGGTGCTGGGACTCTGGGGTAGAAAGGCACAAACAAGAAAACTCTCAGGAAGTGAAGAAGGGCTATAGATGCTTATCACAAATGAGCTGTATAAACCATAAATAGGTCAGAGAGTTTGAATCTCAGCTCTGCTCTTCACTAGCTGTGTGACCTCAGGCATGCCACTTAACCCCTTAGAAAGTGAGCCCACTTAACCCCCTAGAAAGTGAGCATAATAATAGTACTTTTCTCATGGGATTGTTATGGAATCATTATAAGAATTAAATAATTTAATATAAATTAGATGCTTAGTGCCTGACAGATATAAGTGTTGCTGGGTGTTTTTGTTTGTTTGTTTGTTTGTTTGGCCTGTGTTCACTCTGAGGACAAAGCTCATACTAATGGGATTTGCCTAGTTTAGGAATGTACATAACCTTGAAGAGACTGTTTAACTCAGCCCCTTCTAAATATGTCACAATAAACTATAAATCGTGAATAACACCTGTTCCATAAAGTGAACTACAAACTACTTACTAGTTCAATATTAGGGAGCTATCATAAACTGCCACACTACACAAGAGATCAGGCTCTCAATCTGTTTCCCCCTCACTTGGGAAACTGACCCTAATCAATACCTATTCTGATGAAAGGAAGTCTCCATTCTTGATCTGTCTTGATCCAATTCTTTCTGCTTAGTTTTGGTTTGTTTGATGTTTACTTAAGTGTTTGCCTCAATCCTGGGTTTTTGTTTGTACACCCCAGAAATGGCTGCAAAGTGTGCAATATGGTCTATGCTAGGGACTCTAAATTTCTCTTCTGCTCCAGAACACCCAGTGAGTATAGCCGACTCTGAATCTGCTTTAACTGGAGGTTATAGACCCTTTTTTAACTATTCTACAAGCTTTCTTCTTTCTCTCTGCAGCAAGAGGGAAATATAGATGCCCCCGTTGACAGGAGCACACTCTTCCTGCCCAGAACATCTTTCCTTCACAATTGGCCAAGTCATCATTTCCTGTGTGATTCCATTAAATGTCCTCTTGTTGAAAGAAACTGGTCTCATTCCCACTTCAGCATCTTTAGGCCCAATATTAATTAGGAGGGTTGCAGATTGTTCCAATCACAATAGTATACACCCAAAAATACATCATTGTATTATTGTCTGCAGCTTGAATGAATTCGTCCCTGAGCTGAATTTATGTGTGTGAAAGCTGTAGTTACAGCCACTTTCCTCTCATTTCAACCAAAAGGGGACATTCATTTGTGATCAAGATATTTAAACACCACATACTCTCTATTTGGAATTTTGAGGAAGCTGTGGGAAAAATACTTTGTTTTGTCCCTAAAGAATTGTATAAAAGTCTTCATCAGTTCCTTTCTAATGGGATATTGCTTTTATCCAGAGAGAGGAAGTAGATAAATATAAATATTACTGGAACATTATATCAAAGAAAACACACAAAAAATGCCAACCCTTTTGTTTTAAAGACATGATAGTAGGAATGGATATTTTAAAATCCAATTGTATGTGGATCTAAGCAAGAGATAGGTTTTTCTAAGTGAAACATAAAATGGCACAACCATTTGTTGTGATTCCAAGAGAGAAACTTTTCATCTCTCATTGATTTCACATCATTCATGGTTATGGATTGTCAGAGACTTTTACTGTCACCAAAAGGTGGTAAGGATAGATTCAGTTTTTTTAAACTTCCATTCACAGTGCTGATGCTTATATTTTCAAAAAAGCCACAGAATGTTCATAGATGTCATTAGTTAGCCTACAGTCTATACTGGGAAAGGGATAGTGCAAATGGCAATTATAAAACAACTGTCTCCAACATAAGCCAGCTGTCATTTGAGCCAGGAGATGGTTTTCCAAAATTTTATGGTCTTAATAAAGTGAATTCTAATTCATTTATTCATTCATGCATGCACTTATTCATTCATCAAATACTTTATTTGTATTCAGAGATTAATATTAGGTTCTGGAGTTCAAGTCAATGAGGCTGACATGTCCTACCCTCAAGGAATTTATTGTATTGTAGGAAAGGCTGACAGTAAAAGTGCTATTATGAGGAAAGACACTGGGTGTCTAAGAATATATCAGAAAGGAAACCAATCCAGTATGATGGTTCAGGAAAGGATTCCCTGAGTAAATAACTAAGTTGAGAAATAATAATAACAGGAAGTTTGTCAGGTTAAGTGTTAGGGGTTAGTAGAGCAGAGAATGTGCAGATTATTCAGGAAGAAGGAATCCCATATTGAAGAATTGAAGATGTGGTACAGTTTAGTGAAGTGTAGTATAGTATAGTGAATTCATGGAAATGAAAGCTGCAATTAAGAGAGTGAAAGGGAAGAAGCACATGAGATAAGGTTAGAACAGGGTTTATCAGGTTGAGCACTATTGACATTTGGGGCTAAGTAATCCTTTGTTGTGAGAAAGCTGTCCTAATAATGTAGAATGTTTAGCAGCATTCCTAGCCTCTATAAATTAGAAACCAGTACATGCTCTTGACCATTTGTGACAAAACTACCTCCAAACATTTCCGAATGTCCCCTGGGGTACAAAAATCTATACCCAATTAAGAAGCAGGCAGTAGGGTCAATGAAGAATCAAAGCCTGGTCCTGGTATGCCTAGTCACAGCCTTGCTGGGAATTTAAAGATTTATTTCTTGGGGCAATGGCAAACCAAGAAGAATTTTAAGTTGGAGGGTGATATAAGATTTGAACTGGAAGAAAAAAAAAATTGCTCGGATTATAAATGTGAGCCTATGGATTGTGGAGAGATAAGAGGATTTGGGATATCAGAGGGGAGACCAGTGCAGTAATAAATGGATGAAATGGTGGTGGCTTGGTGTAGGGAGATGGGGGAGAGAAATGAAGAGATTTGAGGGCTCTCTTAGGGACAGAAATTGCTGAGCTTAGTGATAGATGCAATGTGGGCATTGGAATAGGAAGGAATTAGGTGTCTATTCCCATGTTTTACATCAGATTTCATTGTTTGTCTTTTATTTCTGCACCTTTCTCCTGTACAAACTTTATTCTGCTTTATGCTTTCTCTCGTCCTTCCAAAATGTCTTTGTATTATTAGTAACAAGCACTAGAATGAAAAAGAGAATGGATGTGTTTGTCAAGAGAGCGATGATTGAGTTGCATTGGGATTTGGTAAGTGAGCCTGTGAGGTACCCAGATAAAACTACAGACCAGCAATAGGATGCTGTCTGGGTTGACAATGTAAGAAAAGAGCCAGTTCCTCATTGGTCCTTAACTAATTGGCAAGGGAAGAACTTATGTACTTCCAAATACATTGTAGTCACTGGGTTCTTGTGAAAAATGACTTGCACACCATGTAGAAACATTTGGTAGAAAAAGAGTGGAAATAAATATTTGACTAGAGACTTATACTGGGAAGGGCACAAATTCAGTAGTAGATATTTGATACTAAACTAGTTGTGTATGCAAACCCCAGACTTGAGTATCTTAATCAGTGCCATCCTGATTACCAAATGATCTAGGGTATATATTCATGAGGGATGATTTCCCTCACAGTTATCCAGTCATTTTGGGAATCCTTTTCTACTCACTATTTTATCATTCCCTTTAATTGTACAATTGGAGAAATAAAAAACACTATAATAAATCCCTACTACTTTGCATTTCACTGGATGTTGAGCTTTCTACCAGCTGGACTTTGAAAAAAACTGTAGCTGGCATCACTAGTTTGGTTAGTGCCTTTCTCCGCATTCTAAAGCTTTGCTCCACCTTATTTTCATTGTGCATTGCTTTTGATAATCAACAGCATCATGCTGGTTACAGACATTTTGTGATTGGTACGTACAACATGAGTGTTTTGCTGACCTGTCAGATCACTGAAAATGCCCTCAAGCCAGGATTTCATTTTCTTTGGAGCCCTGTTTGTTAATATTCAAGACCCCCACAGCTGTTTTATGAGTGATTAGAATGGGAAATTGTTACAGACACAATTCCTCCAATAGCCAAGGTAAAATAGGAAAGTAGCAGAAATAACATTGGTAAGTCAGTTTACCTCTTGGAATTGAAGGAAGGAAGGAAGGAAGGAAGGAAGGAAGGAAGGAAAGAAAGAAAGAAAGAAAGAAAGAAAGAAAGAAAGAAAGAAAGAAAAAAAGAAAGAAAGAAAAAAGAAAGAAAGAAACTCTTCCCCAATCTGTTTTAGCTGCAGAACTGTGGGAAAGCAAAGTGAGAGGTGATAGCATCACTTTCATTAAACAAATGCATATGGGATGTCATGTGATAAAAGATCTGTGAAGAAATATGATCCGAGCCAAGGAGCATATAATTGGCTGGATGGCTGTGATCTTCTTTCTGAGTGAATGCATAGTGATTGTCTTCTCTCCTGCCATTCAAGTCCATGGAGGGCTTTGCAGTCCAAAGAATTTTAGAATCACTTTGAAAGCCAAGAACATCCTGAATGAGACACCTCTGTTCCTCTTACTAGCAGTAGTGGAAACTGTGTGTACCATAATTCCATTGGTTCAAATCAGCAAGTATTGAAGGATCAAGACTTCTCTGTGCTTTGAGGGAGTTTACAATGTCAGGAAACATAGTATGTACAGTCTCTGGTATCTGTCTGACTGGATTCAAATCCCATCCAGCTCTATAACCTCTTTATGTGTCACTTTCCTCATCTATAAAATGGAAATGATAATAATCTATTCCATTGAGTTGGATAATGGAGTGAGTTCATATATGTGATGAATACTTGCCACACACCCAAAAATGCCATATTGAGATTTGCTATTGTCATGGAGGCAGAGCGTGTACATGGTCATAATACCGTGCAGGTCCAGGAGAAGGTACACAGCAAATAGGTAATAGAGAGGTGGAGCTACTTTACTCCATTATGGAAAACAATCCCGAGGCTGTGTTTTAAAGGATGCAGTCATTTGCCATCAGACAACTGGTGGGGAGAGCAGCCAGACATGGAACAACATTTGTAAAGATGTAATAGATCAGGCAGCATGGCATTTTTGATGAACTCTGAAAACGTTGAACATGATTTTAAAGTTGTAAATTGTGAAGTCATGGGACACAAGGCAGAGTTGGTGGGATGAAGGGCCATGCTTACCACACTGAAGAGCTTGAAATTTATGGTGAAAGGATAAAGATTGTAGTTTATAATTGTTGTAGCCTAGGAATTATATTATAATTGTATCTTGGCTTTATTAATCCAACAATGCTGCAAGCATTTGGCACCATTATAATGGTGATGTAAGGGAGCTATTCTGTGTCAGTGATGGTGGTCACCAAATGTTGAGATTCGTCAGTCAGAGAAACATAATATAATCCTGGAACGATAAATGTACTGAAACCTGAGCCAGAAGGCCAAGAAGAGCTTCATCTGGTAGAGACTAAATTAAAGCTCAAGAAGTTGAGTGATTATTTATAAGCAAAAATCCTCTTGAAAGACTAGAATTCATGTCAAATGTGAATAATTAAGTGGATTATATTTCTTGAAATTTAGTTTCTCCAAAGAAAAGACCCAAATCAGCCTTAAACATATCAGTGTATTCTATATTGGATGAAACAGGGGAAAAATGTGAACACCATAATGTTCACAAGTACAGAAAAAAATTTAGATCCTTTAGAGTAGCTCAGTTTTATAATAAAACTGTGTACCAGGTGTTCAAGTCCCAGCCCTCCACCTGTGGCTGGTTGACCTCCAACAATGACTCACAGAACACCAAGGAGACGAGGGATGGGGTCCCATGCTCTGTAGTCCATCCCAAACTCAGCTATAGGGACTCTTATCTCTTACATAGGAGGGTGCCACCTAAATGTTGCTGGAAAAAAGGAGATGAAGCAGAAAAGTTTTTAAAAACCACCAGCTGGATTGAGTCATTTCCAAGTGACTTCAATTCTGAAACAATGCTAGTTCCAGTAAACCAGATTTCTGTAATTTTGGCTCATTTGGCCACATTTTGTTTTCCAAATCCTCCCTTTTGCCAACTCCAGTGGCTTTTCTCCCTCTCTGCATCTTTCCTATTGCTGGTAATTCTTAGACCTTCTGCTGAAGTCCCAGAGGCAGCTCTGGCTTCCCTCCTGAATCATCTTGGGGTTGCTTCAAGGAAGACAGTTCACATCTCTAGATGAGACACCGTTTTGCTTTCTCTGTTATTTTTTCATTTCTTTCCTGCACCTAAGCAGTAACTTGCCTTTTTGTCCTGTTACCAATTAGTTCCACAACTAATGTGAGCCCTGGTAGTAGCTATTTCAACAGAGAAATGCAAAACCTCAGTAAGCATGCGAGGACTACCATCTACTGGCTTGGGATCAGCTGGAAGGTTCTGTTGATTTTGACCTTCTCAATCACATATGCAAGGTTGACTGAGTGTCGGCTGGTAAAGGCTGGCGTCAGCTGGAGAACCCAGGAAATTGGGTCTCTGCCCCTCTGGTTTCATTTTCTAACACCTTCAAGACATGTTCTCCAGGTGGAGAGAGCCAGAAAAACTCTTAAGGCATAGGATTGACGCTGGCAGACTATCACTTCTGCCTCATTCTAGTGATTAAAGCAAGTTCCTTGGCCAAACCTAGTCAGGTTGTGGGCAAGGCATCTCAGACACAGTAAGAGACTATGCAAAATTTTCGAGCCAAGAGAAAGTCATGGAAGGAAGTCTCTTCTAGGTTTTTATGTAGAACACTAGGAAATATTCTGGATGTCTCTCAGGATTATGTGAAGCGTGTAAGTGCATGTGTGTCTGTGGAAAGGTCCTAGGGAGAATGGGTAAAATCTTGTTACTTTCTCTCATACAGTTTTGACAGCAGCCATACAGCAGAAATAAAATCTTCTGTCTGCTGTGTTTAACCTTTGCATTTATAACAATATGTTGCTAGATATAGCAACAAATAACCTGGCATATTAACTCTCCACATGTAATGATTAAAGGAACATTGAACAATCAGAGGCTGTCCTATGCACTAGCACTTTCCAAAGATGATAACTAGGTTCTGAGTCATGTTAAATTAAGACACTGAATCTCCTCTCCCTTGTATCTGGCCATGTTTATTAGAGTTATGAGGCCATATTTTTTTAATGTTTTTATTTTATTTTTGAGACAGAGACAGAGCATGAGCAGGGGAGGGGCAGACAGAGAGGGAGACACAGAATCTGAAGCAGGCTCCAGGCTCTGAGCTGTCAGCACAGAGCCCGATGCGGGGCTTGAACTCATGGACCGTGAGATCATGACCTGAGCTGAAGTCGGACACTTAACAGACTGAGCCACCCAGGTGCCCCGAGGCCATATTTTTTGTAGCTCTCTTGACAGACAAACTGTAAGTGGTTTAATATTTAGGTTCTTCTCTATGACTTTGAAATGACTAAGGTACCTTGAATTTAGAGAATTGTGTTCTGTAACAGATAACAAAGATATAAATGTATTTGTAGATAAATGAACATTACATATACAAATGTACATTACATATACATATATACATGTGCATATATATACACTTATGTATATGTATGTGTGTATGTACTTATGGATGTATGTTAGTGTATTATAGGTTGTATATATGACATGTGTATAACATCTATAAAAAATAGTTTCATATTCATATCCTGGAAAATCTGCTCTGAGAGAGGACCTTCTCAGAATAGGACCTCCCAAACTGTTGACTTAATGAATAAATCTATATCACATTCATTCATTCATTCATTTTCAATCAACTCTATTGATTACAGTATTGAGGTCAGCTTCTACAGTCCAAAGTATACTAGTTCTAAAAGTTGTCTAACCACTGGGACTCTGCTTTTCCATCTATAAAATGAATACATGTTTGAGAATTCAATATGTCGATAGATGTAAATTACTTAGCACATTGTCAGGCACAGAGTAAGTTTGAATAAATAAAAGAAAAGGAAAGGAAAGGAAAGGAAAGGAAAGGAAAGGAAAGGAAAGGAAAGGAAAGGAAAGGAAAGGAAAGAAAACCAAAGAATGGAGGGAAAGAACGAAGAAGGAAGGGACGGAGAAAAAGAATGAAAAGAAAAGAAAGAGAAAGAAGGAAAGAAAGGAAGGAAGGGAGAGAAGGAAGAAAGAGAGGGAGGAGGAAGGAAGGAAGGAAGGAAGGAAGGAAGGAAGGAAGGAAGGAAGAGGGAGGAAGGGAAGAAAGGAAGGAAGAAAAAGAAAAGGAAATTGTCACCAACAGAAAGAGGGCTGGTCTCAAAATCTAGAGAGGAATTCCAGTGGAGCATTCTTACACAATGGGAGTATGAAAGGGACCAATGGAGATTCTGAAGGGTGGATGCAAAGTGCATGCAGGGAGGGCTGGACGGACAACAGAGAGCTTGCAAAAGAAATGCAGGATAAAGGTGCACAACCGAAAAAACAGCCCCTGCAATCCTGGTTAAAATATGGGAATAGACATAGGCCCAAGAGCCATAGATTAAGCCAAAATCCATAGATTAAGTAAAATAGATGGGCATCTATAGTGACTAGTAGTGGCCAGGACAGGAAGAGTGTCACTGGTGCATGTTTTATTTATTTATTTATTTTTTTTTTAATTTTTTTTTTTTTCAACGTTTATTTATTTTTGGGACAGCGAGAGACAGAGCATGAATGGGTGAGGGGCAGAGAGAGAGGGAGACACAGAATCGGAAACAGGCTCCAGGCTCTGAGCCATCAGCCCAGAGCCCGACGCAGGGCTCGAACTCACGGACCGCGAGATTGTGACCTGGCTGAAGTCGGACGCTTAACCGACTGCGCCACCCAGGCGCCCCACTGGTGCATGTTTTAGAGGGTAGAAACCTGAAGAGGAAGAAAAGCCAGAGTCTACTATGGACAGGTTCAGGAATCAAGTAGGACTGGGGACAATATGAAGGGTTTTTTAAGTTCACATGCAAACTACTGAATTAATTTCTGTTATAGTTATTATACACTCTATAAACTTCTGGGCTAAAAGTGGTTTTCTGTTGCTTCATTGATTCCCAGGAGCGCTGAAAATAAAACAGCCGCAACAGAGAAACAGTAACAGAGTTTACTGTGCCAAATTCTGTGTTTGATGCCTTCTTTCATGTTATCCCCACAACGGCCTGATGTTGGATATTATCATCATCATTTCACAAATGAGGGAAGTGAAACTCAAAAAATAAATTGAGCCATGTAAGGTCACTCTGCTTAGTATGTAGCAACTGAGGGATTCAGATGTTCTAAATTCACCTCCCTCAACCTGCTTGATGCCTTGAATTGCAGAAGGATTAGAGCTAGGGTAGGGATGCCATGCAAAAGAAACGGTGATCAGCAACTTTCAGCTCAGAGTTGCTGAGCGAACACACTGGAAAGACATGGGAAGGCAGAAAGCGGAAGCAAGCTCATGAAAGGCATCGGGGGAACGTCTGAGAGAGTGAAAGTAATTTATTCAAGATCATACAGTCAGTACCTAAATGCCAAGTTTCATTAGCGCCAGACCAGCAGAGCTTGGGTGGTGTCTTGAAGGTTTTCTTCAGCATAGTTAGAAAGACGGGACCCCTACAGGCTAGCCCCACTTTGGCAAATCAAAGAAAGCAATGTCCACTTTAATCATATATTTAACAAATACATAGTAAACAGAAACATGAGACAAGTGTACTTCTGTCTCTGGAGAAGAGGCAAGGCTCAGTTAGCTCTTAGAGTCTTTGATTCCTTGACTTTGGCATTTCCATTTTAATTATCCTTGGGCACTTCCTAGAGGAGAATGTCTTTAAGAAAAGCACTTTCTTAAGCACACACTTCTCTAGAAGCTGCAGTCATTTTACTGAGGACTCTTAAGCTGCGACAATTCTGTATGCAAAGCAACATCCCAAGTGCCTTTATGTGGAATATGTTTGCTTACACTTCTTCCATGACCAATGAAAAAGAGATCAGTGTCCGTGTGAACGACACTCATCAGAACGCTAAGTGTTCTTTTGCCTTGTCTGTAGATGGGTGATTTTTAGAAGCCTTTGTACAGTGTATCTGTCTGGCTCCCTAAGCCCCATAAAAAATAGCTCAAGGTAATTAGCTATTTACTGTATACTAGCTAGTACCATGCACTGTCTCATTTGATATTCTCAATGGCTCATGGAATAAATTCCTATTATTTTTATCTGCATTGAACTGATACTAAAATTGAAGTTTAGATAGTGAAGTATTTTATCGAAGATCACACAGCAAGTGAGTTTCACAGGCAGGATTCTAAGCCAACTTGTGACTCCTAGGCCTACAACCTTTATTTACTTAAAAATTGCATATTTAAAATTTTTTTTCATGTTTATTTGTTTTTGAGAGAAAGAGCACCTGCACAAGCGGGGGAGGGGCAGAGAGAGAGGGAGATACAGAATCTGAAGCAGGTTCAGGCTCAGCTGTCAGCACAGAGCCCAACACAGGCTTGAACTCATAAACTGTGAGATCATGACCTGAACCGAAGTCGGACACTTAACTGACTGTGCCCCCCCCCCCAGGCACCTCTAAAAATTACATATTAGAAAGGAATTTTTTTTCTGAACCTGTTTTTTATTCATGCTACCAGCGCTTTGTTTTGCTACACCCTGTTCCCTTTGTTCTCTCTTCCTTCTATCTGACTTCCCTTCCCTTCCCTTCCTTTCCCTTCTCTTCTTTTTTAAAACATTTCACAATTATTAAGTCCCAGATGCAATTAGCCAACTAAATCCAAGTGACGGAATGAATGATAAATATCTTCATTTCCCTAGTCAAATGTCACCTCTTCCATGAAGCCCTCCCAGGTTGCCCCAATAAGTGAAATTTCTACTGAACTGCCATAGACCCCTATTTATCCTCATAGGGCTTTTTTTTTAAGTAGTCTCTACGCCCAACATGGAGCTTGAACTCATGACCTCAAGATCAAGAGTTACGTGCTCTACTGACCGAGCCAACCAGGCACCCCAACCCTCATAAGGGTCTTAACATAGGAATGTCATTTCATTCATGAAAAGTACTACTCACAAATAGTGTAAAATTGCATACTACTCACAAATAGTGTAAAATTGAAAAACCTAACATGTTTGTTGTGGTAGCATTGCATTATTCTAAAAGTATATTAAGGTAAATCATCAAACCTATGTGAACATGACAGGAAATTTTGTGATTTTTTTGTACATCAATTAAAAATGGTGGTGATAAGAATACAAATGTGCAGTTGGAATATTAACCTTCTTTGAGTCTGCCTTTTCTGCCATTATTCCAGACACTTGAGATACTAATCTTTTGCATTTGTAAAGGGTGTCTCGGTACATATGCCTCATCACACAACCAAGCATATCAGCCTTTGTACCCTGGAATAAGTCCACATAGCCTAAATTCAGAATTAAGTCTTAATAGGTTCAGTTTGCTATTCAAGTTGCTAATAAGGCATGTTATTTTCTTTTTACTGGCCTGTTTATCTCAAATAATATTCCTGCCGAGCTGTGAGACTGTTTCCAGCTTCTATCTCAGAAACAGTGAGTTAATTAATTAGAGGGAAAATTAACCTGCCCCAAAGTTCATGGTGACTTTTTAGAATTCAGCCAAGTGAGTTGTCTCCTGTTGGGATAGATGAGAACATAGGTAGATCTTTGTATGTGTTGAGGGGTATGAACAACAACCTATATATTTGCAGAAGGATTAAAGTCCCTTCACTTATCTAGCCTGCCTGGCGTATCTTAAATACTTGAACACGGATTTACTTGGGTAAGTTATTTGCCCAAGATCACACAGAAAAGCAGCTTTATTGACCTTATCAGTATTTGAGTTCCTTGCCCTGGCTGTAGGTTTTTGTTTATTACAACAGATTATTATTCTGGATACACTAAATCCTAGACCAAGGGTCAGTGGACGTTTTCAATAAAGGGTCACGTATTAGTTTCCTATTATTGCTGTAACTCACAAACTTAGTGGCTTAAAGCAAGACCAATTTGTTACCTTATTGTTCTGGAAGTCAGAAACCTTGAAATGAGTTTCACTGGGCTAAAATCAAGCTATGGGCTTTCCCTCTGAAGATTCTAGGGGAGAATGCATGTTCTAACTTCTCAAGCCTGCCTTCCCAGCTCATGGCTCCTTCTTCTGTCTTCAAGGCTAGCACTGTAGCATCTTTTCTCCTTTCTGTCTTCTGCTTCCATTGTTGCATCTTTTCCTGTGACTCAGATTCTCTTATAAGGACTTTGTTATCATTAACTTAATCACATCTGCATAAATGCCTTCTACAGTATAAGGTAACACATTGACAGGTTCTAAGAATTGTTGAAGGGACATTATTCCACTTAGCAGAGTCCAGACAATAAATGTTTTAGGAGCTGCTTCACTTGGCCATAGCTAATTTGGATAGAGCTATGTTCCAATAAAACTTCATTTAGAAAAGGAAGCAACTGCCGAGATTTGGTCTATGGGCTGTAGTTTGATAGCCTCTGCCTTCAACACACAACGGCTTGTATGGATAGTCCCGAAGGTATTTCTTGTAATGTTTTAATAAGTGAATAAGTAAATAGACAGATAGATGAACAATGGTTTAGAAGAAGTCCTTACAGATTTTTGGGTTTGGTGTTCTAAGGAAAACTCATAGAATAGGAATTTTTCCTCACTCATTCTTTTCACAGCTCCTAAATCCTGACCTCAATATGAAGTTAACTTTTTTAGTGTAAGTCCTTCCTCTTTCCATAGATCCTGTAGAGGTGTATTCATGCAGTTGGACCCTGGGAATCACGATTGACTTCTTTTTTATTCCCTACATAATACAGAGCTGTTTTGTGAATGTTAGTCTATTGATAGACCCGTTATGCATTTGTCAAAAGTCATGAATGATATATAGGAAGTAATTGTGGAATTGATATTAAAAATTTTGCTATCCCTTTATATACCAAATTCTTAAACCTAAAGGAGTTTGGAACAGAGCACAGATACCATGGAAGAGCAGTTTCCAGCCCACTTTTTTGCCTCCTAGTAACCAAACGGAGACTCAATGTTTCAAGCAAAGTAGAACAACTCATCATTTGTGTTAATCATCTCTTGATCCTTGCCATGCGAATAGATTCATGATCTGACATTTGCTATTCTAGTCACAATAGCTCTTGTCTCAGCAATTCAATTTTCAGCGTCTCATGAATTTAATACCTGCTCTTTTATTAGAAGACTTGTAATAACTTATACAGCTGAACCTTTTCCAAATTTCCTGTTCATCTTAACCTTTCCACCCTTCCATCTGGGTGTAGAGGATGGCCTTGTGAAAAGGCAGATTTATTCAACACACTTTCTTCAATCACCACCATGTGCTAAAGTTACAGTGTGACCAAGACACAAGATATCAAATGTATCAGAAAACGGACAGCTTTAGTTGGATTTTGGCAGAAAAAGTAGGAAGCGATAAGCAAATAATATGCATATCATCTGACCTCTTTGAGGACCTGCACCAGAATAACGGGTTATTGCCTGCTTTTCCTTTGAATCTCTGAAGCTGTTTTTCATTACAGCAGTATTCTCTAAGACCTAGTAGCAAACTCTCCATCTCTTCCCCTTGCAAAACCTGTGCTGCTTTTGGGTAAACAGCAAAGTTTCAAAATGTAACTTGAGAGACTCTCCCTGTCTCAGCAATTTGCCGGCAACAAAGATCTACTTTAAGCCAAGTGAGTATGTGCAAATTCTCTGGCTTAGGTGACTAACATCTTAAGTTTCCTCTGTGCTAGAACTTGACCCCCTCAGGCATGTATTGCAAAGGGAAATAGGGAACTTAATTTCCAGGAACAGATAAGGAATCACTAATCATCTCATGCACCTAGAAGCCATAGTATAGTATAGTATAGCATAGTATAGTATAGTATAGTATAGTATAGTACAGTATAGTATATTAATTATATTAATTATATTAGATTAGATTATATTCTCAATCCACCTCCCCATAGAATAGTTCCAGAAGGATTAAACAGTTATTACAGAAACTTGATTTTATGCCTTGTTCAGATCAATGTCACTTTAGCTAGAGAACACCCCCCCACACACACATACACACACATATATACATATACATACATATATACAGATAAATGTATATATATGAAACTACAAAATAAAAAATTTAAATTAATAATTATAGAATAAATGCCATTTTCCACTTGTTCAGGTCAATGTCACTAGCTGAAGATTACTACATATATATGTGTGTGTATATACATATGAAACTATAAAATTAAAATAAACAAAAAGTAGTAATTGTAGAGTAAATGCACTTATAAACTCAAATTTGTAGTTCTTCTGTTAGAGAACAAAATTTGAAATTAGTGTTGGCACCTACTTGGCTCTATGTCAGAAAAGAAATCTGAACTCATATAGATTAGAAGTTTGATAATAATCCTTTTATAAAAAGATTATATAATGTAATTTTAAGATAGTTTTTTATAAATATTATAATTCAGAACAGCGTTCAATAATATTACTTATCTCTTAAGTAGAAAAGCCCATCTTCCCCCTTCCTCTAATTCTGTTTCTTTCCTTCGTTTAACTTCCGTTTGTTTTACATATCCTTTTTGATTGCCGGCGATCCATCAGCCCTTGTTAATAATTCAAAGTAGATCTACCATCATCTAAGATTTTACAATTGGCTTTGTTTCTTATTAAATGTAAAAGTCAGGAAAAAAAGCATCTAAACTTGACCAAAAGCCTAAATGTCTATAATATACCACTCTATTGTTGGGTATTTCCTTATTCTTGCATAACTGACTCTGATGTTGTTAAAATCACAATCAAGGAGCAGATGTGCGTAAACCTTCTCAGCATTTCATTGAACATGACACACTTTTACTACAGTTCTGTGCTCACTGATAATTTTGTGAGAACAGATTTGCTCAGGAATGAGTTTAAAAATAAAAAAAAAAAAGTGCAGGGTAACAGCCTAGCAAATTGGAATACCTTTAAAAAATGTTTAAATATAGGCATAGAAATGACAGTAGTCATTTCATTATAATGCCTGATACGTACACTCCAACACAATTAAATTTACCAAAAAACTAATACATTGGAGGTTTCCATTTGTTAAAATTTGGCATTACGGGATTTGCAGACTTTTGGGAATAATTGATTATGTTTATTGATTTGCAATACATTGTAGTACTGAATATTGTATATAAAATAGGTTTTTTTTGTCATTTTTTTTTCCTTGCACCTAGGATGAACGACGTCTCTGTTTGCCTGGGACTTCAGGGGGTTGGCAGATGTTCTGGGGGACATAGAAGTCTTAGTGATAAACCTGGAAAGTTCTGGGTGAACCAGGACAAATTTGTCACCCTTGTTACACAACTGAACTGTCTAGTTACATGAGAAATAGTTTTAGAAACCAGTGTGCTAAGTTCTGTGACCTTAATGAGGCCATAATTACCTGCAACAAGTTCACCTGGCCCATTGAGTTTCATCTCTGACTATGCTTTATAGTTATCCTGTGAGGGTTTTGAAAGTATTGATGCTCAGACCCACCCAAGTCCCAATTACATTGGAGTCAATACATGTTAAAAGCTCCCAGGTGATTCCAATGTATAACAGTGTCGAGAACCACTCCTCCTGGGTCCTCTGAACCCCAGTCCACAGTCAGGCTCTGCCTGCCTCTATTTAGCAGGCAGATAAACAGCAGAACGAAGGACTAAGCTCTGCCCAGGGATGGCTGGGCCTAATCCTATTGTGCCATTTATGTCAACTCGACACACAGCTGTTGGATGCAGGCCCTAGTTTTCTTCATAAAGCCTGATGCCCTCCTCCTCTCCAGCTCCTTTCCATGTAGCATTCTTATATGTCAATATGAGATCTGAACTCTATAACTATTCTAAAAACTGAGAATTCAAGATTCGAGGTTTCAAGTATTAAAATAAATGACTGAATCTTTATAGAGAATAAAGATTGTGATTGGGTCAGCTCTATAACTTCCTGTGCCAGGCACATGATATTCAATTTATTCCTCCAATCACAGAATTTACCCTTTTCCAATTTTCTTTAACCAAAGAAATGAGGGGATTTATCCAAAGAGTTTATTTATTTGTCCAACATTCACCAAATATCTATTGTCATGTACTGTTTTGTCCAGGCCTTCATGGGATTTGCAGACTTTTGGGAATATATTAATGTAATCAGACAATGATTTCAATGTAATAAAAGCTCTAATTTGTCAGAGTAGCTGTTTATTGATTGTCATAAAATTTTATATAAATTATGTACTTGTCTTCCTTCTAAATATTCATATAAATGTGTTTACTCCTTTTTGAAAACTTTTGAGTTAGGTGATATTGGCATCATTCCCATTTTATAGCTGATGAAAATGGGAGCATAAAGAAGCTAATTACATTGCCATAGCCATCAAGCAACTAACTGAGAGGACTGGATTTCAGAGGCAATCTTGCTCTGAGGTCCTTGCTCTTGATCACTTTTTTGTACCACCTCTTGTCCAAATAGAAGTGGGCAGAAATCTGCCCTGGAACCGATGGCTTTATAGAAGGAAAAGGGTGTGAGATTTTAGGTTTAAAAATTCTCTTCGGTACATAGGTGCAGGAAATACAAGCCCAGCCTCAGTACCCATGCCATATACTTTTAGTACCATCTCCTCTGTCATTCTATTCAGAAAATCACAGTCTGATGATTGTGGAAGGACTCCTATACATGACACAGTCCTGCTTCCTCATTTATCAGATGAGAAAACAGAATTTTAAGTGAAATCTGAAATAGCTCAGAAAATACAGCTAACCATTATGTCCCTGAAGAGAGAATAAGAAGGAGGGAGAGGATGGGAGAGGGGAAGAGAGAGGCAGAGGGATATAGCTGTAAAAAAGATAGTCTAATGTTTATCCTAATTGGAAAAACTTAGAGTTGGCTCTCAGCTCTTCTTGCAAGGGCTCCTGCAAAACATAGAGTACTTCCCAGGGATGTTTCACCTGTGGTACTAGCCCAACTGTTTCCTACAATTGCCATGCAACTGGCACCCTATTTTTCCAGTCTTTTCCAACCTAAAAATTTACTTTTTGCAAATGCTTTTGGAAAAAGAAGTTCACTGCCAGTATACATCTAAACAAAGTCTATGTGCATTGCCGCAGTTTCCATCTTTAGATTTACCAGAAGCATCGAGTATTGGTTCCATTTCGCTGTAGTGAGAAAAGCTTCTTCCTGATTCCCTGACATACTTTGTTCATCTCCTGGGACAGAGTCACATCTGCATAGGCCCAGAATTTTCTTCTCCTTATTAAGGATTATTTCCATTAGATTCTGCTACCCAATTCTCTTTCTTCATTGGGAACCAAAAACCAGTCCAAGGTATCTGACAGGTAGCTCTTCCAATTAAACTCTTTTCCTATCCTTGTCAGAAAACAAAGTCTTCCATACATAAGAAAAGATTTTTAAAAATCCTTTTGGATCAGGGTGAGAATAGGGTGGGAGTAGAGACAGTTTATAATGATTGGCGAGTCAAAGAGGGCACTGGTCCACAATGGCTTGCTGTAACAACACAAAAGGAATAACGTAGAGAAGAGGTATATCAGGAATCTTGCTGACATTCAGACAGACATACATGGACATGTGGAAGTGAGTGTGACACATTACCTTGTTTCTCATCTTTTCACATTATTCCAACTTCTTCATATACAAACTCCCCAAGGTAGGTATAAAAAGGTAACATTATTCTCTATATTCAAATGAAGAATTTAAATGCATTTGCTAGTCCTGTGATTTGAGGTCTGTTGGTAACAGATACATACAGATCTACATAGCAGATCTTGTATTAAACACTGCCCATTTTTTCTGGATATTGAACAGGGAACATCAGAAGTTAATATTCTCTACTCCAGATACTGTCTACCAGCAAATTGCAGTGCTTAGTATCTGAAGCCCTGAAACTCTAGCAGAACGTTTGCTGATAATTTATAAGAATTCTTTCTTAAAAGACTCTGGACAGAATGTTAGCCAGCAAATAAGTGCAAGAACCTATTTTAGTCTCTAGGAATGAAATGAGGAATTTAGAGGGCTATTGAGTTTGCTGAATTTTCCTTTTCCCAGTGGATCAGCAGAAAGTTACTTGTCCCAGGGACCCCGGTCGCTGGTGCCACCCTTGGATATGTAATGTTCCATAACACCAGGTTCCAGAGCTCTCAGCCTCAATGTCTCATCTCCAATCTGGCCCTGTGTGAGGAATCCCACAGGAATATAATGAAAGCCCAAAAGACAGTTGATTTCAGGCAGTGTCAATAGAACCTCAAATTCTAATTTGGAGAAGACTGTATCAGAGCACATGAATGAGGATTGCACTGTGTTCCTTCGGAATGCACTCCCTGGAGCGACCCATCTGTTCCCCTATGTGGACTATGGGGATTTTTTTCTATCCTGAAGCAGAGATGTAAATCAAGATTTTGTAAAGGGTAAATGAAGAGCTCCCTGGGTCTCTGAGCTCTTTTCTATACTATAAATCATGTCAAGATTTACCAAAGCAAAGGAGAATCTTTGTGAAATTACAGTTGTTAGTTTCCAATGTGTTTTAAGTAAGTTTTTATTTTTTTAAGTAACTTTTGGAAACAGAGCATTCCATAGGTTTAAGCAGACTCTATATATCTCAAAACACAGTCTTTGACCAGCAAGCCAAATTCCTGACTCTGCACTGTTTTTAGATTGTAATGATGGCCAAAGAGATCATAATTATACTTATTTCCTATTTTACATCTTCTAAAAGTACATTTCCCCCCCTGGTGGGAAACAATACAATGTCACTGTAGAACATTTTGGAGAAAGAAAGCTCTGAAGTAGAAAATGGAAATTGTCTCTTATTATTGCCTCCTAGAAAAAGCAGTATTCAATATTGTTTAAATTTGTATTTAAATTCCAGTTAGTTAACATATAGTGTAATGTTAGTTTCAGGTGTATAATGTAGTAATTCAGCACCTCCATACAATACCCGGTGCTCATCACAACAAGTGAGCATTCAAATTTTTTTTTTTTAATATAATTTATTGTCAAGTTGGCTAACATACAGAGTATACAGTGTGCTCTTGGCTTTGGGAGTAGATTCACATGATTCATCACTTACATACAATATCCAGTGCTCATCCCAACAAGTGGCCTCCTCAATACCCATCACCCATTTCCCCCTCCCTCACCACTTCCCCCCATCAACCCTCAGTTTGTTCTCTGTATTTAAGAGTCTTATGGTTTGATTTCCTCTGTTTGTAACTATTTTTTTCCTTCCCTTTCCCCTTGGTCTTCTATTAAGTTTCTCAAATTCCACATATGAGTGAGAACATATATGTGTCTTTCTCTGACTTGTTTCTCTTAGCATAATACCTCCCAGTTCCATCCACATTGTTGCAAATGGCAAGATTTCATTCTTTTTTCATTGCTGAGTAGTATTCCATTGTGTATCTATACCACATCTTCTTTATCCATTCATCAGTTGATGGACATTTGGGCTCTTTTCATGATTTGGCTATTGTTGATAGTACTTCTATAAACACTGGGGGGGCATGTGCCCCAATTAGCACTTTTGTATGAATCAGTACTCCTGTATCCTTTGGATAAATGCCCAGTAGTGCTACTGGTCAGTCGTAGGGTAATCATATTTGTAATTTTTTGAGGAACCTCCACGTTGTTTTCCAGAGCGGCTGCACCAGTTTGCATTCCCACCAACAGTGCAAGAGGGTTCCCCTTTCTCCACATCCTCGCCAGCATCTGTTGTTTCCTGAGTTGTTAATTTTAGCCGCTTTGACTAAGTGTGAGGTGGAGTGTTGTTCCAGTTTCTTATTATATCTCTCCATCTACAATCATATATACCATGTTGAATGTATACATTTGCACCCTCTGTTTTTGTAATTTAATCTCTCATGACCCAGTTTCTACATCAGTGAATAGTTTTCAAAAACATGACTTCATAGCACTTTTTAGCATGGATGAAACATAAAGTCTCATGACAACATAGGATGTAACTTTACTTGGAATTGTTTTACATCTTTTTTAAAAAATGTTTATATTTTGAGAGAAAGAGAGAGAGAGAGAGAGAGAGACAGAGTGTGAGCGGGGGAGGGTCAGAGAGAGAGAGAGGGAGACACAGAATCCGAAGCAGGCTCTAGACTCTGAGCTGTCAGCCCAGAGCCCGACGTGGGGCTCAGACCCACAAACTGTGAGATGATGACCTGACCCGAAATCAGATGCTCAACTGATTGAGACACCCAGGCGCCCCATAATTGTTTTACATCTTTCACACAGCCCTTGTTCTGAAATATAAGTGAGCGAAAAGTCTGTCAACCTAAAAAATATTAGGAAGCACACAATATTTTGATTGTGTGTCCCTGGATGGCTCAGTTGGTTAAGTATCTGACTGTTGATTTCAGCTCAGGTCATGTCCCATGGTTGGTGAGATCAAGCCTCACCTCACAATCCGTACTGACAGTGTGGAGCCTACTTGGGATTCTCTCTCTCCCTTTCTTTCTACCCCTCTGCATGCTTGCACACAGTCTGTCTGTCTGTCTGTCTGTCTCACTCTCACTCTCTCTCAAAATAAATGAATAAAATTTAAGAATAAAAGAATTTTGATTGGTGTTTCAGAAAATTAATCTTGGCTAAACAAGATTGGTTACTAAGGCTGTCACTAAGCAAAAGTTTGTTACTGTAGCAACCTGCAGGAGTTTGTGCAGAGTCCTTAGAGTTTTTGCTCTTAGGCCCAGTTCAAAACTTCATGGTTCTTCCCCATGAGGACATGCATAAGGCCCATCTCCTTAATGGACCATTGGATCCATTTTAAAACCCTTTCACATAAGTGATGCCATTTCATTTTGTCTTTCACGAGTCTTCTAGGTTGAATGGGGACTTGAAGTCAGGCACAATGTGGTCCCTGGGTTGTTTACAAGATTCTCCAAGCCCAATCTCTGGAGATCAAGCTGAGGAAATGGCCACAGAGAATTCCTGCTGTTGTTCAAAAAGATCCAGCCAGTCCAGACCCAAAATCATCTCCACTGATATTTAAGCTGGGGAGGAAATTGCAAATGGTAGTGTCAGGTCGCCAGGCAGTATTTGGATCCAGGAAGGGAACCCAAGACCTGCTAGCTTCCTAGAATCACTCTGTTATTGCCTCAGCCACATGGTAACATGAGCTCCTATTTTACATGATTGAATTATTTGGGCTATTTTATTACCTTGTGATAGGGTTTCCCAAACTTGAAGTAGCTTCATTTTCATAACAGAAATTGGACTTTAAAAAGGTGATGCTAGGGTATTAACATCCTTTATATAACAAATAATCCAAGGCACTAATGCTACCTAAAAAATAAGGGTGCTCTGCAGATACTTAGGGGGGGTAAATTTTTGCCCCTGTGGTTGGATTCATGCAGTTGCCTCAAGGCAAATTTATAGAGTTTCAGAATGATATTAAGAAGCCAAATTAATTACAACTTTCCATGTTTTTCGTTAGGTTAATTTCCAAAATTATGGTACAGAATTGATTATGAAGAGAAGGTCCTTGATGGTATCTGTTTTGTATAGTTGTTTTATCTCAAGATTTATAAAACAACACCTACGCTGTTTCTTATGTTTTAAAGATGTAAATTTTTTTTCTAAATTTACATATTGGTTTGATTGGTGCCAGTGGGATCCTATGCAACGAGAAAAGTTTTTAAACAATTGCTGAAAGAAAAGCAAGAGTTTAAGAAAAGCCCTTGGCAGTCGTTGGCCTGATAAGCTTCGCTGCCATATTGTCCTGATATTATATGGACAGGGAGGAGAAAGTTCGTTAGCTTCTCACTTGTGTTATGAGGCCTTCTTATAATTAATATCTACCTGTCTTTGTAGACATCAGATCTCTTATTTTTTCATAGGATGAATTCCTAAGACTCTTGACCATATCGACATTAAGAACTATTGGGGCACCTGGGTGGCTCAGTCTTTTGAGTGGCTGACTCTCCATTTCTGCTCAGGTCATGATCTCTCACAGTTTGTGGGATTGAGCCCTGTTTTGGGCTCCTGCCCTGACCTTATAGAGCCTGCTTGGGATTCTCTCTCTCCCTCTCTCTCTGCTCCTCCCTTGCTTGTGCTATTTCTCTCTCTCTCGAAATAAATAAATAAACATTCAAAAAAAGAGTTATTCAATGTACAAGTTACAGTAGCATTCAACTTTTACCTATGACAGGACAATAGAAGATAGAGATAAAAGGAATATTGTTTAAAATGATTAAAACCACGTGTTATCCTAGGGTTAGCTTCGACTGCCACTCTAGAACAGGAAAGACTTGTATGAAAAGAACCAAGAGTGCTCAAAAGTTTTGTCTGTATCTGTGCTTTTAGAAGGTTTCTTGCTGCACCCTGTTTCTGTTCTTTATGCCACCTTCCCCAAGCTGTTCAGGAAGATAAAGTCCTTGGAGGTTCAGCCATTGGTTCATTTTTATCTAACAGTCATCAGTTAAATATTCACTATATCCAGTAGCACAGGCCAGACGTTGAAAGCCTGAAGACAGATGTGTAAGTCCTAGCGATGCCTTTCAGAAGTGAAAGTTCTAAAGAGGTAAATATGCCTGTGAAATTGCATGGTGCTTTGCATTTTTATAAGTAACAAGACAAATGATCATGGATTGTATTCAAAGGTTCAGAGACAGTGTGGATTGCCAAGTCAGAAGGATGAAGGAGGCCTTTCATAAAGAGGTGGGGTTTAAGTTTGGAACTGAGGGCTTGTTGGCACGTAACTTTGCCCCTGCCCACCGTGTGAAAGTCAGGAAAAGGGAAAACCTTGGTAATAAGTGACAAAACTCTTACTGCACAGTGACTGGCCTCTGAAATAATTTGCTTTTCCATACTTCCCTTACTTTACTTCCATAAAAGTTTGTATTTTCTAAATCAGAAAATCTAGAGAGCTTTTCTAATGAACTGTGTTACAAAAAGTAGGATGCTGTCTCACATCTGAAACAGAAATCATTACATTTTGAAGAGACATCTTAGAAAAAATTTATTTTATAAAGACTTCCTCATTAGTGCTTATTAGTAGTGATGGACACAGAGCACTATATTTGACCTGCCTTGAAGAAGTTGATTTTGCAACTGTACGGACATAAGAGCACCTGAGAGATACATACTTGGGCAAAGCAGAAACACGTATGCACACGTTGTGTGTATGTGTGCATGCATGTGTTTGTGATTGGGGCTTGGAAGAAAAAATGTGTGTCAGAGACAGAAGGAATTATGCAGAGATGCCTTAAATAAACCGTTGACTTACAAGATGAAATTTGACAATTAGTGGTGACCTACTTCTGTGTGGACTTGCAACAGCCTTCACTGGCACGTAGGGTCATGAGCAAGTGGTGTCCCTCTTGAGGCTTCCTGGACCTCTGCCCGTCTGCTCTGCTTTACCCTCATATACGTGTCTGGTGCGCTTCATGTTCAGGCACTCTCAACACATTATTTACACAATTTACATTTGCTTTGCTGAAGAGGTACCCCTCAATGACAGTAGCACCTTACTTTAGACAAAGGGAAGGCAGGAAGATTACAAAGGCAAGAGAGCTCAGAAAAAGAACATGCTTAGCCAGAAGAGCAATAGTATTAGAAACTCTAAGCCAGCATCTATTTCACAGTAAATACTAATATGGAATAAAAAGGGAGGATTAAAAAAAAAAACAAAAAAAAACTAAGCTTTAAAACCAGTCTTCAAAGCCAGTGTATATGCTTTCCAAGTTCCCAAAATAAACCCTGAAAATGTTTTCTCCCTAGAGAAAGTCTTATGGTCTAAGGAGACTAACCTTTGAAGACACAAAAGCTTAGGCGCATTTCCTCTTCTGTGGCTTCTGTGGATTGCTAAGTTTGCCATTCTTAAAATCAGAAAGGTAATGTCTACCTTATAATAGCATTGAGAGGATAAGGAGAAGAGCATGAAAGTTTTTGGACAGTGTTATACATCCCACATATGAATTAAATAATAGCTAATTTTCTAAGCAATTTGTGATTAAAAAAATAATCTATCGCTACCTGTAGTAACTCATTTAGCTCTCAGGATAAATCTTAAAATAGTTACTTTTATACCCATTTCAGAGATTAGAAGATAGAGGCATGTAGAAATTAAATATCTTTCCAGAGTTATAGAACCAGCAAGTAACTGAGCCAGAATTCAAACTGAGGCAACCTGCCACAGAGACTAAACTCCCAGACCATCTGCACTGCTGAATAGTGACTGTGAGTAATGTTATTAATACTATTTCTTTTGTCTTCTCCTTCTAGGGTATTGTCACCTCTGATGCTCTTCTTAATTTTACCTTGAAAAAAAGTCCTTAAGTTAGCATCTTCTTTTAGGGTAATCTCTGTTAAGCGATTATCTGTTTATAAAGGATTCACTTATAGTAGGACTTGTTGCATACAATTATTGATATTGTCTGAATTCTCTGAAGATTGAAGATCCAAGTTAAAAATACTTAAATACCAACACATTAATTTTTCTATAACTCTAAGCAACAAAATGGATATATGCACAATTTTTGTACGTAATAAAATCTGTGTAAACACATGCTGGTGGCCTACTTTCCTCCAAGTCTGCCTCGTTTTTTAAATCTGCACTCTCTTTTTGCATCAGGAAAAAAGCTCTTTTTTCACCTTCTCCCTTAGTGTCCTACCCTTGTCAACTGGAACTAAGAAATGCAGTACAATGCATTTCATGTCACAGTGTGGGTTTCGGTATTGAACACAATTGTCTCATCCTAGGCAATGAGTCCATATGTAATATCCATTTCTTTGGGAAGAGTTTTGGAAAATAAGCCTTTCTTCTTTTTGTGGCCTTTATTTGAGAGCTTAGCAGAAATAACATAAAACAATTCACCATCAAAGTTTCTAGAAAATCAATGCATGGTTTACCTCTCTGTCTCTGCCCTCCATATTTTATTAGATATTACAATGCCCTTATTTCCATAAGGAACAGTGCTACATTATTCCCATTACTTTTTCTATGTTGCAGCTAATATTTCACCTTAGTAGAAGAACATTGGATACTAGGAGCTTATCTGAGCTCATTCCACACTGATTTACGTATTTATTCATCCAAAATATTATACAGCCTTTAAAAAGAATGTAGTAATTCTGTGTGTTTTGACATGAAAATATGCTCAAAATTTAATAAGTAAGGAAGAAAAGAGGCTAGTTGCTGAACATGTATTAAGTAAAGAAGAAAAAAGCAAGTTGTAAGACTATGTTTACTAGAATCATATTAAAAAAAGTAAAATGATTCTATGTTTATATGTGTCTATAGAAAATCTCTGGAAGGATATATTCCAAATGTTAACACTAATTACCTATCTCTGAGAAATGAAATTACTTGGATATAAGGGCAGTGAGGAATAGAATGAATCATTCTTTGTTATTTATATGCTTTTGTATTATTCAGTTTTGTATAGTTTTAATATTACATAGCACTAATATAGTAGTTAGAAATAAGCGATTTATATCATACCTGTTATTATAGGATTCCATGCTTACACAAATACTGATGAGACATTGCTGAACTTGGTGATATTATAATCTTAACACATGGGATAAGATAAGTGAAAGCAATAATTATAACGCAAAGAGAAAAGTGTAATCAGTTTCATAAGAGAAATGCACACATATTTGAGATTGGGAGAAAATACACGTTATTGTGCATGTTAAAGAAATACAAATAGATAACTTGCATCCAGTTGAGAATTAAAGATTTTAGCAGTCATAGTTGTTTAGCTTGAAGGAATGTTTGTCTTTTCTCCTTTCTGTTGCTGGTGCCTAAAATACAGTAGGTGCTCAATAAATGTGACTTGTAGGAAAGAGGAAAGAAGGAAGGGGGATATTGAGTATAATGGAATAATCACCTGGTCGTAGAAATTTAGAGCTGGGTGGGATATAGAGATTATCTCATTTCATGCTTTAATGCTCTCCGGAAGAACAATATAATTCCAGCATGGTGCCCTGTGATGGATGGGACTTCACCTGAGTTCCACCTAGAAGTTTTTATTTCATCTACTTTTATTACTAGAAAGTTAATGATCTAGTTCAACCTTTAGTTTAGCAATGAAACACATTTTTGGATGGGTGAAATATTTCCTCTGGTATAGGGATAGCTAGTGATACATTTAATATTTGAACCCAGAATTTCTGAATGCTCAGGGGTTCTTAGTAGTGTTTCTTCAATGACTATGAGCCCAGGCAAAACAGCTAGCTTGTCCAAAGTTATGGGGCTTGAAGCATATTTAAATAGAAGATGTATTCAGGAACAGTGAACAGCTCAGATTGAATAGAACACATGACTTATGCTGTGGACCCAGGCTGGACTTCAGAGCCATTTAAGAAATGAGAAGTATACCCATCAGGATGTTTTATGAGGTAGGGGAAGGAGCGACTTCTGCTTTTTACCAAAATGAAGGAAAGGAGACCAGATCTAACCTCCTGCCTGAAAGAAAAAAAGCAAAACAATGAAACAACAAAAAAAGTACAAAATATATGACATCACAATGTTCAAGACAGTGAACATTAAGCAATAAAGGACAGTGACTATGGAAAGACAATGAGAGACAATTCAGAGCACCAGATATGCATTCTGCAATTGTCCCAGCCACCTATCTGCTGTGAATCTCCAGGATCTGGTGTGAAAAGGGGGAACTGATACAGAAAGCAGGGAGGTCAAGGGAGCTAGAGTTCAAAGAGGTGAGGTTATCAGAAGGGAGAGAGCTGCAGACAGGGACAGCAGAGCAGAGAGAGAAAATGAGAGAAGAGTTCTATAGGGGTCTGCTGTGGTTTCTCCCCCAGATTAAGTGATCAGAGAATGTGTGTGCAGAAATGACTGTGGCTCTGGGGTAGCATAAAGGTTAGAGGGAATGATAACCCAGCTCTCACCCTTGGTTAGGAATGGCTCCTGTTCCTGCTGGCCAGAGGAATTCATGAGGCTCATAATTCATGAGTCCATGAAAAGGACTTGCCTCAGCAGGAACAAAATTCGCCCTAAACTAGCCTGTGCTATTACTAGTGTACAGAAATTAAAAGCAAAATTCAAAAGCATCAAGTTATCTCTAAGAAACCTCACTGCATCCAACAACAACAACAATAACAACAAAACTAGAATGGATTCCAATTTTCTAAGTAGCTCTCATTTCTCCATTTTTAATCATAAAGATTATATTGACAACTTCTGTATTTTCTAGCTGAGATTTAAATATTTTATAAGCACAATGAATTAGAAACCAGAAAAGTTAGCATAAAAATAATAATATATGATCATGATGTAGTTTCTATGACCCCAATTTCATAATTCCCTATTTGCCTCTTTTTTCAACATATTTAATTGATAAAGAGCTTGCTCTGATAAAAATGCTCAGACTGAATTTTTGAAATCCAATTCATATATATTGATTGCTGAATCTTTGGGTAACAACCCAAGTTATTTGAACTCTTCTTTGGGACTTACTTGGAAGTGCAAATGGTTTTGCCTGTTGGATAAATCTGCCCATTTAGTACAACATCTGTCTGGAATATACAAGAGCAACAATTCCTTTCTCCATGGAGGGTGGATTGCTTAATATACCCACTGTTCTTATCTTCCTTAAAGATGTTGAAGTTCTTGGGGCGCCTGGGTGGCACAGTCGGTTAAGTGTCCGACTTCAGCCAGGTCACGATCTCGCGGTCCTGGAGTTCGAGCCCCGCGTCAGGCTCTGGGCTGATGGTTCAGAGCCTGGAGCCTGTTTCCGATTCTGTGTCTCCCTCTCTCTCTGCCCCTCCCCCGTTCATGCTCTGTCTCTCTCTGTCCCAAAAATAAATAAACGTTGAAAAAAAAAATTAAAAAATAAAAAAGATGTTGAAGTTCTATATTCTACTGATTCCACTATAACAGCAAAAATTTGTCTTGACTTCTAAAATAATTTATCTTCCTCTTCATGCTTATGATTGATACCTGCTTCATGAGTTTTAAAATTAGGGTCAGAGGAATTGCACTGCCTACTATGTATTAAGGGATATGATTGTGTTTAAGTGCTTATTATTTTTCTGGGTCTATATAGTCTGTCTTAAGATCATTTGCTTTAAGTCTGTGGTAAGTTAGCCAGAATCAGCTGGTAGCAAATTAAGAAAAAAAATGCTTCTTTGGCTAATTTGGTAGAATATGGCCAGCCAAGAAGGTAGCAAGGGTGAATGCCACTGAGGAGGGCATGGCTAATTAAAACTGGCAAAATGAGCGTTATTGCACAATTCACCTATGTGATAATGCTGAGAATATGCAAGCTGAGATGAATAGGAAAGATGAAGGAGTCTGTATTTTTAAAATTTGCCATTTCTTTCTGTTGATAAGCGTTGATCAAAAGTCAAGTGTTGTTAAATGTTAATATATAGACCAAGATTACCAAGACCTAGTACAGGAGAAAGGCATCCACTTCAAGAATCTGTATCACGTCTCTAGTAGAACGTTTTGGGGAGACAGAGGTCCTGGCTAAATTGTCTGAAGCCGACTTTTGTTAATAGAGTCAGCAAACTTCAAGTTATTTCGGCTTGTGAGTTTCTTAATGCCAGAGGCAATTTCTTTGCCTCCTTTCCAGTGAAGCTAGAAAAAAAAAATGTATTTGTGTTTTGCAAGTCTTGCAGATTTATAAGTTTTTGTATTGAAGGTGAACCCACTCATAAGAGAGTTCAACAAAATTATTCTTGAAAATAAAAATCTCGCAAGTTACATGAAGATAAAATATCCTCTCAAGCTGTTTGGTTCAAATCTATTGCTGAGGCATCTGTGAATGGTGAATGTTTCTAGTTTTTTTTTTTTTCTTAATAGGAATATTATTGCATGCTTCAACCCTTCATTAGCACGTAATAAGATATTCCCTTTGTTTATTGATAGAATTTTCTTCTGATAATCTATTGATTTTTCAAGTCATTCTTTACTATTTATCCAAAGGGAACTAACGTTTGTGGGAGAGCTAATAGGTACTACAGACAACCATGAGTGTTCACAGTTAGTACCTAAGGCAACCTTAAGATAATGCATTTTGGCTAAGGGAACTGAAGTTTGGCGAATTTAAGCATTTTTCCCTAATAAGAAATATGCCAGAACCTGGATTAAAATCAGGCCATTTTTGTCTCAAGGTAAAGACAAAGAGAGAGCCCTTCATGGATTAGGACATTGCAACTAACTTCTGTAGACCTGACCTACTAGGCCAGTTTTTTCATGGGTTTTGATTATGTGTAACAAGACTCCTCTTTGTCAGGAGTGAAATGCATTCCTCATTAGAATGAAGACACTAATGTCTGTTTACATTCCAAAGACGTCTGCCTTTATCATGTTCATACCCACCTTGATCATATGCCCCTCTGCCCACCATCACCACTTGATGCCAGTTGCAAATGGTGGAACACAGGTTATATCAGAATCTGTACAATGTCTGTAATTTCCCATTTAAATGAACTGGATAAAACCTCTCTTGGGTCTAACCGGGACGTTTTGTGGAAATGGTCTCTAACTTTGTTTTAAAACCTCCTGATAATAGAAGGAAACCCAACTATAGCCCACAAGTGAATTCTTAGAATTGCATTTTCCTTGGCAGGTAGATGGTTTTGCTTCATGCCAGAATGGAAGGTAACAGAAAATATTGGCTAAGAACATGGGTTTTGAAGTCAGGCAACGGAGAATTGTAACCCAGTACAGTCATTTGTGTGATGGTGAGCAGTTATTTAAACTCTTCAAGTGACAATATGCTCCTCAAAACTTGGGGAGAGGGGCGCCTGGGTGGCGCAGTCGGTTAAGCGTCCGACTTCAGCCAGGTCACGATCTCGCGGTCCGGTCCGTGAGTTCGAGCCCCGCGTCGGGCTCTGGGCTGATGGCTCAGAGCCTGGAGCCTGTTTCCGGTTCTGTGTCTCCCTCTCTCTCTGCCCCTCCCCCATTCACGCTCTGTCTCTCTCTGTCCCAAAAATAAATAAACGTTGAAAAAAAATTAAAAAACAAAACAAACAAAAAAAAAAAACAACAAAACTTGGGGAGAGAATAGCCTGCCTGCAAAGATGCTATGAGAACAGAACATTATAAGTGTGCACAGCACCTAGCATAACACCTAACACTCAGCTACTGAGCATTTCCTCGATGCAGGGAGTGAGCTGAGATTTTGCACAGATCACCTCATAGAGAATCGTTCCTTCCAGAAGGTAGATGTGATCTTGTTGCCATTTTACATATAAGAAAGCCAAGGTTTATAGAAGTTTATATAAGACATGACTCTAGTCACATAACTTCACCAGGATACGAGTGTAGGTTTATGTCTACTGTCAATACCTGAACTCTTTTTTTTTTTTTTCAACGTTTTTTTTTTTTTTTTTTTTTTTTTTTTTTGGACAGAGAGAGACAGAGCATGAACGGGCGAGGGGCAGAGAGAGAGGGAGACACAGAATCAGAAACAGGCTCCAGGCTCTGAGCCATCAGCCCAGAGCCCGACGCGGGGCTCGAACTCACAGACCGCGAGATCGTGACCTGGCTGAAGTCGGACGCTTAACCGACTGCGCCACCCAGGCGCCCCTGTCAATACCCGAACTCTTAAGCCTGATCCTATTCATTTTATACCTGTGATGCTCATGTCACCTTGAAGTAAGTAGGTGTGTATTTCCTGATATAATTAGTAATGGAGGCTCTGGCTTATTAAATGACTTGTTTATGGTCACATGATTGGTAAAGAGTGGAGTCAGAGTTAGAACATAAGTCTGTGTGATACATACTGTCTTTTTATGGCTAGTGTCTCCTTCTCCTTCATTTCCTGAATTCGCCATCTGAATACACTCTATACCTGATGAGACTCTTTCTACCATGCAGATCCCGTATTGTCTCTGTCCAGCAGTAATCGCTTTAGTGACTCCAAATTATCTGCAGAGTGAAGTCAACCATCTTTGTAGAACTTGCCTGACCCTACCTGGCTGGAGTCCTGCCTCCCTCTCTGGTCTCACCTCTTGAGGTAGTGCCTGCCAACCCCCTTGGATATATCCTACAGCCTGGTGCACTCCTTGTAACTCCCCATTTGTCATGTTGTTTTATGTCTCTGTGCATTGGTTCATGCCTGGAATACATTTACCCATCTACTTTGAGACTTCCTATTCATTTTTCAAAACTCTTTCTGAAATCCCGTTCTACAAATAAAACTGACCACACCCATGGTGTTGGCCACCATGACTGATTGGCAGCCCTAACTGCTGCTGTTAATATCCACCAAGGCTTTTGCTGCCAGGCAATGATTCCAGTGAGCTGCTCTGAGCCAAGGACTGCTACTAGTTCAGGCCTATTTCTATGAAACACAGGACTCCTCTAACAGGGGACTCTAGATCAGGGATGTCCCAGGGGCCTAGTGGAATCTTTCTTGAAACTGTGCAGCAGTTCCAACCTCTTTCTATCCAAACTTCTGCCCTTCTATTCTCCTTTACCCATGCGAGACTCCTACACTAGTCTAAAAGCTGTCTTTTCTTCCTATTGATCACTCACCCTTTATCCTTCACAGACATTTCCCCCAATGCATTTCTTTTATGTCTATTTCCATCTTGGTGTGTGCTCTTTGATGGGCCCGAACTAACATAGCCATACGGGTACCCTTCTCTATTCTGTACATACACCATCACAAGCAAAATAGCACATTTATTTCCTATTTCTATTTCCTAATCAGATTATGAGAACAGTAAAATCAGGAAAAAACATTGTATGACTCCATTTATTTTTAGTACTTAGCAGATCGCTTAGTACTTAGTTAGTACTTAATAAGCATTTGGATAAATGAGTGCTGAATGTATGATCTTATCTAACATGAATTTATTTAGGTGAAAACAAACTAAACTATGTGTTTACTTCTCAGCTAACACTGCCAACCAAGGTAAGGATACCTGGAAGTTAGCTTAGGGTCACCAATGCTAGGCTTATGTTTTACAGTATTACCATTTGGCTTCTATATGCCCAAAATATTTTCTTGAGTTCAAATGAGTTTTCATGCTTATGAACTTAATTTAACTAAACTGAAATCTTGAATTCTCACTGAATATCTCTCATCACTAAATGAAGCAGCCTTGATTAATCACTCTGAGCATTTCAAAATATTCTGTCAGTTAACCTATATTTAACATAAGCATCTGTAAAATCTATATGAGAGCATTCATTAGAAGGAAAGCATATTCTTGGAGAGATATAAAATCAGATAGTGATTCTTAATATTTCAAGTTAGGAGTAGGGTATAGCATGTTTCTATTTATTACTAGCAAATCTATTACAAACCTGATCTAATCTATACAATGATAAAACTTATTAGTGTTTGTTTGTTTGTTTGTTTGTTTCATCAGGTTGGTATATATATAATATATATATTATATATTATATATATAAAAATAGTCTATTTATAGTTGAAATTTCTTTTCACATAAAATTACATTGGCAATCTAACTCTGAAATACTATGTCATTGCTTGATACTAGCCAATTCTACTATTTATTTCACTCCATTTTTCACACTTGGGATCTGTTAGAATTTTTTTTTTCATGTGTGATCTCTTAAATATGGTTTGTGCTGCTCTTGTACCAGGGATGATAATAATAAACATCATTTACTAAGTGTCTCTTATATGCACCAACAAGTATGTGTTAAATGTTACTATCCCCATTTTTCAAATAAGATACTAAGGATCTAAGAAGTAAAATAACTTGGAAGGCTACCACACAACCAAGAACTAGATTATCATTGCTTTGAACACAGATCTGCCTGATTTTTTTGGATTATCTAATCTGAGTTATTTACTGCTTTGACTATAAGGATTGAACATCAATCTATTGAATATTTTAAAATATTAAGAGCATGCAAGCTCTTCTAAAAACCTTGAAGTTTATTCTAGAACCAATACAGAGTCCCTTGGGTTTCAATGCAGAGGAAAATAATACAATTGGATATGTGCTTAAGTAATACATGGAAAGTGGATTGTATGAAAGATGTAAAGGGTGTTAGATAAAACTAGAAAAAAGGGGGGCACCTGGGTGGTTCAGTTGGTTTAAGCGTCAAACTCTTGATTTCAGCTCAGGTCACGATCTTACTGTTTGGGGAATTGAGCCCCACATCGGGCTCTGTGCTGATAGTGTGGAGCCTCCTAGGGGTTCTTTCTCTCCCTCTCTGTCAGCCCCTTGCTCCTGCTCTCTCTCAAAATAAATAAACTTAAAAAAAAAAAAGCCAGAGAAAGTTATACCTGAAAACTAGTTGTTGACAAGTCTAAGTAGGAAGGCATTTGGGTCTGATCCAAGAAAGTAGGCAATGGTATGGACAGACAGGGAAGATTAGAGAAACTCTTCTAAACTCAAATGAACTGTGCAACAACAAGTGAACTGTGGGCCTTTGGTCGAAACGTTTAGCCATCCTGCACTCGTTTGCTCCTCTGTATAATGGAGATAATAAAATCTATTTCAAAGTGTTATCATGAGCTTTAAATAATAGTATATTAGTATGTACTTATGCGGTGCACACTATGACTCTATGTACTTTATAAGTACTTATACTCACAGCTTCAGTAGTTAAGTACTATTATTATCAGTTTTATAGATGAGGAAACTAAGGCACACTGATGAAAAGGACAAAGTGATGGAGCCATGGCAATGTAAGATTAAAATAATAGGATGAATTATGTATCTGGTGCATAGTCTGTGCTTTATAAATGCCTGTAATTAACCACCTGGAATAATGTCCTTGAGAGGTAGAACCAAATAGGACTCATGTCTGTAACAGAGTAATCTAGCACTTGGTGTGAACTAAACTGATTGGATCCTCATGGACACAGTGCAGGCTTTGTTCTTGGTGCTGGGAATACAGTGGTGAACTAAACAAGCTCCAGCCTTCATGACATTTTTTTTTTCTTGTTGGAGCAGATGTTCTGATGACTAGGTGATTGAGTGAAGGAAGCAGAGTTGGAAAACTAGTTCTAAATTATTTTCTGCAACACATTTTTTTCTGGAAACATTTGCTCAAAAAGCTGCCACGGAAAGAAGTCTCTGCAACCTCTAGTGCATTTTCAGTGAGGTCTAGGGGAGGAAATTTGTCTCAGATTTTTTCTCAAGCTCTTTCCATTTTCATAGAGGTAACTTTCAACTCTGGACTGTTACAGGTCTAGTGCTTGCTACAAACTAGCTTCTTATTTTCTGGTAAACCCTCAGCTCTTAATAATAGTGCCTAAAACAGTGAGCACTGTTAATGTGTGTTGAATGAATGGGATGAGTGAATGAATAAATAATGGATTTTTTTTTTCATTTTGTAGGGCATTCATTCCTTACATATAGTAAAATGATTTCTCAGGAAAAATGGGATATTTAAGAATTATTAACTGGCATAAGTGCTAGAATTTACTGTTGTGCAGAGAAGATATAACAATTTGAAAGTGGTTTTTTAGAGCCATTTGTAACAAGCATTGAGAAGATAATTTTGGCTACATTTATGTAAGCACCAAAACCATGGCATCTCTTTGGATTTCAGAATTGTCATAATGCCATCTTTTTTTGTTGTTGTTGTTCAATTAAATCTCACTTTCAAAATTCATATCATAGACACTTTTTGAAAACATTAATGTTCAATATTTTACTCTTTGGATGATATTCTTTCCATTTGCCCCAACCCTATGTGGCCACCTACCCACTCACCTTCAGTAGAGTTATAGAATTTCATCAGTTCCAGATCGTGTCTTAAAACATGCATTTGTAAGACACAGTCGTTATATTGTATAATTTTCTAGTTGGAGAAATGCTTGGAATTCATACAAGTAAATATTTCTTTCCACACAAGTGTAAAGATACAAAAACTGAAGGAGCAGTTAACTCCTTTGTACCTCAGTTTCCTTGAGTCTATTTTACTTAGATTATATTTTTGAGAATGCCATGTTTACCTGCCTCAAAGTAACCGTTGGCAATTTTAAACCAATCTTATACAACACAGAATGAAAATCAACCATGTAATGAACTTACCCTAATATTGAACATATTGTATTTGTTCATCATATGGTACCTACAGCTGTGATTTGATTGTAATGATGGTGATTATACAAAATACATCCTTGGTTTGGGACAGGTGTATTCAGAAATTGTCCCTTAGTTTGTTGTCAAGTATAGTGAATTATCTATAGGATTACCTCACCCTTCTCTTGGAACTTTTTCCTGTGACAGTTCAGAATCACTGTAGTGTTCTCATCCAAATGAATAAAGGTCAGAAGAGATTAAGTTTGGTTTTGTTGTGTTTTGTTTTGTTTGTTCGTTTTGTTTTCCCCTGCCAGAATAGCTGTTTATCAGAAAGAAGCCAACTGTCAGAACTAGAGGAGGACCCCGGCCTTGGCATTCATCTTCTTCCCTTTCTACCAGTGCATGATCAGTACTGATAGAACATTCTCAAGTGATTCTTTGAAGTGACTCATGCAGTGTCAAGGAGACTGGCATTTGTCATAACTATTTTATTGGCTATTGGTGAATCATACAGTGAATTCTGCTATTACTCCAATATTACAACGAATCAGTTGAGAGAAGCAATTACAAAGAAGAGTGAATCACTCTTGAGAATGCTTCTCGGATAAATACCATAAAATAACCAGGTCCTAAAGAATGTTACTATAGTATCAGTGACTCTGTTTTTAAACTCCTGATTAGGCTTCCAGATACTCACTAAACTTTCTAAAGTGTAAAAGTGACTGGCTTTGGGGAACTCTGCTGTATTGACTCCAGATGTTATATTACTGGGATGGCAAAATGATGACACTAGTTAACAATATATTTTTTAATATTTTTTTTTTTAATTTTTTTTTTTCAACGTTTATTTATTTTTGGGACAGAGAGAGACAGAGCATGAACGGGGGAGGGGCAGAGAGAGAAGGAGACACAGAATCGGAAACAGGCTCCAGGCTCTGAGCCATCAGCCCAGAGCCTGACGCGGGGCTCGAACTCACGGACCGCGAGATCGTGACCTGGCTGAAGTCGGACGCTTAACCGACTGCGCCACCCAGGCGCCCCTATTTTTTAATATTTTTAATGTTTATTCATTTTTGAGAGAGAGAGAGAGAGAAGGAGAGGGGGAAGGAGAGGGGGAGGGAGAGGGAGAGGGAGAGGGAGAGGGAGAGGGAGAGGGAGAGGGAGAGGGAGAGAGGGAGAGAGAAAATGGGGAAGGCAAAGAAAGAGAGAGACACAGAATCCAAAGTAGGCTCCAGGCTCTGAGGTGTCAGCACAGAGCCCGATGTGGGGCTTGAACTCACAAACCATGAGATCATGACCTGAGCCTAAGTCGGACGCTTAACCGACTGAGCCCCTCAGTTGCCCTAATAGTCAACAATATTGAAGTGTGTGTTAGAAAGTTGCTAAAAAGAGTAAATTTAAAAATTACTCATCACAGGGAAAAAATTGTAACAACATGAGGTGGTGGATGTTAACTAAACTTTTTTGAGATAATTAGGCATATTGTGGCAATATATATAAACTTACATAATGTTATATGTTAATTATATCTCAATAAAACTGGGAAATTAATTTTTAATTAATATTGTTTTTTTTTCTAAGCAAGCACAAAAAGCAGAAACAGACCCATAGACACAGAGGACAAACTGGTGGTTGCCAGAGGGGAGGGAGGAGAGTGGGTGGGTGGGCAAAATGGGTGAAGGAGAGTGGGAGGTACAGGCTTCTAGTTATGGAATAAATCATAGGGATGAAAGGTACAGCATAGGGAATATAGTCAATGTTGTAGGGTGACAGATGGCAGCTACACTTGTGCTGAGCATAGGATAATGTATAGAATTGTCAAATCACTGTGTCGAACACCTGAAACTAATGTAACATCATGTGTCAACTACAATTAAAAAAAAATCAGTCCTCTGTGTCACAGAACTGACTAGGTTGGCACCTGTTTCATAACTTACCAGCTGTATTGTTGTATAAATTACTTAATCTCTCTCTGCCTGTTTTCCCATTTTTAATGGGGATAATTATAGTAGCAAACTCATGGATTATTTGAGAATTAGATGAATTAATACAGATAATCACTTAGAGCAGTATCTGATCTATATATAACAAGTGCTCCAAACTGTCAGATATTATTGATATCATTATTAATTTTATTATTAGAATATGACATATTTTCACAGCTCTATAAATCAGGCAAATATAAATTGCTTATTTTTAGATGTTAATAATAGTTATTATGGTAGAAAATGGCCTATTTTAAGATCCAAAAAACCCAACGTCGGTACTGAGTTCACCATAAATTAACTTTATGAACTATATCAGGTCTCTGAAAAATCACGGAAAAACATGTTTGTGTCAACTGGAATGTAATATACAATTGATATCAGGATTGAAGTAAGACTCCACTATTTTGCATATTCAGATTCAATGTCCTATTTAGTGCCTTTTGATACTCAGATTACATTTTTTACTGATTGTTTCATTTTATTTACTCAGCTCCCTTGGGCAAGTGACTGAGTTGATGTGCTTACGTTAGTTGTATTGCTGAAGATCTGGGACTGAATGAAGTTACACAACCAAAACACGGTGAAATAGAAACTGGACCTTAGGTTTTCTTATGTCAAAAGAATAAACCCTTTAACAAACACAGTTAAGCCCTGACCATGTACCAGCCCTAATTCAAGGCACTAGAAGCATAGCAGTACATAAAATCAATGAAAATTCTTGCCTTCGGGGAGTTTACATGCTTTTAATGGAAAAAGAAGAATGATTTTTAAAAATCTATATGTGAAAGACATAGTTGACTAGATGGAATAAGTAAAGAAAAATTAAGGTAAGAACAGGGATAGGCAGTACCAGATGCGGGGGGTCCTTCCTTTAAATAGGACAAACAGAGAAGCTTCCCTGAAAAAAAAAGAAATTGAAGGACTCCCAGTGGAGGTTTGTAAGAGGTACAGCTGGACCAGCAGAAAGAATATTTCTTGGAGAGGGAACAGCAGAAGCAAAGCCCAGAGGATGAAACGTACCTGGAATTTTTGAGGAAAGCCAGGAGACCATTGTGTTGTGAGCGCAGTGAACGAGACATCTGAGAGCTAACATAGGACCAGAGCATGTAGGATTTTGCTAACCCTTTTATTGTTTTTGGCTTTTATTAGAATAAGATGGAAGCTACTGGAAGACTTTGAGAAGAGAAGAGGCTTAATCTGATTTATCTTTTAATAGAATCATCCTGGCTGCTATTTTGAGAGTAGACAAAAGGAAGGGATAGAATAAAATAAGAAGACTCCATTGCAAAAAACTTAAAACAACACATAGTGGCTTAGACCAGTGTTTTAGAAGTGTGGATGGGGAAAAGTAGTCCTATTTCAGACACGTTTGGGATATCTTTTGAACTTAGCACCGATGAGATCTGTTAACATACTTGATATGAGGTATGAGGGAAAGAGTGGCGGCAAGGTGAATCCAAATGTGTAGGCTTGTGGGGGGAAATAAAGGTAGGATGGAGGTGCCCTTACCTGAGGGAAAAAAAAAATTAGGAGGAGAAAATTGAAGTTTAGTTTTAGATATGCTAATTTTAAATCACCTATGAGCACTCTAAGTGGGTCTATCAAGTAAACAGTTGATTTAAGTACGGCTCTCATGCAGAAGTATAGACTAAAATAGACATTTGGCAATCCTAGGTGTAAAGATGATATTTAAAATCATAAGCTTGGAATAGAACTTGAAGGGAGGGAGTCTAATAGAAAATAAGGGATGTTCAAGATGTAAGCCATGGTGTACTGTATTATTACAAGGCTGGAAAAATAAGGAGAAACCCTCAACGTAGACTAAGAAAATGTAACCAATTAGGGAAGGAAGACTGGAGAGAATGATATTCTGGAAGCCAAGTGAAAACTGTATTTTAATTGAAAAGAAATATCAGATGGAGATGGTGTAAAGTCCTGACTGTAGCATTACTAAAATGTCTGATTTACACCACAATAAAGTAAGAAGCAATTATCCATTATATTTGAGTGTCCATTATGTGCACAGGGAAGATGGTGATTAAGGGGAAACCAACCAAACAACCAAACAATTTCCACAGATAAAACATTCTTCCTGCCTCTAGCTTTAAAGGCAGGAAGAGAGAATTACAAACACTGGTTGTAAGTCTCATAATAGATGACAAGAAACACTCTGTGGGAATATAGATAAGACAGAGATTAAATTTGATATGCAGTTTCAGGGGGAAAAGGTCATATTTGAGCTGGGTATTAAAGAATGACTGTTATTTCTTTGGGTAGGAAATAGGAAATAGGAATGGACAAATAATAATGACATTCCAGGCAGATAAGATTGCGTAAGCAATGCCACAAGGGCATTAAAAGTCAGAGCATGTTCAGGAATGAGTAATAAATTCATTTGATTAAAATAGAGTGTCCAAAGAATGAAGGGAATGAATAGGTAGATATACTTTTTTGCCTTTATGGAAAATCTTACTCAACAGTTCAGTAGAAAGAAAAGTTTGATAAAGGGAGATATTTATCCAAAACTAAATACTATGATTACTATATTTTTTTATTTTATGCTTTTAAGTGTATTTGTTTATTTTGAGAGAGAAAGAGGGAGAGGGAGAGAGAAAGAGAATGACCAGGGTGGGGCAGAGAGAGAGGGAGAGAGAGAATCCCATGCAGGCTTTGCCCTGACAGTGTGAAATCCTATGCAGAGCTCTATCTCGAATACTGTGAGATCATGACCTGAGCCAACCTGAGCTGAAATTGAGAGTTGATTGCTTATCCGACTGAGACATCCAGGTGCCCCCGATTACTATCATTTTTCAAAAAAGCCTTTTATAGTCTACCAAAAGTCTGTCAACCTAAAAAATAAAATAGTTATTTTACTAGCAAGATGAGATTATTCGGGACTACCAGAGAAATTGCGATTCAGGACAAGCAAATTATGGTGAACTACAGACAAGTCTGAAGAGACAATGGGACTATCAGCTTTAATTAGGCTTTAGGAGGAAATTGGGGAGGATTGTTTGGAACAAAAGTTCATTAGAGAGGAAGAAGTTTGAACTTGTAGTGGGTTCTCATTGGCTGCAAGTAGTGGTTTAGTATGTTGCTGCTGAGGGGGGAAGAGAACTTTCTTCTTTTTCTTAAAAGCAGGAGATAAAATTCCCATGTGAAAAATTTCCTCCCTTATCAAAATAACTTTCATCCTCCTATTTTTTTGCTGATTATGCAGGGCACAGGTAGTGGCACATACTAGAGAGCTCCCCAGCAGGACTTCCCATCTCCATGTTAAATGAGGGTCCTTTTGTGGTGCCTGGGTGGCTCAGTTGGATAAGCATCTGACTTCGGCTCAGGTCATGATCTCATGGTTTATGGGTTTGAGCCCCACATTGGGATCTGTGCTGACAGCTCAGAGTCTGGAACCTGCTTTGGATTCTGTGTCCCCTTCTCTCTCTGCCCCTCCCCCACTTGCGCGCGCTCTCTCTCTCTCTCAAAAATAAACAAACATTAAAAATAAAAAGACTGTAAATGAGGGTCCTTTTATTTATTCTTACAAACCTCAAGTCCAATATGTTGTAACATTAATACCTTCTTGGAAAATACATAGAAATATAAATTCTTCCCTGTAAGTTATTCTATTAGGTAGATTTTAATTCAAATAATGTTGCTTGGGCTATTTTCTAACTTAAGTGTAATGTTGTGTTTTAATTTTATCTCTTTCCTAGAAATGGTTCTCCGTATTGCAAGGCTGCAAGATCACGCAGAAAGAGTGGGACCAAATAAACTGGAACATCTGACACACTGAATGAATGTGAGTACAACATTAACAGCTTTTAAAAAGTGAGAAAGAAAAATTATCTTGTGACTTAAAGTGGCTTGGAGTCAATTGTGACTGAATGTGGATAACTGCTGGATCCTTGGGATGGGTGAGCTCTCCCTGGGGACAGTGGGGTTTGTGTGTGCACCTGTGACAGGACTTGATTTCTCCTCAAAGCACATGCATTGAATTTTTGTCTGGAATTACTTTGTCTCTCATATCTGCTCTGCTGCCAGTAAATCTTTGAAAGCCTGCTTTTTGACCACAGCTGTAATGTATTTCCACCTACTCTGCTCTCAGACTCCTACTCAACCCCCTATTTGCCCTTCTTTCATCTTTCTGTCAATGTGGTCCCCCGACACCATGATTAGTTTGTTTTTTGTTTTGTTCCCGTCCCTGAACCTGAAGTCAGCCAATTGTACTGGGGGTTCTCTCTTATCTTTCTGTTCTCTCCCAATCTTATCCCATGTTACACATACTTTGACAGTTACCAGGGTGATACTTATTTGTGTAGTTATTTGAGTATTTTATGTATTCATTTTATGTATTTTATGTATTTTATTTGAATATGTTATGTATTTTATGTATTAGATCTAATGCCCCATGCAGGCAAGAATCGTGCCTGTTTGCTGAAACATCATAGATACTCAACATTTCCATGCTGCCTGACCCTGCCTGGTCCTGAGTAGGATTTGACCACTTCACGTGTTCCCACACTTTCATAATTGTTCAAAATATCTGTTCTTCTGAAACTCATATCTTTCCTAGATTTGCTCAGTTTCAGATAAAAAAGCCTCTTGCTTTCTCGTAAAGATAAGGCTATCCAATGTGAACATCACTAAATTTTTCTTCACTGTACCTTAAAATATCTGTTTCTATCCTTACCGTATTTCTTGTTTCCCAATGTAACCTCCTACATTAGATTTTAATCCTAATGCTTTACATGTGTTATCAACTTTATTAAATCAGCTATTCCTCCCAGATTTGCATCTCTCCATTTTCCTGGTTCCTTCCACACAGACAAAAACCAACCATGCTTATGTTTCCCTTATCATGAAAAGATTCAACCATCTAAAACCAAATCAAACAAACCTCTTCCATCTCACTGTTCTCAGTTTTTCCCTCTAATCTAGCTCCTTTTATCCATTCAAACTTCTGTAAACAATGGCTGTTCTTTGCCCATCTGTGGTAAATTCCATAAGAGAAGGGGCTGCTTTTACTGTGTTGTGCAGCATATTTCTAGTATCTCGCACAGTATCTAAAATGGTCAGAACTCAAGAATTAAGTGAATTAATTTTAGCTACCATTTCACTTCCTACACTGGACCTGAGTGTTAAAATTTTGCTTTCAGGGTGGGGGGTGGCCCTGGGTGGCTCAGTCAGTTAAGCCTCCAACTCTTGATCTTGGCTCAGGTCATGATCTCATGGTTCATGAGTTCCAACCCCGCATTGGGCTCTGCACTGACTGTGGAGACTGCTTCGGTTTTGGTCTTCTCTCTCTCTCTCTCTCTCTCTCTCAAAAACAAAACAAAAAACTTAAAAATTGTGCTCCTAAGCACTGCTTAAATTACTCTCACCATAATAGTCCCCTTCTTTGTCATTCAATCCCTGGTCACATGCAAATACTTCTCTTATATACCATATCAAAATCTATCTTAGTGACTGTTAACTGTCTATGCCTCATCACTTCATCAGAGTCTTAGGAGGTCAGGACAAATAATTTGGTTATTTGTTTGGCCCCTGGGTCTCCTAACAAAAGGCTTGCCAGTCATTAATTATTAATGAGTTGAATTAACACTTTAACCCCTAAACGACCCTTTAACATTGTTCTGTTCACATTTAGTATTACATTTAATAAAATACTTTGACCCTGAAATAATAAAAGCATGAAATCGGATAATCTTTTAAAAACCATTTCAAATCATTAAAATAAAAATTTTTAAAAAACATGCAGAATGAATCATATATGTGCTTTGTATTGATGATCCCTGTATTTAAATAATTGAAATTATCCATATGTATGGTATGCACACATCTGCACACACATATACACATAAAAAGTATGGTTGTGACCACTTGATAAAAGAATAGCCATTGATCACATTATTTCTAAGAAAATAAAATCTTTTTCTGGGTCTTTTGAATTCACCCAGTAAATGCCCACAGGAGAACATAGAAAATCCTTAAGAAACTGTGTGAGGCATCTGAGCAAAGGCTTAGGAATTACTCCACGCTCACCTTCTCTGTGTTTTCATGTTTGCCTTTCCAAAATAGGTTCTCGTGTTTTTCCCTGTTTACTTCTCTTCTTCCTCTAACTTAAGTGGCTCAGCAGCCTGAGTTGAGTATATTTGTCCCAGGTCTAATCTTCCAAGACTCCCTTTTGGAATACTATTCCCAGTTTTACCCATAAGCTGTATGCAGTGAAATGGGTGGATTAAGCTTTCTCCGCCATACACCTTGCTCAGGCCTTAGGAGACCTTACAGTCTGTGGAAAGGCATCAGGCAAAACCAACGTGATTGTTTGGTAGCTTGTGGGCTAAATAATTTATTGTTTAATTAACTTTTCTGTTTTCTCATTAGTTGTAACTTTATATGAAGAGAAAAAGTTATTTAAGAAAAGTATGGTGGATTTAATTTGTCTTTCCCCCAGCAAAAAGTCTTGAATGTGGTGTATGTGCAATTAAAATTTGATTTCTATTGCTTGTGTGGTGCTCACTCATGTGATCACTGTTTTTCATAGGAGTGTCTGCAAAATCTACATAATTCCCAAGGAAATAACAGTTTAAAAATCTAAAATCTTTCACAATTAAGGGAAGTCCATAAAGACTTATTGATAATCACTTAATTTGGGAGGTCTCTCAGTTTCTAATTCTGGGACATGAATGGCTATAAGGTCTGTGCCTCTTCTGTAACTCTTTGGCATATGTGCTGGGCTAATCCCTGCAACCCTGTATGTGTAGGATAGATCACAGAAACTAACCAAGAATGACCTCCATTTATTCCCCGGCATCCATTTAGTTGTTCACTTGAGTATTCTTTGCTCATTTAATGCTGCCCTCTGCTCTGGAGGCTGACCTATAAAAGCTAGATCAATGGATTGTAGCTCCTTTGGCCAAAGGAGAGCACCAACAAGAGATAATAAAAAGGAAAAGTAAGGAGTACCTGGTGGCTCAGTCAGTTAAGCGTCCAACTCTTGATTTGGGCTTAGGTCATAATCTCATGATGGTGAAATCAAATGTGGAGCCTGCTTAAGTTTCTCTTTCTCCCTCTTCCTCTGCCTCTTCCCTCCTCATGCTCACTTCCATGGTCTGTCTCTTTCTCTCTCTCTCTCTAAAAAGAAAAAAAAAGGAAAAGTGAGATTAGGGGATTCACTCCCTTTCTGCATGTTTATCTAAGATAGCTGGATCCTTCAACCATAGATCTTCTATGGGTGAAACATGTGGACACTGTCTACGTCAACGTCTCTCCCAAACTACTCCCTTCTGACCTAGTGGTATTAATAGGTCAATTTGTCTTACTGCCTCAGAGCCCTGCACCCCAGTTCCTCTACACTCTGATTACCTCTTTGTAAATAGCCCCTTTTAAAATATATTCTCCACAGGGGCACCTGGGTGGCTCAGTCAGTTGAACGCCCTACTTCGGTTCATGTCATGATCTTGTAGTTCATGGTTCAAGCCCCGCATCGGGCTCTGTGCTGACAGCTCAGAGCCTGGAGCCTGCTTCGGATTCTGTGTCTCCTCTCTCTGCCCTTCCCCTACGCTCTCTCTCTCTCTCTCTCTCTCTCTCTCAAAAATAAATTAACATTAAAACAAAAAACTTTAAAATATATTCTCCACAAATCATCTTAATCTGAACGTGCCAGATATTTCCTACCAGGGCTCTGGTATAATGTCTGTCTTTTGAGATTAATTACTGTCATATTGACTATGCAAAATTATAATAGTAGGGAGCAACAAAGTAAGCATAAATATTTAGCTAATAGGCATGAACTACATGTTCATACAAAAAGAAGTCTTGGGAAAATACTGTATTAGCAATGTTCATCATTTCATTCTATACATTTGGATTGACTCCTGAAACACATTGTGAACTGATTATTAGACGATGGTACCATTTCCTGTGTACTTTCCCCCCGCCCCCCACAGATGGATAAGCATTGAATTTCGACCGAATTTATCAGGGTTACAAGTCAAACTTTCAACCATTTAATTTTTCCTTTTAGAAGGTGTTGGAAGGTAATTGACTGATACAGCCACTAGTTGAGCTCTTTTAGACCTTGATAAAGCCATCAGTTTGGTGTGGGTGCCCCTATTTAAAAAGAAAAACAAAAGTCTTAGCTATCTTCGAGTTGTTGGCAATCAACAAGTCAGAGATTTTCTTTTTTTTTTAATAATTTGCTTTTTAGTTTTTTGTATTTAAAAAATTTTTAATGTTTATTTTTTTTTTAATTTTTTTAACGTTTATTTATTCTTGAGACAGAGAGAGACAGAGCATGAACGGGGGAGGGGCAGAGAGAGAGGGAGACACAGAATCGGAAACAGGCTCCAGGCTCTGAGCCATCAGCCCAGAGTCCCACGCGGGGCTCGAACTCATGGACCGTGAGATCGCGACCTGAGCTGAAGTCGGACGCTTAACCGACTGAGCCACCCAGGCGCCCTTAATGTTTATTTTTTGAGAGACAGAGAGAGAGCGTGATCGGGGGAGGGTAGAGAGAGAGGGAGGCACAGAATCTGAAGCAGGCTGCAGGCTGTGAGCTGTCAGCACAGAGCCCCTTGCGGGGTTGGAACTCGTGGACTGGGAGATCATGACCTGAGCCCACCTTGGATGCTTAACCTACTGAGCTGCCCAGGCGCCCCTTACTTTTTGTGTTTTTAAAGAGGAGATGTCTCAAAGCAACAGAATTGGATCCTTTGCAGCTGAGAAGAACTCAGATGAGAAATAGGCCCTTTTATTCAAATACACAAATTACCCTCTGAACATTTTTTAATATTCGTCTTATAGGAGAGAGGCAGTTCTTGATATGAAACTTAGTACTGTATATAATCACCCACCAAAATATTTCCACAGCATTTGAGTGTTTGAAATTTAGTTCTGCTTTGAAATTATAAAAGAGATTATAGATCTGTTATGGAGAGTCTGAGAAATTGAGAGAAAAAAAAGTTCATAACTCTAAACTAGGAATATTATAACTTGTACATTTACATAAATTTTATATAGTTTTAATCTTAGTGTACTAACAATACTTGCATTATCTGAATTACTATATAGTTTTATAATAATTTTAGATATCTTTAAGAAACTTATCACAGATTAAGTGTTCAATAAGAGCTTTTATTTAATGAAACAGATACTTAGTGCATTTATAAAAAGAAAGACTGCTTCCATGATAATGGAATTCTCTGATGTGCACCTACTTCCGTATTGTGAATTAGCAAGTTCCCCACGTTTTAAGATATACATCTTGTTTTCAAAAATTTCCAGTTTTAAAACTGCAATACATCTTATAATAGTGTAAAATAGTTTACTTTTCAACATGTTTTTATTTTTTTTTGCTACATTAGATAGCAAGAGGTTTGTGATATATTAATATTTTAATTTCTGAGACTACAAGACATTGGTGAGTGAGTGTGATTGTGTGTGTGAGTGAGTGTGTGTATGTATGTGTGTGAGGTCAGACGTGGCAGTGAATGCTGATAGAGTATACTTCATCACTTACGTGCCGTCTATTTTAGAAAGTAAGTCGTTCTTATTTTAAACCATAAAAATTGCTACAGAAACCCCATAAAATTTAGATAGTGAAGTAAAAAGGGAAAATGGTTAATTTCGCTGCTTGAGTTACAGGGTTTACAAAATTTTCTTACTGCATTTTTCTCTCACACTTTTAAATGTTTGAAGTCATGTATGTTTTAAGTCTACTTATAAAGAAAAAAAAAGTGTTTACCTTTTTAAGTGTTTAAGGAAAAGTGTCTTCCTTAGGGACAAGTATTAAAAAGAAATGAAAAGATTTCCCTCTCTTGGAGAGAACATCTTTTTCTTAAACAACAACAAAAACTGAGTACCTACTGGTCTAACACACATACCTCTCCTCCCAGAAACTCGGGAGAAATCAAGTTGTGTGTGGAACACCAGAGAGCACTATAATGTGTCCAAAGGATGCCTCTGAGTACTGCCCACTGCAGGCAAAAGCATCAGTTAGTTATAATAGAAGTTACATTTTAATTAATATGCCCTTATCTTTTGATCCACTTTTAAAAATTTTTTAATGTTTATTTTTGAGAGAGAGAGAGAGAAAGAGAGAGAGAGACAGAGAGAGAGAGGGAGTGGGGGAGGGGCAGAGAGAGGGGGAGACAGAATCTAAAGCAGGCACCAGGCTCTGAGCTGTCAGTTCAGAGCCCAATGTGGGACTCGAACTCAGGAACCGTGAGATCATGACCTGAGCCAAAGTCAGACACTTAACCTACTGAACCACCCAGGTGCCCTGCTATTGATCTATTTTTTACTGTACTAAGAGACATTAATAACATGTTAGGAAAAATCACCCACCAAATGAGAATTTCCAAGGAGAAAAGGGCTAGGATCCATTCATTTCTAATTCACCATGTACAGAATTGACATATATACTTTGTATTCTTGATACTCTTGAAAGAACCTAGCATTTCTCTGTGTACTCAAGATCCCTTTGCTGGCAACCTAAAAAAAAATAGTCTGTGTTTTTTATTGGTGATGCAAATTTGATCAGCTATCAAGAAATACACATTTTCAAACCTCTGATTTCGAGGATATTCTTTAGTTGCCAGTGCCTGCTGTATTGTGGATATAAACTAAGTTTTAATTTTATCCAAACTTGCTCATTTTATTTACTTATTTTATTTCCTACACTAGCAATGCACAGTGATTTAAAAAAAATGAGTATATATAGAAGACTTTTAAGTTCCTTAATACTCAGGATACTCCCTTGCTAAACAAAACCTCCGTTATCACTGACCCATGTTCACTCAGGCATTTGTATCCAGCTTTATATTGTTACAAACAGGGCTGGAATAAACATGATCATAACTTTGGGTGCTATCGTTTACTATTTTAGTAGAATCAGTTCCTCCAAATAAAATATTGGAGTAACAAACACACATAATGTGAGTATTTTACATTCTTGTTAAAATCTCGAAAGTTTTTATCTTGAATTTAGGAGAATGATTCAGTATTTCTTAAATATTAAATAATCTGAGGAATGCCGTCTTAGTCCATTTAGCCTAAAGGCCAGAGATTGGATGGCTTTATCAACAAACATGTATTTTTCAGTTCTGGAGGCTGGGAAGTCCAAGATCAAGGATCCAGCAGATTCAGTGTCTGGTGGAGGACCCCTTCCTGGTCCTTAGACATTTGTCTTCTCTCTGTGTCCCTACATGGCTTACGGTGCCAGGAAGCTCATTGGGGGCTTACTCTTTTAAGGACACTAATCCCACTCATGAGGGCTTCACCCCTCATGACCTAATTAGGCACCCCCTCCACACACACACAAAACCTGTTCCAAATACTATTACAATGGAGATTAGGTTTCAACATATGAATTTTGGGGAGGGAAGCACCAGCATTTATTCTATAGCAGATGACATTGCTGTTCTATTATTTTTCTTTCTCTTTATCATTAATAAGCATTAATATTTTTCATACATTTCTTATCTATTTTTGTCCCTTTATTAGTTGCCCATTTCTGTTCTCATCTGGGTCACGTTTACAGAGGACAAACTAAGAGGAGAGAACATAATATATAATATAGAGGTTATAGGGAAGAAGCAAAGGTGGTGTTTTCCCCAGTAAGCATCACTGCCTGCTGGAAAGTAATCTCTCCCCCTGGAGACTTGTGATGAATTTGGCAGTTGTACTGAATGCCAAAGCAAACATGCAGTTTAGCAAAACTCTAGTCTAACTGGTTTTGGCATTTATGTTGATTAGAGGGAAAAAAAGTTAGGCTATGACTTTCTTTTTTTAACCACCTGTTAGCAGGTGGTATGAGTACTGTTAAAGGTAAAGGTTAGGATCCTTCTCCATTAAAGTAAGTGCCCAAAGGAAATCGGAAACATGTATTGACTATCTACAGTGTTTTAGGTAGTGGACTAAGAATTTAGTGGTGTTATATTTTGTTGTCAGTAGACTTGTAAATTTTCAGCATCCATTTTATTCATCTTCATTCTTCCAATGAATAGAATAATGCCTGGCATATCGTAGAAATTCAATAGATACATAAGTGTCTCCAGTGTATAGATAATAAAAACCAATTATCAGAGAGACTGAATAATTTCTAACATGGTCACACAGCTGGGAAGGATTCAATATCACTTTGTCCAGATGGAAACTCTGTGCTCTAAATATTTCATATAATATCTCTTCCTGACTTTCCTCCTGTTATACATTTTTTTTTGCAAGATAGGCTAAATTATACTATGAAACAAATTACCCAATGATATAAGTGGCTTAAAACAGGGAGGATTCCTTTTGTGCATACTGGGCACAAATACGGGTTAACACAGGACTCTGCTCCTCATTTTCTCTCCAGAATCCACGGTGAGGTAGTTGATACTCCCTGGACCATTTATGGTTACCAAGGCTAAGGAACAAAGAGTTTGGGGAATTTTGTCTTGGTTTGTTAAAGTTCCATCCAGAAATGGCATCTGCTCACATCTGGTCAAAGGAAGTAATTTAATTTCTGGAGTGTCATGAAACTTCATGGAGCCTTGAGGGTGGGAGAGTGCAATTGGGTGGGCCCAGGGCAATTATAAAGATACATAGAAGTGAAAGAGGAGATCAGGAAAAGCACATCAGAGAAAGAGGTGAAAAGATGGTGCACAGGAGAAAAACAAAAAGCTGAAAAGTTGTGGACAGCACCTCCTTCTTGTCACCAAATACCCAGATGTCTCTGTGCTGGTTAATTTTATGTGCCAGCTGGACTGGACCACAATACCTAGATATATGATCAAATATTATTCTGGATGTTTTTGTGAAGGTTATTTTCAGTTGAGATTGACATTTAAATCCTTGTACATTGAATAAAGCCTTTTACCCTCCATAATGTGGTTGGGACTCATCTAACCAGTCAAAGTCTTAACAGAACAAATACTTGACTTCCCCTTAGCAGGAAGGAATTCTGACTGCATTCTGTGTTTGTACGGGAACTGCAACTCTTGAATCTCCAACCTTCTCTCCCCTTCTCTCTCCCCGCCCCCGCCTCTCTCTCTCTACACACACACACTCACACACACCCATGCACAAGCAGAACAAATTCTTCATTTAAAAGAAATCATTTTTGAATAGGTAAAAGATAATATCCACAGGCATTAGTCCAACATCTGTTAGTCAGTGAAATCTTCAGACAGATAAAGTACCAAGGTTAATACAGAGAAGGATAAAATGTATATAGTCCAATAGGACCACAAATACATACATACACACATACATACTATATACCCTGTTGATTTTATTTCTCTAAAGAACCCTGATACAGACTCTTATTTCCATGTACAGGACATCTATTCCCCCTATAAGACACACTCAGAGGAGGCATACAGTTGCCGTGTCCAGCTCAGAGTCTCAGACCCTGAAAGAGACCCTCTAGTTTCTTAATTGGGTCTGGCATGGAACTTCTTAGCCTGGATATCTGTGAACCAAAAGGAAAATTGTGTGTTCCTCTTAAAGCTGATAGATAATAATCAAATATGGATGAGAATAAACACTTCCTGAGGATTAGGTATGTTTTCTGGTAAGGTGTAATTCTGCTCTATTGGAGGGTTTGGAGGGGTTGGGTCCTCTGTTTATGGATTCCCAGTCCTTATTGTTTTAGTTTATCCTTTTGGGAGACTCTTTTTTTTGGGGGGGGGGGGGGTGGAGAATACACTCTCTTAGGAAAGATGAGCAGCTTTTTTAACTTACCTTCTGCCCAAGGATCTTGTTAAAATTTTAAACATTTAGAACGTTTTTCCTCAAAACTTAGTTGACTCCCTATCTGTTTGACTCTGGTAGATTCCATGTGCTGTTAGCTACTCTAGTGGTATTTTTTTTAGGTCATATTTCCTAGTTTTTGCTGTATTTCTTTAGTTTCTGGTTCCAATTCTTTGTCTTTCTAGGCTGACTTATAGGCACCTAGGGAGATTCTTTTAGGTTTCATTGGGAGAACCACTCCCTCTGCCTCTTATTCTCTGGCAAATGTGTCTAACTGAAGTGAATTACATAATAGTTGAATCCTTACTCTGAGATGCCTTAATTGCTTCAGGGCTTTTAACAATGGGTGTGATGGTCACACTTTTGATTACTACAGTTTGAGTTTTACTGGACTTTGCCTCTGAAAGTATTATTTTATATTTCATTCTGCAAGTCCCTGAATTCATGGACTGTCTTTATTCTATTTAATTACTAATTACATGCTGGTTAATTATTTTCTGAGCCCATCTCTTTCTTTCCTAGCGCTTTGCCAAACACAGACAACACAAAAAATGAACATTCTACATTCTAATTTTGCCCTAGAGATATAAGTTTATTATTTCTGTGGAATGGTTCCCAAATTAGAAGAGATGACATCTTCACCAAACGCTTTGCCATTACATAAGACAGGTTACCATTTTCTTACTATAACACTTTACTCATTATTTACATCTCTTAAACAAAGTTCACACATTTTAGGTCTGGATGTGGCAGCATCCTACTTTTAGGTTTCAAGTTCTTTATAAATCTGAATAGAATGGTTTGGTAAAAACAACTGGCTAGGATAACAAAGGATTATTTTTTTCACTTACACTGTATATACATGGTAGTCTGCACTGTTCTATGTCATTCTTGCTTGTGGCTGAAGGCTGAGGGAAGTTTCATTTTTCTACTTTCATGGTTGCTGAAGAATATAAACAGGAACGTGGAAATTGCACACCGACTCTCAAATCCTCCACCCAAAAGTGACATGTGCCCTTTCTCCTGATGTGTTATTGAATAAAGCCATGTATGTGGCCGCACTTAACTCAAAGAGACAGAAAACTGCAATCCTGGCATATGTCTGGAAGGAAAACTAGAAATATTGAGTAAATAATATCAATGGTTGCTGTATTCTTGTACTCAAGCCTCCTTTATTTTTGAGAACACCAGACTCTAATCTCCAAAGAGGCAACATCATTTTTCTCCTGAAAATTAATGAACTTGAGAAATTGAATTTATGAAATTGAATTTTCTTAATAATTAATGAACTGCCAGGAATTGTCCTAAGGCACTAGCAATAAAGACCACATTCAGGACCTTTGTTATCCATTGGCTACTTTATTCTTCCTCTCTTGCAAACATATTCAAATGAGTTCTAAACACTGATCACACAACTCTACAAAACTAGTAGCTGTGGTTACAGAAATAGCTTATTCACTGTTAAGGCAGATGAGAAAAGTCAGTCATTTTCTGGGAGACAAATATATTTTCTGGGAAACAAATACACAGTTTAATAGGTTTTCATTAAAATGATATTCATTATCTCCCCAAATCTGACAACTTGTATGATGTGGTGTTGGGTGTGGGGAGAAAAAAAAAGAAAAAGAGAAGAAAGGAATGAAAAGACATGGAGAAAAAAACAAAAGAGGTTATTATTGTTCTTAAATTTTGAAACACGTGTATCTACCTTTTTTTCTTCTGAACTAAGAATACAATTACTTTGCAATATAATATACAAAACCAGTCTGCAAAGTATCTGATGACCGAGAGTATTCCTAAAGTTTGAACTTGTTGTCCCTAAGGAGATGTTGTGCCATTTGTCCTTAGGAAGCATGAAAGAGTGAGAGTACATAGGTTTGCATGGAGTAGCACAAAACAGTGGAGTCTAAGAATGCAATTCTGGCTTATAAAGAATCTATAACTTATTGAACTCTATCCCCTTCAGAGCATTGGTACTAATTTACAGGGATCCAGTCTGCATTAGTCATTTCATTGCTGAGGTAGCAAATTAGCACATATTTAGTGGCTTAAAATAACCAAGTGGGTATCTTATAATTCTGTATGATTGAAGTCTGACACGGGTCTCACTCAGCCAAAAACTAGGGTGTTAGGAAATGCATTTCATCTGTCCTGGAGGCTCTAGAGGAGGGTCTGTTTCCTTGCTAATTAAAATTAAGTTCCTTAAAGTTGTAGGGCTGAGATCCCTGTTTCCTTGCTGTCTGTCAGATGAAGTTCATTCTCAGCATCTGGAGGCCATTCACATTCCTTAGCTCATGACTTCCCCCATCTTTAAAGCTAGCAGTGGAAGAGTTAGTCTTCTCATCTCCCATATTTCTCCAACCCATTCTGTCTTTCTCTTCTGTTCCAAGGCCTCATTTTATTAGTTTGGGCCTCCATGGATAATCCAGGATAATCTCACCTCAAAATCCTTAACTTTAATCATATCTTCAGAACACCTTTTGCCATATAATGTGACATAAACACGATTCTGGAAATTAGGACATAGACATTTAGGGGAGGGGACACATTAGTCTGTCCACCACAAGGGTCTAAGTGTGATATTCATGTGTGGGCTTCTCTGAGATAAAGGAGTGAATTGATTCATCAGAGTTTCCTGTTAGAAGAAAACATGAGACTAGCCACTCAGAGTTGGAAAAAACAAAATATGGTTTATTCTATCAGCATGGGGAAAATAATCACATGCCTTCTTTACTACAAAAGTATAGAAAATTCATTATGCTTAGCCCAAAACTATTTTCTAGCTGAGGTCCCATAAACCAATGCCTAAAGGAATATACAACCAAGATGCTATCTTATTAGGAATGTTAAAGTGCTTGGAAATAATTATAAAAACAAAATGGTTTCATTTACTATCTTTACTATATTATGATTCTGAATGTATGATCATATCTGCTGAATATGTCCTACAAATATGACTACAAATATGGATGTTTGGTTAAACTGAGTGAGGTGGAGTTAATTAACCCGGAGAAGAGAAAAATTAAGGAGTATTTGAAACGTGTCTTTATTTTGATAAGGGAGTAGTATAGGAATGATAATTAGAAATGTACCATGATTTCTTGGGTGTTGAAGTGGTTCCAGTGAATGCTTGCTGCCAGGACACTGATTTCTGTTCAGCATAAGGAAAGACTTTCTAATAATCTGAGCAGTCTAAAAATGGATGGAAATACATCATGAGATTGTAACCTTCCTGTCATTAGAGGTCAATTAAGCACTGGCAGATGAGCCCTTAGCAGGGATATTATGGATAGATTTCAAGCACTAAAGAGATGGATTATATGCAATTTTTAGTAATGTAACCCTGGTTTCCTAATCAATTTTCCAATTCTTAGTCAGACGATATTTTTTTCTAGCTTTTCACGTTTCGTGAAAATGTAAATATTAAATCCTAAGTTATTTAAATTCTTTTTAACGTTTATTTATTTTTGAGACAGAGAGAGACAGAGCATGAACAGGGGAGGGGCAGAGAGAGAGGGAGACACAGAATCGGAAGCAGGCTCCAGACTCTGAACTGTCAGCACAGAGCCTAACGGACAGTGAGATTATGACCTAAACTGAGGCCAGGCACCTAACCGACTGGGCCACCCAGGCACCCTGGAAATGAACACTTACAATATTTGCCTACATAGCCTCTTTACTAGTCATCTTCACATTTATCTAAAGCACTTCCTTAGAAAACTCCTAAAGAAAAAGATTTTACACTAATATCTCAAAGTACCAAAAGGTTTTTTTGAAATGAACTTAAAATTTTCAAATAGTTTTAAATTTACAGAAAAGTTGCAGAAAATACAGAGGGGGTTCCCTTAGATCCTATGATCAGTATCCCTGTTAAGATCTTACATATAATACATTTGTTACAACTTTCTGACTCTGCATTTCTGTGACTGAAACTGACTAGTGCAACTTGGAGAAAGCCAGCACGTGGGGCCCAGCTATTCCCTCTCTGTGGGCTTGTGAATTAACAGCTAACTTCAAGAATCCTAAACTTTAATGAAGAAGTGAGAGTCCTGTGATTCAGAAATAAATCCCAAAGCAGCTGGAGATAGTTACCATTTTTATTTTGGACATATATTGTGGTAGACACATAGATATGGTGAAACACAATCAATTTCCCACTTTTCTTTGTAATAAAAGTAATTTAGGTAATGAGGAGGAATATTCCTGCTGAAGACAAGCAATTCCTTCTGTTGGGTTTAACTCACCACTGAGATGCCACAATGTGGCAAATCTGGATGAAAAAGAGACCTGTTCTGTAGTCTCACCTACCTCTGCCACCATTTAACATTTGGGGAAGCCACTTCATTTCTCTGAAACTCAGTTTCCCTGTCACACCCAAAGAGTTTCTGACAGTGCTAATGGCAAATCTGTTTAAGCCCGTCTCTTCTTCATATTAAAAGGTTAATAGAAGCAGAAAATGTGAGTTAAGAAGTCAAGATTCATGCAGAAATGGATCTGTAGGGAGGAATGCCATCTTCGGATGAGGCTGCTTACAAGGGAGCACAGTGTGTTTAGTGAATGCTCGGCAAATAAGGAGATCAGCAAAGCTGGTATAGATGGTTCTGCACAATATCACTGGTGTAAATTTCCCCACAAAGTAGAATACAGGCCAAAATCGTTCATTTCACAAATTAGATTTTCTTTCTTTTTTTTTTTTGAACGTTTGCTGAGATTTCTTTAATTGTATCTATGCCTTAATGCTAGCATTATATGCAGTTCTTCTTTGCCTTACAATGGGGTTATGTCCCAATAAATCTGTATTTTATTAAGTTTAAAATATCATAAATCAAAAATGAGTTTAGTAAAGCTAACCCACTGAACATCATAGATTAGCCTAGCCGACCTTAAATGTGCTTAGAGCATTTACATTAACCTATAGTTGGGCAAAATCATCTAATACAAAGCCTAGGAGGAAAGTGTTGCATACCTCATGTAACTTATTGAATCCTATACTGAAGGTGAAAAACAGATGGTTGTATGAGTACAGAATGGTTGTAAGTGTGTCAGTTGTTTATGCTCATGATTGTCCCCTGACTGGGAACTGTGGCTGCTGCCACTGATCAGCATCATGAGAGAGGATCATATTAGGTATCACCATTCCAGGAAAAGATCCAAATTCAAAATTCAAAGTATGGTTTTTAATGAATGTATATCGTTTTCACGCCATGGTAAAGTAAAAAAAAAAAATCCTAAGTCAGACCATTGTAAGTCAGGACCCATTTGTATGTTTTGCCAAACATCCTACCCTCTTTTTAAAACAGAACACACATGTGCACATGCATACACACACAGTAGAATTACTTTAAGTTTCAGTAATGCTTTGTGTATACCATTAACATGTACATTCTCACAATGAAAATTCAAAACAGCTTATTTTGCTTTATGGAACTAGAGTCGTGTGTCTCAGATATCACCTGTTCTTATGCACGAGCTCATTGGGAATTCTTACTGTAGGATAAAACTTTTCAAGGTATCCTCATCTACCAATCATACAAGATTAATGTGATATTCAAGTATTCAACATATTGATACTGAGTTATTTCTATGGCCAGGTATTGCCCTAGGCACGCAGAATCCAAAGCAGACATTATCCAAAGACATTGTTGCTATGCTCAATAAACAGAGATTGGATATACAAAATATGTCAAGCTCACAGTTTTTATTATTGCACTGGTATTAAATAATGTAAATATTGAACATGTACATCATATGTAACTGTGTGGTGAGGGCTTTGCACCTGTTACTCAAGCCTACTATCTTTCACAATTCCAAGGGGGCACTGCTTCTATATTATATAAATCATGACTGAATTGTGGAATATGGTGGTTCTGAATTATCTTGCTTAATTATCATGAAAATTAAATGGGTAGTTTTTGTTATTCCTTTTTCTAACAGGAGAACGGTGAGCCTCAAAACATTCGAATTACTTAACTATTCAGGGTATCTGGGTGGCTCAGTCAGTTAAGCGTGTGACTTCAGCTCAGGTCATGATCTCATTGTTCATGGGTTCAAGCCCCACAATGAGCCCTGCATCAACAATGAGGAGCCTGCTTGGAATTCTTTCTCTCTCCCTCTCTCTCTGCCTCTCCCTGACTCACACTTTCTTCTCTCTCTAAAAATAAGTAAATAAACTTAAAAAAAAAAAGCATTATTCAGTTACTAAATGGCAGAGCTTGGTTGAGATTTGGATCTGAATAATGCTAAAGCCTGAATAATTTTATTGTTCCATGAATAATGAAAAATGTTATAACACTCTCTGTGACACAGAATTAATAATTTAAGTACCCCAAGATTATTTTATTACAGTAAATCATACATTAGAGGCCACTTATATCATTTATCTTATGAGAATAATACCTTGCGTCTGTTCACAGCTCTAGGTATATGCAGTAACTGGAGGTCCGGTCACTTTTTTTTTAATGAGGAATTTGCACAGACTCAGAGGCAACGTAAAATGTTTCCTTAACCTTCTCCTTAGAGCTACCTGGGAAAGCCCTTAGGAATACTCTATATTAGTTACAAATACATATTTCTGTGTTTTTTTCTAGCCACACTGTGGACATTCAAAAAAAAAAAAAAACTGAGGACAGGTTTAGAGCTGTCACCATAAAAATTTTATAATTTAACAACTGAAAATTTCATCTCCTATTGAGTTTATAAAGACATATATATTAAGATTGATTTTTTTGTCTGAATCATTACACTCATCAATTATAAGTGTAGTTGCTTTCTTTTGTTTCTACTGCAATGAAAAAGTATTTTTTTGTGTTCACAGTAAAAGTTATGTAAATATATATTTGATGATAACATCAGCAGGGTGGATGGGTAAAGGTTAAAAGCAATTAAGATACATGAAAAATTTAAAGAAGTGGGTTTCAATGTCATAAATCATAATTTATGTTCTAGAATGGGAGATGGAGTACATATTGCCACTTGTGCTGTACCAACATTCTCAGATTTGCCCACCCACACAGTTTGCACCTTTGAATATACCCAAGATAGTTCATTAATTCTGTTTCTTTTTCAGGTTTAATATTTAATAGAAGCTGTGATATCTCAAAAAATAAAAGTTGGTACTCATGATGATTTCTGCAAGGAAAAATCACCTTTATTTAAATACAGATTAAACTAATGAATATGTGCTACTAGAATGGTAATATGGGTATTTAGCAGAGAGCAAAAGAACATCAGCTTAATGAGTCCAAAAGCTTTATTCCTTCTTTGACATAGTTGTGTTATTTTGCTTCATGACCATGGTTTTGCCTTTCTGTTACTTGCTTTGTCCGCTTTTTTACCCCAAAGGAAGCTCAGTACAAGTATTACAAATATTCTTTTTTTTTTTAATTTTTTTAACATTTATTTATTTTTGAGACAGAGAGAGACAGAGCATGAACAGGGGAGGGGCAGAGAGAGAGGGAGACACAGAATCTGAAACAGGCTCCAGGCTCTGAGCTGTCAGCACAGAGCCTGACGCAGGGCTCGAACTCACGGACCATGAGATCATGACCTGAGCCGAAGTCGGCCGCTTAACCGACTGAGCCACCCAGGTGCCCCACAAATATTCTTATTTGTATGAGCAAACTAGGCAAACGTTATTGGAAGAAACTCATTACCTCTCTTGGAAAACATCTCAAAAGATGTACCATATTGGGTCAGTATCTCTGTGATTCATTTGGTATTCAATTCCACTATGAAACAAACCATATGATACAGTACAAAAATATATTAGAAAATATTATACTTTTCCTCTAAAAGATTTAATTGAATTTTGTGTACTGCAGTTATCTAAATTCATCCAACATTGACTTTGATATACAGATTTCATGTCACTTTTTTTTTTTTAATTTTTTTTTTTCAACGTTTATTTATTTTTGGGACAGAGAGAGACAGAGCATGAACGGGGGAGGGGCAGAGAGAGAGGGAGACACAGAATCGGAAACAGGCTCCAGGCTCTGAGCCATCAGCCCAGAGCCCGACGCGGGGCTCGAACTCGCGGACCGCGAGATCGTGACCTGGCTGAAGTCGGACGCTTAACCGACTGCGCCACCCAGGCGCCCCATCATGTCACTCTTAACAACTACGCTTATATCCATGAATATGAATATCAACCAATTTTCCACCTTCAAATTAAGGTTGAGTGAGTGAATGTCTCAAATATTCATTGTGTTACTAGAGGGCATATATACATATATATATATATATATATTTTTTTTTTTTTTCTGAATTTTAATTAACATGGCTTATGAAAGCTTAGACTCACCCTTCCCTCAAAGGATTGCTTTGCTTTTTGGACCTCACCCTCAAATGGTAATAAGATTACCTTTTCCTTGAACTGCCTCACATGTTGTTAGTTGTGTATCCATAGCCAGATTATACACTTCTCAAATAATAGCTCTAGGCTTTTATTTATTCTCCTTTTGGAGCTCTTCCTGATTCCTAAGACTCTCCCCTTTCTCTTGTTTAATCCATTGAGGAAACTAGATGTTCAACATATATGTGCTGAATCAAATCATGTAATTTTATTATCTCCGGTAGCAAGCATGGCATTCTAGATCATATATAAGGGACACAATTCTTATTAACCAATGAGAGATGTTTCCTAAACCTACATGTGAGAATCTTATCCTCAGCAGAATTGCATCAATATTCCTATCGGATTGCATAAGCATTTTTTAAAAGGTCTTATTTTGATCCTTAGTGTGAGTGACTCACAGATAATCTGATTCCTGAATTTTAAAGTACAATTATAAAAGGAAAGAAATTTGAAAAAATGAAGGAAATTCCCCATGGTTACTTAAAATAAAAGATTCATAGTTGTCTATTATATTTTCTGATCATAATCAAAGCAGCCAGGTAGAGTGGAAAGAGAATATTTTCTGAGATCCTAAAAACTTGGCTTGTCATTCAAGTATTGACCTTCAATACTTCTGTGAATTCAAGCAAACCATTAACCTTTATGAGTTTCAGTTGTCTCCTTTGAGCAAATGGTATGATAATTATATCTGCCATGCAAAATGGTTCTGAAAATTAAAAAAAAAAAAACTATCATATGTAAAAGGACTGAAAAGAATGCCTCACAAAGACAGAAGGCCAAAAGGTATCAATTCCTAGACTTCTCTCTCTGCTGTACTTGCATAATTGACCAAGAAAGTACAGTAACTTATTAAAATAAGATACATCAGCCTAGTCTATACACTTCATTAATAGGAAAACAAACATTGTGCAACAAACATTTGAAGTTCCTGTGGACACTCTACCCTAAATGTATGGATTAAGCAATTAGAAAATTTTCATTATGTTAACTGCTTGGTTGCTGTGTTTTCCATTGCTTGTTTTTTGTTTTGTTTTGTTTTTAAATAGCCTTCTCCTTTTCACTATTTTCCCATCCTTTTCAATATATTTTCTTTGATTGTTATGTGAAAGTGAATTGTCAGCATCAAACATTATCTGTTGAAGTCCATACTAAGGTAAATTCCATGAAAGACAGCTATAATTCATCAACTTGGTTAAAACTGCAACCTAACATATAAACCAAATAGAATCTTACATACAGAAGGATTGATTCAGGGGTGCCTGGGTGGCTCAGCTGGTTAAGCCTCCAACTTCAGCTCAGGTCATGATATCACTGCTCTTGAGTTCAAGTCCTGTGTTGGGCTCTGTGCTGAAAGCATGGAGCCTGGAGCCTGCTTTGGATTCTGTGTCTTCCTCTCTCTCTCCCTCTCTCTCTCTCTCTGTCCCTTCCCTGCTCATGCTCTGCCTCTCTTGTTCTCGCTCTCAAATAAATAAATAAGTAAATAAATAAAACATAATAATGTTAAGATTCTAAGAAGGGTTGATTCAAAAGTGGATAATGTATAGGTGATCCAGAGTAGACAAAATTTACTTACTTAGGCAAGCAAGAAAGCATAATAAATTATTTTCAACCCCTAACCCCTAAGCTTCAATGCAGGTGTGACAGGGATATCCACATTAAAAGGTTATAATATAAATAAAAAGACATCTACAAAATCTTAGTTGTTCCACATGCTATCTCATTCTGCATTAACTGGTAATATAGTTATAATGTCAGGAGCAAAGTTACACTTCATTCTGCCTGTCTCACCTCTTAGTTGTATGTTCCCTAAAAGGCATGGATAATGTTCTTGTAATACCCAGCACAGTACTTTGCTAGGAGTTCAATAAATGTTTGTTGAATTGAATTACCACATTAACATGTAAATTGTCAAATTGCAGAGTTTACAGCCTGTAAATCTTATTTTAAAATCCAGGTTTACACAGATTTGCATATTATTTAGAAAATGAATAAATTAAGCCCAAATCAGTGTCTAATTTATATGCATTTCCACAAACTAATTTTAAATGCTTTGAAGTGTTACCACTGACCAACAAGTTGGATAGGACACCAAGATGACCTTACTCATTAGGGAACTGACAATTTTTAGAAGATTCCCTGGAAGTTTGTTTATTTACCAATCAATATTTTTTTCCAGATGAACTTTCTTTGGGGATTTTCATTTTTGGTTACTCGTTTACCACTTGTTGAGTCCTGTTGCTTTGTTGACTGAACGTGTTTAGTTTGACAGACGCTGCTAGATAGATACTTCTCCAATAAGTAAAGCTGATCAGGCCTTGTGGGTAAGTGATGATGAGTAACCAACACAGTTAAAGACTTACCTCTTTGCCAACCTGTTGTTTTATTAAATAATCCTGTTTCATTCAAGGAAGAGAACATGTTCTTGGCTTAGGCATTGCAATAGCATGTACCTTTTCTTTTTGAAAAGTTCATATAAACTTGTGATAGAGGTTACCCTCTTTATTTGTCAATTCAAAGAGAAATTGAATAGCTTACTCAAAATTTCCTCCATCCACCTTCCCATTGTTTTACTCACGTATGTAATTTCTGCAAATCTTCATGTTAAATCTCAGGGAAAAACATCCAATATGATGTTTATCAACTTAGAGTGCCTATTCAATAGGCAAAAAAAAAAAAAAAAAAAATCACCATTTCCTAATGCAGTGTCTCTAAATTGAAGTTCTATGCCTGATCAGGTAAAAAAAAAAAAAAAACAAAACAAAACAAAACAAAAAAACACCTATGTCTCCTATTTCCTATCACTGAATCCCAGCTTCCTGTGTCTGCTCAAGTAATTTTAAGTGAAAGATACTGGAATTATTTAACAAGATGAGATTTAGCAAGATGTTGTGGACAGAGTTTCCAAGGAAACAATGAAACGAAAGGGCAGTGAATCCTGATTTTAAAACAGATTCAACTTTTAAATGATTTAGAGAAGTAACTAATACTTATGAACTTAAAAAACAATTTTATATTATTTTTTAAATTTAAATCCAAGTTAGTTAACATACAGTGTAATAATTTCAGGAATAGTATTTAGTGATTCATCACTTACATATAGCACCCACTACTCATCCCGGCAAGTGTCCTCCTTAATGCCCCTCACCCTATTAGCCCATCCCCCTGCCCAACACCTCACCAGCAACCCTTTGTTTGTTCTCTGTATTTAATAGTTTCTTATAGTTTTTCTTTCTTGAACTTAATTATTTTTTTTAAGTAAAGTCCAATCAGTCAAGACATTGAATAACCTACTTCTGTTGGGGATAAAGATGTTCAGATGATGAAATCTTTGTCTTGTAGTTACCAAGCTTCATTCCGTGTTTTTATAATCACAGTACGGTTTTTACACTCTGCAATTATCTTTAATTGTAAGGATGCACAACCCCTTATTATGCTAAAAGGAAGGTAGTAGTTGTGCATATTAAAGAACCTGTGAACTCCATTAGCCCAATTTGATTTCTGAATGATTTTGACACTCTTCTGATGAGTAATTGCCATTTTGTTCCCTATGGTTGAGGAGTTTCTTAAGGAAAAAAAAATGGTGAGGATATCCTCTCAGCAACCGTCCTTATTATAGCATGGTTAGCAGCACTTCCATCTGATGATGACCTGGTTCTACATGTCCAGCTAGAGGGAAGGAACTCAGCACCGTAGATGCTAGTTATGTTGGCTGGAAGAAAAACAAGGAAGTTCTACAATGTTTCACTCAACCATAACTGTAGTTTTAGCAAATGACCTTAAACTGTTCGATAGAAGGTTTTCTTTAATTCTAAGGAGACAGTTAAGTTAGTAAGATAAGAGTCACTGATACATTGGCATACCTCTAACTTGTCAGTGTGGAACTCTCCCCTTCCCAACAACAACACCAACAACATACACATCATCACCACCATCACTAACCTGTCTAGCCTAAACTTTTGTATAGTGAAGCCTCATTATTCCAGATTAAGCTGAGACACACTTATTTTAGTAGAAAGGTATCTTTGTTTTCTTTGTTACTCTACTTCATTTATTGACATTAATCACCCCTTTCACTAGTGTTGCCATTGTCCAACATTTATCACTCTATTTACCCTATATCTTACGATGCTTCATATCATTATAAGGTATTAATATGCCTGTCACCCTTAATAAATTGTAAGCCCCCTGAAAGCAAGCATTAATAGTTTTTACCCTTTTTCATTACTTTCTCTGTTATACCTATCTTTCTATCTCCATATATCTATATATAACACATATGCACATTTCTAGATATTTGTGCACTCACACATGTATATATAGAGTATAAATAAAATCTGTGTGCATATTATATGTTGTACATATGTCAATTTTAAAATACACACACACAAACAGATTGTCTTTTTTGTATATTAGTCTATGAAAAGGCAGTAAAATCATTCCACTTGCCAGCACATTATCCTCATTTCAGTGAGAGTATTCTATCATATTATATTGTACGTTTTATACATATTTAAATTAACACTCTAACATAAGCAGCTGAATTCAATCCCTCCCCCTACTCTCCAAAAAAGAAAAAAATAAATTACTTGAATCAATTCAGTTTATAGGATATTTCAATATTGTTCAGTATTGTGTAGGATTGTCCCTACAAGATACTTGGGGAAGTAAGAATTGTATTGCTTCCTATCCAGTTTCCTCTCTGCTCACCTCTCCCTTTATGCAGACAGTAATTGAGTCTCTTGTTTCCTCCTCCTTCTTACAGTTAGGATTCACTTAGAGAGTTTACTTAGAGTACCCATTAGGCAGTGATTTTTTTAGGTCAGAGGAAACTGGCAGAGGTGTACTACATCTCTAACAAAACCTTTGAAAAATTTCATAGTAAGTAAGGGCACAATTTTGTTTTTACTGTATCAAAGCATTCTTATTTGGTTTTCATGGATGTTTAGAAATATCACATTTGAGTGCTAATGCTTCCTTAAGAAGGATGAAAAGCTGGAGTACCAATTTGTTTTTGCTAACATGCAGTCTACCTGGCCCTGAGATTTTACTCGTGGCCTTTGGAATTCTACTTTATTCTGTGAATTCCTTCACTTTAAGTGTACTTTATTGTATAGTTCATATTCGCAATTAAACATAAGAGTATGGCTTAGGCAAATGCATGTTTCATTGTCATTAATACATTTACACTAGTTTTTGGCTTCTGCGTATATAGGGATCATTAGACTTTTCTTATTAGAAGGAAAGATTTAGCCAGTTTGTGAAATTTGTACCACATTTCAATATCTTTGAGAATTTTTGCTTAAGAGACTACTTGTCATGAAAGAGAAATCTTATCAAAGAACTACACCACACCAAGTGACAAGCCCAGATGGTTTTATAGGGGAATTCTACAGAACTTTAAAATACCATACCATACCATACCATACCAAAGCTATGTACATTTTTACAGAATATAGAATGATATAACTTCCTAAATCTATGATGCAACAGTAACATTGATACTAAAGCCTTATAAAGATAGGGGAAAACCTGCAATTTAACTTCAGTTACAAATGTTTATGTAAAAATCTTAAAGAAAATAGTAGCAATAGTATTCAATACCCTATTAAGATAATTATACAAAATGACCCACTAAGTTTATTTCAGGAATGCAAGATATTCAGTATCAGAACATCTGTTAATATAATTCATCACAATAACAGATGAGGGGAAAAATCACATGAATGTTTTCATAAATATTGAAAAATTCTCCAAAAGAATTTAACACCTATTTCCCCAAAACACACTCAATAATAAAACAATGAATGGATACTTTCTTAACCCAATGAAATATGAATACCTCAATCCTAAAGCCATTAATTTCCTTATTGGGAAAATTCTGTAGGCATTCCCAGTAAACTCTGGACTTAGCCAGAGATACCTACTATTTCCACAAATATTTGACACTATAGGAGATATTAACCATTGGAATTAAGATAACACATGTAAAAGTGTAGAACTTAAAAAGAAGTAAAATTATTTTAAAATTATATGGTATACCTAGAAAATCCTGGAGAATTATTGAAAATAACTCAAAAAATATAATAATCCAATATAAGAATAATTCAATAAGATGTGAAATTAATGTACAAAGTCAATAGTCATTTGTGTCAATTAGCTATTGCTGCATAGAAAATCACCAAAAAAAAAAAATGTAGATGTGAATAAATGGGCAGACTTCTAGTATTCTTGGATAGGATTTCTCAAAAGGATATAAATTCTCCCTAAGTTAATATATAAACCAGTGATTTCAATAACAATATCAAGTATTTCATTGGGGCCAAATGAATCTATGCTAAAGCTCATACAGCAAAACAAATATGTATAGTATCTCGGAAAAATAAATGGAAAGGAGAGATGAAATAGACCCAAAATATATAATTTGCTTTTTACTTAAAGTGGCATCTCAAAACACTGAAAGGGAATTTTAAAAAGACCATGAGAGATTCTTAAAGGTAGAGAACAAACAGGGGTGATGGAGGTGGATGGGGAATGGGCTAGATGGTGATGGGTATTAAGTAGGGCACTTATGATGGGCACTGGGTGTTGTATGTAATTGATGAATCAGTGAATTGTACTTCTGAAAGCAATGTTGCATGTATGTTAACTAACTAAAATTTAAATTAAAATTTGGAAGAACAAAGAATAAACATGTGAACCTTCAAAAAACAACAACAACAACAACAAAAAAAACAATTAAGAAAAATAAACGTAAGCTTGCATTTACACCCATTCTCATATAGAAAAATTAACACCAGGGTTCCTGGGTGGTTCAGTCAGTTGAGAGTCTGAGTTTTGCTCAGGTCATGATCTCAGGGTTCATGAGTTTGAGCCCTGCGTTGGGCTTGCTGCTGTTAGTGCAGAGCCTGCTTCGGATCTTCTGTCCCTGTCTCTCTGACCCTCCTCCTGCTCATGCTCTCTGTCTCTCAAAAATAAATAAACATTAAAAAAAATAATTAACACCAAATGCATCGATGTGATGCATTACTTTTTTAAATCCATCACACAAATACTGGAAGCAAACATATTTGGATTCATTTGTAATTTGCCTGTAGACAAAGGCTTTTTAACTCTGACTGAAAATATTTTAAATTCATAAAGTTGCATAATATAAAGAAATTTTGTGTGACAAATATCAACAAATAAAAGTTAAAGGACCAATGATGAACATGAGGAAAATATTTGCAGATTATGTCACAGATAAAGGGCTAAAATCTCTTTAAATCACTGCTTTTTTTTTTTAAATAAGGAAGACCAAGCATCTATAAAATAGGCAAAGGCATAAATAGTCATTTGACATAGTAAAAGACATACAAAAGACTCTTAGATGAAAACATACTCAACTTTGTTCATAATAAGAAAAATATGAGTAAATAAAGACCTGAAGTGTATATTTTTCATGTTTGCAACTGGCAAAAATTTGAAAACTCAACAATCTGCTAATGTAGCTCTGAGAAAATAAGGCATCTCATATCTTTCTAGTGAGAATGTAAAATGATAACATCCACATGGGGAAGAGTTTGATAAAATCTTACCACATTCTGTATGCAGTTATTATTTGGCCCAACAGTCCTTCTTCTAAAAACTTACCCTGAATTATAACTTGAAATGTTGAGGGACACCTGGGTGGCTCGGTCGGTTAAGCATCCGACTTCAGCTCAGGTCATGATCTCAAGGTTTGTGAGTTCGAGCCTCAGGTGGGGCTCTGTGCTGGCCACTCAGAGCCTGGAGCCTGCTTTGGGTTCTGTGTCTTCCTTTCTCTCTGTCCCTCTCCTGCTCACATTCTGTCTCTCCCTCTCTCTCAAAAATAAATAAACATTAAAAACATAAATGAATAACCTGAAATGGTGAGAAACATATACATGAGTTTATTCATCACAGGATTTTGTAGAATAGCAAAATATTGAAACAACTTAAATGTACATTCAGTGGAGTCCTATGCAGTTGGTCCCTCCCTTGCCATAAAAGTATGGATAAATCTCCATTAGTATCAAATAGCAATTTCTAGTATATCTTCTTAAGTGACAAAGCAAAGTTCAAAAGATTATATATAGAAGATATCATACTTTACACATACAAATACATATATAATCCCACATTTATATATAATGCATATATATGAATACCTATACTGTATGCTATCTTTATATGGGCATGTATTATTCTGTTAAAAATAAGAATATTTGTATTTGCATATGTTTACAAACAGAAACTTAAAAAGAATATACCAGAAATGAGTGAAGTTTGTTATCTACACAAGATAGGTTGTTTTGAGATACAGGAATTAGAGAAGATGGGACTTCTCTCAATATATCTTTTTATAAAATTTTGCTTTTTGCTGAATGATAATTTTTGCTCATTCAAAAAATAAACAGTAGTGGGGAAAAGAAAACATTAAAATTGAAACAAATAAAAACCGAAGCCTAACTTTTATTCAAATATACAGCAAAAGGCTTAGTCTAAATGAATTTTGTACTTAACATTCTGTTGTGTACTTTCGTAGGATTATAATCTAAGGATAAAAAAGAAATGCACTTTACTTAGTGGGCCTGTTGTTGGTACTGAGTAGCTGTTTCAAAATATTTTTTATATATTGTAAGGTTGGTAAATATATTATCATTTGGGGAAAGAGAAATATAAATAGAAAATAGAGTAAAGTGGAGAAGAGATCCCTAAATTAGCATGAAATCATCCTCAGTCAATTAAGTGTCTCACATAGACTCAGGTCATGATCTCACAGTTCATGGTTTGAGGCCCACATAGGGCCTGCTGTCAGGGCAGAGCCCACTTAGGATCCTCTGTCCACCTCTCTTTTTGCCCCTCCTCACTCGTGCTCTCTTTCCTCTATCTCAAAAATAAATAAATACTAAAATAGCTATTATCCATTTATTTTTATTGGTGCAGGCGTATATCTTAAAATCAATGATACCCAGTAGCTATTAGCACATTGAGCACCAGGATCTTGGTGTCTAAGTATTGCTTCTTACTAGAAGGAACCCTGGTCTTAAGTGTTTCATTCCATGGCTAATTTGGGGACGTGCAGGTTGAGCCTGGACATCTTGATCCACAAGGTAAGGAAATGCTCAAAATCGATGGGCATATTTCAAAACAAGATAGAAAGTAACCTGAAGGTGTTTCAACTGGCCAAATTTAGGACAATTTATGCATCAAAATGAATAATGAAAATATATAATACAGAATCCATGAGTCAACATGGATCCTAATTTTTTTAAGTGAGGGTGAAGGGAGAAAACAGAAGAATGACATCTGATACTTTATGGACAAATTGAAAGAAATAGAAAGTCAAAATTTCACACCCATAATAGTCATAATTCAGGAAAGAATTACCATTGGATACTAAAATCATGGAGCAAAAGATTATTGGGCCACAGGATATTCATACAATCTCTAAGTATTCCCCCATTAACATACAATTTAATTCTTATCTACAAAGGGAAGGAAATATCTTTACAAGGGAAATTTGGGAACCATACTTAAACCAAATAATCAAACATCACCAGTAATGTGACAAATAACCATCTCGTTCTTTAGTCCATTAATGTCTCCTGATCTTAAATTCTGTTTCCATCTTTTTCCTATAGTAGTGATTTTATTCCTAAGAATAAGCCCTCACGAATTCATCACTTGATCCTCTCGAAGAGAAAACTGCTATGTGTGCTGAGTCGCCTGGGTGGCTCAGTCAGTTAATCCTTTGACTTTGGCTCAGGTCATGATCTCACAGTTTGTGGGGTTGAGCCCTGCACTGGGCTCACTGCTGTCAGCAAAAAGCCCGCTTCAGATCCTCTGTTTCTCCCTTCTCTCTTAGCCCCTCCTCCACTCATGCTTTTTTTTCTTCTCTCTCTCTCTCTCTCTCTCTCTCTCTCTCTCTCTAAGATAAACATTAAAAAAAAACCCACTATGTATGCAATCACTATGTAGTCTTCTTATGCCTCTATTACTTATACCTCTCCTACTCACAAAAACTTTTCATTAAGAGGCACCTGGGTGGCTCAGTCTGTTGAGTGTCTGACTTCAGCTCAGGTCATGATTTCACGGTTCCAGCCCTGCCCTGGGCTCTGTGCTGACAGCTCAGAGCCTGGATCCGGCTTGGGATTCTGTGTCTCCCTCTCTTTCTGCCCGTCCCCCACTCATGCTCTGTCTCTTTCTCTCTCTCAAACATAAACATTGAAAAATTAAAAAAAAATACTTTTTATTAATAAACAGTTCTATAAATAACACAAGTCTTTGTTGAGAAGAACCAAATTTATCTATCATAATCAGAATTAGAATTATGCTTGCTGTTTTAAAAAATAGACACAAAATTCCTTGTTTCAACAAGACAGTTTGTCTCTCAAGAAATCATCCGTTGTAGGTTTTCGTGCTGAGACCTCATAGACACATAGTTTCACCTATTTTTAGCTAATGTCATGAAGAGGGGCACAGAGGATCATGTCATGAAGGATTTTATGGGCCAGGCATCATAACAAACTGGCAAAAACTTAGTCACATGGCCATTCCTAGTACAAGGGATGTAGACAGAATGCAATGTAAATGCACAGCCAAAGGAAAAGAGAATGATTTAAGGGTATATCTAGTAGTTGTTTGGCTTTTGAAATGGCTCCATCCATGTTCTGTAACGAGAATTCTATATATTTGATTATATGTGATTAAATGCAATAAACCATAAAGAATACAGAGTTTGTTCTGTTATTCATCTTCAGAAACTTCTTAAAAAGAATTCAGTTCTTAATCTCAATACGTGTATTTAAGGAAACAGGATAAGTTGGTTCTGAAACCACTTCTGTGGGCGCCATATGGTTCTTGTGCAGCAATGGCAGGTCTGTGCGTACAGTGCCGCTGTTTGAAGCCCCTCATTGTTGAATTTTTAAAAATGTGGTGCAACTGGGATTGGTAGATAGTCAAATACATTTTTTTAACTTATTTATTTTTGAGAAAGAGAGAGAAGGAAAGAGAAAGAATCCCAAGCAGACTCTGCCCTGTCAACATGGAGCCTGATGTGGGGCTCCAACGTAAGAACCGTGAGGTCATGGCCTGAGACAAAATCAAGAGTTGGGCGCTTAACTGACTGAGCCACCTGGGTGTCCCTAAACATATTTTTTAAATCAAATTAAGCATGGAATTACTAAAGCTGATAAAATTCATACTGTAAACATTTTATATTAATTTTGAACTCAATAATAAACATTACCTTGCCAGTTTTGCAATACAAGGCCAAAGTCTGTCTAATGGAATGCTAAGTTTTCTAATATTTGTAAACCAGACCTCACAATGTATCTATAGTTTTGACTTTGTTTTTTTTTTTTTTGCAGTTTTGTTTCTTTTGTGTGTGTGAAGCACAAACTCAAAGCCATTTGATATGCAATCTGAAATTAGATTCCTTTTATATTTTTCTCATTTTATCAGTCTTGCACACAACTAATTTTCAGCAAACATTTTACTACTTCTCCTTACTGAGTGTTTTCAGAAATGTCAATGTCAGTTTTGTAGAAAAAATTCTTTGTGTTGTAGACATAATTTCATAAGTTTATAAAATATTTAATTAAATCAATTATAATAATGAAGGCAAAACTGCATAAAACTTTTGGAATCATTATTTCTTGCTCAGCACACAAATCAGCTGGGGGAGCAGAAGAGTAAAATCTGCCATAGACTTACCTGTTAGTTATGATTGGTCAACAAACTGTGGATATCAAAAGCAGTAGGTTTTAGAGAGAAATCAGGGAGCTTTGATTAATCTGTCTAGGTCAATTAAATGCAGGTGAGCTAAGAGAGCTTACATTGTAATTCATCTACTTTGCCTCTTTACCAACAGTAATACCTGCATACTGTTATTTTTCCATCTCCAGAAGTGTTTCCTCAAAAAAATAAGCTTTATTATATTAATGTCTGAATATGGGGTAAGGTGTTAGTTATTTTGGAGGGGAAAAATCACTTCTTAAAGACGTCTAGAAGTAAATTCTTGATTTACAAAATTTCTTGGCTCTTTCTGTGAATTTAACATTTTCTCCCTGCAATGGTAGGTTGGATATTTGCTGTTTAATTACTGAATGCCTGCTATCATTTGGATTAGAATTTATGATGAATTAGTTAATGGACTGGGTCATTATTACGCATTTCATGGCTTGGTTTCTTCAAGTCATGGTTCAATTAATTCTTCATGATTTTGTCTAGGGTTTCTGAATTCCAGGGAAACCACTCCCTATGCTTGTCAAAGTCAACACTTGATCCTCCTTTTCCTAAACAGATTTGGAATTAAAAATGTGCATGCCATGCGACTTTGCTTTATTATGTTTTTCTTTTGAACTCAAACAACAGTTGTCAGAATACTGAGCATCATTCTTCAGCATCTCAATGTATTTCAAGTATTGCTTCGGAATAACCTAGGTAGAGGAGAAACATTGATCAAACAAAATTAAAAATTCAAATCTGGACACTAGATAGGCCTCCCCAGATACCCCCTTTTCTCATAAATACACATAATTTAGACTGTAGAAATTTTCCGTATTAGAAATTTCCTCTTACCTTTCTAGATCCATAATTGTGGTTTCTCTTCCCTCATTATAATCATAGTACTTTATATGTTTGCTTTTCCTTTATTAAGCCATTAAGAATTTTTCTTTGGAATAACGTGTATTTATTCCACTTCTGTGATCTCAGTGAAGTCAGTGGTGTGATTTATATACATCTCCCTCACAGTGCCTATCGCAATGCCCCATAAAGTATAAGTGAATGAGCATACACATGTAAAAGTCTTCTTAAGTATGCTAGTGATTATTCCTTTGATATTTTAAGGTAACATATTTTTCTTCTTTCACAGTGTATAGTATTTTTGTTTTGCTCTATGCATGTTATGTACCTAAGTGTGTGTATAGATCTATATACACATATACACATATAATTTTGCTCATGCTGTCTCTCTCTCTCTCTCTCTCTCTCTCTCTCTCTCTCTCTATATATATATATATATATATATATATGGACAAAGGAGGAAAATATCATGATTTAGAGCCCACAGACACCAGCTTTCTTTAAATTACAGTATGTTTTAAAATAGTTTTAAAAATATGGGTATTTTCAAATTGTTTGTATAGACTCTACTTTCTATCATTTGCCATAATCTTAAGCTACCTGATATTTGTAAAAGGCCTTAAATATATTAACATACAATCCACTAGATTTGAGGTGCACTTGTACTAATTGGAACTAAGGTTCATCAGTGTGAAGGCGTGATTTTCCTCTCTCATAAAGAGCTCAAGGAAATCTTGAAATGATATATTTCAAGGTAATGCCATGAGTGTTTCCTTTCTGCTTAGAATGGCTATTTATAGGTGGTTCAATTAATTCCTAGAGTGTGCAGGGCAAAGAATCCCTTTATCCTGTCATCCTATAGAGCTAAGGGTATGGTCTGTGCTGAGCTAGAGCAAACTTTAAAGCTGATCAAACTTCTAAGCAAAATCCTATATTATGATTAGTGATGGACCCAATCCTGTGAAGTGAATAGAGGTGAAGGAATCACAAAAGGTTCCAAGGTTGGAGTTGGATGAAAGAATCCAAAGGATGAACTGTGTATCTAAGCCTTATCTAAACCCCCTTGGTGGCTGGAATTGGGTCTGAAATCTTGTTAAGACACACCTTCTCTGGAGATTTTATGCCTTTTCTCATTTTAGTCAGGTCAGATGAGCCGAGAGCACAGTTTTTTGATTCAAAAGCACCAAGGGAAATGTGACTGAAATTGCAGAGGCAGCTTCCAGGATTGGGGAGCAGGGTTCAGATGTCAGGACCACTTCAAAGCCTATGGGACTATTTGGACCTAATTATTAGCAGATAGCAATATATAAAAATCATTTTGTAAGCTATAAAGTCAGTTATATGTACTTATAACGGAGAAGGCTACAGAGAGTAGCCAATGGCCAGATGAATGTCGCTTTTACAGAACAGAGAAGGGAATAAAAGAGATGGAAAGCAGTTTTTACTGGTTTGGGCTCAGAGAAAAAAAAAAAATAAGTGTATGTTTTGCAAAGTTGTGTGTTTTTGCGTATTTTTATTTCTAAATATCTTTAATTTGTTTTTATTTATTTTTGAGAGACAGAGAGAGAGAGGGAGAGACAGAGCATGGGTGGGGGAGTGGCAGAGAGAGAGGGAAGCACAGAATCTGAAACAGGCTCCAGGTTATAAGCTGTCAGCACAGAGCCCTATGCAGAGCTCGAACTCATGAACTGAGAGATCATGAGGAGAGCCAAAGACTGACGCTTAACCAACTGAGTGATCCAGGCACCCGATAAATATCTTTAAAATTAGGGGAATCTAGCATTGATTTTGTCAAACCCAGAAGATGTTTCCCTGGAATTCAAAAGTTCTGGGGCTGCTACAGTTACTTTTTTCAAGTTTATCTAGGAGGGCTTTCCACTATGAATGAGGGTGGGTAACATTCACTGTTATTATGTTGTCTCCGGTTAACAATTCAATGTGTGTGTGTTTTGTTTCCTATAGTGTTCATAAAATTTAGGGAGGGTGATCTTTTGATCTGTTTTATTATATTAAAATATACAGACTTCAGAAGTTTCCATAACTCAAATTTGAAATAATGACTCCTACACCCAATTTTAAGGTGTAAGTATGCCAACAGTAAAGTTTTATGTTTCGTTAAAAACAGATTCAACAATTCTCACAAGTTTTCAATTCAACATTTTTTCTTGGATAATTATTTCCACCAAAAATCTCTGCTAAGTACTTTAGAGACACAAAGGTGATCAAGACATAAATCCTGCAACAAGAATATCAGAAAACAGTTATCTAGTCAATTGACAAATATTTATGAAGATTCTAACATTGTAAAATAACTAATATGACCCAGAGAGACAATGATGAACAAGATGGGCAAGATACCTATTCTTACAGAGCTTACTTTCTAATGGATGGCTCAGATGAAAACATCGTGATTATGCATAGCAGGGTATAACACATATTAGGTTGAGAAAGGATCATATCTTATCTCAAGGGAGTTACATGAAAAAATTGAAAGATTAGTGCTGGGTCTTGAGGTATGGGTGGACTGTGGTTGGGTTTAGAGAAGGGACAGTCTCCAGAAATAGCCATTGGCAGATATTGTAAAGTAAGTTAACATATTTTCTTTTTCGGTTGGAGAGAGAGCTTGAGTATCAGTAAGGTAAAGAGTTTAAGGAATTTGTATATAATTGTGTTGTTGGGAAATATTAAAATTCTGGGATGCAGGAAGTGCCCGGATCAGAGCTGAGCACTGGAAAGTTTCTAACGAAATCCTATAATCAAATTGTGACTGTTTTATGGATTTATTTCTTGTTTTTTTTTTTCCATTCAGGGAAAGTAAATAATACATGGTCACTAATATCTCTGTAAAATGATAGTACTGCACCTGTAATAGATTAATCCAGAGTGTAGCCTGTCCATAGTTCTAACGAGCCTCCTAAGAAGACTACACCATAAGATACCTCAGAAATCAGTGAAATAAGCCTTTCCTTGTTGGTTTCTTTAAAATTGATGAACCTTTGGGGCGCCTGTGTGGCTCAGTCGGTTAAGCGTCCGACTTCAGCCAGGTCACGATCTCGTGGTCCGTGAGTTCGAGCCCCGCGTCGGGCTCTGGGCTGATGGCTCAGAGCCTGGAACCTGCTTCAGATTCTGTGTCTCCCTCTCTCTCTGCCCCTCCCCCGTTCATGCTCTGTCTCTCTCTGTCTCAAAAATAAATAAACATTAAAAAATTAAGAAATAATAATAAATCAATAAAATTGATGAATCTTTAATGAGAAGATGCTAATTTGAGGGAAAATTTATAATTTATTTAAATCAATTTATTAGTTACCAAAGAGTTTTAGAAATATTTATCTAAATCTTTTCCATCTTTGGAAAGACTATAAAAACTATAAACTGAATTTGAGGTGAAATTATAGATTGTGAATCGAAAGCATCTAACAGTTTTAGCCCTAGAGAAATTGGTAAAGAAAAAAATGATTTGGCATGCATCTATGAATTCAACTAATCAATTAAACTAACTATAATTTGCAAATGTTTTCATGGATATTAATGGGTCAGATAATGTGCAGATTTGTGATCTTAAGGTTCACTCAAAACTATATGTATATTCCCTGAAAATTCATGATGTATGTTTTGATATTATTATCAGGAATCAACAAAGCTTGAATTCCCATGCTTACATATGCAAACCAGTAGGTAGAAGATGCTTGTGTGTGTCACAATATATAACTAAAATACATTTTTTTTGTATTTTAGTTACAAATCTTTTGTGAATTAACAATACCTTCAAATCTGAAATCGTATAGATTATAGCCTTTGGACACTGTGACATTGTTTATTGGCCATAAATTGGTACACTTGCAATAGACTCAGCTGAAAGATTGTGTAAAACCAGATGTTATTTACCCCTAAGTGTGCCCCTGAGTAAAACCAATCTAGTTAATCTAATATCAGAGACATAGATCTCTAAATATACAAGTAATAACTCCAGGGTTATATTGAAATGTTTCCTTACATTTGTTCCCACTATGTCCCTTATGGTTGTGGCAGCTTGAGACTTCAAGAAGAAAATTTGCTGTAGAGTTGAATTGACAGAGGTTCAAATCCTTGTAACGGTTTGATCTTGTGCATGTTTCTGAATTTCTCTGAGCATTCTTGTCATTACTTTAAAAATTAAGACTAAGATACCTATGGTAATTTTGAGGGTTAAGTGTTATAATAAGAAAAGAATCTAGTTTGCAGTTCCTTACAAGCTTGGTAGATGTTGGGCATTCCATTTTATAATTCCACTTCATGACAAGCTATCCCCACTCCATTAAGTGGACAGTCTTACTAAGAGAAAGGCTATTCTAAATTTTTTATCCAAGTTACTAGGTTACTAGGACATATTAATTACTCAGAGTGTATACAGTAGTGTGTGTGTTTTCTTTTTCTAATTTTAATATGACATAAATATATATATATATATATTTTAAACTAAGCTCTTTGATATGATCTTGTTTGAAATTTAAATACTTAGAAGAACCGTGATTTTGATGATTTTGACAGTACACGGATTGGTGTGTGGTGTTTAGAATAAGAACCTAGATATTTAAACTACCGCCTGATCATAAATTGAGGAAGTATGAGACATACAGCATATCTATGTTCTGTTAGACTTTTTCATATACACTGATTGCAAGCCAGATGCTATATAAACACAATATTACTTTACTCATTTAATCTGTGCAACCACTCTATGAAATAGGTATTATATCCTTTTGGCAAACAAATTTGTTGACATCCAGAGAACCTGAGTAACTTGTCTAAGGTTAAACAAATAGTAAGTAGTGATGTGAAGTCAAACAGATTGACCCAGTTTTACTTTTGGAGGATTAGCATAGGAATGCTTGAATGCAGAACACCCAAAAAAGATAATGGCCAGATTTTTGATTCATGTTAACTTGAAGCTCACATAGTCTGCATTATATAACACTTTTTATTTTTCAAACCACATATGATTCAAAATAATGTATTTCATGTGTGTTCATCTTTCTTACATTGCAAAGTACTCTGGATTTTATCCTTCTAATTTTATTTTCATAAGGAATACGGTTAGTGGTATCAGATATACATATAAATGACAACAATAAAACAAAAAAAAACCCCACAGGATGTCACATACACTCACACAACAGCTCATAGGAAACAGCTCATATTTTTGTATGTGTACTTGCAGATAAATACATACACACAGATGCACACACACAAGTAGGTATGTTATTCATAAAAATAGAAGAATACCATAATAGTACTTTGCAACCTTTAATTCACATTAAATAGTATATAATGTATTATAAGCCTCTTTCCTTAACGAGGAATTTCCTTTCACAAAACAGCTTTGTTTTAATAATGTTGTAGTTTGCATATGGATGTTCTAGAACATACCTTACCCTTTTCTTGAGCATTTAGATTTAATGCTGCAGTGAACATGTTTTAATGAAATCTTTGTGAATATTCTAAATTATTTCACTAGTATATGTTTCTACAAGGAGAATAGTTGGTTTTGAGGTACACTAAGTTTTACAGCTTCTGATAGTTATTGCCAAATTGCCCACCAGGAAGGTAGTGCTCTCTATAAGCGAATGTTTGGTAACTTTATTAATAATGGTTCATTGCCTTAAATAAAGATATTTAACATGTTAATTTAGTCCAAAATTCCTGAAGGGGAAAAAAATAAAGGCAGATAAGCGTTTTGGTGTGAAATTGCTCTGTGGGACCATTGCTACCTTCATAAACATTTGAAAGTCATAAATGTACACACAATAGCCTTCAAATAGCTGGAGAAAATATTTCATTATAAACGTTCACCATAGCATGCCCTAAAAGTTTGAGATTTGGTTAATCAGAAGAAATTTACATATTTTAATGAAATTAGCATATGGTTTTATCACCTTGAAATAAAAGAACTTTTTCCAATTCTTTTTATGAGAAAGTTGATGTTGTGGATACGCTACTTAGTTTCCTTGAGGGAACAACATTTCCAAATAAGTGAAAATTGTTTTTCAGCAAAGAACCGCTTCCAAGTTGGTTAAAACTGGTTCGACATTCTACTTTAATCTTACATTAAATGCAGATGTGGAAAAATGTAATATATTTTTAATCTTTAGACATCCACATGCAATAGATTGTGTACTGTCATTCAGATAAAAATTTTAATTAATTATATATATATGTGTGTATATGTATATATATGAGTGTATATATATATTTATATTATATATTTTTTTTTTAAAGAGAGAGAAAAAGAGAGAGAGCGCATGAGTAGGGGAGAGGGGCAGAGAGACAGAGAGAGACCAAGAATCCTAAGCAGACTCCACTCTCAGTGCAGAGCCTTATGCAGGGCTGGGTCCCCCGACCGTGGGATCAAGACCTGAGCCAAAATGGAAAGTCAGATGCTCAACTCACTGAACCACCCAGACACCCCCAAATTTAGTTACTTTAAAAATATGCTTTCTACTTATGGAAACAAATAAGTACTTAGAAGACAAAACACAAATCAATAAAGCTCACACAATCCAACATAAAATACAAATTTTAATGTAGATTATCATTGATAACCTTCATTTATGTATGTGTCTATGTGTGAGAATGAAAACCTTAAAATTCATAGTCACCTCTATTTTATGAATTCATGAATACATGTGTTTGTAATGTTTCAGAACTATAGAATTTTCACAAGTTGTCTGTCCTTTTAGTTAGTCAAATGACAGAACCTAGTAATGAAATGACATTTGTGTTGGTTTGAAATCCACTGGTGGCTCTGTGAAATTGGTTTTGATTACTAGTACCAAGGTCTAATTCTTTGTAAAAATATATATTTCCTTTAAAGATAACATCTAAAATTTAAATGTTAAAATAAAGGAGAAACATGGGAAAACAAGTTTAATAAATAATTTTCATTATAATGATAATCAATTTTCTAGTCAGTACCTTAATAAAGAACCATAAGGAGAGAGGATGCAAACACAGCTATAAAAATGGGCACAACATTATTAATATTCCTAAAGAATTGGCAAAGGTGTCGTTATTAGTTCAAACTTTGCATGTACTCTGGTAGTGCTTTGCATACAGAAAATAGATGTTACATAAAGCACACCTTGGGGAGGCAGTAGACTTATCTTTTAATTCCTGTTGCAACTAAACATCAAACTCTATAAGCTTAGCAATCCATGAGTCACTCTAGTCTGGGTGATGCTTCCAGTAACAATTGCACGATCTCAGTGTTTTTAAACAAACTAAGTTTATTTTTTTCCCTGCAAGTTCAAAGTGGGTCATCAAGATTTCTGCTCCACATCTTATTCAAATACTCAGTATTTTTTGTAAACTAAAGTTAGATCTAAAAAGTTGATTATATTCGGGTTTAATAGCTGAGCAAAAACATATTTTGTAGGTGGTGTTATATAATTCCTGTTTCAGCATATCAGGAAGCACATGTGATCATCCTATTTTAGGTGATGCTAAGTTTGATCAGTAGGGTCAACAAAGAGAGTCTGACCTTGCTGTTTTTCCAAATGGATTTAGAGTCCACTGATGATTGTTGTCTGAATCAATTATATCATTTTGGTTTGTGAAATGGTAATTTTTCTAATTCTGTTATTCTGTAATTATTGGCTGGAAGACTTCTATGGAGAAGGACTTCTCAACAACTAGGGCTCCCCCTGCCATATTTATTGAGATATAAAGGACACATAACATTGTGTAAGTTTAAGATGTACAGCATGATGACTGGATACATGTGTCCACATAAGTGGATAAAGAAGATGTGACATATATACATACACACTTACATAGACACACAATGAGATATTTTTCAGCCATGAAAAAGAAGTAAATTGTGTGATTTGTGACAACATGGATGGACCTTGAGAGTATTATGCTAAGTGAAATAAGTCAGAGAAAGACAAATATGATACGATCTCACTTACGTGTGGAATTAAAAAAAAGCCAGATTCAGACAGTACAATGGTGGTTTCCAGGGGCTGGAAAATGGAGGAAAACAGGAGATGTTGATTAAATGGTACAAACTTGTAGCTATGAGGTGAGTGAGTTTTGGGTATCTAATGTATAGCATGTTTACTATGGCTAACAATATCATATTGTATACTTGAAAGTTGCTAAGAAAGTAGATCTTAAATGTTCTCAACACACACACACACACACACACACACACACATGCACACGTGAACACGCACCCACACACACAACATGTAATTATGTGAGGCGATGGAATTGTTACCTAACTAGGACTCTTTAATTACCAAGAAATTCATTCATACAGAGTCAAAGAAGGATGCTTCCTTAATAATTTCCCTTTTATTGTCAGTTTTCACAGTAAAGACTTGGTGCCCTAGTTACCTCTAATGGCACTAATTTTTGTGTATTTGTACTTTGCAGAAGATCAGAGGAGAGAGAAAGGAAAAAGAAAACACATTAATGAACAAGGCTATTTATGTAGATTTTGGATTTTTTATTTCTTCACTTAGTATAGACTTTATAGCATTCTAATACTGATTTCATTTTAACTTTAAGAAGTTTTCTGTACATATTTAATAAAGAGAGATTTCTACTGACATAGATTTTAATAACAAAAGATGTTGATTATCTTTGGTAATTAATTTGATTCAGGACCCAATTTAAAAAAAAAAAAATCAGTAGTTGAGGATTAAGCTAGCCTAACAACTAGAAATGCATGTTGTTATAGATCAATGAATGAAAATAATATATTAAAGAATAAGCCATATTTCTAATCTATTCATTACTATAAAATCAAATTAACACTCAAAATGAATAGTTAGTCCAAAATCTGTCTTGCATGAACCTACAGAACAGATGTACAGATTCAGAAGCTGATATATATTTCAAGATTGTGCATTCTGGAGAGTCTATCTGGACTCTGTAGGTGTTATTTCAATATGTTTGAAAATTAATGTATAATACATTTTAAGATATAAAATTAAACTGGTTTCCGTGTTTGATCTACTCCATCTCTTTGATGTAAATTAACATTCATCTGTATGGATTTGCAAGAATCAGAAGTAACAATCCTGACCACCTGTCACGTAGCACATAGCTTTTAAACCAAAGCAATCTCTTTTCAGAATGAATGCCATATTTGTCAGTCTAACATGAAGATAGAGGGGTTTTGGGCAAATTGTTTTTCTATTCCCAAACACTTGCTTTCACTTTCTATATAATATCATTGTATCTTGCTTTTTACCTCTGCTGTGTAGCCACTAAAGAGAAAATGAAAGCTAATGTCATGTGCAAAAGTGGACCTTTCCATCATTTCCCTCTCATAGCTCAATTTAGACATTTCTCTAGAATTGAGGTGTGGGCATTCAAATGGAATCTGGCCACTTATTATTTACCACATTTAATATTTAATGTTATCATGCCTCTGATTTGCATTTGAGTTGGGTGTAAGTGGTGAACCTGAGTAAGGGCAGGAAATAATATGGATTTTATTGCTGTCATCACCTGGGCTTGCATCACAGATGGGAATCATGGGAATCCGACAGATGTTAAGATTCTTTGTATTATCTAATAAGCAGGACATATCCAAGGAATGACTGTATCTTTGCCCTTAATTTTTTAAAGGAATTTCCCTATTTTCTGCACTTCTGAACAAAAAAGAAAATTAAACACGCTAATGAGTATATTAAACATTACAGATGTAAAGTCTGTGACTATCGCCAAAGTTTCCTCAATAGGACTACTGTAGGGCTAAGAGATCTTGAGAACATGGATTTCACCACTGAAATCTCTGGCAGCAGTTTGGATTCTAAATGAAGTGGAATCAATATTTGGTTCATTTATTTAATTACCAAATACTTGGTATAATTTAGATAAATAAATGTAAATGCAGTATTGATTGTTGACTTAATCATTACGATACGTCCTGAGACAAGCCTTCAAATATGTAGAAGGGCAATGTTCAATACATGATTTCTTCCATTTTCTGCCCACATTCTAGGGTAGCCGACTTTATATCCAGCCACCATAACTTCTTCAATAATTGGTATGTGTGAAGCCTATCTATCTCTTCCCAGCCAAAACCCTATGCACTCCACATTATGCAGCCCTCCAAACTATGGGGCGATTCTGGGAGTAGTGATACCCTCAGGGAATTTCAAGTTGATAGGGAATCAATAAGGGCTTTGATAAATAAATACGTAACATGAAACCTAGTACATAGTAGATGCCAAAATATATTTGTTGAATTTGTTGTTGAGGGATACGTACTCTGGCCAAGCAGATACAACCTTTTGGAGTTAATCACCTTGTAAGAACTGCAAGATTTCAAGAAGCCTACCTTTCAGCATTTTTGGTATCTTTGTCTTCAGTAAGATAGCAGATAATAGCATGAAATCTGGAGAGTTTGCTGATGATATTGCCTTCTTGATAGTGGAGCTGTTTACAATTCCATTTGGAGTTTAAATGTAGCTCAAAAATAATTACAGAGCTCATACATCAGAGGATGTAAATAGATAAAGCAGCTTTTTTACATGTCCCAAATATAAACTGCAGGATCCTTGGCCTTTGAGGCAAAGCATGGCTTTGGATAATAGGAATAGGACTGCTACCTACCACACTGGGCATGGTCTGGTAGTTGCATAACAATGCCTTTATTCCCTACATACTGAAATTTAGATCTTGCATTTCTTGCTTCTTGTCAGGCCCACATTTACATTCTCTAAGAAGACTTTAGCAATCCAAAAAAAGTCAGTGCTCATATTTTAGCTAAATAAGTTCTGAGCAGTACTTTTAAACTTAGCAATTACATTATTCATTACTCAACAGTGCATTCGTGTGTCAGGAGTGGTGTCTAGTAATGAATTTATTTATGGCATGAAAGTAAGCCAAAATACAAGCACTTTGGTCTATATTGAAAAGAGATTTTTTTTTTAATCAGAAAATTCAGAAGCAATTCAATGAACACCTACAGGTTTTTTTTTTCCCAAGAACTTAAATTTAGTATTGTATACATCTTCCACATAGATCATATGAGAATCAGTTTTTACCTACAATCAGAATTACAAAGTGCCTTTCAGAACTCAACATATCCTAAACTACAGGAGTATCTCTCTACTCCTTCATGATTAGAACATTTCTTTCATAGTGCTAGTTCATGTTCCACATATAAATATTAATCTCATTATTTTATTTTCAAGTCAAACATATTATTTAACTCCAATATTTTGAATACCATAACCAAAAGTCACTTTCTATAGGGATCCTCTAGCCACTAACATGAGTTAAGGATTCAATGCCTAAGAGAGATTTTCTTTTCTTACTTTAAAGTAACAAAAGAGGGGATACCTGGGTGGTTCAGTCGGTTGGGCATCCGAATTCAGCTCAGGTCATGACCTCGCAGTTTGTGGGTTGTAGTGCTGCATAGGGTTCTGTGCTGACAGCTCAGAGCCTGGAGCCTGCTTCTGATTCTGTGTCTCCCTCTCTCTCTGCCCCTCCCCCTGCTTGCATTTTCTCTCTCTCTCTCTCAAAAATAAATAAACGTTAAAAAAACTTTCAAGTAACAAAAGAGAAATAAAATAAAAAGAATGATAGCCAAAGCTCTAAATATATATATATATATATATATATATATATATATATATATATATTTATGTTTATATTTATCTTTATATTTATATTATTTATATTTATATTTATATTTTAGAGTGTTATGCTAAATGAAATAAGTCATAGAGAGAAAGACAGATACCATATGTTTTCATTCTTATGTGGATCCTGAGAAACTTGGCGGAGGACCATGGGGGAGGGGAAGGGAAAAAAAAAAATTAAAGGTTAGAGAGGGAGGAAGCCAAAACATAAGAGACTCTTAAGAACTGTGAACAAACTGAGGGTTGATGAGGGGTGGGAGGGAGGGGAGGGGGGGTAATGGGTATTGGGGAGGGCACCTGTTGGAATGAGCACTGGGTGTTGTATGGAAACCAATTTGACAATAAATTTCATATTAAAAAAAAAGGAATGATAGCCAAAGCTCTAAATATATATATTTATGTTTATATTTTATTTATATTTATAACTGGTTTTAGATTGAGTTTGGCAATGAATCCATGAATTCAGAATATTTCTATATCAAAATATTCATATTAATTTTGCTTATATCTTATTAAACAAATTTTTTATATTTATAAATAGGTGATAATACGTGATCATATAAATCTTTCAGATGTTCGTCTAGTTTATGTCCACATTTTTCTCGTTATAATTCCAACCAGTCACCTGTAGGAGTGAGCCACTAAAATCATGTTTATTCTATAAGACAGTACCCCTCCCTGTTCACAGCTGGTTAAAGTTAAAGGAGAGCATACACTGATTTAAGACTAGGTAGTTACATTTCTCTTTTGAAGATTTAGAGTTGCATCTCAGAGACTTTTGTTAACCTCTCCCAAGTTGTTGAACTGGAAAGTGACAAAAAAAAAAAAAACACCATAAAACAATAAACCTGATTATTATTTGCAGTGTGCAATGCAAAGCAGAAATAGCTAATGAGGGGATATGGGAATGGAAAGACACCAAGGTGTCGCACAGTGAGACTGAGATTCACAATGTAGCCACCTTGGTTCCAAAGGCTTTCAGATTTGTTTCTGTACCTGAGCAGCATGGCTCACAGATAAGGAAATACCTCTCATGTAATAAACCCAATTTCATGGAAGCACGTTTTAGAGGATTTCGATCCTATGCAACCAAAAAAGTGTTTTCTTAGAAATGCATATTCACTAACTGTTTGCATATATACTAGATACTAGGCTAAAACTTCAGAGAAAAAAAATGTGACAAGGCAGCCCCACTGATGCTCTAGTGTTATCCCATTTAGAGAAGGAGGAAGGCAATGAGAGAGGGGGTGCCTCGGTGGCTCAGTTGGTTAAGTATCCAACTCTTGGTTTCAGCTTAGGTCATGATCTCACAGTTTGTGAGTTTGAGCCCTGCATGAGGCTCTTTGCTGACAGTGTGGAGCCTGCTTGGGATTCCTGGTCTCCCTCTCTCTATGCCCCTCCCCCACTCACACTATCCCTCTCTCTCTCCCTCTCTCTCTCTCTCTCAAAATAAATACACACACTCTCTCTCTCACACGCACAAAATAAAGAAATAAACTTAAAAAAAAAAGGAAGCCAATGAGAAATGAAAGTGAGTGTGAATAGTAAATAGTTGCATCACAGTCTATTAAGCACTGGAGTAACAGTAAATGTTACACTTTATAAGTGAGGACAGAATTTGAGACATTGGGATGTACCTCACAACTTTTAAGTCTTGGATAAGTAGGAAATCTCTAGGCAGAGAAAGGGGAGAAGGAGTTTCCAAGTAGCGGGTGGGGGATAGCATTTAAGAAGATACAGAAGTGGGCAAGAGGTTGGAATGCCTATTGGGACATGAGGTTGAAAAGAAAGAGTGATGTCAGAATGTAAAGGCCTTGAATTGTATCCTAATGTATTTGGCCTGTATCCCATAGGCCATAGGTAGTGTGATCATATGCCCCGGTTTGTCAGGAACTGTTTTAATTTATACTTGCCGTGTTGATATAATTATTAATAGCACCCTCTTTTTCATTCTCAAAAGTGTCACAGTTTATGCAATGTAGTATTTGGTCATTATTCCTGTAGGGAGCTATTAAAAGAGTTTTGGCTGCAAAATAACATGAGTAAATTTTTTGTTTTACAGCTACCAATCTTGGAATTGTGTAGAGCTCCAAATGAAGGACTGGTCGAGTCAAATCCAGACCTTATGACCTGTTTTCCTAAATAAAGTTTTATTGAAACAGCCATTCCCAAATTTTACTTGCTCTCTATGGCTGTTTTCATGACTTGATTTTACAGTTGAATGATTGTGATAGAGATCATTTGGTCTGCAAAGATGAAAAACATTACTATCTGGCTTTTTACAGAAAATTTTGCTGGCCCTCACTGTAGAGCAACAATGAAGAAGGTAAAACCAGTGTAGGAGGATTTGATTGAATCATAAGGTTTTTTGTTTAATGTATGAGTATATGTCTTTTTCATTTCCAGTAATATTTGAGTATTGGTACCAAGTGGCAGATCTATTAATATACAGACATTTGAATAGTGACATTTTGTTTTGAGGTGTTTTTCATATGGGCAGAGATGTTTTACTAGGAGCCTTAGCAAAACCCTACAAAGGTGCTTAAACTCTTATATCTAGAATCAAAAAGATATTTTAAGGTTGTTTTATTCCAAAGTTTCTTGTCCAATAAGAACATCCCAATTGCCATTAAAAGTCCAAAATAAATAAACCTCAAATGTGAAAGTAATTACAGAGAAGGTCACACAAAATGAGTAAAAACAGTTCAGGCTGAAATGACCTCAATGGCACAAACCATAAGAAGAGTAATTAGCAGCCCCACCCTTACCTTTTTTTCTTGGAATGAAGAACATGTGGCAGTTGTGATTGGTTTTCTTTGCTCTGACCCAAAGCACCAAAAACCCAATACATCTTGTTCTTAAACACTTTGCAAAGAAAAAGCATTTGTGTTTGAGTTGCCACTGGCCTCGGAACTGAGTGAGACATGTGTCCAGGATTGTTGTTATATAAGATATATAATAAAGAGGACTGAATTTAGTAAGATTATAGAGCAGAGAGAACAATACTTCCTTACATTCACAAGAGCCTTATAAATATTATAAAGCACTAACATAATATTTTATTTTTCGTTCTCCCAAACCATGTAGTATAATATGTACTGGACAAGATTCTGTGTATCAAGAGGTTATAATATTATTTGCAGATAGAAAGACTGAGTCTCAGAAGGGTGGTATGAATTTTCTAAGTCCTTGTAACTGGAGCAAGCTGAAGATCTCAGGCTTTTAGAATTCAAGAATATTGCTTATTTTCTGGCCCTTGTGCAAGGACCTCCCATTATCTTACTTTTTATCTTTTCCTTAATACTTGTGATATAATACAGGCATTTTGATCTAGAGATAGAAATAAATTATATACTTTATTTGAATTAATATCTAAGTAAAGCCATAATTTCTGCCAATTATGAATGTAGATAATAAACCATAGTCAGATTGGTGGTTCCTGTGACTTTTTCATTAAAAACATCAGTTTTAATATCCCATTAGAGTGGTGTCAGATACCACAAAATATCATTTATACTCATCACTGCTTTGAAATCATTATAGTTATTAGATTTTCTGCTAGATGTGGTTATTTAATGCATTAATAAAGATGCGCATATATTCTTATGTCAACAAAATTTTAACATATTGATAATGGTTTAATAATATATAATTTATGTTCTCCATAGTGCTATGTGTTGGATTTTTAAAATTTAAAAACATTAACCTGAGGGGCCCCTGGGTGGCTTAGTTGGTTAAACCTCTGACTCTCGATTGAGGCTCAGGTCATGATTTCACAGTATGTGAGTTCAAGCCCCATGTAGGGCTGACAGTGCAGAGCCTACTTGAGATTCTCTCTCTCTGTCTCTCTGCCCATCCCCTGCTCTCTCTCCAACTCTCAAAATAAGTGAATAAACTTAAAAAAATTAATAAATAAAAACATTAACCTGAGAAGGGACACATATGTGTCAGCAAGGGAACCATGGCATAAGAAATCAAACTCCTCCCAGGGTCCACAATATCTATTCAGTTAGCTATTACTATATAATTAATCACCCCAGAATTTAATAACTAAAAACAATGACAGCTGTCCGTAGTCTTTCTCATGCTTCTTGAATTCGACTGGGATTCATCTTGGTTGTAATAACACCGGATCTGTCATGTTGTTATATCCAGATGCTGGCTGGAGCTGGACTCATCTATTTTCCCCATTCTCAGATTTGACAGTTGATGTTGGCAGTTGGCTAGAATTTAAGCTGGGCTTGTTGGCAGTTACACCCACAGGAGGCTATTTGGTTTTCTCAAAGTAGGGTACCTGATTCCAAGAATGAGCATCCCAAGAGATCCAGACAGAAGCCATATTGTCTTTAGGATCTAGACTTAGAAGTTACCTTATATCACTTCCTCCATAGTTATGAGTTTGTGCAGATATGAGTTTGTGCAGACCAGGAAAATTACACAGACCCCAGCTGTCTAAAAGATGAGTGATAATATCACATCATATGTGCATTTGGAATAAGATGTATTTGAGTGGCCTCCTAGAAAAATACAATCTACCATAATGTTCCAAGGTTTTCCATGCTTCTGAATCTTTCACATGGTATATATTATTTAAATTTGCTTGCATTATTTCTTTAATTTTTTACTCCTGTTTTTCCTTTAAACCCAAAGTAAAGCAGGAATTCTGCAAACCTTTCATGAACAATTCCTGCCCCCAACAATTTCTTTGTGCCTTTGTGTGCATATGTGTGTGCTACTGTATTAGCTTAAACTTTTCTCTATTTGGGAGTTCACTTATTAATTCTAGGGCTTATTTGTTAATAGCTCTTTCCTCTTTTTTGTGAGTTTTTTTAACAGGTTCAGATATTTTACTTATTTCCCCTACATGTCTACTTACTAATTATGCATTAATATGCAACTAATGCTTGTGAAATAAATGCTCTTTCAAATTCATCCTGGTGCTGCCTATTAGAATAAGTCAGCTGCCATCAAAAGAGTTAATGTCCACTGTATTGAAAGATGTGAGACTCACATCTAGTTATAGGGTAGCAACAGCTTCATTAGCTGGTTCCTTCCACAGCTGAAAAATAAGTTCAAGGAGACATTGTACCCCAGCATAACCAAATGGCATACAATTCTTAAAGATTTTGTGAATAACCTCACCCCTGCCTCTAAACCAAAGGCAGAGTCACCAGAAAACATTGCTGAAAACCTGAGAACATAATTTCTCCAAAAGAGATCAAAGTGCTTAGATAAAGCAGATGAAATACTGAGCCATAAATTAAGGGATCAATTGTATGAGATTATTTTAAAATACAAGTACTTAAGATGTGTGACTTTCTGACACAGCATCAAATGACATGTTAAAAGAGACCAAAAGTTCATGAGATATTTCATTTTAAATCCCAGTAAAGCAAGAAAAATTAACCTTGGAGAGGACCAAACCTATTCATATTAATGTTAAAAAAAAAATGTATCATCTCCAAGACTCCTATGAAGCATGAACTCTGGCTGTTACACAAGCTTAATTTGTTTGCTTATTTGTTTGTTTTCTACAAGATGAAAAAGGTAGACAAGCTCACTGAAAAAATTATAGGAAATCCACAGCATTTGCTATGTTTAGTAATAAGAATTAAAAAGAAACCTCTGTCATGAAGAGATTCAGACAGAGGTAGACTATTTTCTAGGTTTTGCGACTATGAGTCGATGTGCAACAAGCATCTGTTTCTATGTAACCGTGATGGATCTCTCAATTGAGAAAGACATATTCACAAAATTGGCAGAGGCACACCTGGGTGGCTCAGCTGGTTGGGTGTCAGATTTTGGCTCAGGTCATGATCTCACAGTTCATGGGTTCGAACCTCGCATTGGACTCTGTGCTGACAGCTCAGAGCCTGGAGCCTGCTTTGGATTCTGTGTCTCCCTTTCTCTCTGTCCTTCCTCTGCTCATTCAATCTCTCTCTCTCTCTCTCTTTCTCCCTCCCTCTCAAAAATAAATAAACATTGAAAAAAATTTAATTATTTTACGTTTATTTATTTTTTGAGAGAGATAGAGAGACAGAGCACAAGTTGGGGAGGGGCAGAGAGAGAAGGAGACACAGAATCTGAAGCAGGCTCCAGGCTCTGAGCTGTCAGCACAGAGCCCGACTCAGGGCTCGAACTCACAAACTGTGGATCATGACCTGAGCCGAAGTCAGTTGCTTAACCGACTGAGCCACCCAGGCACCCCCCCAAAAAAAGAATTTTAAAAAAAAGTTTGCAGAGAAGATCAGCTTGGAAAGAGAAGTTGTTTGTTTGTTTTTTTAATGTTTATTTTTAAGACAGAGAGAGACAGAGTATGAGCAGGGGAGGGCCAGAGAGAGAGGGAGAGACACAGAGAGAGACAGAGAGAGAAAGAGACAGAATCTGAAGCAGGTTCCAGGCTCTGAGCTGTCAACCCATAGCCTGACATGGGGTTCGAACCCATGAACTGTGAGATCATGACCTCAGCCAAAATCTGGCTCCCAACCAACCATGAGATCATGACCTGAGCTGAAGTTGGGCGCTCAACCAGTGACTGAGCCACGCATGTGCCCTGAAAGAGAAGTTTGAGTTAAACTCACTGTCAGTGAATAACAACAGATTGTCTGTGAGACTGAGATGTGCTACTCTACCTACCATCCTAGAGGAAACGCCAGTGCATGTAGCTCTCTTATTTAATTAATTAAATGAGGGTTTTTTTTCCCCATCAAATGAGGGTTCCTAGAAGTAATATTTATTTGTGCTAAAAAGATGATCACAATGTGCAGTTTACTCTATTACTTGGAGATTTTTGAATATTGTCTCAATGTTCCCAACACATTGGAAGTATGAATGGGTATCAAAATGACCTCATTTGTAAGCCTAGTAAGAAATGATGTATTGGCTTTATTTTCTTTGGAATTAGACTGATAGAGGTGGAAACGCTTTTGAACAAAATATATCATCCTGAAAATATTTCTTTTGTGTAGATATTTGTCCTAGTTCTGAGAAATTTTTAGTAGCTTTTTTATCATTTATTTTAATTATTGTGAACTTAAAACCAAAAAAAAAAGTAAAAAGAAATCATTTTATAATTTCTGTCATTTTATACTAACAAGACAGTCTTGATTGTATTAGTTATTAGGCTTAATGTAAGAGGAGTTTTTAACTGGTTACCTTTTGTAGAAATAGGAGTCAGATGACTTCTCATTGTTATTTATTTAATACACAAGTGAGTTCTGAGAGTAACTGACCCATCCTTTTGCCCTCGGTGTCTTTATTCACTGAGTGCCCACTGAGAACAGCATCTCCCTCCAGGTTCTCTTACCAGTCTGTGCCCCAAGCCTCTCTCCAGATATAGTGCCACCTGCTGGAAGAAACAGATACTCTGGCTCCATTGCAAACCTAGTGAATCTCAGTCTCTAGAGGTGAGATCTGTGCATTGATACTTTACAAAGGCTTCCCAAATGATTCTAATGTGCAGCCAGGTCACAACACCCTAGAAAGCATACACTGGCCTCTTTACTTCCAAATTTTAGCACTTCCTCTACAATTCTAACATTTGGGGGTAGATGCTCTTCTGATGAAAAAGGGGAAAATGATATGAAAGACATTATTTTCCAAATATGGGAGGCATGATGTGACATTGTAGCTGAGGAAATAATCCCTGAGTTTCATTCTTCCTAACGTAGGGAATATGTGCTCTCATTTTTCATGACCCATTTAAACAGGGCAGTTCACAGGGGCTAAGTGTGGTCTAGGTAGGCAGAGAATAATCTTTCCCTGATGAAAGTAATGAATGGTGAGTTGAGAAGCATTATTGGAAATGCATCACAATCTTACATATTTGTTTAAATGGAGCTATGGTCAAAATCCATGTACAAAAGAAACCCCTGTGCAGTTTGATTCTGAGCTATGAGATTTATTTTGTATTTTAGGTGTGGGGCTGTGACAATAAAACCCCAGTGCAATAAATAAATCTTTATCAACTTATACAGAGCTATCAGGAGATACTTCTTATTTCCCTGGAAAGAGCCATGTTCTCATATTGTACATTTTCTCTCTGCTTTAACTTCCTGATCTTGAATCTAATAATCACTAACTGGCTTTTCTGATACCTTGTGATAGTCCTTCTGGAAGGAATTTAAATAGCATGCTAAACAGTAATTCTTATAGACATCACATTCTTCTCTGTCATGTCAGTGGTGCAAAAACTGGTTATTGCAATCTAGTTTTCACAAATATTCTGTTTCATGATGGGCAACTTATTGCCTTGGATTCTTACCACAAGGAACACGAAATGTGAAATGTTTATTAGAAATGCATCACTCTAAATGAGACTTCAATAGATGCAAAAAAAAAGTTAAAAGGATTTAGTATTACATTCTCCTTTCTGCTGTATAGGAAATAAATGAGGCACAGATTTAAAAATAAAGTTAAGTAAGAGCATGAACCAATAATATTGTCTTAATTGTTCAGTTCATGCTGTGTAGGTGAGCAGTAATAAATCAATGTATTGGAAAGTGAGAAAGTCACCCACAATTTTGGGGGAAAACTCAGTAATATTTTTAAAAATTCCTGTTTGACTTGTTACATATAGAAGAAAAAAAAAACATGTTTCTGTTTTAAAAAGCAGCTATGCTTGGTTTCTCCAAAGTATACCAGATGCTTTATTCCTTGCAGTAACGTTCTTTCTTATGTGCAATGGTAGAGGAGGGGACATAGTTCATTTGCAAGTTGCGGGTATAGCTACGTTGTTCTGTAACTCAGAACCATCTCTAAGCCTCTAAACCTACCAGCTGAGAGATTCCATCTGGTGGTAGAAAGATTTTGGATACAGAATGTCTGAAGATCCAGATACTAAGCTATTGTTCCAAGCTAATATACAAAGTGCTAGCCAACATGACTCACTGCTCTAGCAAGTTGCATGCCTGAGTTCATGTAATTAGCATAACAGCAGGTTATGGTGGTTCTTTATTATTATTTTTATTATTTCCATTTGGTAGAGGTAGAAACTGAGGCTTATTTGGCGTGAGTGACTTTTTCAAAGACACACTGCTATTGGAGTAGAATTTGAACACAGATCTTTCTAATCCTAAACATGAGGATTTCACTAGACTTCTAAACTGTTAATTGCTTTCAATCCCAATACTGTATGTTCTGGAGAATAACCTTGAGATATTTTCCTTCAGCATCATTATCATAAATTGTAAGTTTAACTTACAGTGAATAAAAAACAGATGTAAAGATGGATTTTGTTTAAAATTGGGGATTCTAGTTCTAGTTTTTATCTAGTAGACTGAAATTTCTGGTAGACTGAAAACACTAATAAAAGTGTTGTGATTCTGATATTCAAAGTAAGATGCTCAGAGGAATCAAAGAGAGTTATGTAAACTGAATGGTTGTATGTATGCATTCATACAACATACAGAAAATGGGTTTTAGCTTTTTCACTATTCATATAGACAGCTAGAATATAAACTTTATGACATAGTATATGGGCCTCCCTTGATTTGTAGCATGTCATCAAAGCCCACACAGTAGCTGGCATTTTGTATAGTTTCAGAATATATTTTAGGGTATAAATGTATATGATTTACCAGATCTGGCATAGGTATAGGTGTACACTAAAATATTGAAGTGGTGGTCTATGAGAGAAACCATTTAAATAGCAGGAGTCCACTATTATTCCCACAACAAGGGAGAGGGTATAGAAAAATGTTTAGAATGTAATTGATGCTCAAATAATAATCAGAATAGTATAAAATTATTGCCAACATGGAACAATTATCTTTTTTAAATTTCTTTTTTACATTTATTTATTTTTGAGAGACAGAGACAGAGTGTGAGCCGGGGAGGGGCAGAGACAGAGGGAGACACAGAATCCGAAGCAGGCTCCAGGCTCCAAGGTGTCAGCACAGAGCCCGACGCGGGGCTTGAACCCACGAACTGTGAGATCATGACCTGAGCCAAAGTCGGACGCTTAACCGAATGAGCCACCCAGGTGCCCCAGAACAATTATCTTTGATTCTATAAGTGGACCAATCATGAACTTACAGACTTTTCTTCCAGCCATGGAATTAAATAGTTTGTGCTAGAATATATATTTAAGATTCTTAGATAAGCAGGAAAAGAAAATGTCTATTGTGCTTTTGTAACTTTCAGCCAGTGGTACATATGCCACAGATATAGCATTCCTTACACCACGACATGACATCCACATATCACCGATCCACTTACTACATAGCACGCTCAAAATTGTAGCCATCTCTGGTTAAGGCTGTTGATTGTCAAGTTCTAGTGAAAACCTAATGAGAGATTAGATTTGGAATCATTCTGAAAGCTATAAAATACTGTAGAGCTATTATATTTTTATATAACTTTAACATTCTCTACCTGCCTTATTGTTTTCTTTTTATTTGGTGTTATGCACATTTAAAAATGGGAGATCCTTGAGGATGAGACTTTGTCCTGTTTTTCATTAAACAGTGCCTGGTACATGATAGGGCTTCAATAATAATAGCAGTAGATGCCATTCTTGAAAGCTGATAAGGATTTCAATGCACAATTCATGAATTCGTGATTAATTTGTTTTACCTTTTCATTTTCTTGAAAAAATTGGGTTGTATTTGTTTCAGGTAGTCCCACCATGTGCTCAGAGTAATTTTTTTTAAACTTCTTTCCATCTCAGTTTCCTTAATTCATAAGTGGGGATAGTCCACACTCCCCACAGGTTTGTTTTCATAGCTGAAATGAGATAATGTGTTTGAAAATGATCTTAAGCTCTCAAGGGTCCCTCAAATATTTTTATTGACACTAGTAAGCTAAAGTTATATAAGGGACCAAACAAATATCTTGTTTCTGCAACCAAAATACTTTCTTAGAGAAGAACAGAAAGTTATTTTCTTCTCTATCACTTCTATAAGTCCATATAGGGAGAAGGAGACAATATGGCCCAGAAAAGCATAGTCTCTTAAATATCATTATGAGTATTATGAAATATAGTTTTGATTTTTGTCTTTAAAAATCCATAGAAGTAATAATTTCTAGACTTTTTAATTGCAACTTTTAATATATATTATTAAGCATAAAAGTAATCTCAAGAGATGATCTATTAATATTTCAAGTGCTGACTAGGCATGGGAAGTAGGCAGTCCACTTTTCCTTGAAACTTGGTTGTTGTGGGTAGTTCTCTGAGGTTGGAAAATAGAAACAAACGGGAAGAAATTCTCCTGCTCTAGAGTGTTGATTTGGATTCAGGGCTGCAGAACTAAATCTTTTAAAGCTTATAATGAAAATCACCATCTGAGTTTTTATCCTGACTCATCTTAACGTGGTGTGTTAACAATGTGGGCATCACAGGGGTTTTTGCCATAAAAAGAGGACAGAAAGGGCCCTCCAGCTGCTTCCTATGAAGGTAAACTTCTCATCTTCTGATTTCTCTATTCCACCAACCTGGTCAGAGTGAAATTTTCAAAGTTGAAGCCTGAGCCCAGTGACCACAGTGATTAAAATCAACTTCTCTGTCGCTTTCCCAGAGTTATTGTACTAAGCAGTATCTTATCTTGGTGGGTCTTTATTTACTCCTCTGCCCCACCCCCATAATCTTCATAAACATCCCCCAGTCACCCAAGTACAGACATAGTTCAAGTTAAAACAGAGTGCTTGCAATGCACATGCTCTCAGGATAAGCCTCCTAGGCTTCCTTAAATCCAGTTGACTATTCCCAAGTGCTTCCATGAAAATATTCTGGAGCTTTCCACAGATCTCTCCTTTCTGGACTTTGAAAAGTGCCAAAAGATGTGTATTTCATGAGCTAGCATGAGATTCTCTCACTGGATCATACAAAATGTCAAAGTCATGTGGATTTTCCCAAACCATCTCCCTGGTGCATTGCCAAAGTGACATTATCTAATGAGCATGCTGGCTGGGGGGAGGTGAGCTGAGGTGTGCATCAGGTGAACTTGTCATAGATGCAGACCTCTGAAAGGCTGGCTTTCAAGTCTGACTTGCAAATTGGATATGCCCTTCACTTTGGATTAGCCTCCAATTTAAATTCAACTGTTGTCATTTCTGCCTTAGCATTGTATGCAGTCTGATGGAAGGCCTTGAATAAAATCTGAATCCCAGAAAATCTTCTCTCTTAACGTAATGCTAGGAAGCAACTTTGGTAAGGTAAAACGAAATACACAGCAAATGCATTGCCTTACCAATAGAACCTGCCTTTTCTTTTCCAAAATTGATGTATTTGTACCATTGAGCGGCCTATAAGAACAAGAAATAATTAATAAGAAAACTAGTAAGAAAACTGAACATGTCCTTTAACTTCTAGAAGAGTAATAGTGATACTAATAATTATAGAAGATAAACGTTCTCATAAGTTTCTTGTTCAACCCTCACCATCACACCCAGAGGCAATACTATTGCAAGTTTATAGGTGAGGAAATGATGCCTTGTAGAGATCAACTAACTTGTCCAAAGTCTCATCAGAGGGCTAGTGAGAAGTAGGTCAAAGTCCCATTTTCTTGTTCTACAGTCTCATCTATCTGTCTTACTAAATTGCAGACATGTATAGAATATAGTGACTAAAATGGCTATAAGTTATTCAATACTTACAATGTCAAAAAAGCAGCACTGTGTTTGCAAACAAGGCAAATATAATCTCCAGCCTTAGCGTAGCTGAAAAACAAAACAAAACAAGTGATTAAAGTACCATTTAAGTTTTGGAAGGGAATAGATAGGGCATTCTGACATCATATAGCAGGAGAATCCAATATGCTCTGTGAGGAAATATGTTCAGTCAAGACTGAAAATTGAATAGAAGAATTTGGCCAAATGAAGATGGTGATAGGGAATGTGAGTTGAGGTGGAGGAAGTCTGAGTAAAACGAATGACAAAGTATTGGGTTTGAGAAAACACACAAGTTACCACAGAAAATTAAAGGTAGTTTGTTAGACTACAGAGTGGGTAACGGGGATGATATTGATGGAATATAGAGCTTCAGAAGGACGCAGTGGTCATACTGTAGAGTGTTTATAGGATTATTATTGTGCTAAATGCTGTGCTAAAAACCATGATTTTTCTGGCCTTTACAACAATGGTACAAGTTAGGTAACATCACACTGAAAGGATTCAGAGCAAGTTTCCCCAAAATGTGTCCCTTTGGCATGTGGACTATTTTGAGCCAAAGGCAGTAGAGACCCTATGAAGTCAAAAGAAACTTTTCTCATTCCTACCTAAAAGAATCTAAGTTGTGGTGCTTTCCCAGAATAAGAGTTATTACTAGAAATAAATTTTATCTAAGACTCCTCTGTATGGCAGGGAAAACATCTACTTTTCTTCTTACTGCCCTGTGAAATGTCCTTTTTCCCTTTTAATGTCCCCGGTGTCTATCCTATTTCTTATTTTAGGATGCTGTATACACCTCATTTTACTTCCTGTCTTTGAGCCTCTCATGAATGTTGGATTTATTGATCTCCTCTCAATCTGTCTCAAATCATTTTAATTCTTATACCAGCCAGAAGAACCTTTGAATGATGTAAAAAAAAAAAAATTTCCTCCCCCCAGCAACACCATTTTACCACTAGAGAGGCTGGAGCTCACAGAATTAAGGTAGTCACAACACTTTTGTCTTGATCGAAAGCTCTGGACCATGATGGTATCCCACACTGTTGGCATACCGTTTCACTTAGATCTACCAATGGACAGGGATGAGGAGTCAAATTGTCTCCCTGCTTGATCTTTACTACAAATATGAAAGATGACCCCAAACACAAGTCTAGTCAATTCATTCTGTGATGACAAGTGGGATCATGCAGTTTTAATTATAGCATAATTGAAAATGTACATGATTTTTGTGAAACTTTTCAACCAAGGACATCATTAACATTTAATGCTTTACCCACATTTATCCAACTTTGTAGATTTGACATTTTATACTTTGCTGACCTTTTTGAGTTGTTAAAAGGAAATATCCTTTTTGTATTCCCTTCACTCTGTTAGAGGAAAAGAAAGCCAACTGTATTAGTATTTATAGAAAAAAATGAAGGGAAAAAAGATAAAGACCACATTTCTTACTACTTTTTTTTTTTTTTTTTTTTTTTTTTTTGCTTTAAAGTAGAATTATCCTGGGCTTTCAACCAGAGACTTTGGGTTGCTCTGTTATTGATCTGTCTGTTCTATATAAAGATCAGACCATATGCATCTGTCCAAATTGGCAAGGATTCATTTGTAGTCCTTGCCTTTTATACTTTTATTTGTTGCTTATTGCTACAGTCTCACACAGAAAATTTAATAGAATAAATCTCCATATTTCATCCAATAGATTAAAATAACCACAATTTTTCCAAACACATATAATGTAATTACCTTATGGTCTAGATAGTTCTCACATCTCTGGAAAAGTGATCATGTCCCTAATCATGTATTTTAGATTAACCCTGTGAATTACTAAGATTCTGCACAAATTTACAATGTGTGTGTGTGTCTGTGTGTGTGTGTGTGTGTGCACGCACCTGCACGCACGTGCGTGTGTGTCGAGGTGGTCCACACACCACCAGGTAATTCTCAGACAACAGCTCAATCCTGACAGTATCAGCCTGGAGATAGCATCACATTCCAACAGGTGAAGGGTTCAGTCCCAGAAGACTGTCCCCCAGCCCCAAATTCAGATGCCAATTACAGGTCCCGGTTGTCATCTGTGCTTTTGACCAACCGGCTAGTGATTGAAGTTCTAATGACCCTCTCCTTGGGTTCAATTGATTTCCTAGAGTTGCTCACAGAACCCAGAGAAACATTATACTTACTACATCACCGGTTTATTATAAAAGGATATCACTCAGGAAGAGCCGGATGGAAGAGATGCCCAGGGCGATGTATGGTGAAAGACTCTGGGGTTTTCATGCCTTCTTTGAGCACCACTTAGCCAAATCTCCCTTTGCTCACCAACCTGGAAGTTCTCTGAACCTACTCCTTTTGGGATTTTATGCAGGCTTCATTACATAGGCACCGTAGATTAAATCGCTTACCATTGGTGATTGAATTCAATCTCCAGCCCCTCTCCTCTTTGCTATACACATGATTTGCTCAGATAAAATATATTTCTAGTAATATCTCCTACTGTGTCTGCTATTTCTTAAAAATAACCATCTCAAGATAAACCTTATACAAAAGAGGCATATTTGGTGTGGCAAATTCTCCCTTTCAAGACCAAATGTAATAGTGGTCCAAATATTCAAGACCAAATGTAATATAATATTGCTTACCATAAACATAATTTTACTATTAGTCTCTTAGTTTTATTTCCTACTGTTATTGCAATTTGATTTTCTATTTGTACTTTGTATAGAAAAAAAAATGTTTACCTTAACCCTAAAGGTGATTTTTTTTTTTTTAATTTTGTCTTTCTGGTGTTAAGAAGAAAACCATAGCCCTTAAATGTAATCACTTATGTTAAGGCCCCACATCAGTTAACCAACTAAATCTAACTTAACTGCAGAAATGTAATCAAACCAGCCAAACTGGGATTTCCTAGTCAACAGGAGGAGGTAATCTGCTGATAAGACCCTTCCATTTCTCTTAGGAGGGCAATCTTGCCTAAAATAATACATTCCTTGCTGATAATTTCCTTTGTTCTATTCCTTTTTTGCTTTAAAAACTTTTTCCTTTCTGCAGCTCTAAGAGGCCACCTTCTATTTGCTAGATAGGGCACCACTTGATTCATGAATCATTTCATAAAGTGAATTAGATCTTTAAATTTACTCAGTTGAATTGTGGTTTTTTTGTTGTTTTTGTTTTTGACACTAATATCCTTTGAGTTTTATTTCTTTGGGTGAGAACCAAGTGCTGTTTCCTCAAAGATAGCCCACATATTGGGATTTGAGGAATGCTTTTTACTTTCGTTAAATCCCTTTTTTAGGTTAAAAAGTTACTTGAGCCAGATGGTGGTTTAAACAGCTATCTATCATGTATCCTCTTGTATAATACTGTACCATGTATCTTTTATACATGAAAGGGGATAAATGCTGAACATAGAGATTATGGAAAACTTGTTACAAAGCCAAAAATCTGAAAATATGAATCTATGAAATATCTTAGTCCAGGGAGAACAAAGCTATCTCATTGCAGTGCTGATTAATTACTAGTGTCTTCCTAGTGTAGTAGCTAAGAATTTGTAGCCATGTATTTGCATACTTTGAATGAGTATCATGATCCATTGGGGATGTCTGTCTTGGGCACAAAATAGGAAAAGGTAAGCCCCATGTTTTTCAATTTTGCCTTAGCTGCAGGAAGTTGGTCTAAATCAGGGGCCAACAAGCTTTTTCTATAAAGAAACAGGGAGTAAATATGTTATGTATTGCAGGCCATACAGTCTTCATTGCAACCACTTTGCCACTGTAGTACTAAAGCAACCAAATAACAATACACAGATGAATAGACATTCTGTGTTCCAGTAAAATTTTACTTACAAAAAATGTAGAGGGCCAGATTTGGCCCATAGACTCATATAGTTTGCTGACCCCTGATCTGAATAGTATATCATGTAGCTTCATTTGAATGATATTCATATCATGATTTTTGAGAATGTGAGACTATTCACCTGGCCCTATATTTGGTGGCAGACTTATATGTCTGTGTATCACCTAGCAAGAAAAAAATTCATAAAAGCCCATACTTTTTCAGTTTGTACATCTCCAACTAGGTGAAATGAGGGAGCACTCGTACATATTATGGCATAAATTAGTACTCATCACACACATGGTTTTTATGATTTTTTCTCATTATTATAATTATCTTTCCTTATATTGAATAACTGCATTTCTGGGTGACCTAAATCTAGTATAGGTTTTATTTTTTTTTAATTTTTTTAATGTCTATTTATTTTTGACAGAGAGAGACAGAGCATGAGTGGGGGAGGGGCAGAGAGAGAGGGAGACACAGAATCTGAAGCGGGCTCCAGGATCTGAGCTGTCAGCACAGAGCCCGACACGGGGCTCGAACCCATGGACCACAGGATCATGCCCTGAGCCGAAGTCGGATGCTCAACTGACTGAGCCACCAGGTGCCCCTAGGTTCTATTTTTGATAGAAGAAGGATGGCGTGCAATAGTTGCTGGAACATGAGGCTATAGTAGTAAAAAGTGTTTGGGTTACAAGTCACATGAAAGTAGCTCAAAGAGACTAGGGAAATTATCATATGGATGCCATAATGTCTTTTAAAAACTAGAAGTTAATTTAAGTTATACTTGACCTTCTGATCACTATTAACCATTTCATGAACAGCAACAGGACTCATTTCCATCTTTAATCTCTACTTGTATCTGTGTGTTTGCTTTATTCTTCCCTCTTATGTGCCAGACTAATTTCCTTCCTATCTCTAATCCACTTGAAGAGAAATATGGCTGCCAGAAGTCTCTGAAGGTGTAGTCTTAGCCTCAGAAAAAGATGGACTCTTCCTTGATTCTACTTTAATTTCTGAGAAGGGACTCTTGGGTCAAATACCTTTCCTGGGCTGATTGAACCATGGGCAGTGGTTCTGAGAAAAGGGCTGTAATGCAGATTGGGGAACAACCCTGAGCCATCTATGCTATGGATAGCTGACAGAGATAACAAAATGGCTACACCTGGATGACCCATGAGGCTATGAGACATGTTCTTATGAAAGAGATTCTGTACAAAGGAAGTACTAAAGAAACACATGTCTTATTAACTGGCTTAGAAAATGTCTTGTCTTTTAAATTCTTATTTAGCATAGTAAATTAGCCTCTCCATTTTCTTGAAAAATGTCCTAAAAGTTGAGCACTTCTTTTTTTTTAAATTTTTTTTAATATTTATTTATTTTTGAGACAGAGAGAGAGCATGAAGAGGGGAGGGTCAGAGAAAGAGGGAAACACAGAATCTGAAACAGGCTCCAGGCTCTGAGCTGTCAGCACAGAGCCCGACGCAGGGCTCGAACCCACGGACCGTGAGATTATGACCTGAGCCGAAGTCGAACCCTTAACTGACTGAGCCACCCAGGCGCCCCACAGTTGAGCACTTCTAAGGCATCATCTTCTGAGTGTTTGGAAATACCTTGTGACATTCTTGGTAAGCAGATCATGGGTGGAAATGAATTAATTTGTGCTTTGTTGTTGGACCAATGAGCCTTAGGCTGAAAGGCTACTCAGGTGAAGACAGTGGAATTGAATGCGAAGGATCCGATTAGCTCTGCTCAACTTTTGTGCTGTTTAAGCTACACAATAATTCCATCCTCTCTTCACTGCGATGATAATTTTCAGTGCCTGAATCTCAGACTCTATTGCAAGTAGCAAATGATTATCCAAAATATTGTGTGCCTGTCGAAGGACCTCAAAGCACCAGTGACCCTTCCTCAGAAGAAATCACTTGTGTCACAGGCAAATTAAAAATGTTGTCTGTGTGTGAAGGTAAACTGCTACTTAATAACCACCCCTTCGTAAGGAATAGCATTTTTAGATGAAAACAATGGCTCATAATGGAAGCACTGAAGAGGTGTGTGTGGCTTTTCTGTCATGCTTCCTCAGAAACAAGATCTGTCCCACGGGAGATAAGGAACTGTGTTTCCAGGTGACAGGACCAGGACATCAACATTCAGGTGCTTTACTCATCTTCTGTGGTGTTGTTTTCTTTCTAAGGGATTTTTAGTATGGGAACCTCTCTCTCAGAAGAAAACATAGCTGAGAAATTACTTTCTAAGTGACACCTGGAGGACATGGGCATCATCAACCCTTGTGTTTCTATCAGTAAGTTGTTTGGGATTCCACACAATGATACAAAGGTTAATATTTAAACTAATAAGGTAAAAAATAAAAGAATCTAATAAGATATTATAAAAACAGCAAAAATATATTTGGGTTTGTTTTTAAATTTTTGCATTTAATAAATTATTTCCATTTTCCAGAAACATTCCCATGTAAGTTGGCTGATAACTGAATTTATGGACTTCTATAAGTGACGAGCACTGACTTACTCCGCTAAGGAGTAAGCAGCATAGCTCTTCCCAAGACTGTGGTGCCTTCTTGGGGACATGTTCTCTCGTAACTTCTCTCATTGCTTTTCCATATTCACATTATCTCTTGACCACACTCCTGGATCTTAATCCTTCAGGACTCCTCACTTCTTTGTTCTTTGTCCTATTCCCAGATTGTCCCTAAACCTTAATCACAATTTAGATTTTTGTAGTCGGATTTAACTGAATTTTGCATAATGAATAATAATATGCAATGCAATGATGAATAATAAATTTCACACATCCTTATTCTTCATAAGACTAGAACTTTCTTGGCAGAGTTTCCTTCAGGGGTGACGTTTCTCCTCAGGCCCCAGCTTTCCTACTGTTGAAACCTTTACCCTCTTCTGCATACCCTGGATCTCAGAAAGTATTTTACTTCTAGGTGATTTGGCTTTTCCTTTTCCTATGTTCGTCCATCTCAGCTATGCTCTGAGGGTGTTTTTTATATGATTTAAATGGTCCATGAAAGTGTTGTAATATATAAAGACCTTACTTTCCCCTAAGTGTTCTTCAACCCCTTTCAAGGAGCACCTTTGTTTACATCCTCCATAAAAATGTTCTTATATGGTTACAATTACAAGATACACTGCAAGGTTTAAGTTGAGGTGAAATCTATACAGCACAAAATTATCCACTTAAAAATGAATGACTCAGTGGCATTTAGAACACTTGCAGTATTGTCCTGTCATCATTGCTATCTAGTTCCAAAACATTTCCAAGCTCCCAAATTAAAATTCTGCTCATTAAGCAGCAACTCCCTGTAATGGGTGTTGAATTGTATCCTCCCCCAAAAATGATTTGTTAAGGTTCTAATCCCCAGTACTTCAGAATGCAGTCTTGTTTGGATAGAGGATTGTTGCAGATGTGACTAGTTGAGATATGGTTGTCCTGGATTAGGTGAGTTACTGATCCAGTATGGCTAGTATTCTTGTAAGAAGACAGCCATGTGAAGGCAGACACCCTGGGAGAATGCGATTGCAAAGGCAGAGAAGGACTTCTGCAGCTGGGAACCAGGTACACCGAAGATCATGGGCAAGCCCGCAGAAACTAGGATGAAGGAAGGAAGGATTCCCTTCAGGTTTCAGAAGGACCATGGCCCCACTGACACTTTGATTTCTGACTTCTCACCTTTAGACCTATGAGACGATACATTTTTATTAAGTCGCCCAGTTTGTGTGTGTGTGTGTGTGTGTGTGTGTGTGTGTGTGTGTGTGTGTGTTTTAAGGGCAGCTCTAAGAAACTAATAACATTCATGTTCCCTGCTGCTCTCAGCCTCTGGCAACTATCAACCTGCCTTCTCTCTATGTGGATATATCTGTTCTGGATATTTCATGTAAAAGGAATCATGGCCCTTTTCATCTGACTCCTTTCATGTAGCAATATGTTTTTGAGGTCCATTTACATTGTTCATGTGTCAGAACTTTGTTCCTTTTTATGGGTAATATTCCATAGTGTAGGTCTCTCACGATTTGTTTATTCATTCGTGTGCTGATGGATATTTGGGTTGTTTCCACGTCCGGGCTGTAGTGAGTAGTTCTGTTATGAATATTTGTATACACATTTTTGGAGGTTGTTTTGTTTGTTTTCTTTCCTTTTTCACTACCTATTTTCAATTATCTGGGGCAAATACCTCAGGGAGGAATTACCAGGTCATATGGTAATTTCATTCTCCTATTTCTGAGGATGCATAGGATATTATTTGTAATTTTTCTCGGAACGTGATTTTATAAATAAGCTTCATATTTCATTTACATTCTCTTCATAACTATAATTTTACTAAATATCCATAAAATAGTAATGTAACCAGCCTTTCCTGAGTTTTTACTCTATGCTGGATGTCCTATATATAAAACTAGCAGCCTTTCCAGCATCAGTCTCCTTTTATCATTACAGCAGCTCAATGAATCAGTCACCACTGCTCTCTCCATTCAGCAGATGAGAGTTTGAGAGTTACAAAGTATTCATAAACTGACTCAGGTTTCTCACCAGTGTGGTGGCGGAGCTAGGATTCAAAACTCTGGTCTTGGGCTCTAAATGCTATGTTCTTGCTTATTGCAAGAACCCACCTTACTGATATACCATGGGTTAATAAGCACCTTACTGATATACCCACCTTACTGATATACCATGGGTTAATAAGCAATTCCCACCTTACTGATATACCATGGGTTAATAAGCAATTCCCCACTAAACTTGTTTCCAGTGGTTTGTTATGTTCTGTGTCCCTGCAGGAAGTAGCCTCTTCTGGAATCTATTTTGCTGCTCTCCATCTTTTGCCCTCTCGATAAATTATGAAGAATGGAATTATGGGGTCAGAGGGTTTAATGATTCTTAGGCATCTTGCCTTGTTGCACTCTAGAAGAATTTAAATAATTTAACAGTTATCATCCATGTGTCTTGAACTTTTTTAGTGGGAATTGCCTGGGTCTATGGTTGCACTCTCCCTATCCCTGAACACTGATTTTTGTTAGCAAAAGCTTAGTGCTAGTAAGGCCATGGGTTTTATACATTAAAGCACATATTTGTATACAGAATAGCTGTCCATTCTCAACCTGTTTATTTATGTTATTTGTTCTAGTATATAGAGCAAGGTTACATAGTGGGTTAAGACAAAATCATGCTATTGCTTAAAAAAGAAATCAACTTCTTATTGCTCCTATTTTCAAGGATATTCTTAGCATATGATCCCTTCTTCAACACCACAGGCTTTGGACCAGTTCTATCCAATAGAACTTTCTGTAATGATGGAAAGATTTTATAATTTTGCACTAGCAAATACAGTATCTGCTGGCCATATGGGACTATTGAGCAGTTGAAATGTGGCTAAAGTTACTGAGGAATTAAATTTTTCATTTTTTTTAATTTAAATATGATCTGGATAATAGCTGATAATGTAGCTTTTGACTTTTCCTGTTCTATTAAGACTCATTTGTCCTTGTAAGCTGGCTTCATCATGGTTCCAGCCTAGTTAAGTATGTGTATTCCTAAAATAAAATCCACATTTTTGTTTTATGGGTAGTAATTCCTTAGGTTTCCTTTATTGTGGTGCCATAACCTGCAACTAGATAAAAAAAAAAAAAAAGGGATGTTGTAAACAAATAATACTAATATAAAATTTTTCATTGCATTTTAAGACTTTGTGTTTGCAACATTTAAACAAATGGATAAATTTGATGGATAACTGAATCACAGAAAACCTGAGTTTTAGCTCTAGTCCTTTCACCTCCCAGAAATCACCCTTCACACCTTTGTTTTTAAGCCTCACCTGCAAAGTGAACAGTTCGGTCTGGATACTCGATTAGATATCTCCAATTTGAGCATCCCTTTTTCTTCATCTCCCCTATGGTCATCATATGGTGTATACCTTCAATCTTCATCCTAGGAAACTCCCATTCTCTAAATCTCTGTTCTCTTGAGGACGACATAGGTACTAAGCTGTGGCTCTCAGCTCCAGTTAATGGGACAGCTGTTTTCTGTACTCAGTTCCTGTGCTGAGTAGAGGAAGACAAGCTCGTCTTGATCACATACTTTATGGAACATTGCAGGATGAAACAATTTCATTGAAACATCTGAATCAATTAGGAAAAATGGCTTGTGTTTTATTTTGTTTACTCCCTTAAGCAAAAGGAAAAAAAAAGTGTTGCTTCTGAAATGTCAATGCCACGAATATTCCATCTTACACATTTTAATTCTGTTAGAAGACATGTTCAACCAAGGCTGTAAGCAGAAAATCTTTCATAAGGAAAATTAAGTATTAAAATATATAAATGTATTAAACAGTCTCGGCTAATTCCAGAAGCACAGTATGAAATATGTTTTAAAAATGTTCCTTCCATGGGGCGCCTGGGTGGCGCAGTCGGTTAAGCGTCCGATTTCAGCCAGGTCACGATCTAGCGGTCTGTGAGTTCGAGCCCCGCGTCAGGCTCTGGGCTGATGGCTCAGAGCCTGGAGCCTGTTTCCGATTCTGTGTCTCCCTCTCTCTCTGCCCCTCGCCCATTCATGCTCTGTCTCTCTCTGTCCCAAAAATAAATAAACGTTAAAAAAAAAAAAAATTTAAATGCGAGAAAAGAGGGGCGCCTGGGTGGCGCAGTCGGTTAAGCGTCCGACTTCAGCCAGATCACGATCTCGCGGTCTGTGAGTTCGAGCCCCGCGTCAGGCTCTGGGCTGATGGCTCAGAGCCTGGAGCCTGTTTCAGATTCTGTGTCTCCCTCTCTCTCTGCCCCTCCCCCGTTCATGCTCTGTCTCTCTCTGTCCCAAAAATAAATAAACGTTGAAAAAAAAATTAAAAAAAAAAATGTTCCTTCCGGACAAAGGAAACATGGCCAACTGGTCTCTCTTTCCCAAGAATGAGTATTATGACACATCCAGTATCTGCACTGCATTTTAGATGTTCAACATGAAGCTGTAGGTAAGACTTTGACGTGGACTACAAATCTGTATCTAGTTAGAATAATTTCTACCAATGAATATTCTTTCATGTAACTATATATCCAGAATGTGTCAAAAACAAAGTGATTTCTAGACTGCTTGCATTTTCCTAGAATTTTAAAAATTCACACCCTACAGACTTCATGAAGTTCTCTTTAAGCCCACGTTTTAACATACAGGAATGGATGGCTCCCAGATATTTTGGAGTAGAGGTTTCAGTATAAACTGGAGATATGGTACTCTTTGTGACTGGACTATTAGCCAGAGAAAGACTAAGTGAAAAAATAAAGAATTGTTTTTCTTCCTGTACTTTTATCTACCTAATGTGGAAAAAAAGCCATAAAGTAAATAAATAATAATATAAAATAAAAATATATTATAATATAAAATGTGCTATAACAACATCATATCATAAAACCAAAATAAATAAGACTATCCCGAGTCTGGGTATTAACATTGTAAAATGAGATTCATAGCTATAGATCCTGTAATCAGTTTATGTTTTGTACTTATAAATTGAGTGTGTTTGTTTGTTTGTTTGTTTGTTTTTAATGATTCATTCAAATAAGTTCTTCAGCCAAACCAGGAAGGTATATGCATGGTGGCCACACCCAATTTACAACTTCACTTTTATACTGAGGCAGGTAACTGTGAAATGTCTTTTGAAAAACCTGTCGGCTGACACCATATTCTATAGTTACACCTATGCAAAATTCATAAAAATAAAGGTTGTGTTAATTAATGCCCCATGGAGATTTTAAAACATTACTTCCCTATCATTGGTTAGTTTAATGCTGTGAAATAATCCTAAAACACACATCTCAGAAAGGCCCCAAGCAACACTATGCATAACAAGTGTGCCCACTGCTTATGGGTGGTGAGTTGATTAACTTGCTATTAAAATGCAGAATAAAAATTGGATCTTCACTGTGCCCTTTCAGTTACTATTGTAAAGGTAGGGAAGGCATAAGGGATGAATAATAGACCTAATAAGGAAACATTTCATTGGGTTTTTCATTATAGTAAAAACATCTCAGTGGAGAGATAAAACGCATTTACTAAATTCACCAGAATGGAGATGTGATTGTTGGAACAGTTTAGGTACTTTATAATTCATTTTGCACTAATCTCTTTTTTGAAATCTGAGCACAAGGAAGAAAAGAAATACTTACTTTCATAATACAGTTGGAGGACACAGAAAATGGTCTTTATTTCCAGACATTTTGGATTATGAGTTTTATTCTGACAATCATTTTGAGCAGAGAAATGGAAGTAGCAACTATTAAAAGGAAATGAACTCCCAGATTGCAATTACAACATTAACTTTAGTTAGTATGTCAATAGGGAAAAATCATTTTCTACATATCTGTCTTAGGATGTGTCTTTTTTACACTCAGCCAATTCAGCTCTTGCCTTCAAATGTGGAAGTGATCAATGGTTGTTTTATCAAGGCTGAAAGTGTCATGTGACTGACCAGTCACCCTAATAACAGAAAATATATAAACTCAGTCTCTACTTGATTAGACTTTTTCATTAACTAATTCTATGTTTGGTCACACAAAAATATTTAGAAGGTTTATAATATTGCTGTTTTGTCATATAGAGCAACAAAGCTACGCTGGGAAACAAGAAGTGTTTGAAAAGAGTATTACACCTATTCCTACCTAAGAGCTTTATAGCTGTCGTGGAATAATGACAGAGAAATAGTCTCCAATATTATGGATAACACAGGCTAAGACACAGTGAGGATCTAAACTAAACTCTCTTGCCCTCGTGGGTTTGGTAACTAGGCAGATGATAGAAATGCAGCTCTGGTCTCCAGACAGGGCTCTTCTCTTTTGAACAGACCCAGAAACAATGCCAGCTGTTTTGGGTAAGGTGTTGTAAGAACCTGGGGTGATGGGAAAACTTTCACCCCCATTAGAATCTATTTCACAGCCCTCCCTTGTCAGGAAACTGAGATTAAACATCAGTGGATTAATTCCAAAATGTTAGTGCTTCTTGGCTCCATGAAGAAAGAGTTGGGACAATTGACTGCCCTTTAATCAAATACTGATGATATTTGGATAAATATCTGCAACTCCCTGAGAACAGTCCTCTTTCCTTTAAGCCATGGTGTTCCAAGGAAGGTATAGTTTAAGAAGCAGAGTAGTGTGGGGATGAGAGATGGTATTTTGAGACACTTAGTTTGTAGTAGAGCCCCTCCCTAAGGAATGTGATTGAGGCCTCCTCAGAATAAAGGAAGGCAGTGTGCAACGTGGCCCAATCAACTTTTAGACACTTATGTGTAGGTCTGACATAACTCTGTAACTTGGACTATGTCCAATCCGACTACATGTCACTGTATATGGGAGATGAAAAAAGTAGAAATTGCATAAAAAGCTACACCCTGCTGCACTTGGGGCTCATTTTTTCGGCTACGGACCCACTGAACACATGCCGGCATGACAAATAAAGTTGCTTCCTGGACAAAGAAAGCCTTGGTGTCCTGTCTCTGTGTGAGAATACTGCTACAAATCAAGAGATTGCTCCAGAGAAATGAGGAAAACAGCAGAGTGATGTGCAGAGGCCAATCTACACATAGAAAGGTACATCTGATTGCTGCACAAAATCACCTTAGGTAGTTTTGCTTCAGTTGTGATATTCTTGATTTCTCCTCCAGTTAATGTTGAGTTGGTGGTGTAGGCATGGACTGACCTAAGCAGCCTTGGACAGAATAGTCAAATCCATCAAATGTGTCTTCCACACCTTCCTACTATTTGTTTTTTTTTTTTTTTTCCTGCCCAGCTATCATCTCCATGTCTGGTTGATATGATACCCTTAAATTTTCTATCATGGCAACTGACTCCGTTTCTCACTCCCAAGTTAGTTTCCTTTCTTCCATACCACAGCTCACCCTGTTCATTCTTCTGATCATTGCCAAGAACACAAAATTGGTTTAATAAGCTAATTCTACATGGGTTTTGAATGATATCCACTGCCTAATTTCTTAATGATCCCAGAGTTTAAAATAGGTCAATGGACAATCCAAATGATCCTTGCCTTTATCTTTTCTTGTTTTTGACTTTTTGGAACTTTCTGAATATTTATGAATGATGGTAAAACTTTGGGGAGTAATTTTCAGATGTACTGAAGTTTGTTTTTGTCTTTGGTTTTTTTTTCCCTACAGTTCAGGTCAAAGAATGTGATAGTTGCTCAACTGTTTAAAGCAAAGATTGCAAAACAAACAAACAAGCAAACAAATCAAATCTTGATGCAGCTGTTACCATTTTATGTTTCCATGTCAGGTATCATTTATCCATCTCACACTCATCCCCTCTGAATTCTGATAAGGTCTTAGAATCCTTCTCAAATTAGCCTTTCAGGTAACCACTAGTGGATCATCATCAGCTGCTACCGTATTTATAGTGGTGTGTGTGTGTGTGTGTGTGTGTGTGTGTGTGTGTGTGTAGTTGAGAAGTTGAGGCAAATAAATGTACCTCTGTATTCCCACTCACTTTTTCCTTTAACCAAGACCTAACATTACAACCAACTGCTACATCAACTTTATCATAGAGAGATTTTTAAGATGAAGCTAACTATATGGATATGATTTGAATTTCAGGATACTGCTTTATTGACAGAATAGAACAGAATGGATATTGATCTATGACTGAGGCAGAATGAAATGTTATGAAATGTGCCTTTGAATGACTTGTTCACTTCTCCATCCCGTTGATCAACAGAATGGTGCATAGTGTATTAGTATACTTGATATATTAGCTCATGCCAGCTTTTCTTCAAATCCATCTCATTTAAGACACCTATATTTACTCCTTAAGCTATTCAAAATGAAAATTCAGTTAACATAGGGGCGCCTGGGTGGCTCAGTTGTTTGAGTGTTGTACTTTAGCTCAGGTCACGATCTTGCAGTTGGCAGGTTCGAGCCCTGCATTAGGCCCTCTGCTGTCAGAGCCAAGCCTGGTTTGGATCCTCAGTCTCCCTCTCTCTCTGCCCCTCCCCCACTTGTGCTCTTTTTTCTCTCTTTCAAAAATAAACATAGAAATAAAGAAAGAAAGAACTTAGAAATTCAGTTACCATATATATATTTTTAAGTACTTCCAATTCATTATGATCTCAGTTTTCAGTCGGTACCAGAAAATTTCAATTCTGGCCTCACTATATTTAACTGAAGATACTAAATGAAAAATGATGTATGAGAATGTGGAATAGTTTTACTCCTATTAATTATGGTATCACATTGATGTTCTTGATTGATGTCAGCTCATGAGGACATCTCTCATTTAATTTTTATCATAAAATACTTTTATTATTTTTAGGTCAAATAAGCCTTCTCCCCAGTTAGATCATATCTAACTAAGCCTTAAAGGGTTAACGTGTACACATACATGAAAAACAAAAGGAACTTAAATCATATTTATTGAATTTCTCTTTTAGGTCACAATGCTAAACATATTAATATTATTTAATATTATCTCACTTAACTTTTAATTTATTTCATTTTTTTATTTTTAATGTTTATTTTTGAGAGAGAGACAGAGCATGAGCAGGGGAGGGGCAGAGAGAGAGGGAGACACAGAACAGGAAGCAGGCTCCAGGCTCTGAGCTGTCAGCACAGAGCCCAACACAGGACTCTAACTCACAGACCGGGAGATCATGACCTGAGCCAAAGTTGGATGCTTAACCAACTGAGCCACCCAGAAGCCCCAACTTTTATTTTAAACATTTTTGGACTCACATTGTCCCAGTTTACAGATGGATAATTGATGGTTTAAAGAGGTTTTAAATTACATGTACGAGGCCACAATCCAGTACATGAAGGGAGTAGTGTGAAACTGAGACCTGACTTTCTCCAAAGACCAATCAATAAGCACAGATCTTAGGGGTGCCTGGGTGGCTCAGTAGATTAAGCTTCTGACTGTGACTCAGGTCATGATCTCACAGTTAGTGATTTTGAGCCCTGTGTGGGGCTCTGTGCTAACAGTTCAGAGCCTGGAGCCTACTTCAGAATCTCCCTCTCCCTATGTCCCTCCCTCGCTTGCTTGCTCTCTCTCTCCCCCCCCCCATCTCAAAAGTAAATAAACATTTTTAAAATTAGAAAAAAGTAAGTACCAATCTTAGAATACATATTTTCATCTCGCCAGGGTCCTCAGGTTGTATGATACTTAAGTACTGTTATAGTATGTAAGTACCATTTAGAAATGGGAAGTTTCCTAAGAGATTGTAGTGGATAAAATGAATCACTTTTTTATATTAGTCTGTTTGCAAAAGCAGTTAACAGAAAATTGTGATCAAAGACTAAAATTCTAGCGACAGATCTGGCTTCAGGATTCGTTGATCCAGTGGTTCAATCATATCAAGACATATGTCTAATCTATTTTTCTTTGGATTGCCTTTTTTTTAATTTTTTTTAACGTTTATTTATTTTTGAGACAGAGAGAGACAGAGCATGAACAGGGGAGGGGCAGAGAGAGAGGGAGACACAGAATCGGAAACAGGCTCCAGGCTCTGTGCTGTCAGCACAGAGCCCGACGCGGGGCTCGAACTCACGGACCGTGAGATCATGACCTGAGCCGAAGTAGGAAGCTTAACCGACCAAGCCACCCAGGCACCCCTTGGATTGCCTTTTATACTCAGATCATTAGTAAGATGACTATAGCACTTCCAGATCTGCCAAGAGTCAGTGGAAAGGGAGGGAGCATTTTTTTTTCATTACTCGTTTGTTTGTTTCAGGAATATGGAATGATCCCTAGCAGATAATCCCACCTTGCCTCATTATTCAAGTTATATCACATTTCTATTCCTCTACCAATCATTGAAATGGAAATTAGATTGCTGTGTTTTCTTTAGAGCAAGCAATCAAGATTTAAACAAATAAATGTTGCAGAATCAACCATACGTTTGCAAAAACACAGCTTTCTCCATGCCACAGATCTTTCAAGGGCCATTTCATCTCTCTGCAGAGTACAGGGCAATTCACTATTTGGCAAAAAAAAAAAAAAAAAAAAAAAAAAAGTCATGAGCACTAATGGTAAGTCTTGGTGTTTATCTTGTGTTTTAAAAATTTATGGGTTCAAAAATTGTTACGTTTTTCTTTGCATATTCAGTTTCACTACTTATGTAAAGCTCCTCATACTTCTAAACACTCAGTTATCTCAGCTATCAAAAGGAGATTAAAATATGGTATTTAGAGTGAGACATATGAAATTGCTAATATTTTACTATATTGAACTTGCAAATACAGCAATTTAAAATGGCTAATATGTGAACACCAACACTTAAGTGAGATAAATACTTGAGTGTAGTGCTTGGCAAACAGCTCTTATGGAGTGAATGGCTTAAGAATCTTCATAAACTTATTTTAATAGTTGCATGTAGCTTTACCAATGAGAGCAAATTCCTTAGCTTTAAGGAAAGCTTTAAAGTAGTTGAAGGTAGAGAGTAGAAAAAGGCCTTTGCCCTTTAATTGATAGAAAAATTGCAATTCAGCCTAGAAAGAATCCACCACTAATTTATTAATTAACTTGGGTGTTTTGAAAATTGTTGACAATAATAATGCCTAAGGCCAGGTGAAAATAGGGTGGTGTTAACAAATGTCAACTAATTGGGAGGCATATAGTATAGGGAATAGAAAAATGATTCCAAGGAAAGGGATCTTAGAATCCCTGGGATGGGAGATATTCCCAGACAACTGTCTGGGATATAGGATTGCTGAAAGCAAAGGGCTAAGAGAAAGTCCAAACTTCCAAGAAAAAAGCAGGAGAATAAAGTAGTCCAGAAAGGCCAGTTGGCCTTCTTAATGGGGGTAAATATAGGTGGTAGTCAGCAATGTGGCTACTATACTATCCTGGAGTCAGTTTGCCCCAGGCAAATAGTTCTCCAACAGTTAGAATCACCTGGAGTGCATGTTAAAACTGATTGCTGGACTTCATCCATTGAGCTGCAGATTCATTTGGTGTGAATGGAGCCCAAGAATTTGGATTTCCAAGAAATCTCTACTTTATTGCAATGTTTCTGATTGAGAATCACTTTTCTACCATTTGCCTAGATTGTAAGGTAGCAAAATAAAATTATTTTTTATCTGAACAAATCAGTGCATCAAGAGCTGAAAATAGTGGGATTTTACTGCTATATATAAGGACATCCTGCAGACTATGAAGAGCAGTTGCTTGGACATGAGGACATCCATATTAGGTATGGTACATGAGGCTGAACTAAGCGGGGCAGAGTTGCAGTGTTCAAAGTCCAACATTGAAATCTGGAAACTGAGTCAATGCATTTGACTTTAGTGTGCCCAAAGGCAAACCGTGGTAACTGGTAACAAAGTAGTAACATCAAGAATTGTAGTCCAACCACATAATAACCTTAGATGGTGAAGCACAAGGCAGGGTTAGTGATTTACAACGTAAGTCTGAACAAGTTCAAGAGACATTACCTGACAGCAGCGTATATATAGTGCCAGACAAGGGAAATGGAGCAAGAACAGAAACATGCCAGTAAGAGAAGAGGATATATTTGTATCCTATGCTGCGAGCAAGAAATGAGAGGCTAGAGTATAGCTGACAGAGGACTGAGTTAATTATCTACACCTATCCTCTAATATGGCTAAATCAGTGTTTACTATGCACATGCCCTCTGTTTAGCAATCTTGGTTCATTTAGACTAAGAGACAACAATGTTTTTGCAAAACTTTATCATCTCCAGTGTTTTTTATTGACTCCTAGACTGTTTTAGTCTACTCTCTGCTTAGGCTGACATGACAAAATACTCCAGACTGTGTGGCTTAAACAATAAAAATTTATTTCTTACAGTTTTGAAACATGGCAGTCCAAGATGAAGGTGCTGGTAGGATAGATTTCATTCTGAGGCATCTTCTCTTGTTTGTATGTGGCTGCCATCTTGTTGTGTGCTAACAGGATCTCTACTTTCATGTTAGTAGGGAAAGAGGGAAGTAGAATAAGCTCCCTGGTATCTCTTTTTATAAGGACAATAATCCTATCAAATCAAGGGCCCACATTTATGACCTCATTTAACATTAATTACTTCCTTAGAGGCCCCACCTCTAGATACAACCAACCTGGGAGTTAGGGAATCAATATATGAATTCAGGGCGGGAGGGTACACTAACATCAGTCTGTTACACAGACTATGGATAAACAGAAGAAAAGTTTTATCACACAAAGACTAGGACTGAAACTAAAAATGATATAAACTGTGCCATAAATCCCATACACAAAGTGTATACTGATTTTGACTTAGAGATTAGGAAAATCACTCTATTTCCTTTTCTTGAAAGAGACAAACTGGGTTCAAAATTCAACTAGAAAACATTTAAAAGTTTAGAAATAACATTTTAGACATATAGAGTCATCTAGATGTAACAAATATTTACTTTCAAACCATATCGATCATTAATATATATTATTATATTTTCTTAGTTCAGATGACTCCTATACATAATCAGTGTAAACAAAACCAGCTATCTGTTCCTGTGAAAGTGGGAATGTTGTTTGTGGCCTTATCCTATCCATTAACTCTAATAAGGAGAAAGGAATTTGATTGACAAGTGGTTGATAGAAGAGATGAGTCTCTTTGATTCCCAAAGCATGTACGTAAACTAAGTCACTAATAGTAAGAAAGTGCAGCAAAATATATCTAATTTTTTTTTATTTTCCCTTACTGTTCTTTATTTATAAAGCCTTAACCTGAAAGTGAATTCTTTTCTAAAACTTCCTAATCTTTTGATTTTTAAGTCAAAACTGAGCTCAAAAGAAGAGAAATTTGATTTGACTAAAAAGAGAAATAGCAAACAATCAAAATTTATTTACCAGTTCAAGGAAATCAGAAGCAGTGGTATATCACCAGATGGTAAATGGATTAGTGTTACCTCTAATGGTGTTTACTATTTTCAACTCAATGTTATTCACAATTTTTATGTTATTTGGATTTTTCACTATTTCATTTATTGCAAAAATTCATTATGCACAACTCTAAAATCTGCCTTTTATATTCTATTCCTTTCAATGCCGATTTATAAGAGTGCTGACAAATCAGGTTTGCAGTTAAAGGAGTGTGTATTGGAGTAGATTATACAATCAAATACCTGGTAGTAAAATAAAGAAATATAAATAACATTGGTAGAATGAAGGCTGGGGGTTTGGGAGATGTACTGAGTAATAAATGGAAACACATATCAGTGTTCATCTATCTTTTGATATATATTTAAATGTGTTTTGCTTTTACAAGAGAGTTTGCTGTCTCACTACTACTGTGTTGATTGTTGTCACTGTAATATCATCCCTAGGGTTTTATCACTTTATGCACTTTAAATGTTGATGGAAGTGATTTAGGTACATATATTTTAAGTTTTGGGCACTCTTTGGAAGTTTTAGTTCCTGTGTAAAGTGTTTTTTACACTTTACTTCCCCCCCCCCCAACCCAGAGTCAGCTACTTTCTATTCTTATTTTATGCCTATTACAGAAAGAAAAAAAAAATCAAAATAGCTTTTGTGGATACCAGTGACTTACACTAAATAGTAAGTTTTAACAATTTTGTATCACTTTTTAGTGATCTTCTGCTAAAGTATTGTTTTTTTAATATTTTAAAATCAATTTTGAATTTTTATATTTCAATATGTCTCTCAATGTGCTTTAATATCAAAATAAGTAGGTTCACAGATAGACTTGATGTGGAATGTAAAATGAAGAGAAGAAAAGTTGTTGTGATTATTTCTTATTGTTGTTGTTTTGCCTAAACTCCTTGAAAGAAGAAAATTGCCATTTACTGAAATAGGGACTATCAGTTTGGGAGAAAGAAAAATGAATCACAGTATATTTGTTTTAGGGTGTTGGGATATTTCTCTAAATAGTCTATCAACTATGTGAGAACCAGTCATGATTTTTACTAGATGTTTCAAAAGTTTTGATTTGGAAATGGAAATTTTTTAAGAGAATTGGAGAATAGGTACCATCAGAAGAATGTTTTCCTCTTCAACAGTGGGCATATGTCCAAGCTTCTCTTATTCTACTTAGTAAGGCACTAACCCTGTAAGTCACTGCTTTAGTATTTAAGTTTTAGAGATCCTTTTAGGATCCAAGAAGGATCCTTTCTACCTCCAGACCACAAGTAGCCATATGAGGGTCAAGAATAATGAATACCCTTCTTGGAAAATTCAATTGTTTACTGCCTTTTGGCCATTTCACTTCGTCTTAAATCATGTCATGTATTAACTCTAGGTTCAGTGGGGTTTGAAATAGTGATGAGTGATTATAACAAATGTCTTAATTTGTAAATTAGACACACAATAGAGAAATTTTAGTAGAAGAATTTGGAAAACATAGCAAAATTTATAGACAATGCTGCATGTGTGTGTTTGGCAGGGATAATGGAAGAAAATGCTGAAAAATCATACTATATGCAAATGTAGCACAGTTTATGGTCTCTCCTACTCATTTGCCCTTTTCTAGGAATATATATATATTGGAGACTATTTAAGCCAATTGTCACAGTGCATCCTCATTCCTATTTTGTCCCTTAAAATTCTGAGAAAAGATAGATTCCTTCTGATCACGAATGAAGAGTTGATTGGATAAAGGAAGAGGCACTTTCTTTTGTGATACCTACAACAGTTTATAAATATACACACTTCTGGGAGTTTTCACTAGCATTATATTCTTTGTATATTTCCAGAGTCAAACATTTGAAATGAGAAATTCCAAAAACAAAACAAAACAAAAACCACGAAACCCCCTAAGTGTTTGGGTCAGTTACTGCTACTCATATGACAACTGTGTGTCTGTCTTAGATAAACAAACAAACTTCTTGAACCAATAGAGCAGACTTTATGTGCATAGATGGTCTAGAAAAAGTAATACATGTTCATTGCCAAGCTAGCTTACATGAAGGAAAAAATGGGAACACTGGGAATGTTTGTCTTAGCAGTGTCCAGGTGGTAACTACCTAGATGGATGAATAGATTGGATGCAATTTTGAATATACGTTTTTCATGAGTCAAGTGGCTAGATCCCAGAAGGAGATATTCTTAGAGACAAAACATTTTCATCAGGGTTGAAAATATTGAGAAAATTAAAAATGCCAAGTAAATTTTCAACAGTTGTTTCAATTAGCCAAAGCCATCTGAAAACCTTTTTGAAAACAAGAAAATAAAAACATGTGAAAATACTTCTCTCTCCCAACTCCATTTTAGAATTCTAGAATTACTACTCATTGGGAAAAATTGGAATGTCAAAAAGAAGTAGAGTTCCTAGTTCATTTGGAGCCCATAGAAAAATGACACTGAAAATACCAGTAGGGATATCTGTTGTAGTGTCCTTTTCACAATAAATCCTAAAAGCAACCAATGATTGAGGTTACTTTGGCACTAGTAGATGCATTTAATTAAATGTGCCATTTTTAATAGTACTGGTTTTTTTTAGAAGTCTAAAATGCATTCTTTCCAAAAAAGCAAATGAATAGTATTTACATGAGTGTGTGTGTGTGTGTGTGTGTGTGTGTGTGTGTGTGATTAACAATCAATGGTCAGTTTTTTTGCTTAAATGTTAGGGATTTCATTAGTTGTTGGTTTTCTTTTTCCATTTCTTTTTCTTTCTTTCTTTCTTTCTTTCTTCTTTCTTTCTTTCTTTCTTTCTTTCTTTCTTTCTGAGACAAAGAGTGTATGGACAATGTATGGGGGAGCGGCAGAGGGAGAGAGAGAATTTTAAGCAGGCTTTATGACTAGTGCAGACAGAGAGGGGATGGGGGTAGGGGTGGGGGGGGGCTGTCGCAAATAGGTAAACGCGTTTCTTCAACTTTGGCTATTGTCCTTCCCATAATAACAAATGGAATTACTGCAGCTATGGAAAAAGTGGTTCCAACATGACTTACACTAGAGATAAAATATAATTCATAGTATCAAAATAAGCATCATAAAATTTCATGAGCATCATATTATAGTAAAGACTGATTTTGTATAACTATGAGATTAAAACTTTGGACCTGAAAAAAGTCTTTGAAATAACTGGCACAGTGGTCACTTAACTGTAGGCCATGCTTGCCTAGATAGAGGAGCAGGTATCAAAACATAGGCCTATGAATTCCTAAGAGTACAGGTGAATTGTATCAATTAACTACAGCTACGTGTATGACTATTAAGTGGAGGATATCATTTCTATACTAAAAAAAAGAATCTTTTTTTAAATATATCCTACACTAAAAACAACAACAACAACAACAAAAATCCTTCCTTTAAAATGTTAGGAAATGGAAGTTAGAAAAATCAAGGGATTTATTCCAGGTCACACAGTTAGTGAACTGTCAAAATATGAAGCCATGGTTATCCTGTGATGACAGAGAAATGGTTGGAACTATAGAGACAGAGATGATGAAATAAAAATGATATTGATGGATGAGATAATAACAAGAATGGCCATTTATGGAGCTCTTTGAATAGTTTATCTCATTTAATCCTCATAATCACCTTATGAGGTAGGGATTATTCTACTCATTGTAGAACAGAGGGAGGTAAAGCTCAGAGAGACTAAATAATTTGCCCTAGGATATATGGCTGGTAAACATGGGAGCTGAAATCAATTTTTGGTCTGAATACAAAGTCATTTATTTTGAAATGTTTTCATTATTATTTTTTAACGACTCTAATACACATCCCTCTCTTACCTGAGAAGAGTGTTATAAGGTTTCCTACAAATGTGAAGTGGATTTCTATCTTATTAAGAAAATTTGGCCTACAGTGGAGAACATGAAGCTGTATTTTTAAGTCTTTGATGCTCCCCAAACAATGCATAGAATCAATTCTAGAACCTTCCTTTCATACATATTTTCTTATTGACATATAATTTAAGAGCATATGATATACCTAATACCTCTCTGTGTGTGCTTAACCTGCTCCCACATAATGAAGACAGGGCTTAGGGCAAATCTAATTTGTATAAAAGTGGATCATCTACTCTTTCATATAAAGCTTTTCCTCCATGGGTCATGAGATTGAATCCTTTTCCTTCAATGATGAAACCAGGATGGCATGGATTCATTTACCCTCATGTAACAGAGACTTAATTTGAGAGAAGTTTGGTTAGTGTGAGAGTGCAAATATGTGCCCCAGAAGCCAGAATTCTGTGTAATCATTAAAGAACTAACTAGTGAGTCATGTGACTCTGGGTCCTGAAGTGTGCTATTTTTGTGGTAGCTCTTTCCTTTTTAGATTGTTCCTTTTTTTTTTTTTTTTTTTACTTTTTGAGCATACAATGACTGGAATTAAATTGTAGAGACACACTTACCAATGTTGCAAATGAAGTGCTATGAATATGAAATTTGTTGGATGACAAATTTAAGATCCAAAAATATCTTTACCAAAGGGAGCAATGGACCAAATCTAACAAGATGAAATGTGGTAAGAATACACACTGGCAAATTTAACTGCCATTATATTTTTATTGCTTATTGCTGATATAAGGAAAAGCTATTGATGTTTTATGATTCAATCTAGCCAACATACTGATATTTATTTTTTATTTTGTAATTAATTATTTGTATATATATATATATATAAATTTTCTAAATATAACTATGCAATATTCAAATACTAATATTTTTATGTCTTTATCTTTTATGCCCTTCTATAATCTATAACTTTCATTTATGTTTCATGTTTTAATGTACATTTTCTGGAACTTCCAGGTTAATGGCTTGTTTTCTAATAAGTAGATTTCTAAAACCAAGTGTTCTTTGTCCTTAGTAAGTTCCCTGTTTTTTGTAAGGACATCATCTATTCAGAGAGATAGTTTAGAGATACATTAGTCAAAGAAGTAAAAAACACATACCAGTCATAGTCTGTGAACTTAAATTCAACCCCTAAAAATATAAGTACAGAAATTGAATGTATGTGCTCAGAAATTTTAAAGCAATTTGATCAATTTTGTCTTTTGATCTAATAATAAAACATGTGGTCTTTTACTTTGTATATCTTTTTCTTCTTATCTGTTTAGTAATTCATTTTTATAATATTTTATAGAAGTATCAGGCTGCAATAATGGGTAAAATAAATTGGCCTTGATGGTTTGAGAAGCATTGCTATATCAAGGATAAGAATCCTGGGTTAGTTGTTGAGCTATGTTTATGTTTCCTTTAAACTTCAATATTTTGGGAGCACCTGGGTGGTTTAGTCGGTTATGCATCTGACTTTGGCTCAGGTCACGATCTCATGGCTTGTGAGTTCAAGCCCTGTGTCCGGCTCTGTGCTGACAGCTCAGAGCCTGGAGCCTGCTTTGGATTCTGTGTCTGCCTCTTTCTCTTCCCCTCCCAAGCTCGCACTCTGTTTCTCTCTCTCAAAAATAAATAAACATTAAAAAAAAACTTTCCTATTTTCTATATATGAGTAGTCCTACTGGGGACTACAGTTTCACTGTTTTGAGATACCTTCTATCACATTCTAATCAAGCGACCAAAGTTTTGAGAATAGAGTTAGGAAGTGTGTATACTTATTCAAATTCCAGAATCCAAGGCCATTTATTCAACCATTTTGTTGTTGTTGTTTTATTTTGTTTTCTTTGCATGTGTTTTGTTGAGCCTCTTTCTGGGTCCAAAATCCAAATCCACAATACCCAAGATGGAATGTCAGTATTAATACAGACATATCGAAAGGCAAAGCTACAACACTGTGGTTTACTGAGTGCCTGAATTCACTTTGTTCTTATTTCCAAGAACCTTGTTCATTTGAATGATTTTCAGGGAATGTGAAGGGCAGGTCTGGAATGACATCTTCATGTTGAAATCTGCATCCATTATTAAGCCATCTCAGTAACAAAGAAGCATATATATAATCATTTACTTTAAATTTTTGAATACATGAGGGATCCCTGGGTGGTACAGTTGGTGGAGCATCCGACTCTTGATCTCTGCTCAAGTCATGATCTCCTGGTTGGTGAGTTCAAGCCCCACATTAGGCTCTGAGCTGATGACACTGAGCCTGCTTGGGATTCTGTCTTTCCTTCTCTTTGCCCCTACCACGCTTGTACTCACACATGCTCTCTCTCTCAAAATAAATAAATGAACTTGTTTTTTTTTAAATTTTTGAATACATGGCCTATATGATAAATGGTATTCATATATCAGGCATTTGTCCATGGATGGACCCTACAATATACTTAATTTCTAGTGGGTCAGTTATAACTCCCCTTCACTTCTACTCTAAGAAGTATACTGGATTTCAAGAGTATATAACATATATTAATTTTTGGATTAGTTTTAAGTACATTAATTTCTTAGTTTTAATCTTTATAACTTTATCATAGATAATTTTAAAATGTATTTTTTATAATTTTGTCCTAGATTATTTTTAATCTTACAGTTTACTGTGATGGACAGTGTGTGATAATACCGCCGTTGTGATCTGTTGGTAAATATAGAGCACATACAGACACATGGACACACATGCATAACAAACTGTTTTCATAATGACTATAGGGTAGAGAGTTTACTCAGACCAACTCCCTTATGTGGCAGTTGAAGATATCAACTATTTATCAACAGAGATGAAATGGTTTGCATAGTCATTCATTTTGTAATCTATGTAAAACAGTTTATGTCAGGGGTACCTGGGTGTGTCAGTTGGTTAAGCTGCCCACTATTGATTTCAGCTCAGGTCATGATCCCAGGGTCAGGGGATCCAGCCCGGCATTGGGCTCCATGCTGAATGTGGAGCCTGCTTAAGATTTTCTCTCTCTCTCCCTCTGCCTGTCTCCCCACTAACATTCTCTCTCTCTCTCTCTCTCTCTCTCTCTCTCTCTCTCTCTCATGAGAATGCACAAATAAAAACAAACAAAAGCATCCTATGTTAGTACTTAGCTTTCTTGATTATCAGTAGTCTCCTTCTCTGTCTCTCTCTCTCTCTCTCTCTCTCACATACACACACATGCACACATACTCAAAATCCTTCATACATGTTTTAATAATTGTTTCTAGTTCGATATATACACATTTATTTGATTTAAACATCTTTTAAACATGCTCTATTATTTGGAAGAAAAATAATCATTTTAAAATTGTCCTATTTTCAGGAACTATAAAGGATATATACAGTTTAGAACTTTGCTGATCATTTTGGAAGCTAATACTCAATATGTGGCCATTGAGTGCTTGAAATGAGGCTGTCCAATTTGGGATGTCCTATAGGATAAATGTATTCCAGAGCTCAAAGTTCTAAGATGAAAAATAGCAATTTAAAATACCTTAGTGATATATATATATATATATATATATATTTAATTATTTATTTTGAGAGAGAGAGAGAGAAAGTATGAGTGGGGGAAGGACAGAGAGAGAGAGAGAGAGAGAGAGAGAGAGAGAGAGAGAGAGATTCCCAAGCAGGCTTCATGCTGTCAATGCAGAGCCCCATGTGAGGCTCAATCCCACAAACCATGAGATCATGACCTGAGCTGAAATCAACTGGACAACTGAGCCACCCAGGCACCACTCTTAGTGATATTTTGTATTGGTTTTTATGTTGATAATATTTTGGATAGTTTTGTCTAAATATATTAATTTCACCTATTTATTATTAAATGTTACTACTAGGAAATTTTAAATTACATACATGTCTCCCATTAATTTTCATTGAATGAGTCTGGCTTAGAACCTTCCCTATATCTGTAAATAATTCCCATTCTGCTAATAATGCCAAGCAGAGACTTTATGTGAGAAGACAAGTCAAAGACAAATTCTGAGCCTGAGATTGGTAAATTTCCTTCATGGTGAATTTAGATAAGTATCACGCCAAGATCTGCTATGCCTTTCTAAATATCATCTAATGTTATAACCACACCCTTGAAGTGAGTTTTAAACAGCTTTAATTGAAATAAAAAGGTCAATAGAATTTTAAAGATTAACGGTAAATGTTAACATTTTACAAGGATACAGCATATTCCAAGATCTTGTGAAGCCTTCACGTGCTTATGTTGCATTACATGTTATCACAGTCATAGCCAAAATGCACCACCTCAAAAAATCTTCAAAATAAATGAATTCATACAATCTTAACATTAATAATTATGGATATTACCTTTTATCTATGTGACGAGTTTTTCTTCCTCCCATGTTCTGCCTCACTCTGGATCCTTTGGTAGTTGTATTTAAACCAAATCTAAATTTTTGTTTTGATATTTTCAATATTTTGGGTGAAGCTTCATCAATATTTTATAAATTTGAAATGTACCTAATAAAAAAAATAGTTTTTCTTTCAATATGTTGTGCCAGAAGTAAAAAATAATTGATAAAGAAGAACTAGATTCCAATCTTAGTTTTTACTTACTTGACCTTTGATTTATCAGAGTGGTTTTCATTGTTAACTGAGATAGTAATAGGTATCCTCAAGCTCCTTTCACTTCTGTCCATCATTTGGGGATCCTAATTGTGGTATTTCTTAAAGAAACATGATAATTCTTTGTTCTTTTGATTTGAGGTAGTAACTGTTCTGTCTCCAGTGCCTAGAACAGAGTCTGGCATATTAAAAATTATTTTAAAATTTATTTTGTTATAAATCCCAAGCAGGAATATTACATAAATTCTAGATACCCCAGTTATTTTGAATATTTTAAATTTATTTTTTAATAATTTAAAATCTTTATTTATATACAATTGACCTTTGAACAACGTGGCTCTGAATGGGGTTGACAACATAGATTTTTTTTCAACAAATACAGTACAGCAATGTAAATGTATTTTATCTTCCTTATGATTTTCTTCATAACATTTTCTTTTCACCAGCTTACTTTATTGAAAGGATATAGTATTTAATACATACATCATAGAAATATGTGTTAATCTACTTTTCACGTTATCAGTAAGGCTTCTGGTCAGTAATAGGCTATCAGTAGTTAAGCTTCGGGGGAGTCAAAAGTTCTACATGCATTTCTGATTGCACAGGGGTCAGTGTCCCCGACCCCCATGTTGTTCAAGGGAAAATCATGTTTTATGACCATACATTTTATAAATTTAATCTCAAGTTTTGCATTTAATTATGTACTAAGGTTTAAAATCTAATTACTTATTGTCATTTTAATCTAATGACAAAGAACTGCTTTAACCTATATGACCTGTAGATGAGGGGCAGGAGACAGATTTATGAGCTATGTCTGTTGGGGGAACTTTGAATGGGTCTATTTCAAAACCTCATCTAATTCTTACTTGGTTCAGGGATTAGATCATAATAAAACTATCTGAATCCTTTCTCTCTTCTACTAGAGAATAGTGACATTCAATTTTACTTTTTATGCATTTAACAGAAAGCAAAAGTAGTATTATAAATGTTCACCACGTGCTTAGAAATTATTACTTAGAACCCAACAAAAAAATCACTGTGAGTGAGTTATAAGATTCCAGAGGCAAGCTTTCTGAGTCATGCATTCCTCCATCATTTCTGTTACTGCTGCCTGTTGCCTAGGATGTGATATCTGACCTCTGGAGAGCCACCAGAAAAGAGAATCAGTGTTTGAGGCTCTGCTAACAGAGTGACATGAAAATACTGTTTGTGGCAGTATTAGTGATAGCAACAAGTTTCTTTTAATGCTTCAGATTGAACACTGTAATTCATTTCTCAACAGACATTTCACTGTAGCAGATAAATTGACATCAACCATGATAATTCCATCCTCTTTGCCATAGATTCGTTCAGGGGTTTTGGGGTATTAGGGAATGGAATATCTTATTCTTGGGACCCGTGGGAAGTTAGTCATGTAACTGAGGATAGATAAATCAAGTTGCTGTTGTTGACCAGCTTATAAAGTAAGATAAATTAGCCTTGTTTTATGCCATAGATGGAGGGATTAAACAACAGAAATTTATTTGCTCACAGTTCTGGAGGCAGGAAGTCTAAAATCATGGTGCCAGCATTATTGTTTTCTCGTGAGAGCTCTCTTCTTGGTTTGCAGGCTGCCACCTTTTGTCTGTGTTCTTACTTAGCTGAGAAAGAGCTGGGATGAGCTCCACTATCTCTTCTTGTAAGGCACTGATCTCCTCATGAGGGTATTGCCCCATGACTTTATCTAAACCCAATCAACTCCCCAAAGCCTCATTTCCAAATACTATCATATTGGGAGTTAGGGCTTCAATATATGAAGCCTCATATTGTGTATGTCAGTATGAAGGGTGAAGGGAGACTCCTGTATCAATCAATTCTTGAATCCTGTCTGAATATGATTCCTTCATTTGTGAGCTACCTTTTATTTTATACCACTTTGATTTGTGTTTTCCCTTCCTTCTTTCCCTTCCTTCCTTCCCTGCCTTCCCTCCTTCCTTCCTCCCTCCCTCTCTCCCTCCTTCCCTGCCTTCTTCTTTTCTTTTCTTCTTTCTTTCTTTCTTTCTTTCTTTCTTTCTTTCTTTCTTCTCTCTCTCTCTCTCTCTCTCTCTCTCTCTCTCTCTGCAAAAAGCTTACTAACTAATGAACTCAAAGTATATGATCTCTCTAGAGAGATCACTAGAGGGCTGCCATTCAAAATTGGCCGTGGGCACTTACCTTTGGTTTAGTGTGAGCAACTTATTTTCCAAGAAAACTTGGAAGAGTGATCAGAGAGGAGAAATCTGCCATTGTCAGGACTGTGGATGTCAGGGACAGTCAGGAGGTGATGGCTTCCACTGCAGCTTTGTTCAGTATCTGAAGCAAATATGGAGACACAATGAGATACCAATTGGTATTATGTGTACCCACAAAGTAATGGAAAATTGGAAAAAAGAAATGCCACATAGATGTCCCTAACATTTTTGACACACTGCTCTGTATTTTATACTCATCCACATTCAAATCCATTATTGAATAATTGTCTTCCCATGAAAAGCTACTTTCAATCTTAGCAAAAGCATGTATATCATCTTCTGTCTTAATACTCCAGTCATAGTGTAGTTCTGAACAGCCTATGCTGGTTTTTTACACATGAAGACCCCTAAACATGCATCTTATCTTATTGCGTGTATTGCTGTCAAACACCTCTTCATCCCTCAGGACACTGTCCAAATGCTAGTTTTTCAGGTAAGTCTTCTTTGAATTAGACTTGACCCACACATTTCCAGAGAAAATAATAATTGATTTTCAGTGTTTTTAAGTCATTTGTGGGTACCCCTTAAAAGTATCTTACTGTGTCTCTGTTATTAGTATATCTGCATGTCTAATTGCAATATGAAATGATATCTTAAGCATAGAGATTACACTATTTTTATTTTTATAGCCTAGCACCTGGCACAGATGTTAATAGATGTTGGACTCAGTATCAATGTATGTTTTTTGATTATATGGAGGATAATAATGATTTGACGACAGATCAATGGCCAGAATTTTTTTTTTTAATCTTTCTGTAGAGCACATCTGAATGTGGACAATTTCAAATGGCCTTAGTTTTGGTAGAATTAATATTCTTTGAATTTTTTACATAATTGTCCAATGCTTGCTGTTAAATATCATCCAGTAAAGTAATTTGAACAGCTTTTAGCTATATTCAGGAACAAATCTGTAGCAATAGTCTTTGATTTACTGTATTGCCAAAGAAATTACTAATATTTCTAAGCAGCTCTGTAACCATATGTTACTCTGCAAAAGCATTCCAGAATGTTTCCTCTCTACAGTTTCAGGGGCTGCAGACCTTTCCATCTCTGAGACAAGAATAAGAATTCATCCAGAGTTTGAGCTTTCTTTATGGTTGCCATCCATACTGTTTAAATACTGGTACGACCTGATGGTCTGAAGGAGTTTTCAAAACTATCTTTTCATTTGTTTTTCCACCCTCAATATCATAGTAATGCCCAACAATGTTTTGTGTAATATACTGCTTTTCATTTCATTTCCATTAAAAATATTTCCATCAAAGCAGAATTCAGGTATCTTGTTTATGAGAATATAATTATTTCTATAGAAACCAATTATGATGTTACCAGGACTGAGACTTCAGATAGGAGAATGAATGGCAGGAAGTCTTGAATTCCAACCAAGATTTTTGTTGGTACATTAGTATATTTAGAAACCAGGATATGGCTAGAAAAAAATTTAGCAAATGTGTTGAGTAAAAAGTGCCTTATGTGCTAGAAAATAAATAGTTTTAATAACTATTCTGGTATAGTTTTGTAAATATTTAGATTTATGGCTTAGGTAGTTTTGGTGGCAGACAGCAGTAGAGAATAGGAAGAATGGGGGCTTTGTCATCCTATGACCTTTAGTAATATTTCAGAGGAACAGTTTAAGACCAATTGTCTAGTCCAAACTATTAATTTTACAGATGAAGGTATAAAACCCTGAAGAGTATAGGTAACTTGCTGTAGGCTAGATAAGTAGATTGTGGCAGAAGCCAGAACATGAAGTAAGTTTTTTATGGCATTTCTTCCTATCAGTAATTTTCTGAGTTTAAAAGATGGCAATATCCATTTGCATAATATTTTCTATATCCAGACCATTAAATGTTTAAACCGAAATGTTTCTCTTCAGTATAAAGGTGGAAAATTTAAATATTAAATGAAAACACAACTCAAAACTTTACATTGTTTAAATATATATAAAGAGTTTGTTCTTATAACATGTCAATATACGTTTCCATTAGCCTGGAGACTTTGGAATATTCTAGACATTAGCAAACTAAAGCACATTCTTTTTTTTTAATGTTTGTTTATTTTTGAGAGACAGAGAGATACAGCATGAGTGGGAGAGGGCAGAGAGAGAGAGGGAGACCCAGAATATGAAGCAGGCTCCAGGCAGTGAGCTGTCAGCAGAGCCCAATGCGTGGCTCGAACTCATGAGCCATGAGATCATGACCTGAGCCCAACTCAGAAGCTCAACCAACAGAGCCACCCAGGAAGCTAAAGCATATTCTTGATAGAAATCTGGAAAATAGTTAAAATAGTCTTTTGCATCATATAGCTGCATAATCCTAGTGTAAATTCATTTATTTTCACTATTAGGAAAAATAATTTAAATGGCATCATTCATATGATCCTATGAAGAAAATTACACAATACTTATGTTTTATATGTGGATAATATATACATTTAGATAGCATATATTTCATCCTTTTTTTAGAGTATGTGTGTTTGTATATACACAAAATAAAGAACAGTACACATGAAAATTTATTCAAGCATAAATTTGGCTATATGCAATTTTTGTCTTAGGCACTTTTGGAAACATCTATCAATTAATAAGATCATTAGAATCTGCTACAGTGATGGACTTATAAATTTGGGGAAACTCTAAAAAGGGATTGTAATGCTTTTTATCTTTGATGAGCACCAGTACATTTTCCCTGGAAAAGGTCATGCCTCTTCATCAGAGAGGTGATATATTTTACCTTACTTAATCCTTCATGTATGATATGTACTCTACTCACCTGATAATGAAATGTGAAAACCTGTAGAGTTTTCTGTCTGGAATTGAGATAATTTGATATTTAATGACACGTACACACACACATATATTTTATTGTACCAAAGAACAAAAAACAAAGTGAGAAAGAATGAATGAACAAAAGAAAGCAAAGAAACAAAAAAAAAAAAAAGGAAAGAAAGAAAAAAAGAAAAAAATCAAGTCATTAATTTTTCTAGTCTAAAACGTCCTCAGATTATTTATCAGCATTCTTCACTGTAGGAATGCTCCATTGTCTCTGGGGAACCATGTACTGGAATTTACATGGAGATTTGTATTTATAACTGCATTATGCAGATTTTACTATTATTAGGTTTTAGTTAGGCTTAAAGAGTCCATGTATGTCTCTCTAGAGGATGATTGTAAAGATTTTTGTCTTTGCTTCTGGCTTCAGGCTCAAGAAGAACTATTCATTTTTCCCTTTACTCTTCTGCCCATATAGTAGATATACCTTGTCTGATTTTCACAGATATGTGTAATCATAGACAATAGTACCTGTCTGGGAATTCTGGTGACTTCCTTCACAGCAAAGCCCTTCAGCTTCCTTAGGGAATGTAAATCAGGACAGGCCCCCTCTTTTGCAATCCCAGCTGAAAAAAAAAAAAAAAAAAAAACATTCATTAGCCTAGAATGGATTTAAACAAATAAGTTCAGCAACCAGTCTCCCAGGTATGCTCAATTGAGTATTCAAATTACAGAAGTCTTTAAACACTTGTATTATAGTGGAACTGGGTTTTTGTGGGGCTCTAGTAAGGCCGTGCTTCTAAAACATTCCTTTTAAGGCAATCAAAAGATATTAACATTATTGTGTATGTTATTACAGATTGTGTTATTAGTAAACTATCTCTGAATGATCAAGTCATCTAAAATTACTACATAAATTTTTAGTTAAGTACAGCTTGTAAAGATAGTATCATTTCTCAGATCTCATAAAAGCTTTTGTTCTTGACATTAGTTGTGTTGTTGTTTTTTTAACATTTATTTGAGAGAGAGAGAGAGACAGAGCACTAGTGGGGGAGGGGCAGAGAGAGAAAAGGAGGCACAGAATCCAAAGCAGGCTCCTCCTCCTGACGCAGGGCCCGAACTCACAAACTGTGAGATCATGACCTGAGCCGAAGTCAGGCGCTCAACCGCTGAGCCACCCAGGTGCCCCATTGTTTTGTTTTTAATAAAGAAGGATTAAATCTTCTTGAAACTCTTGTTTTCTGTCTGTAGGGGAATATTTTAGTTAATGGACTGAGATCATCCAAGTTCAAAGGTTGTCCTAAACCTGAGCTGGCCCCTAAAAGGATACAGGAATACATGGGAACATTTAAAATACAGGACAACTGGAGTTGTCTATTGTCTCTCCATGCTTCCAATTGGTGTGCAAACCATTCATGTGGTTAATAATCATCTAAAAAATGGAAACCAGTGGAAATAAGCTTGATATGGGGAGTTTCAGCCTTTTTAACATCTCATTTCAATTAATCAGCTCAATATCATTTGACTTCCAATGATATATTTTAGATGTTTTAAAAATAAAAGACCTGATTTTTCTACATGTGTATGAGTGATATTTTGCAGTTTTTTAAAAGAGGGGGCATCTGGCACATACCCTTGGGCAGAATCTGTCTCATTGCAACTTTGTGCTTCTACTTATTACTGTCCTGTCTCAAAAGTAGCAGCAGCTCATCAGAACTCTATTCACAGTAATTGGTGAAATCTTTTTGGAATCCTTCAGGCTGTATAAATGTCAAATGTTGCTGTTATTGCCATTATTAATGGGGCTCTAGGTAGAGTGGGAGGAGAAAGGAATAGCTTGACTGTATTAACATGCATTGACTACATATTGACTGCAAAGAAGAATTGTATCTGCAGGAAGAAAGTTCAATTTCCATGATTTAGTAAGCAATTGAGAGAGAGCAATCTGGCTAAATAGAAAGGAATGATTTGCTCTTTAACAAGCAGTTAGTTCTACCTGGGAGGGAAAATAATTCTCCCCTTTATAAATCTGCTCCTGGTTTTGTGCCTGTGGATGCTGAAAGGGTGTGTCACACAGAAAGGAATCCTCATAAACCCAGCAATTTTCTTATTTTATCCTCCTGTACTCATTAAATATATGTGAGGCCCAAAGAATATAAAATAATGGAGACACATGAAGTGAAAGAACAAAAAATTGCTGGTTTATAACCTTCTTCTTCTTCTTCTTCCTCTTCTTCTTCTTCTTCTTCTCCTCCTCCTCCTCCTCCTTCTTCTTCTTCTTCTTCTTCTTCTTCTTCTTCTTCCTCTTCTTCTCCTCTTCTTCCTCCCCCTCCTTCTCTTCTTCCTCCTCCCCCTCCTCCTCCCCCTTCTCTCTCCTCCTTCTCCTTCCCTTTCTTCTTCTTCTCCTTCTCCTTCTCCTTCTCTTTCTTTTTCTTCTTTGCAAAGACACATACCCAAACAAACAAGCAAACTTGTGCAATTGGCTTCTTCCATTCCAGAAATATTTTAGCCCTTCCTACCTTCATGGTTTCCATTCAAGGTGTGTCAAGTGGACTGAGTGGATTGTGTCAGACTCTGTAATGGGGATATGACATATCTTGTGTCAGAAGAGGAAAGGAAACACTCCCCTGTGTCACTCTACTATTCTTTAAAGGAAACAGAGGTGGGAAAGATGAAGGCCAGGCTCAAACCATCTATATGTTTTGACATATGCTTCAGCTTTTGTGCACTTTAGGATGAGTATACATTATACTGAATAGCACTAATTATTTACAGTGACTTTTACTTTATTGTTATGGCCAGTGTATGACTGATTTCTTGCTATGAATGTCAAGTTGTTTTTCAGAGAGGATGGAGTGCGTTTAGATGTCTGCTTGAGATAGCAGAGTATAATTTGACAGGAAGAAGGGAAATAGGCATATATTAATGATCCATATTTTGGTGATTTGGAATAGTGACAGCCATTTTTTTCTTTTTCTTTTTTTTTTTTTCTTTCTGAATGATATTTAATTTTACTTATTTTATAGTTTGGCTAAACACAGACTCCGTGGGTAATTCTAAAGAAACTGAGTCTGGGTGGTCTCCTTTAAGAGATGAGGTAAGGGAGGATTCTTTTCTGATTGCATATGAATCATCTATGTCTTGGTGGCTTGGCAGAGTGAGAGCCATCATTTTTATAAATGGAGGTTTTAATCTGAACACGCCAAGAAACTACTGGGCAAAGTTGAATAATGTAGTTAACTTCTCTATGTCTCATTTTCTCTGTATATAAAAAGCAAATTTTAAAATCAAATTCAGAGTTGTTATTAAGAGTAAGTGATCTAATGTATGTGGAAACACCTATATAATGTCTAGTCCTTAGCAGATACCAGCTAAATACCGGTTTCCCTCTCTTGCAGCCTGAAATGCTATTATCTTCTCTGTAATAGCCACTTAAAAGCAAAGACCAAGTCACTGTAAAAGAGCAGTGACCTGACCAAGCAGTGGGGCAGAAGTGATGACAGCATTTATATGACTACATATGTTGTGAGAGAGCATACTTATCTTTACTAGTTCTCTTGTGGCCTAGCATATGATATTCTGGGCGATTGAGAATGTAGATAGCAGTAACAAGAAATGGTGAATGCAATTCAAATTTTGACTGGGGGCAGTAGACTCCGGGTCTCCACTCACAGAGACTGTCGACATTTCTAATAATGTAATAGTTTGACTGGCAGGCCTGTTTAGAAATATGTATTAGATATTTCGATTAAGAAGACTATTAGCATGATGAATGACGCTTCAAACATTCGTGAATTTAGATGAGTACTAATAGAATGGTTAAGAAAACAAAGCTTGGCTGGAGTGAATATTTAAACATGAAGATTTTTAGTAGTGGAAAAATGAATCCAGAAATTTGAGATGATAGATTTTTGTAGGCTGCCTTATCTGACTCCCTATTTCATATATGGTGCAGACACTGTTTAGGAAGTAATCAAGGGCACTTTCTTCTTCAAGTTTTAATTTTTTTAAAGCTTATTTATTTATTTGGGGAGAGAGAGCACAAGCAGGGGAGGGGCAGAGAGAGACAGAGAGAGAGAGAATACTAAGCAGGCTCCACACTGTCAGTGCAGAGCTCGATGTGGGGCTTGAACCCACGGACCATGAGATCATGACCTGAGCCAAACTCAAGTGTCGGATGTTCAACTGACTGAGCCCTCTACTTTAATTTTTAACTTTCATTTTTAATTTCGTTAGTTTTCATTTTAATCTATTTTTAATTTTTAATTTTATACAAAAACTATATATTTTAACAGCTTTATTGAAGTATAATGCTATAAATTTCACAAATTGGAAATGTACAACTTTATGATTTTAAATAAAATTATAGGATTGTATAACTATTACCAAATTTCAGTTTTATTTTATTTATTTATTTTTAAAAATTTTTTTTTCAACGTTTATTTATTTTGGGGACAGAGAGAGACAGAGCGTGAATGGGGGAGGGGCAGAGAGAGAGGGAGACACAGAATTGGAAACAGGCTCCAGGCTCTGAGCATCAGCCCAGAGACTGACGCGGGGCTCAAACTCCCGGACCGCGAGATCGTGACCTGGCTGAAGTCGGACACTTAACCGACTGCGCCACCCAGGCACCCCACCAAATTTCAGTTTTAAAACATCTGAATTATCCCCTCAAAGTTTCCTCATGCCTCTTGCAGGTATGCCCCACTCCTATTCTTAGCCCTGGGCAAACACTGATCTATGCAGTGCCTATAAACTTGCCTTTTCTGTGTATTTCAGTATAAAAATAATCATACACTATGTAGTCTTTTGCATCTGGCTTCTTTTACTTAGTATTAACACGTATTTTTGAATTCAATCCCTGTTGTAGTTCATTATCAGTAGGCCATTCCTTTTAATGCTCAATGTTATTTCATTGTATGGTTCTAGTACATTATGTTTATCAGATTTTCAGAAGATAGGTTTTGGATTGTTTCTAATTTTGGCTATTTTGCATGCTACAGCTGTGACTATTGGGTAGCTGTTTTTGTAGGAACGTGTATTTTCATTTCTTTTGCTTAGATTCTTAAGAGTGGAGTTGCTAGGTTCCAAAGTAAGTTTATATTTAACACTGTAAGTGGTGAATTGATTCCTCAAGTAGCTTTATCATTTATATTCCTTCTAGTAATGTAACTGGAAACTGGAGTCCAGTTTCTCCATATCTTTATCAGAACTTGCTGTTATTGGTGTTTTTGTTAGAAGGTATGCTTTGGTATCTTCTTTTGGCTCTAATTTGTACTTCCCTGATGACTGAAGATTTTGAGAATCTTTAAAAATTTGCCTGTTAACTACTCACATATCTCTTTTAGTAAAATATCTATTCAAATCCTTTGCCAATTTTTATTTTTATTTATTTATTTTTTTGAGGTGGGGTAGAGGGAGAGCGAGAGACCCAGAGGGAGAGGGCAGGGAAGAGGATGAGAGAGAGGGAGAGAGTATTAAGCAGGTTCCATGCTCAGTGCAGAGCCTGATGCAAGGCTCGATCCCACAACCCTGGGATGATGACTGGAACCAAAACCAAGAGTCAGATGCTCAACCAACTGAGCCATCCAGGTGCCCCATCAAATCTTTTGCCAGTTTTTACACTGTTCATTAACTATTTTTCAACAGTTTTTAACTGTTCCTTAACTGTTTTTATTCAGATTCCTTATCAGATGTGTGATTATGAAAATATATATCCCACTATGTTGCTTGTCTTCTTTGTTTTCTGACTGGTGTCTTTTGAATGACAAATTTAACTGTTTTAGAAATTATAAATCTACTTTCCTAATCTAGTTTGGAGCCTATTGATTCAGATCTATCTTTAGGAACTGATAATTGCAATAGATTAAAAAAAATTAATGTTTGTTTACTTTTGAGAGACAGAGAGACAGAGTATGAGCAGGAGAGGGGTAGAGAGAGAAGGAGACACAGAATCTGAAGCAGGGTCCAGGCTCTAAGCATCAGCATCAGAGCCTGATGTGGGGCTTGAACCCACAAACTGCGAGATCACAACCTGAGCCAAAGTCAAATGCTTAACCAACTGAGCCACCCAGGTGTCCCAATTGCAATAGATTTTTAAGTCATCATTCCAAACATGAAATCTCAATATAAAATAATAGAATAATAAGGGAAATGGTATAGAATATTAGTCTTAAAAAAGTTAATTTAAAAAAGTTTTTGTATTTTTTAGGATTAATCCTTTCTTGTTTCCTTCTTCTTCTTCTTCTTCTTCTTCTTCTTCTTCTTCTTCTTCTTCTTCTTCTTCCTCTTCTTCCTCTTCTCCTCCTCCTCCTCCTTCTTCTCCTTTTCCTCCTTCTCCTTCTCCCCTCCTCCTCCTCCTCCTCCTTCTTTCTTCTTCTTTTCTTTCTTCATCCCTCTCATAGAACTTGAGTGAGAATAGGAGAAAGGAGTTAAGCTAATTCTTAATAATAGTGGTGATAATGACAATAGTATTTAACATTACGAAGCACTTAATAGTTACAGAAACAAGCTGAACTGTTATATATCTGAGTTTGATTTAATCACAAATTTAGTGTAGCATGATATATCAAGTAAGATTTGTTGAGCACCTACCAACACATTGAGCTAAGCACTGTGTACATAAAGGCAGAAAGAAAAACACTTAGTATTCCAGGAACTCAGAATCCTTGGGGAGAATAGAACATGAAACTATAACTCAGTGAATGCCATGAGAGAGGTTTTCATAGATGTTATTGAAATAGCACAGGGGGTTCATCAGACCCTTGATTTCTTAAACAAGGTGCCAGGATATAGCCCACACAGGGAAGATGGGTGAAAAAGGTGATGTAATGAGAAAAGTAATATCTATTTTCCATTTCTTGTTAGTCATTGATTTATCAAGGCACTTTATGTAGATATTTTTATAGTTTTAAGGAAAAACAAACAAAACCAAATCCTGAGGCCAAGGTGGCATAATTAACTTGGCTGAATTCCTGACATGCGCACATTGTGTACAAAGATTTGCAGACAATGGGCATTATGCTGTCACTGTCAGAGTACATAGAAGTAAAGACTAGAGCCAATTATAAGGATATTATGAATATTGTTATAATAAAGATGAGGAAAGGAGAAGGCTCAACTTACAACACCAGAAGGGGGAATTGAGAGGATATGGTTCTAAGCATTACAGACCAAGCATTTACAAAAGTTGGAGACCAAGGCTCAATTTGCAATATCAGGTAAAAATAGGAGTCAACAAAGATTCTCAGGTTTCTGATTAGGGCAAATTAGTGGATATGCTTTCATTCACTGAGTGAAAGAGTATGGGACAAGGAGCAGAATTTGGTGGGCATGAATGATGTCAGAGACTGGGGACCAGGGATCTAGATTTCAGTAAAACACTCAGTAAAACACTAAACTAGAAACTAGATCTCAGTAAAATACTTAAAGTCTTAATAAACCACGTAACCCTTGCATCAAAGTGTACTTCTACTGAGATGAATTGATTGAGTTCTCCCAAAATAACCTTAAATAAGCAACACATGGAATCTATCAGGGACATTGAAATCCAGGTATCCTCATTAGTTGGAAGGATAAGCTTCTCAGCTTTCCTTATATGAAGAACCATGGTCTCAGAAAGTGTCCCCCCCCTCCCCCTTTCTTTCATTTGTGCAAAAAAAGAGGAAAGGGATATCTCAGATAGCTGCCACCTGGATTTCCCTTCAGTTAGATAAATATTGTGTCAGCTTTCTGCCTAGTACAGACACACTGGCAGGCAAGTTTTCTGAATGAGGCAGAGAGTTGATCAGGTTGGCTGTTCTAGCTCTCGATCGTCATTTATTATACCGCTACAATTTATCTTAGAACAGAGACAGCTGTCATTATGCTAGTCTTGGATTAAGCTAACTGTTGTAGGCAAGGCTCAGAGGGAAAAAGAAACAGTTGTCTATCAGCTTCTGCATTTTCACCCATCCAGTATTACCTGCCTTTTTAAAAGATGTTATCATGAAGAAACCATGGGTATTCCACCTATGTGTTAGAGAGACATTTAAAAACCTTCACAATCACCTCTGTGTATAATGTATTTTGCAATAAGTTTGATGATAAAAAAATGTCAAACTGCCCTGTGGAAACTAGGTCTGATAGACTTCCTAACTTTTTTTTTTCAATATATGAAATTTATTGTCAAATTGGTTTCCATACAACACCCAGTGCTCATCCCAAAAGGTGCCCTCCTCAATACCCATCACCCACCCTCCCCTCCCTCCCACCCCCCATCAACCCTCAGTTTGTTCTCAGTTTTTAACAGTCTCTTATGCTTTGGCTCTCTCCCACTCTAACCTCTTTTTTTTTTTTTTCTTCCCCTCCCCCATGGGTTTCTGTTAAGTTTCTCAGGATCCACATAAGAGTGAAACCATATGGTGTCTGTCTTTCTCTGTATGGCTTATTTCACTTAGCATCACACTCTCCAGTTCCATCCACGTTGCTACAAAGGGCCATATTTCATTCTTTCTCATCGCCACGTAGTACTCCATTGTGTATATAAGCCACAATTTCTTTATCCATTCATCCGTTGATGGACATTTAGGCTCTTTCCATAATTTGGCTATTGTTGAGAGTGCTGCTATAAACATTGGGGTACAAGTGCCCCTATGCATCAGTACTCCTGTATCCCTTGAGTAAATTCCTAGCAGTGCTATTGCTGGGTCATAGGGTAGGTCTATTTTTAATTTTTTGAGGAACCTCCACCCTGCTTTCCAGAGCGGCTGCACCAGTTTGCATTCCCACCAACAGTGCAAGAGGGTTCCCGTTTCTCCACATCCTCTCCAGCATCTATAGTCTCCTGATTTGTTCATTTTGGCCACTCTGACTGGTGTGAGGTGATATCTGAGTGTGGTTTTGATTTGTAATTCCCTGATAAGGAGTGACGTTGAACATGTTTTCATGTGCCTGTTGGCCATCCGGATGTCTTCTTTAGAGAAGTGTCTATTCATGTTTTCTGCCCATTTCTTCACTGGGTTATTTGTTTTTCGGGTGTGGAGTTTGGTGAGCTCTTTATAGATTTTGGATACTAGCCTTTTGTCCGATATGTCATTTGCAAATATCTTTTCCCATTCCGTTGGTTGCCTAGACTTCCTAACTTTAAAGTCATTTCAAAGTTGATTTCTAAGCCCAGAAATCTCCCAGGTTTTTGTAATTGAATGGTCTTCTCTCTAGAAATTAGCTTAACAATGAAAATTTCCCATCACTAGATAATTGTCCACACGCCCTTTTCTATTCGTGACTATAATGCTAATAATGATGACTCTACATATGAATGTGGCTGAAAAACATAGTAACAACGTCATGAATCAGGATGGGGATCCAGTGGCTACCATTCTGAACTCTTGCCTTGCTTGAACAGAACACCCCCCTCTCAGATGGAAAAAAAAGGCAAAAATGTCAAACAGTAGTGTGTGAAGAGCATCCTGATACCTGTTGTGACTCTGTACAAGATAGGACATCTGGTTTTGGTTTTCACATTTGCTCTTGGGTATCTTCTGCTGTGTTTGCTGCTCTATGATCTCAATGAAAAGCTGAGAGTGAAATCCAGGCAATCTGTTGGCATACAGATGCAAAGTGATTGCAGTATTCTTGCTTTTACATTCCAGTTTATCCTGGTTGCCTCTAGTGTCCTAGAGATAAGGATCTGCCATTTTCATTACCCAAAGAAGCAGACAACAGTCAATATGTGTGAAACTCTTTGAGCTTTACTTCCTGCCTCACCAGATGGACCCAACTCTCTCATGTAGTCCAAGTGGGCTACTCCTTTCTCTTTATAACAGGAGGTCAAAAAGGGTCCTCTTAGATTTCTACTTTCACTGTTACTAACTTTGTGAATGCGTTACATAGTTTTAACTACTTGTGTGGAAAGCAGTTATATTCTAATAAGGAAGATATTTAGTTATTAGTTTTAATGCTGGGAAGTAAAAATGTAGGTCATTTCTCTATTAGAACACACATAATCAGATAGCACTGTCGAAAGTGTTGCCTTTATACTAAGCTCCTTTTCTTGATGTTTATCTGACAACCAGTCAGGCTAGAGTTAAAGAGGAAGGTACAGGTCAACCAGTGCACTGAGTGGGTGGCATTTCCACTGAAATTGACATAACAGTAGCAATGGGAGTCAATTCTAATGAGATTGTCATTGCTTGGGAAAGACATGGGCCATAAATTATCAGCTCTAAGAAGAAGAGGCAAGAAGAAAGCCAAAGAGAATTGTGGGTGACAGACTATGCCCCCCCCCCCCCCCCATGGAGAGCAATCAGCACTCTTCTGGAAAGCATCTAAGAACTGCAAAGGCAGGGTTATGGACCGGAGAAGGTAATCAGAACTAAGCGTGTATCAAGAATGATTAGGGAAAGAGTCTAAGGGAAGGGCGTACAGTATATTACAAGAAAGAAGGAGTTGTGCTGTAGATTCCAAAATTCTCTGGGGTGACGTGGTCAGTTGGATCACATCCTGACAGTGTCTTTTAACCACACAAGTTGACCAATCTTTGCTCTTTATGAGATAATGAACTCTGGGATCTTGAGCAAATGCTTTGGGAAATTTCATTGAATTTTTAACTTTAATTGATTTCAAGAAGTTTGCATGAAGAAATGCACTGTTTGTGTGACAGGGATATAATATGATATGCTATAGTAAATACATATTATATATAATGCATATATCCTCCCTGCCTTTCCAGAATCTATAGGCTTCTTCTACACTTTTGATTTTCTTTCTCGCATCATTTCCTTCTCTTTCTTTAAACCACACATTTTGCAGAGAACAAGTTCCACGGACCTGTTTGAAACAAATAGGTAACTGATAGCTTCTCTTGTTCTATGGTGCCATAATCTTTGATTATCCTAATTTTGGCAATTGCAGCTTCCCATTATTCACAGCACTTGCTTTCATGAATGAAAATTAAATTGTGTGCTAGGATTTTTGCCACTGGAGGCTTATTCTTCCTCACCTATGTATTCTTGTGGTTTAGATCATAGAGCAAAGATATTTATTTTTCCCCATCTGTATATTCTCAATCCAGGTTTTGGAAAGCACTAAAAATCTTATAACACATTATTTTTTTCATTTTTTAATGTTTATTTAATTTTGAGAGAGAGAGAGAGAGACAGAGCACATGGGCAAGCAGGGGAAGGGCAGAGAGAGAGAGAGAGCGGGAGACAGAGGATCCAAAATAGGCTCTGCACTGACAGCAGAGAGCCTAAAAATCTTATAACACTTTATCATGGAGAACAAAAAGAATGGGTGTATTGAAAACAAAGCTTCTTTGCTGAAGCTTAGTTCATAAGATATTATTATTTTACTATTATTATTGATACTACAGGTGCTACTTATTAAGCACTCATCTTCTATAAGTATGCTGAAAAAATGTATGTAACTATCTCCATTCTATGAATGAAAAGACTTTGAATAAGAGAGTTAAGTCAGAGGCCTACCTCACATAACTAGTAATGTTTGTGAAACCCAAACAGAAACCTGTTTATATGTGATTTAAAAACGTGTGAGCTTTCCACTCCATTCTATTACTACAAATTAGGACTAATAATAAAAGTGAGCATCTCATTTTCCACTATATTTGGCATTTATTGAATTTAATAATCTTTGGGAAGTCATAACCTAAGCTAACAAACAATATAAACTATTGCATAAGAAACCAGGCAATAGTTACAATGATGATAAGTGAAATGAGAGAGAAAGGGTACATGTAGGTTGGAATTACACTAAGTTTCATTAATAATTATTAGGGCACCTGCTTGGCTCAAAAGGTTAAGCATCTAACTCTTGATTTTGGCTCGGGTCATGATCTTGCAGTTTATGAATTGGAGCCTCAGTGCGGAGCTTGCTTGAGATTCTCTCTCTCTCCCTCTGTCTCTGCCCCTCCCCTTCTCTCTCTCTCTCTCTCTCTCTCTCTCAAAATAAATTAATTAATTAAAAAAATAAAAATTACTGTTGTATTCTGAAGGAACCATAGCATTTACACTGGCTTTTATATATTTGCTCTTCTTGGCATCCCAGCAAAGTGGGTATTGTTCTCCCCATCTTACACACGAGGACATAGAACCCAAGGGTGAAACCCAACATGGCCATTGATATATTAATTCAAAACATATTTGAGGATCCTGATGGCTCAGTCAGTTAGGCGCCTGACTCTTAATTTGGGTTCAGGTCATGATCTCATGGTTTGTGGGATGGAGCCCCATGTCAGGCTCTGTGCTGACAGCATGGAGCCTATTTGGGATTCTATCTCTCCTCATTCTCTGCCCCTCCCCCTGCTTGTGCTCTCTCTTTTTGATAAATAAGTAAATAAGTAAACATTAAAAAAACAAACATGTTTGATACAAATAAGTAAACAAGTAAACAAACAAGTAAACATTAAAAAAAATGTTTGATAGCTTCCATATGATTATGTCCTTGTACTAGGCTCTGAGGAAATGCCTATGAATAGGATAGTCAAGTTTCCTGTCCACAAGAAACTTACATTCTTGTAAGAGAGGACAGTTCAGCAGTTATTGAATATAATGGGCATGACCACGTGAGGCAATCTTAGCTGCTTTGAAGGAAATGAAGTAAGGAACTGTAATAGTGATGAGACCTAGGGTACATAAAGGGGGAAGATGGTTTGATGCTTTAGACAATGGACTTGGGGAAGGCTTGTTTTAGAAGGTCACATTTGGAGTGAGATCGTTGGGAAGAAAAGAAACATGAAAAAAGCTTGGGGAAGCACCTCCAGATGAAAGGAGACCAAGTCCAACTACCCAGAGGAAAGAATCAGCGTGCTCCTCTAAAGGTTCCAAAAGAAATCCAGGATTTCTAGAACATAAAGAACAAGGTTCGAAAAGAAGGCAGAGGTCTGATTATGGAAGACTTCTCAGAAAATGAGAAGAGTTTGGATTTTATTCTGAGTGAACTTGGAAGACTTTGAAGTATTTAAGCAATAAGATGTTATTATCTGATACATATTTTTAGAAAAATTGCTCTGGGTTATAAACAGGTATATAAGGATATAGGGAAATCATTTAGGCAGCTATGGTGGCAATCCACATGATCCATGATGGTGACTTAGACTAGGTTGCTTACAGTGGAATTGAGGAGAGTTGGGTGATATATTTTTGGAAATAGAACCAAAAAGGTATATTGATTGATTGAGTGTGGGGATGAGGGAAGTAGAGTGAAGAATCATATATAAGTATTTGTTGTACGACACTAGGTAGGTATTGATGCCATTGACTAAGATGAAGAAGGCAAGGGAAACAGCGGATTGCAGAAATGAGAAGTGAGAACCAGAGTTCCATTGAGATATACTTATTTTGAAATGATTATTAGACATCCAATAGAAAATGCTATGTTTAATAAATGAGGTTAAACTCACAAGAGAGATCAGGGCTGGAGAAAGAATTTGGGGAATCATTAACATATAGATATGATTTCAAACCATGGGACAAAATGAGATCATCATGGAGAGAGTGTGGATAAAGAACTGATGAAGGCCGAGGACCAACACTGGACTGCTCTCATATTCATAGCTCAAAGAGAGAAGGAGCTAACAAAGGAAACTGAAAGATTGCTGTTGAAAAAGATGGGAAACCCGCACTGACACAGAGCAAAGAGAAGAAAGTATTTCCACAGGAGAATATTCACCTATGTGAATTGCTGTCAAAAGCCCAAATAAGATAAGGCAGGTAAGGCAACATTGGATGAGCCCACCAAAAGGTCACTGGCAACCTGGACAACAGTGATTTCTGTGGAATAGTAGAAATGAAAATCAGTGTTGAGGCTGGTACAGAATAAACAGGAGGTGAGGAAATGGAAGTGATGAATAGGGACAATATGTTTGAAGAGTTTTGCTATGAAGGGAAATAAATAGATGAAGCAGTAGCTGGATAGGATCTGGATTAAAAGAGGAGTTTTTAAAATCTTTATTATGAGCAGTCTTGCCACTTCAAACCATTATTTACATCTTAATCTTTCCAATCCTGAAGGTCATAAAAGTTTGGAAAACTTCCTATGTTAGGGAGAATAATATAAACATGGCTCAACAAATTGCAGAAGAACCACTATTTACTGAGGGTCTACACTTTGTAAGACAGATGCTGGGATCTAGGGATAGGGAGATAAATGCATCATTTTATTCAAAGTGTAATGTTTAATGAGCATCTACTGTATGTCAATTTCAATCCTAGGTGCTGAAGTTTCAATAGTGGAATAAACAAGCAAGCAGAAAACCCTCCTTTCTTGGTGGTGCTTTTATTCTAAAGGGGTGGAGGCAGACGTATAGTAAATTAACAAATGAGTAAAATAGTTTATAGGAAAAAGTGCTATGAAGAAAAATACAACAAGTAAGGCTTATAAGTAGGACTGGAAGGTGGGGCGATGTAAAAGTCTTCGAAGGTACAGACAAAAACACCATGTTACCCAGCAGTAGAATCTGTGAGTTCAAGGCCCTGAAGTAGAGTCTTCTCAGACCAAGTTTAGAAAAGATTTTGAGGAGGAGAGAGAAAGAAACTGATGCTTTGTGTAGGTTAGCTCTTTGGAACAAGGTCATTTTTGATTTTGACAAGAGCAGTTCAGTAGAATGATAGACGAGGAAGCCTGGTTTGAGTGAGTACAAGAGAGAAGGGAGGGAATTAATTGGAGATGAAGGGTATAGAAAATTCTTTCAAGAAGTTTTGTTATAAAGAGAAGCAGAGAAATGGGATGGTGCCTGGAGGGCAATGGGGTTCAGAGAGTGATGGTTTAAAAGATATAACTATAATGGTATGTTTGAACACTGAGGGGATTTCTCCAGCAGTGAAAAAAATAGTTGAAGTAGTATCCCCTAAGAGGTGAGAGGGGCTGGGAAGTGAAAGGTTTGGGGGTGGATGCAGCCGATCAACCATAGCCACAGGAAGAAAGGTGTATGGGCTTGGATACCTGTGTGTCTGTGGTGGGAGCTTGGGAGAGCTCTCTCTGATTGATCCTCCTTAGTGATAGAGGAAGCAAGTTATCAAATGAGAGGAAAGAGAAGGGGATTTTGAAGGTTTGCTGAGATCAGAGAAGGCAGGAAACATTCATCTAAATAGTGAAAGGGCTAGATAATAGGGTTGCCAGGAGCCCCTGGGGGTTGGTGGCATGCATGAAAATGAGACAATTCAGGGTGGCTTCATGATTTTCTAGCTCTGCTCAGTGTGCAGAGGAGTGGGCAGGGAGTACAGAGAACATCCCTTCCTTCATAATAGCTCAGGGAAGATGAAAGGAAAGCATAAACAATAAAACAAAAATTAGAGGATATATGTTAATTGCTTAATCAAATTACAACACATGCAGTGGGGAGTTAGAGTTGAGAACAAGAACTCTGGCTGACTTGGGTGATGGATAAGTGAAGATTATACAAAGAAAGATGCTTGAGATAGTAATAAGCAGGTAAGGATGGGGAAACATGTTTCTGAAAATGCTAGTATATTCATCATCTCATAAGTTTTGTTATCATTTTTATCAAAGCCAAGATGGACAGTAAATTTGTAGTAGTCTGAATGATGACATAGTGGTATATTTCAATGTACAACATAAGATACACTATTACTTATAGCTTTATTACTTTTATTACCCTCATTTAATAGATGATTACTTAGCACTGTGTTGAGTTTTCATTAATTACCATTTCTGTGTCTTAAATTGAGAAATTTACATAGGCAGCTATCCTTCTTCCTATTTTATAAATAAGGAAACCAATACACTTGTTATTAAGTCACTTGCCCATGACCATAGAACTAACTAGTAATTAGAAGAAACGGGATTTAGACCCAGATGTGTCTGATGCCTGTGTTACTCCAGATAATCAAAACAATGCCACAAGCCATGGTGTTGGAAGCTGTTCATACTCAGGCAGAGGCAGGAACAAAGGTTTTCATTGGTACCTTTGAATGCTGTATCAAGCAAGTTGATGATTTCTAAATTACAGCTCTCCCTAAGGTCCTGTACAAATAGAACACCATTTTGTATTTCTTGCCATATGCTGGTTCTCCAAGTTGAGATTGAGATGTTGAATTACTGTGAACATGTGATACTGTAGCTGAAAAACAGAGGTTCAAAAGGACCCGTAAAAGGTCAGAGACCTGCAGTGCTCACTAGTTTGATAGTATTTACAATTTCAGAAGACAGCTCTGTTTGCTCTTCAGAAGAGATTTTAATTGTGCCACAGAAAGGGGTGGCACAGTCCTCAAGTCTTCTGTCCTGTCAGAGAGACCTTAGGAGTATACAACTTATTTGTTCCTTACACACCAAGGTCAATGATGGGGTTATCTCTCACAGTCAATCCCGTCAATACTGAGAGGGAGTCTAGAGGATGAAATAAACAAATGGTGTGCTCCCGGTTTGTTTTGTCCTTCTTTCTTAAAAGATAGACTTATGATCACAGGGTTTGGGGTGATGATAAAAACCAGGAGGTGAGAGCCAACCCTTGTAGCCTGTCACGGGACAAGTAGCACCAGCCCATTACAGTGTCAAAATAAAATGTCTTATTGTCTTCAGACCTGGCTGAAATTTATCTCTTGACAGTCTGTGAAATTGAGTCTTGTAGTTATTGACAACTTGCCAGTGTATTGGAGAAAGCTGTGTGGCACATGGAGAGTAGTTATTAACAAAGTTGAGGGAGGTGCCTAGAAAGTTAGCTGCATATTTTGAAGACAACCACATCCAGTTTTCTTAAAGGGGAGGAACAAAAATTCAAAGAAAGCATCCACTTGGGTCATTACAAATGTAATATTAATGTAACTATTTTTTTTTTAAATTTTATCTATTTTGAGAGAGAGAGAACAAGAAGGGGATGGGCAGAGAGAGAGAAGGAGAGAGAGAGAATCCCAGGCAGGCTCCATGTTGTTAGCACAGAGCCCAATATGGGGCTCAATCCCATGAACTGTGAGATCGTGACCTGAGCTGAAATCAAGAGATGGATGCTTAACAAACTGAGCCACCCAGGCACCCCTTCATGTAGCTATTTTTGATGAATTATAGAAAAAAGGAGATATTTTTTTTTTATTCTACCCAACTCAAATCCAGAAGTCCTCTTTAGTTTTCTGTAATGTGGGTAAATGAAGGAAATTTTCAAATTTGAGGCTGGCTTCACTCTGTCTTCTAGCACAAAACTAGGGTATGCCTTTCTTCCTACCTGCGTGGTGCTGTGTTTTTGAGAAATAATGACTGTTTCTAGTATTACATATAGCAATCAGATGCAGACATTTGTGGAACTAAAATGAAATGAAATGACCAAAGTCAAAATATGCAGATACATGCAACTCACATATAATTGTGTATGGTGATCTTGATGTCTTTATTAAAAATGGCTGTAACATTTATGATCTCACTTACTTTTCTAGAATCTCAGAACTGCTCCATTAAAGGCAGTTTTTATCTCCACTCTCCTTAAAAGGGAGCAGTTTTATGTCACTGCCTTAGTTCACAGTTTGCATTGGAGATGATGCTCTGTGATTTCTGAGAGTAAATCAAAAAAGGTGCTACATTTGCAAATGTCTTCTGTCACTTTGTAGGTTGCCTTTTAGTTTTGTTGATTGTTTCCTTCACTGTGCAGAAGTTTTTTATCTTGATGAAGTCCTAATCCTTCATTTTTGCTTTTGTTTCCCTTGCGTCCAGTGACATGTGTTGTAATAAGTTACTATGGCCAAGGTAAGAGAGATTGCTGCCTGTATTCTTCTCTAGGATTTTGATGGTTCCCTGTCTCACATTTAGATCTTTCTTCCATTTTGAACTTACTTTTGTGTATGGTGTAAGAAAGTGGTCCAGTTTCATTCTTCTGCATGTTTCTGTCCAGTTTTCCCAACACCATTTGTTGAAGAGACTGTCTTTTTTCCATTGGCTATTCTTTCCTGCTTTGTCGAGGATTAGTTGACCAGAACCATGAGATACCACCTCATACCTGTCAGAATGACTCAAATTAACAATACAAGAAACAGCAAGTATTGGTGAAGATGCAGAGAAAAGGGAACCCTCTTGCACTGGTGGTGGGATGGCAAACTGCTGCAGCCGCTCTGGAAAAGAGTATGGAAATTCCTCAAAAAGTTGAAAATAGAACTACCCTCCAATCCAGCAATTGCACTACTAATATTTACCCAAAGAATAAAAAATATAGATTTGAAAGGGTACATGCATCCCAATGTTTATAGCAGCATTATAGCAACAATAGCCAAACTATGGAAAGAGCCCAAATGTCCATCAACTGATGAATGGATAAAGAAGATGTGGTATATACATACAATGGAATATTACTCAGTGATCAAAAGGAATGCAATCTTGTCATTTGCAACAACGCAGTTGGAGCTAGAGTGTATTATGCCAAGTGAAATAAGTCAGATGGAGATATATGATTTCGTTCATGTGTGGAAATTAAGAAACAAAACAGGTGAACATGTGGGAAGGGACAAAATCAAGGAGAGAGAGGGAAACAAGCCATAAGAGACTCTTAATGGCAGAGAACAAACTGAGGGTGAATGGAGGTCAGTGTGTGGGGGATAGACTACCTGGGTAATGGGTACTAAGGAGGGCACTTGTTCTGTTGTTCACTGGGTGTTATATGTAAGTGATGAATCACTAAATTCTACTCCTGAAAACAGCAGTACACTATATGTTAACTAAAATTTAAATAAAATTAAAAAACAAAAAAAGGTGCTGTAGCTTCTGTTTGCCTCTCTCTTGGAACGTGTGCCATGGGAGCCCCAAGCTGATATGCAAGAAGTCTAGCTTCCCTGCATCTGTGTTGCTAGAGAGTTCAGCGATACAGATGGTAGAGCTGGAGCTGGAGAGCAACTCAAGTGGAGAAGGAGATGGAGATGAGATGGAGATGGAGATGGAGATGGAGATGGAGATGGAGATGGAGATGGAGATGGAGAAAGAGAGGGGCCCAAGGAACGCCAACTGCCCTGCCCTCCCCCACCCCACTGCAACTGGAGCCTTCCATCCCAGGTTCCAGACATTTGAATGAGTATGTGACCCTTCAGATGATTTCAGCCCTATTCTTCAAGCCAGTCAGCTGAGACAAAGTGGAACAAAATAAGCCCTTATGAAATGCAGCTTCATGAGCAGAATAAATATTTTGTTTTGTTTTCTTTTGTTTTCTCATGACTATCACATTTTGATGTGGCTTGTTACACAGCAGCAGGTAACAAGAATGGTGGTAAGCCTTTTTCTGTTTTATTAATGTAAATAAGAGAAACCCTACGCATCTAGAAATTATCACTCTATAGCACTGAAGGTGAGTGGTAGGACATTAGGGACATCGTAGGGCCCTGATTTTCCTAGAAGTTCAGGAAACTTACCATTGTCAAATAGCAAGTCCAGAACAACAGGAAATCTGATTTCTAGGACTGTGCTTTATCCTGTGTAAACACAATGAAACTTTATTATTTGTTAAAAGAGCAACCTCTTGGTATATTGTACACTTGAAACTAATATAGCACTGTAAATTAACTATACTGGAATTAAAACAACAAAAATTTTGAAAGAGTAATCTCAAAATAAACAATGAATCTGACAATCTAATGAACCCTATACATCTCACATTTCTGAACTGATTTAGCAATAGTTTGACCAAACTGAAATTAAATATTGTTTGCCTGAGCATTAGAATCTTGACAACTATATCCTGGGTTTTATGAAATTTATATAAGAAAGTGAAGAAACTCAACAAGGATCCTGGGAAAATAACTCCATTGTAGACTGAGGATGGAAATAATGCCTTAGTTATCTCCACACTCCCGAAACTAGTATTTAGTACACCCATGATTTCTAGTTTCATGTATGAACAAATCTGTCGCTCAAATATTTACATACCCTCATAATTGCATGTCAAGTAGAATATCAAGACTTTTTTTTTTTTACCAAGGACCTGAGAAACCAAGTCAATCTGGTTTAAAAATGAAGGCTCTCAAAATTCAAAATTCCAGAGGCTGATCCAATAGGTCAAGAGATGTGAGCAGACCTTGTTTCCTCACTCTCTTTTTACTTCTGAACTTAAGTCTGTGGGTTTGCTTTATTTGCAACATACTTTCACCATAGCTGTTCTAAGAATCTTAAATCTGTAATATCCCTAATCATTCTCCTCTCCCAAGTACTGAACAAAAGTTCTTGTTTAGCTAGGTCAAGTTAGGGGGTGTATATTTTGCTAAAGCATTTCTGGGAGCCAGGTAATGGGATTGTGGATTAGCTAAACTCAGCCTTCAATCTGGGTTATAAAGTAAAGAGAGTGTCCCCTACAGTATGGTCTGAACAGAGAATGGGTTCTATATTCCCCAATCCATTAGAGTATTATTATTATAAGATAGGGTGTTGGATCCTGGGTGACTAGACCTAAAAATGTCTTGTCTACCTCTAATATTGATTTAGGAACCAGTATATATTTGAATATCTAGGAAACACCAGCACTTTCTAGTGAGCTAACCCTGCACTTTTATGGATTACTTAAATATTTTTTGAAGCAATGCAATGCAGTGCTAATTATTTATGTGAGTTTCTGCATAGGAGTTTTTTGCACTTTTACAGCTTTTGGAGAGAGGAAAAAAAATATATAATTTTGAGTCATCTGTAATATCCCCAGTGCTCTCTGCTGTAAAATCTTTGGATGAAGTAACGTAATAAGTTGGGGAGGCTTGAGAATCCACTGGCTTATGATTTATCCAACTGCAAATTATACTAGTTCAACTGGGTAATAAGAATAATAATAATACATGCTTAGGGAACATAACTCACAGTGGAAGAATAAAGGGAGAATTTCCCTCTGTTTCCATGGGCTTCAGAGAATGCTTATTAGCCAGGTGACTGATGTGCTTCTTTGAGTGGTGTCACTAAACATGTGAAGAACAAGGGTGGTTATGAAACTATTTCAATTAGGTGGTGTACATCCTGGGGATGTGAGAAGCTTAAAGAATAATGGGTCACTGGAAAAGTCACATTTCTTGGAAGCATGTTTTTAAACCAAAGCTTTAGAAATATTCTTATCCTACTGAAATATTTCTTATTCTACTGAATATGTTTGCATTTTAAGTCAGGGCAAGGATGAGCTCAGTGTGTAGACACATTCGTCAAATTTATAAGAAAATGGAGCCTATGAGAAGGTTAATATTTTTAGTAAAATTAGAAAAAGACCAATGGGAAGGGGAAATAGAAAGAAATCCATATAATAATTAAAGTTAGGTTTTGATCAATTACCTGATTATATTTAAGTAGCAAGAAAAACATAAGAACCATATAGGCAATCTATAATTATTTCTGAAGTACATATTTACAGATTGGGAAAACATTCTCTTGAATTTATTATGAAATGGTTTTATGCTTAGGATGATAAAGCCACACCTAATGGAGGCAATAGTTGATTGGCTAGTAGTTTATTATTTTTGGTTAAAATGCAGGATATTATTTTTGGTTAAAGCGAGATTGTGGTTTTTTTTTTTAAATTCTGGTTTTCACACATAGGCATGGTATGACTTTAGGACACACTATTTTTAACAGTTTCGTCACTCCATTTCTTCATATGTAAAATGAGACTAATAATAATACCTAACTTTTAGGCCTGTTGAAGAATCAAATGTGCTAATATGTGTAGTATGTTTTCAGCAGTTCCTGCCATATATCAAATATCACAGAAATATTAAGTACTTAGCTGGTAGTTTGGCTGGCTTTAGTATTGGAGGCCACCTACCTGTTCTTTTTGAGTTTTGAAGGAAGTTACTCAATTTTTTACCCTAGATTTTAGTATTTTATTGAATTCCAATTCCATTATAATTCTGAATCCTTTTTGCGTTGTCTTTATCTTAAAAGTTTCTTCAGCTTTTTCTTTTCTCCCACCAATATTTTGAAATTTACGAAGATGTTCTTTGGTGTGAGCCTTTCTTCAACCATTGTGATGGGCACATGAGTGTCCGTTAAACCTGGAAATGTATGTTCTTTATTTCTGTGAAATTGAACTATTATTGAATCATTTTCTTCCCTCCATGTTTATTCTTCATGGTCTCTGCAATCTTTATTATCAGGATATTAATCTGTCAGGACTGATGCTTAAATTTCTCATCTCTTCTTTCTCATTTTTTATGTCTTTTCTATTCTCTCTCTATTCTGAAATGCTTAGTCTACTTTATATATGATCCTCAACACAAGAATGGGACTCAGTCTGTGGTATACAATGAGTGCTAAAGAAATGATAGCTTTTTCCTCTTCTCTTTCTCTCTCTCTCCTTTTCTTTCTGCAGTTGCTTCCTCTTATTCTACTTTATTATTATTGCTTCCCAAGCAATATGTTCAATTTCTCGGTTTTTTAAATTAAATTCTTTGTTTCTGTATTCCATCTCTGCATCTAGTATATGTGGACCTCTGTTCTCAGTGGGAAATATTAAACAATGTAGAAGGGAACCAGAAAGGTTTTTGTAAACTATCATTTATTAAACACCCACTATAAAACAGAGAATCTGTTAAATTGGCTTCCTCTAAAGCATTATCACAGTCACAAAAACCTTTACGATAACTTTAGTGTTTTATATGTTTTATTTATCTTTTAAGAGAGCACAAGTGAGGGAGGAACAGAGAGAGGAGGGACAGGGGATCTGAAGCAGGGTCTGTGCTGAGAGGCTGACAGCAGTGAGTCTAGTTGGAACTCACAAACTGTGAGATCATGACCTGAACTCATGACCTGAGCCGAAGTCAGATGCTTAACAGACTGAGCCACCTGGGTGCCCCATAATATAACTTTAGTTTTAAATAATTTTAGAAATAAAGACATCAAGGTGCAGAGAGATTGCAAAATTTAGCAAAAATTACAAAATGAGATTTGAACCCTGTGATTTCAACCTCTAGAACCCATGCCTTAATTTCTACACAATGCTACAGTGACACAGAAGTAAATTCCAAAAAGGCCTGGGAAACCCAGCCATTAATGGTATCTGGGACACGCCAGGCCAATGTCAGCTAAAAAGTATGGGCAATGCATGCCCTTTATGCAACTGCTGTGTATATGTCCCATAGCAAAGGTGGTCTCCTGATGTGTACAGTTGGCCTGACTTCTGAGCTGTTGTGATTTTCTGGCTTCTCCAGCACAGCTTTGAGAATGGAATGTAGCAAAATGACTTCTCCTAGCTGAAATGCTCACCAGGGAAGGACAAAGGAAGATGCAAGCTTGTTATTTTACTTAGGTACAGGGATTTTTCATTTTGGTGAACACAAAGGAAAATGAATGTAGTGGTAAAAAAGCCTGGTGGATGTGTACTCTGTACTAATCCTCCTGTGGCTAATGATGTATTTGAAATGTGTTTTTCTCCATGTAGGAGAGTGACGTACTTTAATGCAAATTCTCCCTCCTTGACCTCCCAATGACTTTCCATCAAATGAAATAATATTTCTATTGTGATTTATAATGCACGCATGCCATGACTTACAACTGTGAGGAATTTTCATTCATTTATCTATCCATCATTCCATTCAACCCATAACTTTTAGGTTGAACCAAATGAAATTGCATATACTCAACTGTTTGTGAACTGAGGAATTGCAATTTCCTTCTTTTTAATTTTTTTAATGTTTATTTATTTTTGAGAGAGAGAGAGAGAGAGCACAAGCAGAGGAGGGACAGAGAGAGAGGGAGACATAGAATCTGAAGGCTCCAGGATCTGAGCTATCAGCACAGAGCCCGAAGTAGGGCTTGGACCCACGAACCCTGAAATCATGACCTGAGCTGAAGTCTGACGCTCAACCAACTGAGCCACCCAGGTGCCCATGGGAATGGTAATTGCATATCGTTGAAAATAAAACTTACTGAATTCTGAATAAGAGTCCCTGAAAGATTAAAAATGTATTAGACATAAGCATAGATGATTTGAGCAAGAAGATTATGTTTCTCCATATATGTTGTTGAGTGTCTCCTGTGCCTTGGACTCTGAAGATACAGTGCTAAACAAAATAGGTGTAGTCTGCGCCTACATGCTGGCTCAAATCTTTTGGAAGAATGGAAATATACTTAAAACCACTGTAGTATAAGAAAGAGGAAATTTCCAGGGCCCTTGAGTGGCTCAGTCAGTTAAGCCTCTAGCTCTTGATATTGGCTCAGGTCATGATCTCAAGGTTGTGGGATAGAGCCCCACGTATGGCTCTGCACTAAGCGTGGAGCCTGCTTGAGATCCTCTCTCCCTCTCCTTTTGCTCCTCCCCACCCCCTCTCTCAAAATAAATAAATAAATAAATAAACAAACAAACAAACAAACAAACAAATAAATAAATAAACATTTAACCAAAAAAAGAGAGGAAATTGCCCTAAAATGGTATTGGAATTCAAAAGAGAATATGTCTCTCTAAAGGAACTTAGAACAGGTTTTATGGGGAAAGAGGTAGTCCCCTGGTCCTTGAATATTGGATAGGGCCTAGTGAGGAAGAGCACACCAGTTGGAGGGAACTGTAAATATGCCTAGGTAGGTGTTCAATTCTTATGGGACACAGTTATGAGCCTTGCACATAAATTGTTTCTAATTGGTCAGGGAGGTAAAATATAAAGAATTTTAAGACAGGCAGAAAAATATGTGAGTTCACTATAGGTATATACGTATTTGTTTTTCTTTATGCAAAAGGGATAATTCATTGGACTGTAGGAATCAGGAGGGCTTATCAGTCAAGATTTTATCTGCTTTGCTTAGAAAAAAAAAGAATATAACTTATGTGGGTGGATAATGGACAAAAGCAACTCTAAGTTGAAGGAAAGCCAGTAGGTAAGGCATAGCAGTGAAGAAGTACATGGAATATTTAAGAGACAGAAACATGGTCTGATGAGCCTGAAGCTCACAGATGATAGAGATGAGGCTATTCATAAATGCTGGACTGAAAAAAGGAGAGGTTTGATAGCCATGTGGAGCAGTCTGTGTTATATTCAGTGTGGCATTACTGAAAGTATATGAATGGAGGCTACTTTTTCCAAAAAGAGCTAAGGGTGCAGAACTAGAGGAAGATCTGTGACCAGATCATCATTGTCTTGTATTAAAATACAATGGTAGGGGTGCCTCGGTGGCTCAGTTGGTTGAGAACCTGACTTCAGCTCAGGTCATGATCTTGTGGTTTGTGAGTCCAAGCCCATGTTGGGCTTGCTGCTGTCAATACAGAGTCCGCTTCAGATCCTCTGCCCCACTTTCTCTCTGCCCCTCCCCCACTTGCACTTTCTCAAAAATAAATAAACATGAAAAAATACAATGGCATTCAGTATTATATGGTAGAAAGAAAAGTGAATTTGGAGCTAAAAAATATGGGCCAATTGATTAATGCCTCTAAAACTTATCTTCCTCAACACCCCCACCCCAACATAAACGTTAGCAATTCCTTTGTCTAGTTCACAAGGCCATTGTCAAGCATATATATATTCAAGACAATGATGATTATCTCCTTCAGACAAATGTGAAAGTCTGATTGTGACGTGGCATTTTAAAGGAGTAAATTTAGACAAAGATGAATGTCACTGGAGTGAATGCTTCTTAATAACCAGTCAGTCACCACCCTGGTTCACAGATGATGGGTATTGATCAAGTGTGTATCATCTGTGACCACAGTCAAGCCTCTCCCTCAATCCATAACTGCTGTTATGACTGAGCGTTGTCCTAAAAACTTCCCCAGTTGGAAGAGACCATAGAGCAACAAAACAGTCCTATTCTGCTTAGACTTCTTTCAGTTGTTTATATGGACTTTGCCAAAAGTTTCTCAGCCATTGCACCATGTGGGGCAGACAAGGTGAAGATACCCTCATAATCAATGGGCAAAGACAAATGATGAAATGGAGCATAGAAAGTTTCAGTGCAATTAATTGGAAAAACATCATCTGAATCGAGATGACTTGACATTTAGTCTAATTCTGACTTTAAAGCTCTGAACTTAGAGATTGTTCTTTTTTCCTCTTCCTCCTCTTACCTTCTCTCTTAGCTATGAGTTTTGGAATACATACTTACTTATGGTATCTTTTAAAGTAGTTAACCTCAAAATCTTCACTGTGAAGGACTTATCACCATTTTGCAAGGAGGAAATCTGAGACTCAGAGAAGGGTTGTTCTATGCAAAAGAAACTCAGAGAAGTAAGTGACTGTACTAAGATTCAAATTGAGGTCAGCCTGACTACAAAGTCAGTTATTTTTTAACTCTACTATGCTGCTGCTTATATTTAAAACAAATGGAGGGGTGCCTGGGTGGCTCATTCGGTTAAGCATACAACTTCGGCTCAGGTCATGATCTCATGGTTTGTGGGTTCAAGCCCCCCTTCAGGCTCTGTGTTGACAGCTTGGAGCCTGGAGCCTGCTTCAGATTCTGTGTCTCCCTCTCTCTCTGCTCCTCTCCCGCTTGCACTCTGTCTCTTTCTCTCTCTCTCTCTCAAAAGTAAAGTAAATATTTAAAAAAATTTTAAATAAAATAAGCTATAAAAATAAAAAAATGGATAACACAGAACTTCCCTGATACTATTTTACTCCACATATATAATCACAAAACAATGCTAAGATGCACAAAACTAAACATTACAGAATTGTTTGGGACAGGAGAAAATTATCGGAAAAAGAACATAATTAAAAATGTCCACTAGTAGGGGATTGATGAAATAAATTATAATAATTCTGTAAAGTGAAATATTACATGGTCCTTGAAAACAGTGAGGTAAGCCCATATGTGTTGATGTGCAACGATTCTAGCTTTCTTTGCCAACTATAACCAAAGCAGAATAATATAAATTATATGATTTCAATTTACAAAAATGACAGGACACTATATTTGTTTATAAGCATATAAAAGGAAGGATGTAAAAGAAACTGCTAATACTGGTAACTTCTAGGTAGAGAGAAACAGAGACTTTTATTATGCATCTACTGTATATTTTATTGATTTTATTACATGCATATTGTTATTTATTTTTTTAAGAATCAAAATTAGATCATATAAATTGAGAGAGTATCTATGATTACTGACAACTCCCAAATTCCACATTTGAAAATTATCTCACTTTGAACAACTCCAATATATAATTTCTGAATACGGTTCCCCTGTGGCCAAAATTTGAGACACTTGCATGTGTATGAAAAATGTATGTGTGTGTGATGTTACTTTCAGGGTGACAGCTGGATGGGGGAAAACGGTCAAAGGCTGACTCCCAGCATATGGCCTCACAGGTTTTTTGATTCCTGCACACAGAGCATTCTGGGCAAGGTCAAGGGCAGGCAAGAAAGTGATTCGTTAAACTTCTGTGGTTGATGCGCACTAGATGGATGCTGCAAGTCAGCATCTTGTACCTGCAGACCCTGGGCTGTAGCCCTTTGTTTAAAGGACAAAGATCATTTCAAGTAAGGAACTTGAAAACCACATGCGTAGAGATGAAGAGCCAACAGTACAGATGGCAGACAGAATTGGAATCCCATTGCTCAGATGCAAGTTCCAATGTTTGGAAAAAAAGACATTGTAATTAATAATAGTATTTCTAAGTCTGAGCTTGATTCCTACACACTTGAAGGAATTTAGCTTAATAACAATGGTCACGTTTTAATTTGTTATTCATTTAGAGGGAACACGGTGTTGTATAGTATTTTGTCTATAACCAGCAAATACTGATCCTCCGTTCCCAAGAAGCTTGCCATTATATAAACACACTTTTTTTTCCCTTTTTGGTCAGGCTAAATGAAAATCCATGTCCAAAATTTTATTTACAGGTAAGATTAATAATATTAGCTAATGGATCAGGAGAAAGACTCAATGTCTTGAAGAAAGACATGATAGCCTCTTAAAGTAGTGTAAAGTAATTTTCCATGTATTTGTTTCCCTTTTACTCATTATTTGTAGGTGAGTTATGGAAAATTGGAAATATATTTTGATTTTGTATCAAAGTTACCAATTTATTTGGTTTATTTTGTTTTAGTTTTAATTTTTTAATATTTATTTTGAGAGAGAGAGAGAAAGACAGAGGCAGAGACAAAGCATGAGAAGAGGAGAGGCAGAAAGAGAGGGAGACACAAAATCCGAAGCAGACTCTAGGCTCCAAACTGTCAGCACAGAACCCAATGCAGGGCTCAAACTCACCAAACACGAGATCATGACCTGAGCCGAAATTAGATGGTTAACTGACAAGGCCACCTAGATGATCCCAAAGTTACCATTTTAGTTTATCTAATAAGATATTCTTTTGTTCTTTTTCTAACCTGCTAACTGTGGATTATCTCTAAGACTCATAGATCTTTTCTGTGTATCTCTTTGCTTTAATGGTTTCATTTATGACCAAGAATCCCTATGGTTTCCAGATCTACATTTGTTCTGTTTTGTTTGTTTGTTTGTTTGTTTGTTTACTTATTTATTTAGAAAGCACACATGCGTGAGCAGAGGAGGGGCAGAGAGAAAGGGAGAAAGAAAATTCCAAGCAGGCTTTACTGTCAACATGAGCTGAATGCAGGGCTTGTTCCCACAAACCTTGAAATCATGACCTGAGCTGAAATCAAGAGTCAGGTGCTTAACCAACTGAACCACCCGGGTGCCCCTCCAATATGCATTTCTTTTTTTTTTTTTTTTTTTTTTTTAACATTTATTTATTTTTGGGACAGAGAGAGACAGAGCATGAACGGGGGAGGGGCAGAGAGAGAGGGAGACACAGAATAGGAAACAGGCTCCAGGCTCTGAGCCATCAGCCCAGAGCCCGACGCGGGGCTCGAACTCACGGACCGCGAGATCGCGACCTGGCTGAAGTCGGACGCTTAACCGACTGCGCCACCCAGGCGCCCCCCAATATGCATTTCTAACTAGATTTCCCACCATCTTTCCAGGACCTTATCTTAATTTTCCATAGAATATCTTCTCTCAGATTTCTCCTATTAATCTGGAACATACTTTTTCAAAACCAACCTCATTTTAGCTCATTGCCTACCCCGGTCTACCTCACCCTCTTCATTTCCATTCATATATCCCAATCACAGACTCTTCTTTCTTTCTTACTCCAAAACTTTAGAGTCATTTTTCATCAGACTTTCATCATTGTTGATTTTCACCTAGATTTGCTAATAGTCTCCCTTCTTAAGTATTCTGTTCTTCCATGGTTGTTACCATTGTTTAAATTCTCATTTTCTTAAAAGCTACCTGGTATCACTGTATCCAAATTATTCTCTATTGCCTGCCCACTGATCCAATTTGCTCAGAGATACTGCCTGAATCCTATCATGTATGGTATCTATGGTGGTCCATCAGAAGCCTTCCTTATTCCTCTGCTTTCCCCAAGTCAGCTGTCATATTTAATTCTCATTGCTCTCTTTTACACTAACTTTTCTAAATACAAACTCTTCATTTATTATGACTTTTCTAAAGACCCTGGGCTTTTGCAGGACTGAGTCTCATTGCTTATCACAAAATCATTGATCCCATCAATTAAAAGTTTATCTCCTCACAACATAGCTAAAGTGATCTCTCTCATCCTAACATATTATTTTTCTTTTGCTTTCCAAACTCATTCATTGTTTTAAAATCAGCATTCTTTATGTGAACTTTTGTGAACTTAGACATTCAGTTTGTACTATATTCTTGACATGTAACTTAACAAAATGCACGACCATACTATTTTGAACATCTGGTACAGCTCTGTTCTTGAGTTTAGGCTCCTTTGGCAATGAGACATTTATTCTTTTCTCTCCTTTATTGTAATGGTTTTGCCACCCTGATTATTGTCCAGACCCCCTACCCAAGGCATGCAAAGTGACTAGTGAAATTTATGTATTTTCTATAAAGTAGATCCCCAAAGCCTGGGTATAATACCAAAGTACCCCTATTTTCAAGTTCCAAAAATACTTGAAGAAAATCATCATTTGGGGGACCTACATATACTCAACATATGCTAATACTAAATTTTAAAATAATATATTTTCATGTTACTATTTTAGGAACATAGGAGGAAAGGACACATTTTTCTTTGAACTACCAGTTGTCTTAGGTAATTTTTACCTAACTTGTTTTGCTACTTTTGTCTTAGATGAAAATGGCATAATTATTTCTTAAAATCCTACAGGTCTAATTGGAAGATTTTAAACATTTTTTTTTTCTGAAATCAAAATTGGACTTTTAAAACCCAAGAATAAAATATATGACTTTTCTTTTGAAAATATTTGCAATTATATTACTTCTATTTTGATAATTAAGGATATATCATAAATACTCTCTTCAAATAAACATGTTAATTTTATAAGAAAATGGAAGGATTTCTTTTTTAAACTGCTTATGCAAAAATTTCTACCTGACACAAAATAACTCTGCTGTGACTTTCTACATAATTACTATGTTCATTTTTTTCCCTGCATTTCTAATAGTAACAAAAATGAGTATGGAGAAATAAAGATTCCATCCCTGGTAATCATTGCTAATATTTTGCATTCTCTGCTGCAGTGTTCTGGTGAAATATATCTATATCTATATCTCTCTGTATCTATATCTATATATCTATATCTATATCTATATCTATATCTATATCTATATCTCTATCTATCTATTTCTTTTTAGAGTGCATCATTGCTTTGTAAGATCACAAGTCATTGAGTGCTACCAAGGGAAGGAACCATTGTGAAAACACAGATGAAGAACCTCAATCTTAAATTAGGTGGGAAGGGTTGGAGTAGAGAAATTATCTTTAGTAAAAGGTGTGTTGTTTAATGAAGAATTGAGGAGGTAGAAGGAAGAAAGTGGGAGCTATTTCAAGAGAAATGAATTAGAACTCAGTACATGGTTCTTGGGTCATTTGTCCAGTACTTGCTCCCAGGACAGATACCAAACCTCATTTACTAATATTGGCACCTTTTGTGGCTTTGGCACTAACTTATGGTTACAGACTTTGAGTCAGGATCTGATTTTCTTATAGCTCTGGCTTCCCTAGATTATTTGACGGGTTTCACTACCGTTCTTAGAGAACACAATTGAATGTTCTAACAGCATTACTTGTAGAAATGTCTCATAGATTTGCCTAATAGTTCCCAAGAGCCCTTAGACATTAGCACTTGTAATGCTTGTAGTATAGAGACCTATTATTTGGAATTTCCCAGTTTCACAGACTGATATAGTTTCTATTTTCTCCCTTCCATCCTATACGAATGAAGAGGTATTTTTTGTTTTTGTTTGGTTTGGTTTGTTTGTTTTTATAGGTAACACTGTGCAGAATTGTGAGTCTCATAATGGATAACTAGAGACATGATGGCGAGTAAGGCTATCCGGGAAAATAACATATGCCTGACCATTCTTACATCCCCTAGTCCCTGTAGATCACTTTTCTTGATGTTATTTTTTTTAACTGATGTATAATTAACATACAATGTTATATTAGTTTCAGGTATACAACATGTTGGTTCAACAAGTCTATACATTACTCAGTGCTCACTATGATAAGTGTACTTACAATCTGTCACCATATAATATTGTTACAAGATTATTGATTATATTCCCTTTGGCAATATAATCTGTAATGCTGTAATGCTGTACTTTCTGTCTCCATGACTTACATATTTTGGAAGTTTGTACCTCTTATCCCTTTATCTGTTTCACCCATCTCCCCAACCACCTTCTGCTGGCTTTTGTGAGAATCGCTCCAATTCCTAACTTCAAAGTATCTTTGTACTTTGTATTTGTTGAACTTATTTATTTGTCTGCATGTTTGTTCCCCAAATATCCCAAAATCTATAGTCCAGTGTCTATACGTCTTTCATTATGAGATTCTTAGCATGTATTGGTTGCCCTTCAACTAATGCAAGACTTCTGAATTATGATTATGCCATCTATAGGGGACTGATTTGTGAACCACTTCCCTGATGAAGGCTATTTCAGTGCTCTGTTGGTTTAATAACACAAGACATTAATACAGAAATGGGCATATTTGGAAAAAGAACATTTAGTTTTTAAAGTTTTTTTTATGAAAGTAAATGAGAGGTGTGGAAGCTAGTAAGAGTTCTTTAAAAGTATATTCAAGATATTTTATTCCTAATTCTAGAAGTATTTGTATTTGTAATGGATGATGTGAAAAGTACATAAAAGCACAAAGAAGTTGAAAATGACCAACATTTCCACCAGTTAAGTATATCCAATTTGATAACATTTTGGTATATACCTTTTAAAATATATACCACACTTCCTGGTTAAAATCATGGACTCTGTTTGTAGACAATCTTGTTTTAAACCTTTGCTCTATCACTTCCTAAGAGTATAACTTTAGACAATATACTTAACCTCTCTGTGCCTCAAGTTTCCTGATTCATAATAAGGGCTGTAGTAGTACTGACCTATTTATTTGGTTTCCTGTGAAGATTAAATCAGTTAATCCATGCATAGATTTTCAATTTATGACTGGATATATTAATGTAGTTTGTTACTGTTACTGATAATAAGGATGATGTTACTATGTACTAGATCAATGGACTTGAAAATTCTTTTCTTTCAGTTGCTTAGATAAACTCCTTTTAACTGCAGTCACTTTTGAACTGAATAGTTTTATTTACTTAGTTTAGGAACTAACAAAGCTTACTAAGAAGTATTTCTTACTCATTTCTTTTTTTTTTTGTGAGCCCCTCAAACTTTTAAACAATAATAATTGCATTATTTCTTAAGGGTTTTTGAGAAACACCTTGCATTACTTCTTGTAGCTTCTTGTAACTTCTTGTCTTCTTGTGCATTTTTGGTTTCTTTCAAAGGTGAGTGAACTGAGATATCTAGTAATTCAAACATTTTTAAACCTCTCCTTTTGGACTTAAAACACAACAAAAAAGGCCATTTCTTTTCTTTGGCTATTAAACTTCTTTTCCCACTAGCCCACACGCCTGCTCAACTTGCTCATCATCGTTGAGGAATAAACTTTGATCATACAGAGAAACCTTATTCCATTCTTTTACTTCCTCCTGGAAACATCTCTATGGATGTTATAATTATTTCAATGGATAAAAATAATGAAATACATCATTTTTTCCCCAGTAATCAAATTAAACAAGCACTCGAGTAGAGCTGAGAGTAGAATATCTTTGGCCACATGTTGGAGAAGTAGTAAAACATTTGAAGTTTATTGCCTAATGATTGATTCTTAGAGTTATGTTAAGTGTAAATTCGAAAAGTATGCAGAGCTTCAGAGCTACTTGGAGCAAGGAAAACAAAGATCAGTTCACCAAAGCCACCAGAGGGGAAAAAAAGCCATAGCCTTTTTACCAGCTAGAACAAAACTCATGAGATTGCAGGGCTTTACCTCCATGCATTGAATCATCACATTCCATTTGAATGTTAAACAAACATGAGTAGCCTGTTTGCTATCTAGGAGACCATACTGAACCCAATTCATTCTCTGTTCCAGAAGTAAGAGAAGGGAGTCTAGCATGAGAAGATCATCTCTCTTCATGAGGCAGCTTTATTTCCCATCCTGCACCATCCACCTACAGATCTCACTGAATTAGCAGAGGGACTTCATGAAATTCAGGTGTGTTTCATTACAAAAGGTAAATTACTTGCATATTCATTTTCTAAATAATTTTTCAACTGGAATATAACCTTTCTGTTGGTTGCGAACCTTTTGCACAGATAATATTTCTTCTAAGTGTTTCTGATGGTGATTTTATGGAAGCCAGGGCAAAGTTGCATCTGGAGTACAGGAAGTGCACGTGCATATGGGATTATGCATTCCAGCAGCACTATGCTTGGTTCATATTCTGTATGTTCAGAAGCAACTCTAATTCTTCATATTTTCAAGCAACACTTCTTGGACTCCCAAGATATAAGAACACTTGGGAGAAATTAACTGATTCAAGAGAATAACTTAATGATTTTCTAAATGTGAAAGACTCAGACACAGTATTTACTAGAGGAGACTGCTGTAAAATCATTACAGTTTATTATCAACAGCATACAATGCTCTTTTAAACCAAGATATTTTGCTTTATTACCCCCAAAGTAGCTGCATGTGCTGTATTCCCTTATACCAGAATGCTCGTGGTAGGGGAAAATCTTTAAATAATCCTCATCCGGAGCAAGGAAAACAAAAGGACTCACAGCCCTTCATCACATAGGCCCCGAGTGACAAAATACAGCTCATATTGTGGTAATTTTCCAAACAAATCAAGACCTCTGATTAAATAAGTTGGGCCTTAGGCTTCCTGCGATTCTAAAGACTATCAATAGAAGCATTGTGGCACAGTCTTATTAGACTCATTGGAGCTATAATTAGCCATTGGAGAGAAACAAAAATGTAAAAAAAAAAATCCATCATGATTAATTTTCACAGGATGTCTTGGAAACCTTACAGGAGGAATTAGTAGTCTGCCTATTTATAATTAACAGATCGCAAACACTAATGCATTTTCCCAACAGGGACTATTTAAATGGAAAGCTTTGTTGATGTGAGACTTAAATACATAGACTTGAGTCCCTGGAAGATGTGTTTTACAGAGATTTTAGGACAATGCAGTATGTTCTCTTGATTGGAAGTTCTTTTGGTTGCTTCTACTTGAAGTGGTCCTAGGGGAGAATCCCCTTGGCTTCCTTTAGCTAAGGCAGCATGTGCAATATGGGGACTTGGATCTCATGTTCACCTCAGAGAGAATCCTGCAGCCAGCACAGACACATCAGAAAGGAATTAGCACTTTAGTTAAGTGTTAGCATCCAATTTCTAACATGGTTATATGTGGAATGTTGTGATCACCTCAGCCAATCAAAATTGACAAAAGAACTCAAATTTACATATATGGGAATAGGTGATTATCATAGAAAGCATTAAAGTATTTGAGCTGACACACAATAGGGTGTTAATGTCTCTCTAGGGCTATAAGGTAATAAAATCATATTTTATAACAATTCTAATTTGTGAATACTAACTTCAAAAGAGAACATACTGCATAAAAACTGCCAATGTAATAAATTTGCCCCTGCCTCTAACCTTGTCCAGACCACTTGTAGGGTATCCATTCTAGATAACATGATTCCACATCATGAATTCTTTCAATGGCAAACGCTGCTTTATCATACGGTTAAGAGCCACTGTAATCTAGCCACTCTTTATGGTTGCAGTCTTAATCTTCTATATTTTCTCGTGTTGCCCCGATTTTATTAGTTACTTAACATTTCAGGACCTTCCCATATTCTTTTTTACTGTCTTTGCTCTTTTCAATTTGAAAAAAGATTTAAATTCTTTAAAACTCAGGCACATATAGAACTCTTACTTGAATTTGTTTTGGCCTATCATTGCCTGTTGCAGCCTCTTGGCTGCAATAATATATCCCACATATGTGCTAATATGACATCTAGTGTGTGGCTCTATTATCATGTCTATAGATTTGTACTGTAACACTTGGTAGACATGGATTATGTCCAGAGAATATCTGCTCCATATATGTTATGACTTTGGGAGGTATCTAACTCAATAAATGTTTAAAAAACTTGTCAATGTATATAGTTAACAGGTATTTAGTATACTTGTTTATTTCATCTTATGAAAACATTTGTGTGTTTTCTATGTTCCCATTTAACATGGATTCAACAAAGGATGAGTTTTTTTTCTGAATTGAGCTGACAAGTAGCCACTAAATCTTAGAAATATATCTGAATTACAGAGGAGCAGAGTAACTTTATTTTAAAAATCTCATTGACTTACTGAGCATGCCACTTAAGAGGGAGAGAGGGAGAGAGAGGTGAGAGTGAGAGAGATGAAAGATGTATTTAAGAAGTTGCTAAAGTAAATTTATGACCTTCATTTTTATTGTATTGCACCTGAAGAGCATGGAAATTAGGATGGGGGGAAGCCCAAACCACTTTAGATATTGGTGTGTAATGGGCTGTGTACATTTTGGATGACAGAGACTAGTTACCAATAAGGAGAGACTAAACTGATTTCTGGCTCATACCTTTCCTAAAGTAAACATTATATTTGTTATAACAAAAGTTTAATTTTATTTCAGTCCTTTTGCTAGACTAAACTACTTATAGCTATAGATGTTAAATAATGAAAGGATGGTCTATGACTTCAGACTTGATTTCTTTCACTTTCTTACCTGTGAACCCCACTTATCCATGAGCTTATAATTTTTTTAATTTGCATTTTTACGAGAAATGTTAGTGCCTCTCAGATTATCTTTTTTATACCTAAGTATGTATCTTATATCCATGGTATTTTAGGAGATTTGAAGGGAGAAACATTATAAGTTAATAAACTATTTTCTTAAAACTGCTAGAGAAACTCTCATTGTTGGCAAGTGAAATGGGCCTTACAGGTCACAGAACAAAATTAGAGGACAAAAAATAAAAATGAGGAGAAAAGTTACATCTTTGCTCATTAACTCAATTCTTTTACATGGGGCCTGATCTCATGAACCGTGAGACTATGACCTGAGCAGCTGAAATTGACTCAGATGCTGAACTATCTGAGCCACCCAGGCGCCCCTCATTATTCAATTCTTAACAGTAGTAGCAGTATCACTCAAGCTACCTGCTAGTAAATATGGTGTCCTTGGTATATTTTCTCGTATTTAATTGTGATATTTTTATTCCTGAAAATGTTGAGAACTTAAACATTTGCAGCAAATATTGAGGTTGCATTTATCCTCAGAGGTAAGTGAGACTGCAAATCTTAGAACACCAGGGTATACTCAGATGGCCCACCAAGTCAGAGGCAAAGAACTTTAGAAGGGAGAAAGGAAGAGAAACAAATGTTTAGTTGCTTGATTAAAATTGAATACACATCCAGCTGCTTTGAATTCATCCTGAGGAAAAGTAGAGCCCCACACCGGTGATGTATGCCTATGGGGAAGTGCTTTTTGGAATAACCTGAGGACTCAGGGACAAAATCACTCAACGGAGAACACAGAAATTAGGGTCAAACTAAGCTTTGGGTGTCTATGGTGAACTTCCACAATTATATAACATCTCTAGTTAATTTTCTCATTTTTAAAATGGCAATAGGATTAGCTGGTTCACCAGGTTGTAAGGAATAAATAAGAAAACATATATAAAGGCAATGTTTTTCATGTTATAAGATGAGATAAGAGAGAAATTGAAAGCTATAGATATAGATATCTGTATATCAGTCTCTTTTCTCCCATGCAAAGAGTTCTGTGCCTGGGCTGGCTGCTGTCATTTGTCGTACTTTCACTCCACTTGTTCCTTTTTGGAAATCTCAAATGTAAAAAATTGTAGTGTGATCACTTAGGGGAAAACAACAAACAAACAAACAAACAAAAACCTGACTTGGCTTCATGCTCAACTAGTTCCAATCCCTGTTGCAGTGTGCTTTTTGTTTTTAAGTAAAAGCTAAATTATGTGCCTCTAATCAAACCTTTGTAAATTGTCAAATTGACTTCTGGATTAAGATAGCAGATTGAGCACATGCTTTTTACATCCTTTCCATTTATATTTAAATGTCATTATGACAGTAAAAGAATAGATCTGCAACACAGACCAGTATCAGAGGGCATGTCTTAGACAGTTCAGATGTTTTGAAGAACTTTATAAGTAAGAAATACATGGGATCACATTGATAGGTAAACCAGAAGAGAGAATACTGCCCCTGCAGATGTGTGGTGGAGAAGAACCATTCTTTTCCACGTAGTTGCAGTCTCTTCTAGCTTGCTGTCAGCAAGTACAAAGAGCAGGAGTGGACAGTGGGGATAGACTTTTGGGTGACTAACTACAGAACTATGCACTCAAGAGCAAGACAAGTCAGATCCCCTGTTTCCTTCCTTTTTCCCTCTGTTCCTCCTCCTGACCCTGTTCAACGACTGTTACAGAGCGCTGTGCCAGAAAGGATTTTGTAATCCAGAAAATATGTAAATTTCTCTAAAGAAACTGAAAAATATGGAAGGGTAGGGTTTTGTTTCTCAGTGTTCATGCTGGCATCTGAGAGATAAGCCTGGCAGAGACTGAGGCATAGAAGGAAATACTCTGAAGCTCTTCAACACCAAGTAAAAGCCACCTCATTTTGATATGGAGATGGAGGGCCTCATAGCACCTGTCTGCCCCCCAGCCAGCAATGACAATACCAACATTTCTGTATAAGAGAAACACAGAAGGGGTCGTCTCAATTCAAGGGAGGATCTAGCAACCTTGACTCAGAGCTAGTTGTGCAAAAATGAATCACAGTTCTGAATTAGATCATTTGCTTATTACAGGTGGTTTAGGGGGAGGAAATCCTAATGAAGATTTGGGAAATTGTCCTGCAGTCACATCCCCATAGTAAGCATGCTTTATCTTTGACGTGTGTGTTTATTTGGGGTGGCTAAAAAAAACAGTATTAAAAGTTATGGAGCAGAGAAAGTAATATAAACCCAAATTTCTCCCTCTTGATCCCTACTACCTACACAAATGCTGCCAGGTAACATAGCTTTACTTTGCTTTCAAGGTTTTTGGTCTGTTCTTCTATTCATTTTTTAAATGTTATTTATTTATTTTGAAAGAGAGAGAAAGTGAGCAGGGGAGAGGGCAGAGAGAGAGAGGGAGAGAGAATCTCAACAGGCTCCGTGCTCAATGCAGAGCCCGATGTGGGGCTCAATCCTACCACTGCAAGAGCATGACCTGAGCCCAAATCAAGAGTCTGATGCTTAACTGACTGAACCACCCAGGTGCCCCCAGTTCTTTTATTCAGAGCAGAAGTCAGGTGGGATAGATTGTTTGCTAATAAACAATCAAAAAAGAATTCAGAAAGGCATACAATATACCTTTATATCTCACTTACAAATCTGAACATTGGTTGGAGTGTCTCTGATTCAGGTTCAGGGTCTCTAAGCATCAGCTGTGGTGGCTCTAAGGCTCATATCTGTGTGTGGAGCTCAAAGACTATGGCTACTTAAGATATTTTCTTCTCATGATGATGGCATAGGCAAAGATGACAAGCTTAATAACCATACAGGCTATTTCAAGCATCTGCTCAAGTAATTTCCTCCAACATCTCATTGGCCAAAGCAAGTCACAGGGCCAAAACTAAAATCCATGGTTGGAAAAGTTTACTCAGTACACCATAGGGCCATGACAATGGTGTACATATAGGAAATGATTCCAGCGGAATGAATATTTGTAGCTGATAATTCAATTCGTTACCGCAAAAGAGACCCAAATTCAAAATTGAAACCTTACCAACTTTCAGCACCATTCAGTCTGGTCCTTCATCTTTCAAGTAAGGTTATATCCAGAGGTCAACATTTTAGGAAGATTACCAGGAAAGAATAAAAGACACCAACAGTCACGTATAATTTGGAAGAGGTTATTGGATTTTATAGGAATGAAGACAAACCTGATTTCCCATGGAAGTTCCTTTCTTCTTAACTCATTTTCTTTCCAATATCCACTGATCCTCTAATTCTACAGATGGCTGTGTGTGAAAGGATGATAATGCATGAGGAGGATTTGCAATAAAGGTTGAAGTGAAATTTGCATTGTCCTAGATGCACCAGTCTATTTTAGACAGAACCTGGCAAATCATTTGGGATTAAATGAAAAATATCTGAGTAGGATATGAAGCTGTTTTCCTAGGAACAGTTGAAATTATATTGTCTTGAGTCATTTGGGAAGACAGCACCGCCCTCCATCCTACCAGAGGATAGTGAATAGTCCTGGAGCTTCCGGTGAAGCACTTGTTTTTCATCTCAAGTGAAGATTTCTTGATAGTATCAATGCCCAGTGTACAAAGGCATTGTTTAAAAAGGATTGTACAGTGATGAGAAAACATATTAAATCGCATATTTTGAAAAAGAGTAAATGGTGGCTATGGATCATTTCTCTCATAAACTATACCAAGAGATGCCATTGCAGGGACATCAATAAGATCCCTAATAACACCCTTTAACAGTATCACTCCTCTTAAAGTAAAAGTCAAATTAACTGTTAAATAATTTATGATAGTTGGAATCTAATGAAAAGGACTTGCAAATTACAAGACTGGAAGTTTAAAAGTTGAAGGACACGTTGTAACTACAGGAACATAATGGGCCTGAAATTCACACCCAGGTTTTGTTATTACTCATACATCTCATCTGACATTAACAGAATTCAGCGTGTGAATCACAGAATTGCATTCATTCTTGGGCACCATCTCTTATCTTATCCAGACAGAAATGTGTTAATTAGCATAACAACATCGATTGTATAACTGTGTGATAATTATAAAATTGTAGCTGATTTCACTAATTCTAAGTCTACAATATATTATCATTGCAATTAATGGGGAGACTCATTATTTTGAAACTTGACAGGTATTTTTTAAATTGTTCTTTTCCTGCAAGGTTTATGTAACCCTCAGTTTTTGTTTTTATCACAAATACTCAAATTTCATTCCTCTCTTCCTTGTTCCTTTATACCTTCTTCTCTTCTTCCTTCCTTGCTTTTTTCTTCCCTCCTGTTCTTGGTTTCTTTCTTCTAATTATTGAAACAAACAAACAAAAAGATTTAGTAAACCTTAAAAAGCATACACCATTTTATTCCCTTTTTAGCCTAAAGATCAGTGGTATTGTAGACACTGCCTAAGGGTTTTTAGTTGTGAAACGTTCACTATGACTGTCACATGGAATAGACTGCAGCATGTACTATTATAGACCAGACCTTTCAAGTTAATCCACTTTGTTTAAAACCAACACATATATTCTGTAAAAAAAAATAATAATCTGCCAGCAATCAAAACAAGAACAAGGGAGAGACAAAATGGGAGTGGTTGTGAGGCATGAGTGAGCTTTATGAAAAACTCTTAAAATGGTGTTCAAAATGTTACTATTATTGCTTGATTAATTATAGCAGTAAAAAATGAGATCTAAGTCAGTTCACCTCTACTGCATATTGACTATTTTGTTTTTGCTTTCCCAATGCATGATCACAGTTGAGCACCACAGCAGTCTGATGAGAAGTAGGGCAGAGTTTTATTAGAGAAGGTGTATTTCCTTGATCCCTTGACCCACTTTATAACAGGCTTCAACTCTTTAACCTTCTCTAGGATGAACCTGGGCAGTTGCTTAGTGACTGCTTGTCAGCTGCTTAAAGCTTTTAAGATGACATTTAAAGGGGGTGCTTGCCTGTTTCTAAATGTCTTTCTGAGACATGGAGGTAGACATTGTGAATAAGTGAGGTAGAAGCCCAAGAGAACAAAGTATGAAATAGATATAACACATTGGATTTGGCTTTAGTGAATATAGATCTGTTTAGGTTTATCTTTAGCTGATTAGAATCTTGGTCAATGTTTCTTCTTTCAACTAAAAGATAACTTGAAATGAATCGTATGACAATATATGCACATCAGCTTTGTTAAAATAGCATTACCTGTCCAATGAATGTTGTGCTGGTAACTTGCTTGTAAGACACTTCTTTCAAGAACATGACCTTACCTCATTTTACAAAACAATTCTGGGACTCAACGTTCAGAATCACCTTTAGAATCGATTTACGAGACATAATGAAAATATATCATATTACCCTAAGATTGGAACAAGTTCTGAACTCAAATGAATTTACCCAATTTGAAAACTTACTTCCCTTATTCATTAGTCGTAGGTTGGTGGAATGATTCTCCAAATTCGGATTTTTCTCTAATATGATATTAAAGATATTATATATCTTTTTCACAAAGAATTTCAAAAATGTAAGCCAGTAGAATTTCTGGGTGAAGAAGGTAATATCTGTAGTAGTTTTATTAAGAAAAGAAAAATAAGGTAGTGTTCCTTTGGATGAGTCATATCTTGTAAGATTATTAAACGGTTTGGAAACTCACATCTTCTGTGTGGACTATACATATAAATTTATTTCTGTGATACAGAAGTTTGCCCATTTTTTTAAACTTTGGTGCCATTTAAACAAAGATCATTATTTTTTTTAATTTTTAATGTTTATTTGTTTTTGAGAGAGACAGACACAGAATGTGAGTGGGTTAGGGGCAGAGAGAGAGGGAAACAGAATCCGAAGCACACTCCAGGCTCCCAGCTGTCAGCTCAGAGCCTGACATGGGGCTCGAACTCATGAGCTGAGAGATCATGACAGGAGCCGAAGTCGGACACTCAACCGACTGAGCCACCCAGGTGCCCCATAAACAAAGATCATTATTAATAGCAGAATTTTAAGATGTAGAGTTTGATCAGCACTCCTGTTTATGATTTTGAAGCAATAATTGGTCATATAAGGATAGTGGTCTTCATTATAACAAAATTGCTATGTTAATGTCTAAAATAATTTTTGATAAAGGTAAACTGATGATAAAAACTAGCTAAGTGGTTCTGTTTGTGTATCTATTAAGTCTTTGCTGCAAATGACAACACTGAAATCATATCTAATGAATAGGAGTAAAATCCCCCAGCTTTATAAAAGATGCACAAATTCATTATAGTCTTTGTCACAAGGAACACAGTAGCAAAGGCTCTAAACAAATTGGCATTACAAGTTAATTGCTTGCCCAAACTCAGCCTTCTTGAACTGAATCTTGTGCCAATTACTAATTGCAGTAAGACACCCTAGAGGAAGAGACAAAGTTTGAGATTGAAGTTGGTAAAATTAGGTTCAACTGGGCATTTCAGTCTCATTCAAGTCATTTTGCCACCGCTAATAAAAATGCTGTGAATTAAAACCAAAAATGAAACTGTGTTATTTGGTTGGGTGAGGTGTGAACTAGAGAAGGGCAAGAGGGAATGCCGTTGTCATTCTCTTCTATCTGCATTGAGAGCACCCAGAACAGAGCTGGGTGCAGATGTCAGAACAAATGAAGCAACATACATTCAGAGCAGAGCCAGGGGGCAGTCAGTAGTCATTGTTTACAGTGATCCAATCTTAAAACAGGGGACCTGACAAAATGTTATTGTGGTGTGGTAAAAGGTGTCTACAAGAAAATATGCTAACAATATAATTACAGGAAATGAAAGTGTTTATTAATGAAACAAACTAAAAAGCTGACAGCAGGAAAAGAAGGTTGGAAGGTGTTGTCTGGAAGCAAAATCAGTAATACCCATTTTAAAGAATAAAAAATGGTTAGGCACACAGGCTTTTGGCTGGAACAAATGAAAGTAAATCAATAATGCAGTGAAGGGGGCAGAAAGCTAATGGTTCTTTTGTTTCAAATTGTAAATGGCATTTTTGTATTCTACTGTAAACCTTAAGTGATGGCTTTGTCTATTACAGTATAGAAAGCCTGCCATTTCACTTTCCTGACTACAACAATCTGTATGTACTAAGACTTGACTTTATTTACTCTGCATTTAGGTACATTTAGGAGTGAACTGAGTTATAGATTTTTGGCATTAGCAGAACTCGTTTCTTAAGACAAGATTTTCACCTTCAACAATTAGGGTCCAAATAGACCAGGGGGAAAGACATAAAAGACAAAATTAATAACATTTATTTTTTTACTTTATTTTCAGAGAGATAGAAAGAGCAAGTAGTGGGAGGTCAGAGAGAGAGAGAGAGAGAGAGAGAGAGAGAGAGAGAGAATACCAAGAAGGTTCCATACTGTCAGCACAGAGCCCAATGCAGAGCTCAGTCCCACCAACCATGAGATCATGGCTTCAGCTGAAATCAAGAGTCAGTCATTTAACCAGGCGCTCCAAGTAAAAAATTAATAAATAAGAATATTGGGAATATCTTAAGATCTTTTGCTCTGCTGAAGTCATATCTGTTAGCGATTATTTTTTTGAGTTTCTAGTTATAAGGAACATTATACCAAATACGAAATGTTATCCTCATGTTAAAGTTGAGGTTCTATTATTTGGAAAGCTTCATAAACTGAAAAAGGTCAAGGAGCTATCCCAAACTAATTTAGAGAATGCAGACTGTCATGCTTTAGTGGGTTGTTCTACAGTGAAGGCTCTGGGTATTTCTGGAACCCATTATAAGTTGATGATCAATTGGCAATTGGCTGATCCTATTATATATACATTTTTGTCATATATAAATGTGTATGTATGTGTGTGTATGTACACACACACACATACACATATATTCATTTTACAACTTTTCTGCATCTTTTACTGTCCCCCCCCCTTCCCCCTTTTTTTTTCCTTTTTCCTTCTCTATACCCTTCTAACTCCATGAAATATTACTGGCAATCTGTATGTTCATTAGTTTTCCATATATATATATATATATATATATATATATATATATATATAATCTTCTAATCAGTTTTTAATTTGGTAGCTCTCTGATTTCATGGAGTGTTCTTTTACTCTATTATACATTATAAGAAGTCTATATGAGGGTCAATTTCAAAGAACAATCTCTAAATTCCATTTGTTATAATGGTGTTTAGGAACAGGACTTTGGTGATGACCTTTTTTATCTATTTTATATATTTAAAGTAGGTCAAACAGAAACACTTACCCTCCTGTATGCCATTCATCATTAATGTAGCTCTATTATCCTCCTTGGTATCTTCTCTTTTTCATGTTAAATAGCTCCCGTCCTCTGAAATTCTCCTGTTAGGAAATTGCTTTATAGTAATCACATTTCTTACCCTTCTCAGGATCTTTTCTATTCTTGCTTTGTCATCTTAGAAATTAGATGAGAAAAATGGAATGTGGTGTGTAAAATGAGGGCATCTATTTACTGTTGTATGTTTCTGAATTTTCTTTTTATTTCTATACACGTGGGTCCACAAAGGAGTCTCCAGTGCCATAAATGCATTCAAAACATTGTCATTTCTGGGATGATAATAAAAAGGTATCTTATATTGGTAATTACTGAGAAGCAGAAAATAATTTTTATGTAAGCAAATACCCCATCTCTTGCAAAGAATACTCGATACCTCTTACTTGATGGATGCATATGTTTTGAACTTTTTAAGAGTCAGCATGTTAAAACTGGATATACCTAAGGAAGGAATCCTATGTAAACTTTATTTTATTTTATTTTTTTTTCAACGTTTTATTTTATTTTTTATTTTTGGGACAGAGAGAGACAGAGCATGAACGGGGGAGGGGCAGAGAGAGAGGGAGACACAGAATCGGAAGCAGGCTCCAGGCTCTGGGCCATCATCAGCCCAGAGCCCGACGCGGGGCTCGAACTCACGGACCGCGAGATCGTGACCCGGCTGAAGTCGGACGCTTAACCGACTGCGCCACCCAGGTGCCCCTGTAAACTTTATTTTAAAGATGAAGAAATTGAACCAGTCTGTTAATAAAAATCAATCCTGGATTGCTTAACTCTTGGACCTACACTCTTTTGATATCATTCTATTGATGTCCATGGTATTGCCATGATAGATTGGTTATAACCATTTATGATTCAGAAAGGACTATTTTCCCAGTCAAGTACTGTATAAACAACTAACACCATTGTGGCTTTAAGGGAGCAGGTGGGAGGAGGTGGTGGAAGGAAAGCAAAATAGCCTTTTGCTTCTAACTATAGGTTATCATCTTGTCTTTTTCCTGAGTGATACATTCCATTTGATTGACATTTCCAGGTCCGTGTCTTAAAAATTTGAGATCCCTTAGTTTTAAAATAATTGAGTAATAAGGATGATAATCATAATAACCCTTCTAATATATATATATATAAATGTATAAATATTTATATATATATATAAATATTTATATTTATAAATAAGTCTTCTGCTACACCGTACCGTCTCCCTTTGACTTCTTTTTTAAAAATATTTATTTATTTATTTTGAGATACAGAGAGAGCTCCAGTGGGGCAGAGAGAGAGGGAGAGAAAGAATCCCAAGCAGGTTCTGTGCTGTCAGCGCAGAGCCTGATGCAGGGCTCAATCTCACAAACCATGAGATCGTGACCTGAGTCAAAATCAAGAGTCTGATGGTTAACCGACTGAGCCACTTTGATTTCTCTTGATGCACCTTAATGTAGCATCATATGTATTATATAACTACAAATTTATATCCAGTTGAAAATACTGATTCACAAATAACTGTATACTCACAAAGGTATACTTCTCTCTTGGAATGATTCCTAACTGATTATAATTTCAGACCCGTCCACTTTAGCCAGTGTCCACCCAAAAGTAGCCATTCTACAATGTAACATTTTGTTATACCCATAACTTTATCATTGTCTCCATTTAAATATCCATGATATTTTTACAAACTGCCTTACTCTGCCAGAAACCAGTATTTCTTAACTGTATTAGGAAGTTTTAATACTTGAAACTCTTTCAGTCTTAGGTCTAAGGAAAATTCCTGCTTCTTTATTTGTAACTATATATTATAATTCTCTCCATGAAATTTTTTAAAAATATTTTTTAATATTTTTATTTATTTTTGAGACAGAGAGAGACAGAGCATGAGCAGGGGAGAGGCAGAGAGAGAGGGAGACACAGAATCTGAAGCAGGCTCCAGGCTCTGAGCTGTCATCACAGAGCCCGACATGGGACTTGACCCACGAACTCTGAGATCATGACCTGAGCCTAAGTAGGACACTTAACCGACTGAGCCACCCAGGCTCCCCTCCATGAAATTTTTTTAATGTAACCAAGAAGAATGTAAATCTTTGGCTCTCTTTTATTTAGCAATAGGCCTAACATCATGAACTTGAAAATATTTTGGACTGGGTAAGCTGACTAAGAGTTGAACATATAGTAACATTTTGTATTGCTCTTTTTGTTGTCTTGCCTAATTTATTTTTCTGTTAATTAACTATGCAAGTAATACAAATGAAATATATAAGACAAATCCATGTATTGTTTGGCAAGTCCATTATTTATTGTCCATCTGTACAGAATAATTCCAAATCATTTTATCAAGTTAAAAAATTATTGTTTTCATTCAATTCCGGAGTTCCTGATTAAAGTAGTAACAAGAATGTTTCCTACAAAGTAATTTTTTATTATTCTTTATGTATGCAAAGGCAAGAAGACAAATAATTTCATGAATTCTTCATATGAATTTTGTACATTTATTTTTACATGTATTATTTTCTAGATACTATTTTGTTTTGGGTATTTTTAATTAGATGTTTTTTTTTTCAATTTCATTGCTATTTCCTAAATGGTTATTCTTGTGTAGTTCATACATATTTCCGTTAAATTACCACTATATGTACTGGTTTGCACAATTCATTCTAGGAGCCAGAGAACAGATGGAATGGGTTTAAATATAAGCAGTACTTGCTGGCTCTCAGGCCTGTTGTAGAGGCACTTGGAAGGGACCCAACAGAAATCAACATCTAAGTACACATAATATACATATATACACATTTTTATAATTATATAAATTATATATAAGTACATATACTTAAATGTATAGACTTAAGTGTGTGTATGTATATATGTGTGTGTGTGTGTGTGTGTGTGTGTGTATTTGAAGAGAGAGAGTTTTCAGATGTCTTTACTTTTACAAGTAACTTTCCTTGTTTTTGAGCCAAGATTTTTACGCAGTTAATATGCAAAATTTTGTGAGATTAAGTAATGTTTACCTGGGAGTTAAGTCTCCATGGTAACAAGCTCATCATCTTATCTCAAAAATACAACAAAGTTTAGTAGGAGATCAGGAATGAGCCTCTAAAGAGGTTAGTGTAGAAGATCTAACCATGAGAGAAGTTTAGACACAAACAACATAAAACAGAGGCTGAACCAGCCTTAAAAAATCTGTATTTTAAGTTACAGGTATGCAACAGGTAGCCAGGTTATCCTAGCAAATCTACCTGTCGTATCCCACTTTTTGGCAAAAACTGATGAGCCCTGAATTACATATGTAATTCAAACAAATCTCTCATTTTTCTTCAAAATATACTGGATTTGTTTTGTCCATGTTTGTATATATTATAGCAGAGGAACAAAACAGAATAAGGTATGTCAAGCCTGGTTTCCCAAAACTGCCAAAGAATACTCTGTATGAGGGAGCAAGTTAACATCAGTGTTCCTTTCCTTTCCTATTATAGGAAGTCACAGGATCAAACTCTGGCTTGTTCAACAAACATGTTTAATTTTTTATATTTTTGATATTTTAATCTTTGTTAGACCCAGCACATAAAGCAGAACATACTTACATACACATACACACACTGACACATTTATCTCTTCATCTTCTTTTCTTTAACTATATTATCCTAGAATAAAATAACTTTGAAATTCCTAAATGAAATATGCAATTGGATGCAAATGTCTTCTATTCCATCTGTGTGGCTAAGCTGAATTTAAGAAGAATATTGAGATTTCTGCTTCAGCCATAATGAAATAATTGGAATGGATTTATCTTCCTACCATAAACAACTAGAGAATTGGACAAAAATTGTAAGACAGCTGTTTACAGACAATGCAAAACAGGAAACACAGGATTATGATCCATGAGAGAAGAGAAACAAGATGAGTCCTATGAGTAATTTGGATTCACTTTTGAAATGATATTATAAATAGAACATAACAGTCTTACTGAGTTGAGAAGACAAAGATAGATATTTGAGGTTACTTGTATTAGTAGCATGGAGAGCTAGAGAGGAGGGAATTTTTCAGAGAAGGTGTTTCAGAAATCTTTGACAGAGTAGCCTTGCATCTGTTGTAGGATAGTAAGACAGAACAAGCAGACTGAAACTGCATGAAGCCAGGCAAAGACTGACCAGAAGTTGTAAACTGAACAATTCCCAGAACACAAACAGGGTTAGAAGGCCTAATATGTTCTGATTGGCCAGAGAGAGGAGTCTCTCTGAACACCTTGTGTATCTGTATAGACATTAGAAGGGTGTACCTTAGTGGTAGAGCTAAACAAACTCAAAATAAAGGATGCACTAAATTTGACTTAAGGATCCTTAAAAGCAACGCTCAAAAGGACTTGTATCTAGCATATATAAAGAACCCTTACAAAAAAAAAGGTGGCATATAGTTCAGTGAAAAAAAAATCGGCAAAGAATTTGAACAGATACTTCATTAAATAAGATAGCCAATGAGTTTATGAAAAAAATGATCAGCATCATTAATCATTATCAATGTTTTTTTTTTATTTTTTATTTTTTTTTATTTATTTTGGGGACAGAGAGAGACAGAGCGTGAGCGGGGGAGGGGCAGAGAGAGAGGGAGACACAGAATCGGAAACAGGATCCAGGCTCCGAGCCATCAGCCCAGAGCCCGACGCGGGGCTCGAACTCACGGACCGCGAGATCATGACCTGGCTGAAGTCGGACGCTTAACCGACTGCGCCACCCAGGCGCCCCAATCATTATCAATATACAAATTAAAACCACAGAGATATTGCTACAAACACAGTAGGATTATAAATATTAAAAAAATACTGATAATATCAGATGCTTGTGAGAATATGAAGCAGTGTTGATGTAAATATAAAATGGTTTCACTATTTTAAAAGAAAGTGAGCAATTTTCTTGTCAGGTGAAACTTCTTGATAAACCATATGACCCAGAAATGTCAAACCTAGGTATTTATACGAGAAAAATGAAAGTATATGTCATAAAAAGACTTACATAAAAGTTTATAGCAACTTTTCAATAGCTTTAAATGGGAACAGCCTAAATATCCATCAGTGGGTAAATGGATAAATAGATTGCTATATATTATTACAATGGAACAGTATTCATCAATAAAGGGAACAAATTTATTACATGCACCAATGTGAATGCATCTCAAAATTACTATGCCGAATGAAAGAAACCTGGCACAGAAGGATACAGAGCATGTGATTTCACTTATATAGAATTATAGAAAAGTTAAATATCATCTTAGGGACAGAAAGCAGCAAATCAGTATTTGTTTAGGACCAGGGATGGAGCAGGGAATCATTTGCAAAGATACATGAGAAGATTATGGTTATTTACTTCTGGATTAAAGAACATGTTCTGTATCTTGATTATGGCAGCAGTTATGTGGATGTATGCATTTTTCAAAACTATTCAAACTGTACACATAAATAGGTAAATGGTGTATTTTAAGATTATACTTCAATAAACCTGATTTAAAGAATGTAAAACCTATTAAAAGTCACACAAAATAGTAGAAAAATGTTTCTTTCTCCATTAAAATAGCTTTGTCTATGGGAAAGAAGGAATGACTTCTCTTTGGTAGTCCCATACTCTCATTAATATTTGTTCCAAACTAGGGAAATGATTCTTGGATTGTTATGAGTGGAATAGAACATTTCACTCTTGCACTGCAAACACATGTTAATACTGTTAATCTTATCATGCCCTAAAGAATGATTTTAGAATGAAGAAAAGTATTGGAAACTGTATAATTGTTTTACTTTTGTATTTTCTGAATAATGTCTTAGTTAATTCTATCTTGCTCAGAAAAAAGCACAAAGAGGAAGAAAGAACCAGTGACCAGCAACCTGATTGTACTACATAAATGCCTAGTTTACACCATAGGGTCTTTCCGATTTTTTTAAATCATAGCAATCTCGTTAGGTACCCTAAATCAATATACGTTTGTTGATTATGTCAGGAACTAGACTGCTTCTTGAGTGGAAGTCTCTCTGGTTTGCCAGATGAATGTGGTTAAGGGATTGATTCTACCTGAAAATCTCACTGGAAAGAAAGAAATGTCTCACATAAAGAGATTAAGCCACAAGTAGGTTCTCATGGAAGTTTATTACTTGAGATCATTGTGTGTGCTGCAAAGCATGATAAGCCAAGCCATGTGATATGATTGTTAATATTTCTCCATGGGCCAAATTATAAACCAGTGTCAGCCTGAATTCCTAAGAGAGGTAGCCTTCCATGGCTCTCTAGTGCTTCTCTCCCCAAAGCTACAGAGAGTGTAGGCAACCCTAGGATCATTCATCACTTACAAAATGTCTCTATATGTTCTAGTGAAGTCTTAAAATGCCAATGATTCATTACCAGTGCCAGAAATCAATAAAATGGCAATACATCCCGGTTTTTAAAACCCTTCTCAAATACCAAGGATGGAAGTTTCTCTAAAAATCATCCCAATACATACCTCAGGAAGATGGTTGTTGAAATGAGGAACTTTTTTAAGTGTGAAAGAAAATAGAACATGGTACTCTTTCCAAATGCATTATTTTCATATATGGTAGCTGACCAAAAACTGGTTCTTCATTATGCCTTGAAAAGGTATTCCTGATAGTGCTCACCAGTCTAATTCTATTGGAAAATGTAATTCAGTTTTTCATGTGAAAGCTAATAAGTATATTTTGCTGAGTGCCTGATATAATATGATATATCTTCAGTGGAGACTGTGGAACTGGTCAGCTTGCTATCTTCGTAAAGAGATCTAGGGCCATATTGTATTTTGAGAAATCCATGTGTAATCAACTTCAATATCAGTTTCAATACTCAGCATCAACAGCAGAAAAGCTGATGCCACATATGATGCTTCATTCAAATCAACTTCCTCCCCACCCCCATTCCTGCCCTATATCAGATGAGGGACCTGGTAAATAGCTTTCTTGGTAAAAAACAGCTAATCACAAACTTCTTCCATGTTGCAGATGGTGTGTTAAATGATTTCCATCCATTTTCTCACCTAATCCTCTCAAAGTATGATGCTGTTACCATTAACATTGTAATGTTAAGGATGAAGAAGACACAGGCTTTAAATGGTGGCATTGACTGCCCTAGGTCATATAGCATGTAAATGACAAGGCCCAAATTCAATGCATGGTTTATCAGAATTCAGAAAATTTGGGGCACCTGGGTGGCTAAGTTGGTTAAGCATCCAACTTCGGCTCAGGTCATGATCTCATGGTTTGAGGGTTTGAGCATGGGTTTGAGCCTCACGTAGAGCTCTGTGCTGACAGCTCAGGGACTGGTGCCTGCTTTGGATTCTGTGTCTCCCTCTCTCTCTGCCCTCCCCCCACTCACACTCTGTCTCTCTCTCTCTCTCTCTCAAAAATAAATAAACATCAGACAATTGTTCTGGAAACACTATATAGCATGTCCGCTAATATAGTTCATGCTAGTTAGTAGCAGAGCCAGAACTAAAACTAAATGTGATCATACACATATTTTCCAAGTGGACTGTGGAATTGGATGAGTTTCACGTCATGAAATATTCCATCATGTCTTAATAATCTGTGCTATATCAGGAGCAAGTGCATGACACAGGTAATCCCAACTGATGAATGATCCAAAATTAATTTAGCCTTCAAATGCACTTTTATATGTAACATTGAACACTAGTGCATATTTTGCTCCAACCAAATGAATCTGCAAAGAATTTACTCTGACATAAATGAGTAGTTTAGATTTTTGCAATGGTCAGCAAACTTTTCTTGGTAAAGGACCAAATAGTTATATTTTAGACTTTGTGAACCATCTGGTCTCTATCACCACTGCTCAGTTTTTCTTTGTAGACATAGACCACAGTAGACACAAAGAGCCATAGAAAATATATAAACAATAAGCGTTGCTATTTCCCAATAAAACTTTATTTGTGGACACTGACATTTGAATATCTCAAAATTTTCACTTCACTAAATATAATTCTTTTTTAAATTTTTTCAACTGTTTAAAGATATCAAAATAAAAAAATAAATGAATAAATAAAAACATAAAAATCATTGTTAGTTCACAAGCTGTACAAAACCAGGTGGCAGACTGGATTTGACCCAGGAGACACAGTTTGCCAGCCCTGTTCTACTGCATTACCAATGATCTTCTCTATGCCCTTAATCTAATTTTACATTCATACCATGGGTTGGTCAAAACTCAGTGGTGCTCTTTTTTCCTTCATTTTTTTTTAATCCTCTGCTCCACCTAACTGCCTTTTCTTCCTTCTTTTACTCTGAGTGTATGTATGTTTTCCAGTTCCCATCTTTCAAGGAAGCTAACACTATTGGTTGAAAGGTTCTGTAGTCTAATTACTTTGGGGAAGTTTGCTGATAAAAAAAAAAAAAAAAGCAAAGAAAAATCTATAAAAATATTAATGATATGAACAATGAGTTGGCAAACAAAATATAATAATTTGGACAAGAAATAGAACTCCAGGCTAAGTGACTCTAATTTCCTTACTGATTTAGTGGACCATAGGTACAATATAGGTAAGGGTCATTCACCCAACTATGTACTAAATACTTCTGATGTGCCAAGAACTAGGCCTGACCCTGAAGGTAGAGCATTAAGCAAAATTTAACATGACATTGTCTCCTGGACTAACAAAATTTATATAACCATGAAAATTATTACTGAGGTAAAAATGTATGAAGGTGAAGCAAATGGTGTTATAAGAACATGTAATGGGGATATATAACCAAATCTGAGTATTCATGGAAGTCTTCCCTGTGGAAATGACATTTGAGCTGATATTTGAAATTTGCAGAGAAATCAGTCCGCAGAGGAGGAGGCAAGAAATCCCTTCAGCAGGAGAAACCAGCATGGATAAGGCATGCTTGAGGCACTGTAGTTACTGGTGGAGGTGAAGAGTGGAAACCAAGTGTGAGATAAAGTTAAAGAGTTGTGTAGGGACCAAATTATTCAAGGCTTTGTAGGCTCCATTAAGGCACATGCAGTTGGGGGAAAATAACTCTGGTCATTGGTACGTATGTATGGTTGGGTATATGAATGTGATGGATAATTTTATATGTCAACTTGACTGGACCACAGGATGCCCACATATTTGGTCAAACATTATTATGGTTGTGTCTGTGAGGGTGCTTTTGGATGAAATTAACATTTGAATCAGTAAACTGACTAAAGCAAATTACCTTCCCTAAAATGGGTGGCCCTCTATCAATCAATTGAAGACCTGAATAAAACAAACAAACAAAAAAACTTACTAAGAGGAAATTCACCTGCCAGACTGATTGATCTGAGATATTGGTCTTCTCATGCCCTTGGACTGGAACTTATATCATTGACTCTACTGGTTCTCAGGTCTTTGGATGTGGATTAGAACGACATCAGTTGCTCTTAGTCTGCAGCCTGCCAACAGAGATCTCGGGACTTCTCAGCTTCTATAATCACATGAACGAATTCGTTATAACAAATCTCTTTATATGTATTAAAATAATATAGGAGAAGGAAAATATATATAATATATAATAATTATATATAATATATAAGAATATATAAGAATATACATATTTATATATATTATATATTATATAATTATAATTATAATTATATTAATTTATATATTTATATATGTTTATTTACATAGTATTGTATTTATTTATCTTCTATCTCCACTTCTCTTCTCCTCTCCTTCTCTCCTCTCTTTTCTCTCTTTCTCCCTCTCTCTCCTTCTCCTATTCCCTTCTCTTCTCTTCTCTTCTCTTTCTCTCTCTTTCTTCTCTCTCCTCTCCTTCTCTTCCTCTTCTCTTTTTTTCCTTCTCCTCCCTCTTTCTTCTCTCTCTTCTCTCTCTCCCTCTTTCTCTTTCCCTCTCTCTCTTTCTCCCTCTCTCCCTCCCCCCTCTCCGTCCTCCCTCCCTATCCCTTTTCTCTCTCACTGTCTCCCTTTCTCCCTCTCTCCGCCCCTCTCTCTCTCCCTCTCTCTATCCATCTTTCTTATCTCTTCTACCATATATACATATTTCTCTTTAAACCTAGTACAAAGAGCAAATATAGGGAATTCAATTAGTAGTTCATTATGGAAATCCAGGGAAGAGCTAGTGGTAACTTGGAATTGGCCTTCTCAATTGATGTGGAATATTATAGAAATATTCACTAAGTATAAAGTAATTAGAATATGAACATAAATAGATGATGAATTGGGTGCGGTAGGTAGTAGATTAAAGAAAAGGCTGATATTGAGGATGACTCCTGGCTTTATGGTTTACAAAACTGGATGAATTGTGTATATTCATTTAAATGGTGAATACTTGTGCACCTGGGTGGCTCAGTTGGTTAAGCATTGGATTCTTGATTTCGGCTTGGGTCATGATCCCATGGGTTTGTGAGATCGACCCATATTGGGCTCTGCTCTGCCAGAGCCTGCTTGGGGTTCTCTCTCTCCCTTTTTCTCTGCCCCTACCCTGCTTGTGTTCTCTCTCTCTTTCACAATAAATAAATAGATGTTTTTTTTTTTTTGTATGTGTGGCCTGTAAAGCCTAAAATTAATTAATTTTTTTTATATATATGAAATTTATTGACAAATTGGTTTCCATACAACACCCAGTGCTCATCCCAAAAGGTGCCCTCCTCAATACCCATCACCCACCCTCCCCTCCCTCCCACCCCCCATCAACAAAAAAAATAGAAGGAGAAATAAATAGATGTTTAAAAAAATGGTGAATACATATATGGACTGAATTTTCTGTGGGTAGGTAGTTAGATCATGCTGTCATTTTAGACAGATTGAATTTAACATATCCTTTCTTTAGGTTCCTAAATATCATCTATGTAGGTAGTTGCTTACATATGGGTTTGAGCCTGGTGGATAACTTCAGGGTATAGAGATATAATTTTAAGAGTCATTCCAAATAAGTGGTCAATTGATATGCTATAATGAGATTGCCTACATAGAGAATATTTAACAAAAATAAATAAATAAAATAGAAAAGCATGAGGCTGAACCTTGAGGAACTCTAATATTTAATGACCTACAAGAAGAGGAGATGCCCAGAGAAGAGATAAAAGGTTGTAGCCAGAGTTAATCAGAAGCTTAATGAAGGAAATGTTTCAAGAAGGGAGAGTAGTCAGTAGCATTGTGTTGCCACTGAGAAGTGAAGTTAGATGAGGACCAAAGAATAATCCATGGAGTTTAATGATATGGAGGTCATTAGTGATTTTGATGAAAAATCTGGATGTATAATGGGCATAGACTCAAATGCATGAAATTAAGAAATGGATATAAAGTAATAAAATACATTATAGTTTTTGAGAGGTTTGGCTGTGACAAGGAACTAAGAAATAAGGCAGTAGATAAAATAACCAATGGTATGAAACAATTAAGAGGGAGACACTGAATATATAAGAGGCAGAGAGATGTTGATTAGCAGTGGTGACTGAGCCTGTACTTTCCTTCCATGATCCTGAATTTTATTCCATGGTGTGTGGTTTGGATGATTACGTGGGTGAGTATTGGTGTAAGAAGACAAAGGGAGCTTGGTTTGGTACATTCAGGTTTGATTTAGATAGTCAAACTGGGGAGATGAAAAATAAGCAGGCCACAAGGTTTTATGTAAGAACCAAGTTGATCCTAGCTTCTATTGAACTGTATGCTCCTGAGTCCCAAATTTTTCACTCATCCCAAGTACCTTTACACCCTTAGCTTCCTTTTCTCCAAACCGTAGAGATCTGTAAAACTCCAATGTCTCATGGTAGCACATCCTACTTAATGCCTTATTTGTAAAGCATTGGTTATTAATATATTAATACAAGCAGGAAAAAAAATCCCTCCTCAGGGGTCCTAAGGCCCTTAATTTGGGTATATCTGAAATCATATTTCTCCAGTTAAGGAGACTTTTAAGTCCATTCAAGCCCTAAACCAGGAATTCTATTTCTTCATCCAAATTGCCATCCAAATGGCAGGGGAACAGGACAAGTCATCCACCAAGCAAATAATACGTAAATCCAAAGACTACTAAAGACTCAGAGTCCTTGATAAGGTCAACCATTGGAGCAGGCATATTCTTTTTAAGCCAGTTACTCAATAAAACATAGATCCTCAGAGACAAGGATCCTATGTAATTTATCTGCAGTTCCAGAGCACCTTAGCACAGGATAGAATAGAAAAGTTGCCAGGGAATGTTTGCTGAAAAAATGGTGAATGGTGTTTGTTCTCTCAGCCCAGACTTGCACTTTGCCAGAGATAGACTCCCTAACATAAACTTCCAACAACAGCATTGCACTCAAGTAACTTTCAATGTCATTCTCCAGATGTCATCATCATGCATCCTTACTCTCAGCGACTTCAAATGTAAAACATTTAAGGTTTCAGCGGTACAAAACAACAAAAGTGTCTTGTCAAGGAATATTTTATATGTGAGGCTTTGAGGAAGCCAATATTTCTGTCTCTAACTCTGTGACCTAGAGTGTTATTACCTCTCTGTGATTTTCAACAGGTGTGCTATTATCATTTTGGGCTAGCCAGTTCTGTGTGTGGGAACCACACTGCCAATAGCAGGACTTTTAGCATCCCTTGACCCTACCCTCCTATTTCCATAGCACTTGCTGCCATAGTAATTGTGGAAAACAAAACATGTCCCTGGAACCAAAGGGAACATTCTAGCAGAAAACTCCAGACTGCTAAGAAGGAAGTAACTTGCTATGATCCAGCTAGCTAATTCGGGGAACAGAGGATGTGGGGTGTGTGACTAGCCAAAACAAAACAAAACAAAACAAAAAAACATGATATACAATTTATTTTCTGGAGAAATATACAAAAACAGCCCTGGATTACAGCAATGTAATATTTTTTTTTCTAGTACCACATGAACTATTAGGCAATGGGTACTAAGAGAAAAGCACAGGGACAGTTGTAAGCACCAAAATGTATGTATGAGATAATACAGAATACTGTTCACATCCTGCTCACTCTCGTTCCTAAACTTCTGTTAGCCAGAAGAGCTATTTTAGAGGTACTGACACACAAATTGATTTCTAGGCTGTTGCACAGTCTCAAGGCTGAGATTAGAGGCTGTCCTATCCATAAATGATCTAAAAGAATCAGTCTCAACAGGGAGTGGGTAGAATGAATAGGTAACAGAAGTCATGGTGTTAGGTCATCATGGGAAAAGAAGAGTTTCAGGAGCAATGCTGTTTGTGTGTGTGTGTGTGTGTGTGTGTGTGTGTGTGTGTGTGTGTGTGTGTGTGATAGAGAGAGAGAGAGAGAGAGAGAGAGAGTGTGTGAGAGAGAGATTTGCTTGTTTCATCATATAAGCAAATGGTATCGCTATATCTATAAAGAAGGATGTTAAGAAAGTGCTTTTGTGGGTTGTACATTTTGCTACCCAAACACAATGACCTCCTCTAGCAAAGCATGAAAAAGAGTCTAATGGAAGGAAATGGGCATGAAGCTAAAGCCTAGGCCTTTCTCTTGCATGAACCGCACATTCATTGGTTTTCAAATTGTTGGAATGAGAAATGCTAATTTTGTTAATCAGTTTCAGAATGATGTCAGAAAAAAATGAAAAAAAAATGCATTGCTTAAGATGCTTCATTACATCTCATATTAGCAAAGCCAAGAGTTTGCATTTTTTGAGGTTTCATTTGACCAGTTTAACTTTTGAGGTAAATGATTTGTCACCCTTTGAAAGACAATAGCTTTGAAAAATTAGCCAAGTTCCAATGAGTCTTTTTGCATATGGAGAAAATACCCAGCCCCAGCTTCACACAGCAGACTCACTGGAGCAGGACATTTGGATGCTGGCTTTGAAGACCTCTGAAGTCTCTTGCAGCCTGAAATGGGAAACAAAAAGTGGATCTTGCTACAAAAAGGAAATTAAATTAACAAAATGCTGCACAGTAAATGAAGTTAAACACCAGGTTTAGTGAAGAGTTGAATCACTTTAATTAGCATAGCAATAGACTATGTAAAAATTACTTTAGGACTGCTGAAGTTTTTTGAAAATAGTCTGTAGCCTTAAGTAGTATATTAGGGCCACTGTAATAGAGTACTATAGACTAGGTGGCTTAAACACAAATTTATTTTGTCACAGTTGTGGAGGCTGGGAGTCCAAGATCAGGGCACCAGCATTGTTGGTTTCCCTTGAAGAGAATAAGAGAAAGAAATTTTTCAGGACTTTCTCCTTGGCTTGCAGATGGCCAGCTTCTTCATGTGGTTATCTCTCTGCGCTTGCCTGATACATTTGATGTCTCTCTGTGTGTTCAGATTTCCTCTTTTGCTGAGGACACCAGTCAGATTGGATTACGGCTCACCCTCAGGGCCCCATTTTATATTTATTGTGGGCCTTTATTAAAAGGCCCTGTCTCCAAATATAGTCACATTTTGTGATACTGGGGGATTAGAGCCTCAGTATACAAATTTTACAGGGAGACAGTGCAGTCCATAAACAAATAACTTAGGGATACATCCTAGATTCCTGTTGTTTTGTTTGTCCATTTGGTTTTTGCATTTGGCTGCCAAATAAAGCGTTATTAAACTGGCATTGTCAGTTTCTCTAAGGCAGTTTCTCAGCCTCTACACTATGGATGTTGAGGCTGGATAATTCTTCGTTGTCTAGAGTTCTTGTCTTTACTATAGAATGCCCAGCAGTATTTCTGGCCTACCAAATGTCAGTAGCACCACCCTCCAATTGTGACAACTGTCAATGTCTCAAGACACTGTGAAATGTTCCCTGGGGTGCATAATTGCCCCTAGCTGAGAATTATTGCCCTAAAGTGAAGGAAATGAAAAAAAAAAAAAAAAAAAGGTAGTAGCAATGAGAGTGTTGAGAATGAATGGAGCTTATTTTGACTTTGATGAATTCTTATCCACCTTTAGTGCTAGACCGGCCAAGGTTTACATTCTGGCTCTCATAAATGCTAGCTGTGTGGTTCTAAGCAAGCTCCTCTTAAAACTTAGACCTCTTTGTATTTCCACTTTATTATCTATAAAATGGCAATGATAATAGTATTGCCTCCTAGGCTTTTTGTGATAGTAAGTAAAGTGCTGGCTCATTGTCTGGAATGGAATAATGGAAGTCTTTTTTCATAGCATTGATCATAGTACTAGAAGCAAAAGTAATAGAATCCCAAAACTGTTAGCAGCCTGGCCTCAGTTTTTTGTTTGTTTGTTTGTTTGTTTGTTTGTTTTTGTTTATTATGTAAGATTTTACTTTTAAATAATCTCTACACTCAATGTGGGGTTAAAAAATCAACCTTAAGATCAAGAGTTGCATGCTCTACTGACTAAGGCAGCCAGGCACCCTGACTGGTCTCTGTTCTAAGATGTGCCAAGATCCAGGTCTGAGCTGAACCTTACCTTGCAAACTCAACAGATTTGCTATTTGACAATACTTGAGAAGATCTATGATGAATGGATCCTTCTAACTGAAGATCTGTGAATGAATGTCAGTTCTTTAAATAAACTCCCTAAAATCTGCAACTTTTAAAGAATGTGTGAGCATGTGTATCTTCCTGAGGACAGGACTATAATTTTCCATCATGTTCACCAAGAGACCCATATACTACAAAAATGTAAAGAAATGCTACTTCACAGATATTAATGAATCAAAATATAAAATTCAAAAGCTAGTCTTTTGGAGAAAAATTGTGACTATGATAACCATTAGCTAACCCAGTCAGGAAAAAAGGAAGTGAAACACAAATACACAAAATAAGAAGTGAAAACACAGACATTAATATAACAGCAGAGGAAATCAGAAATAACTCCTAAGAGACTACTTTGTTCATTTCTATGCTAATATATATTCATTATATGTATTGGTATTATTATTGGTAGTCATAACGTATATAATGCTTAAGCCTTGGTCCCTGGCCTCTCCTTGTCCTCATCCTCTGAGGTCCTCATCCTTCTGTGTGACTTTCAGAAAGCCAGATTGCCTCCTGGTCTGGTTCTGTCACCCAGATCCCTCAACAGGTCACTGACTGGAACTCTCTTTCCAGCCCCAGGGGCCTGAGTCCCAGGACAAGGGCCCAAATAGCCTACAAGTCCTTGAGGACTGGTCTGAGCCATGCTATCTTAGTAGATGTTACATAAAGCATCTGTCTACCTATCATGTATCTATTAAGATTATGTATTTAAAAGAAGGCAATGTTATTGTTTCTTCTTAGAAACAAATAGTGTTGCTCTATCAGTTAAGGATGACATCATACTTAGAAATCTCTGGACACATCCCCATTAAAATATTAGAGTCAGGGGGTGCCTGGGTGGCTCTCTCAGTTAAGTGTCAGACTTCGGCTCAGGTCATGATCTCACATTTTGTGGGTTCAAGCCCTGTGTGGGGCTCTGTGCTGACAGCTCAGAGCCTGGAGCCTGCTTCAGATTCTGTGTCTCCCTCTCTCTCTGCCCCTCCTCCACTCACACTCTGTCTTAAAAATCAACATTAAAAAAAACATATATAACATATATATACACATATATATATATTAGAGTCAGGATTAAGCTAGTATGTCCTTTATCAACAATGGCGTTTAACATAGTCTTGACATAAGAGCCAGAAAAATCTGAGAAAGATATGTGAATTATAAAAATTGAAAAAGAACATGTAAATGATCACTTTTTACAAATCAGGAGGTTGTTTATGTGAAAACCCTAAGAAAATCAACTGAAAAACTTGCAAATGATAATTCAGTAATTTAATTATTTATAATCAACATGCAGGATGTGTATATATATATATATATATATATATATATATACACACACACACACACATATATATATATATAAAACAATCACAAAATATAATGAATATAGCCTATTGTACAATAGGAAATAGGAAAGTATTTTTAATTTAAAGTAAAATTTCAGCAATATATACACATAAATGTATGTATGTTACATATGTATATGTAAGTAAAACACACATATATATATATGCACACATATAATTATATGTAAATTATCTGTAGAAAGACATATTTAGAATAAAACTGCTTTGGGGGTGTAAACTGAATAGCTCAGGGTATCAGAAGGGAACTTTTCATTTTATACCACTCTACAATTCTGAGTTTTGTACTATGTGCATATATTACCTTTTTAAATTGCTTAACTAAAATATATTTTTAAATAATCATTTACTTTGATTAATAATGCCAGTGTTTATAATACCCTGAATTAAACTTTCCTTCCAAGAACAACACTAAGCTTAATCTAAAATGATTCAAGTTACACACAGTGGAATGAGAACCACATATAATTTAAATGGAGTTAATGTAAACAAAATTATATACCATAAACGTAAATGATATTTATTATATTTCTAACATAAGCTTAAATTTCCTTCCTGGTAAAAGTTGTGGGGAACTTTTAGTAAAAATGTATTCAGGGGCACCTGAGTGGTTCAGTTGGTTGAGCATCCAACTTTGGGTTTTGGCTCAAGTCATGATCTCACAGTTTCGAGAGTTCAAGCCCCACTTCTGGCTCTGCACTGACAGTGTAGAGCCTGCTTGGGATTCTCTCCCTCTCTCTCTCTCATTCCCTCTGTCCCTCCCCTGCTCTCTCTCTGTGTCTCTCAAAATAAATAAATGAACTTAAAAAAAAATTTTGTAAATGTATTCTGAAATAGTGTCTGCAACTTTTAAAGAATGTGTGAGCTGGCCTCTTTCAGCTTACATTGTCCAAAGTACCATCTGCTCTCCTTTCCACCCAGTTGTTTCATGCTAATTCAGTTCTTATCTTAATCATGGCCCTTATTCATATGTTTAGCAAGAGCATTGGATATGCTTTAAGACTCACTTTAAGTCACAACATCTATCAAAGTTATTCATTTTATGGTCATACCAATATATTGCATTCCTTCTAAAATATTCTTTGAATTCCTCTGTCTCTTGTTCACTCTGTTGAAAACCACTCAGCCCTCATTTCTTGAGATCGTCTACTATTTCTCGGTTCTCCCCCATAACAGGAATAAAAGATAATCAACCCTAACTTTTAGAGGGAAGAGTCCTTTCCTGATGGGGGTATGAGCTGAAAAAGGAAATAACCTACCATGCATACACATGAACACTGAAACACTCACTTTCCATGTAATGCCATTAAACTTTTATCAGTACCATGAACATGTTAGCAGTTTTATACTCCTTATCCATTCCATGTGTAATATGGAATTTGCCACAGAAATATTTTACCATTTTAATATGGTTTTCCTGTTTATTATCTTCTGCAATGTTTTGCTTCTTTAAACACACTTTGAGGTGGTCATTAATCTCACCATTTTATGAGAATACCAGGGCTCTAAGTAAGTATGCCTCTGTTCCTATAGAGAACCTCTGTACCTGTAGCTGGTAACAATATTTGTCCTATCTATTCTAAGTCATTTTCCTCATTAAGAGATAAAGTGGACATTAAGCATCTCTAAAAAAATTTAGTAGATAATAGAGCAGGATGGTTAAGAATATAAACCATGGTGTCAGATAGTCTTGGATTTAGGGTATGGCTTTGCGACCAATTAGTTAAATGACCTTGGAAAGTTAGTAAGTACTATAATCCTCAGTTTCCTCATAAATCCACTGGGAATTAGAATAACACTTAGTCATATGTAGGGTCCTTTATCTGTTCATCCAACAAACATTTATGTGGGTCAACAATGTGACAAGCAGTATGATTACTATGGTAAGTGAGAGCAGAAAGAGTATCTTGTCTCCTGGACCTTAAAGTCTAGTTGAAGAGACAGAGGTCAGTCAAATGGTAACACTGAAATATGAAAGTAACACCCTTGCTGTCACAGTGGCGCAGTTCTGGGACCAGAGTGTCAAAGGTGCTCCATCTCTGTCTGGGTCTTCACATGTACTGTTTCCTGTTCCTGGAATGCCCTTCCCTTGAAGATCCAAAAGAATCACCATCCCCTTCTCCATTCCCCCTGTTGCTCAAATGTCATCTCCTTACAGAATTCTTCCCTGACCTCTTTGACTACAATAGCCCCTAGCTCCTACACTCATTTCTCTCATCTCCTAGTTTGATTTCGTTTTCTTGAATAGCATTTTGTCCACCTGACATATTGAATGTTTGCTTCTTGCGTATCATCTGTCTTCCATCTTCAGAATATACGCTTCACAAAAGCTAGAGCATTATACGTTTTGTTCCTTGCTGTATCCCCAGCAATGAGAGGAGTGTCTGGCATAAGGTGAGCACAGAAGAGATATATGTATATAACTAAATTAATAAATAAGTTAATTAATTAACGAGGGAGATTTAGAGTTAGTGCAGGCTTCCCTGAGGAAGTGATGCTTGGCATAGGCAGAAGAATAAATAGAAGTTAATTATGCAAAGCTGTGTTGGATGGGCATTCCAGATGGAAGACAGAAGGTACCAAGGCTTGGAAAAGAGGAATGTGTATGTTAGGTCGTGGGTCCAGAGCAAGGCTAATGTAGCTGGAGCAAAGCGAGTGAAGGGGACTATAAGGAAAAATCAGGGAGAGAGGACTAGGCCCTGCTGGATCTTAAAGGTCATGTTAGAGAATTTTGTTTTGTTACCACTAACAAGGAGCTTGAACAGTTTGAAAGTGGGAAGGGTATCAGAGGGAATGATGTGATCAGTTTCTTTTGTTTGTTTTTATTTGAAAATCTCATTTTCACTGAGATTGAAGGGTGTGGTAGGCAGGATAATGACCCTCCAAACATGTCCAGGTCATAATCCAAGATCCTGTGAATATGTCAGGTCACATGGAAGGAGACCACAAGGAAAGGAAAGCCCTTTCCCTCTAGAAGCTAGGGTAGGCAAGGAAATAGATTCTCCCCTAGAGCCTCCAGAAAGGAAAGCATCTCTGCCAGCACCTTGATTTTAGCCCAGTGAAACACATTTTATATCTCTGACCTTGAGAACTGTATGATAATAAGTGTGTATTCTTTTAAGCCAGTAGCTTGTGATTTTTTTTTTCACAAGAGTAACAGGGAACTAAGACAGAGGGGGTTGCAAGAGTAATTATTTTAAGAATTATGTGAGATTATACATGCAAAACAGTAAAGTGCTGGTCTTACAAAATACTCATTTCATGTGAACTTCTGTTGTTGTGATTATTGATGTTATTTTTAAGGTTATTGATATCACTAATAAATACATGCCTACTGAATACAAGGAGCTATCCCTAATATACCTTTTCCTACACTGAAAATGATAATTAAGCAATATCTTAATCTTGATGTACTCTCATCAAAGAACCTAGTGGACCTTCACTGACTTTGAAGACCTTGACCACTTCCACTTTTACAAGTTATAGATTCAGATGAGCAGTGCAAAACAAAATGTTTAAGAGCTACTTTGCATCCCCTTTCCTGATGCTAATATGCTATTTGCATCATTAGGCTCTGCTGCTGATATGCAGGAGGCTATGAGGGAGGGGACAGGCTTCTCTGTACTCACACATTGTAAAAATTCATAATGATGATGGCTTTTATATGACCTCATTACAAAGAGACCCAAATTAAAAACAACTGGTGTTCACTCAAATGTATAACAATGTAGCGCTAGTCAGTGGACAGACAACTGTCACAGGGTGGAACAGAAAATTAGAGATCATAAGTACTAGAACAATAAAATAATGAATTAATAGATAAACAACTGCACTGTCTCTTGACTCCAAGGATTACAAGCATCAACTGCAAAGATAATTAGGCACACGTGATGGTAAATTAATGCTTTCTTAGTTTCTCTGGAGTCCTTCAACTGCCCAATCTATTAGGATATGCCATCTACTTGCTATTCATTCTTTCTTTCCGATGACACTAGCTTACATCTGTATTCATTATTTAATAGACTCTAGTTCAAAATGTGATAGGGTGAAGAGTGATTGGTAGTGATTTTTGACAAAGGAACCTGCCTTAATTATGTAGGAAACCAAGCCTTAATTGGAAAATTATAGTGAATCTGAAGAAGAAGAAAAAAAAATATTTCAAGACATTCTACTTGTGTTTTTCATCCACCTGGAAATGGAAAGAACTAATCTTCCCCTCAGATGCAGAAGTCTCCTTTCTGAGGGGTCTAACTCTACTAGATGCTATCTATTTAAAAAGTCTCAATGATATCTCAAAGATGACTTTGAAAACCACTCAGCACAGAAGCAATTCGGATGTGATTTCAAAGCTAGAGAGATACATTATCATGGAAACAGGATCTCAGCTGATTTGAATTTCATCTGTTCCTGCTGCTTATCCCTTCGTTGTGAAGTGATAATGCCCCTTTATGACTTTAGTCTTTTTCTGCTTTACCAAAATGTATTGTCAGAAATAAAATACGGTGATTCTAGCTGGAAGTAACAAGGGCAGATGGAATTCTAAACTACAAAGATTCCATACTCTTAGATGAGAAGAGCTTTCTTTATTCCAGTTTTAAATTCTATCTTTGGCTATCACGAAAGCTAATAAAGCCCAAGTTTGTGATGAAGAGCAGAAATGCTTCCTTATTTGATTTGGTAATCAGTGAAGTTTTTAAAAGAATGATAACCAGATCATTTTCTTAGATATGGTTAAATAACAAAAACCATAATTAACCAAATATTAACCATATTTCTTAGATATGGTTAAAGAACAAAAACCATTAACAAAATCCTTTTGAAAAAAACCTTTGTTGGGAACATCAAAGTTTAGAAATAACAGAAGTAAAGCCAATGAATCACCTAACTAGTAATTAATAAATGTTTATTGTGCATACACCAAAAAGACAGTTTGCAAGCTAGGAGCAATTAAACCAAAACATGGAATGGGTCTCAGGAGTATCCTGTTATAAAGCAGTTTATAAAGTAAGAAAGCAGTGATTGTTTATTCTTCACCGTGAGTGGTTATAATATTAGAATTTCCTTAAATGTGAAGGAATTGATCAGTGGTTACTTCATATCAACCTTGGGAAACAGTTCAAGTTTTGCTTATGATTTTCAGAGGCATAAGCAAGAAAGAACACAGGTCAAGTTAGCCTTACAAAATAAGCTAAATTAGGCTTGTATGACTAAACTTGTTTTGTCTGCTTAGGGAATTTTCAAGGCTGATCTCCATTTGTGATTTTAATAGAGGACAAACGTAAATTTTGATTTTTGTGCATATCATAATGTATTTCAAAGTTTATATGGAAGCATTTGCTTTGTACCAAGTATAAAGTCATAGATTAATGAGTAACTCTATAAGAGGGTGACTACTGTCTTTGCACAAACAGAAAAGTTAGGGAGGGATAAGTATGTTTACTCTACCATTCTAAATGGGCTGCACACAAAGAGCACTGGAATTTGGGGTTTGGTTCCAGTTGAATTTATGCTAGGGTCCTGCATTATAATGACATTGACCCATGTAAAATGATGCTACTGAGGCATCCAGTGGACTTTTGGGATAATGCTGTGGAATCTAGAAATCTTCAAGTCTTGGTATGTTAAAAAAAAAAAAAGTAAAACTGGAATCATAATGTGTATTGAAGGAGTGGGCAATGCTCATATATTCCTGCATATTGATTTAATTGGGTTGGCAAAAGATTGATGGTATTGTTTGGATACACCTCTACTCAGCACTCCAAATGTGTTATTATAAAATCTTGGCTCTTCTCCTTTCTACTAATTGCTTAGGATTCAATGTGTTGGATTGTTTCTTTACTCATGGGATTGTATGGACAACCTATCAGAGTTCTTGGCTCTAACTTTATTTTATCAGCTGGAAAGGTCAGCAGTAAATTCCACTTACATGGCTGTTAAATAAGAGTAAAAAGATTAGTGATAGAGGGTGCTGATGCTGTTGGCCTTAAGAAAAATGTCAGCTAGTATCCACTTAATACCGAGGGAGGGATTCATTCTTTCCTTGTGAAGACAAATTTATCTTAATTTTTAAAAGACTTTTGGGAAAGAACACTTATTAATTGTATCATAATTGTCCATTATTCTGTGTCTTCAAATTATATATTCCTTGCTTCTATGAACTATCAGTGTTTCTTGAACCTTTTCCCTTAACCTTTTTTAAGCTAAGCCTTAGTTACTTAATAGTTGATCTATATTGTTTATTTAGGGGTGTCCTTAGAGATGATCAAATTGACTTTAAGATGTTTTGTGGATTGTATAAGAAAGGTTTTTTTTTTTTCCTAATTCCAAGAATATTTTGGCTCCCTATTTTTTTCTCCTATTTAGCCATATAGTAGAATTCTCGGTGACATTGGAGGGTGTAATGAGTATTTAATCTTCTCTAATTGAAATGGGATTAATGTAGGGGCCAATTTTTAACGTTTAGTTTCTGGTAAATCTCTTCTACAGGCGAATTCACCAACCCTGTAGCTGACGGTAAAATTCATTTCCTTGAGGATGAAAGTGTATTTTTGCCTATTCACTTGTGTGTCAGGATTGGGGGTGAGGGAAGAAAGAAGGACAAAAAAGCTTTGACCTCTTAATCTCTGCAAACAACTTGAAGAATATCTGGGAGATACAGTCTAGGAATGAAGTTAGTTCAATGTCCTTTAGCATTCTATTGTATATAGTCACTGCCAAATGTCATAGTTTTTTGTTTTTGGCTCACAAGGAATGATAGAATTTCTGGGGCACCTGGGTGGCTCAGTCAATTAAGCATCTGACTCTTGATTTCAGCACAGGTCATGATCTCACAGTCATGAGTCGAGCCCCATATGGGTCTCCATGCTGAGCAAGGAGACTGCTTAAGATTCCCTATCTCTGTCTCTGCCACCACCCCTGCTCTCATGTGTGTGCACATGCCCTCTCTGTCTCTCTCTTTAAAAAAAAAAAAAAATTAAAGAATGATGAATTTCTAATCCTTCAGACTCTTAGAATCAGAAACTTCTTTAATTTGCATAGCTCCCTATATTTTTAAAAATTATCATTTTTGATAGATGCTATAATTGATTCTCTGATTTTCTTTACATTGGTAGTGCATCCTTATAAAATATTTAGTTTCTCTATAATTGCAATAAATCAGTCCTAATAATATTTTCAGGAATACCATGACATGGAATGTATGGGCCTCTTACTACCAAAAGTGATAATAATACCTGTTTTCTAAGTAACAGCCTTCCTCCCAAACCACCTATGGTGACTTATTTACCTTAAAATTTGTTAAAGATTCTAGACCTTAATTTAATTCTTGATTCTTCTTTCTAATAAACTCCAGGAAGATTGGGTCTTATCATTTGCTGAATAAATTTGTAAATATTTGTATGTTCTAGGGGCCTGGGGATCCTGTATGAATGGGGAGTGGACATTTGAAGTGACTAGGTCTTAACTTTTTAATGATGAAGTATCTATAAGGTCAGATCTACTTAAAAAAATAAAAAGTTATCACTGGTTCAATGGGCAAGAGAGAGGCCCAGTGTAGAACCAAGATTTATAAAATCTGGCATAAAAATTTTGGAATTTATGTGCTGTGCCTGAGATATAGGTGTCATATCTTTAGCTATTTACCTCATGAGAGACAACAGATAATTTAAGATTCAGGGAACTCATAATTAATAAGACAAGCCTAGGTATCTCTTTGGGTAGAGATGCAGGCTAAGTGGGTACAATCAGTTTTATACTCTGACTTCAAAATCAACTTTAACATAAAGAAAATGTGGTATGTGGTATATACTACTTGATGATGAAAAAGAATGAAATCTTGCCATTTGCAACAACATGGATGGAACTAGAGGGTATTATGCTAAGCAAAATAAATCAGTCAGAGAAACAGATACCATATGATTTCACTCATATGTGGAATTTGAGAAACGCAACAGATGAACATAGGGGAAGGGAATGAAAAATAAGATGTACACAGAGAGAAAGGCAAACCCTCTTAAAGAGGGTTTAAGAGACTCTTAAATTCAGAGAACAAATTGAGGGTTGCTGGAGGGAAGGGTGGGTTAAATGGTTGGTGGGCATTAAGGAAGGCACTTTTGGGGATGAGCGCTGGGTATCATATATAAGAGATGAATCACTGGGTTCTACTCCTGAAGCCAAGATTATACCCTATGTTGACTAATTTCAATTTAAATTAAAATAAAATCAACTTGAACAGAGAAAATTGGACAGATTTAATAAATATTTTTATAGTTTTGAACATAGTATAGTTATAAGACAGATACCACATAATAATATAATCTGTACCCATAACTGGTTTTAGAACCAAATAGTCCTGGGTTCAAATCTTCATGCCAACTGTTAGTACCTGTGGAGCCTTGGGCAAGGGAGATATTCCGTTCAGAGTTCCAACCTTGAAAATGGAAAACCATGTGTCTAGCTTTTGTGATTAGGGGTTTAAAGGGATGAGAATGCCGTAACCTAATAAGTGCTCAACAAATAGTTAAAATAATTCATAAACAGTGGTAGTAGAGACAGACAAAGTGATAGGTACTTTGTGTAACCTTATTTAATATTTAAAACAACTCTGAAAATTGGATGTCTTAAATGCCCATTTAAAATTTCATACCGTTAACCTCAAGGACATCAAATAACCTGCTAGTATTTGAAACCAAATAATCATTGTGGTGAAAGTGATGGTGCTGGTAAGGCAGTAGTGACCGTGATGGTGCAGGTGACAGTGAGGAGTCAGACTTTGGACAGGACAAAAGCCAGACCAAATCTTCCGTTATGTGTGATCTCTTTCTTCTAGAATGCCTTCTGTGGCTTTTTAACCTCCCTCAGATCCCAGTATCTGCACCTGGCAGGAACAAACTCAATGATGGCTGGTTTAACTTGCACTTGGTGTCACTTTAACTTGTGGGAGACTGAAACTGAATTAGCAAAACAGATAGCAGAAAATGAACTGGAGAGACCATCATTCAGAAAGAAAGCCAGAATTTAAATCTTTGAGATTTTTGACCTAGGCTTGCATTTCAGAGGCAAGAATTTACTCTCCAGAAGGATTTTCATCCAATTATTTTACCTTCTTGAGTAAGCTACAGTGTGATTTAGCTGAAAGATGATTTCTTTTCTACCAGCAAAGTGTGAGCACCATACTTTTCTTTTGAAAGTTGTTGCCCAAACTGTTCAGTATTTTTGACCCAAAATACTGACCCAGTATTTTTGACCCAAAGTTTTACTCAAACTTTAACTGTAAGAATATCTATATCATCTCTATCTCTCTATATATTTATATCTATATATTTAATATATAATAATATATAATTATATATTTAATTTATATATAACTTGATATGTAATTATATATATAATTTTTAACAGAAGAAATCTAAGTATAAGGACTTTTAGTGAAAGTAAGCATTCAATTTTTGTATTGCATTTTATTGTTTTGCTTTTCATAGAAAAAAAGGTATTTCTAGGGTAGAAGACTGACTGCTTGATTTGTTGGAAGAATTTCTTCATAAAAGGAATGCAAACAAGGTTTAGTTGTAATTGTCAGAAGAAAGATCCACTCAAGAGTAATGGAGCTCTTTTCAATCAGTTAAAAAAAAAAAAGCTGTTTATTCTGGTTTATGGTGGCCCATTAATGAGACATTATTTTCTTCCCCAGTATTGTGGTTCCTCATCTCAAACTTTGATTTTAGCATTCAAAGCTGTTCTGTCTCTAGCAGATTATAATGGAAGAAATTTTGTTGTGTCTTGTTTTCAATTTTGACCGATATATTTTTCACATGCAAAGAAGATGAAAGAGATGCATAGAAGGCAAAGAGATAAAGAAAAAGAATGATGTGGTAAGTTGAGTGAAAAATAAACAGTATTAATCAGAAATTATTTGATTCACTTTAGGTAGAGATTGTGACACATGTAAATGAAGGCAGTTAGTCTGAAGCCAACTCTTGGGTGTCCAGAGGGATTACAAATCTTTACAATAATTCATAGCCTAAATCATATTAATTTCATCTTTCAAATATTATTACAAAGTCTGAAATCAAGTAACAAAATCTGTGTAGGTCTGCTGTGGTGCACAAAGGAAACAGTGGACTAAAAATGAGGAAAAGTGGGTCCCTGTACTATTGACTTTTGTTAATTTTCTGGGTGAATTTATTCATCATGTATTTTCTCTAGGTGTGTTTACCTAAAAAAAAAAATGATGAGAACTGGTTTATATGCTTTTCATAGTCTTTATTATTTCCAGATTCATGTAAATCTATATTTCTATGGAAATATATTCATCATTTCTTTCTTCCTCAAGACTATTTTGTGATACCATTTTATGCATAATATTTGGGTTTCTGTGATGGCTAAGTAACAGAAGAGAAAGTGGTGGAAGAGATACTCCTTGATTTTTTGACATTACAGTACCTGCAGTTGCCAAAATTTTCTAAATTAAATTTCCACTAAAGTAGAAAATAGACTATAGTAATTTCCAGCATCTCTCTGTCTATCTCTGCCCTTTCTCTTTTTCTCTGTTTTATAACCAAGTCCCCAGATAACTGAAGGATCATTATTAAATTGTTCATAGGGTAGACATCTCATAATATCTCATTGTGGTGTTTTATATATGTATTGCTTGGATTAGGCAACATAATCCCCTTCTAAAGTATTCTCATTATCCTTTGATTCTTTTGTAAAATAAACATTGATCCTGAGTACATATTGTTGGGGGGGGGGGGGGGGAAGACATAGAAGTTGCTTATAGTCTGGTTAGGAAGACAGAGCAAAATGGAAAACAATAAATTAGTTTATAATTACAAACTTAGATTTTGTATATATGTATACACACAAAGTGGTATAATTATATTAATGACAAAAATGAACTATTAGAACCATTGGTTAGTGCTATTAAAACTGAGATTTAGAGGATGAGATGAAGTCCTCATGGAAGAGCAAAGAGAAAAATAGAATATTCCAAAACCAGTAATTATAGCAGGTGGTATGATGGGAAGGATGGAGTAAAGGGAGGTTGGAGAAGCAGTCTTCAGAACTTTGGAGACTGTAGATTTTCTACTTCTCTCTCTCTCTCTCTCTCTCTCTCTCTCTCTCTCTCTTCCCCTCCCTCTTTCTTTCTTTCTCTCTTTTCTTTCTTTCTTCTTTCTTTCTTTCTTTCTTTCTTTCTTTCTTCTTTCTTTCTTTTTCTTTCCTTTCTTTTTCTTTCTTTCAGTATAGTAGAAGTTGTTAAAGGACAGTAAGTAGAGAAATTATATGGTTTTATCCTTTCGGAAGACAGCAAAGAGAAAAACTTTACTGTGGTATTTGGGCCAACCTTCCAACTTGATGTATAGTTTTGTTCATTTTACTGATAAGGAAATCAGAGTTCGAGGGAGTTAAATCAGCCACAGTTTCCACAATTAGAAAGTGGGGGAGCCAGGAAATAACCAGTTTGGTTGGACTCAGAAGCCAGTGCCCCTTCCACCATACCTGTAATGTACTAGTTTTATCATAGGATGAATTCATTATAGAATGGATTGAAAGCATGGGATTTAGCTACTGATAAAGGATCATAAACGGAGGTCTAGCCATACAGCGATGAGATGGTCAGGAAGAACCTCAGAGAAAGGAGTTTTGAAAAGTCCAGGAGATAATGCCAGTGGATTTGCAGAGAGGAGGGGCTATGATATTTCAGAGAGAACATTACCAGACCTTAAGCATTGGCCAGAGACCAGGCAAGCAGTAGGGAGGAGAGAATGTAGGCTTTTGAGTACAGGCTTTGTGGAATGATCATTCTGGTACATTATACTACATCACACAAGGCCAGAAACAGAAAATATGCAGTCTGGGCAATATCAGGAATATCAACCTGAAGTGATGGTTACTAGGCCAGAATAGGAATCAGAAAAGGTCTGGACTGAGTTTTGTTTTGTTTTGTTGTTTTGTTTTGTTTTATTTTGTTTTGTTTTGTTTTCACAGAAACATGGGAAGGGATAAAAAATACCACCTAAGTGTTACTCCTGTCTTGGCACTGGACAGCCAGTTATTTAGCATCTTCTGAATCATCCTTAGTCCTTGATGCTTCCATTTGGGCCTAATGAATCTATACAATATTTATCCAGCATTAGATATTAAAACAAATGTCAGTTTGTGTTAAGATACATTGACTTAGATGAAAATATGTCAAGAATAATTAAAGTCAATTGAGCATGCTTTTAAACCTGTTTTTTTTTTTAAATTTCAGAAGTAATATGTGTACATGACTACCAAATAATGCAAAAGGCACATAATTAACAACAACAACAACAAAATATAACTCAGAATTCTTCCTTGCACCCACACACATACATTTTGTATGCACTCTCTAGAAATAGCTACTATGAATTTTCTATAGAGGTAAAAACATGTATAGAAACACACACTAATCTAACCAGGGTTTCCTCATTTCTTCTACCATTCTCCCTAGAGAAGTCAATTTTAGTAATGATGTTATTGGTGTTTCAAACTTCCTTACTTCCTTATACGGACCTCTTTTGTTGGTGACCAATAATGACCCCTTCAGCCACTGTGACTCATTTGCATAACCGTGCTTCTTATGTGGCCACAATGGCATGACTGAGGAAAAGAAAACAAATGAGGCTGTCTCAGTGCCATGCCCTCTCTCCCTTGTCTGAACCCCCTGGCTTATATGATATCCACGATTCTCTTGGCCCCTTAGGCATTCTCTTGTACTGCTATCTTTTTATGAACTTATGTCTCTTAAGCAACCTGACTTAGGTTCAAGAGTCAGGTAATATCAACTGCTCTTGAAACCCCAACCAAGTGAATGATTTCTTAAACATTTTTGAATCACACCCTGAAGATCTCTATGGAAAACAGCATCCTATGGCTTCTTCACTGAATGTGACTACAGAGAGAAATGAATTCCCTTTATAGAGGTTCAGATCCCTCTCTTGCTATAATTAATAGTCTCATCTCCTATGGCCAAGTGTCCCTTTCATGCAGAAGGAGCTGCAGATTTAAATTCTTTTAATTTGAACGGAAATGAATCCCCCTTGCATCACTTGAGATATCACCCATGAAAATATGATTATGCTCCTCTACTCATGAATAGCACCTATATATCATACTATAAATCATAGAGATTTTATTTTATGAATTAAACATGAGGCTTAGTCTTCATGATTGAGCTATTCTTTTGGGGGGAAAATGGGCAGATTCTAATCCTGTGGTGTTCTGAGATCTCTATCAAATGATATAAGATTCTCACTTCCTTTGCCCTAAACAAAGGTCATAAGCAAATTTCAGCTACCCAGAAGGTGAAGATAAGTGATCCTTGATTTTCCAGGGCTATGCACTCTCTCCTTGTCTGGTCCTCTACTTTATATAATTTCTATGGTTCACTTGGCCCCTTAGGCATACTATTGTCTTTTTATGAATTTATGTCTCTTAAGTAACCTGAAGGCAAGAATCAAGTCTATTAACTTTTCAACTATTTTTTTTTTCAGAAGATAATGATGTCTCTGTGATAGGAATCAAACCAGAGCTGTCTTGCTTTTGTCATTCTTTGATCTCCTTGAGAGCTTTGGCAAGCCATAGCCACTATCCTTTCTGATAGTTTGAACTTGGTTTTCCTAAGAATGAAATAAAGGAAGCTTGTCTGAGTATGAAAGGAGCAAATGGAGGTTATCTTCATTTATTTTTTAAGGTTTATTTATTTATTTTGAGAGAGAGAGAGAGAGACAGAGAGAGAGGGAGGGAGGAAGGAAGGGAGGAAGAGAGAGAGAAAATCCCAAGCAGGCTCCACACTGTGTGCATGGAGGCTGATGCAGGGCTCAAACCCATAAACGATGAGATCATGACCTGAGCTGAAACCAAGAGGCAGAGGCTTAACCGACTGAGTCACCCAGGTGCCCCTAACGGAGGTTCTCTTTATAAGACTGTGGTCTAATGAAGAGAGCCTGGATTCTGTTATCACAGTGTGTCATCTTGTGTGTGATTAGATGTGAAAATACACCCCCCCCCATAACTAAAGAGAGAAGGAGATGAAGGTGGGAAAGGGGAAAAGAAAAGTGGGTTTTGTGAGAATGGGTCCAATGCAAGCATCAAAGCAGAGGTAAGCGAGTCAGAGGGTAGAAAGGACAGAGCTGAAATGAGAGGTGGGATTCACCAAGAGCAAACCACCCACTTCCCAATATTGCCTCAGAACTCTAGAAATGAACTAGATTGAAATTATGCCGTTTTCCACCCAATTATAGAAAGGGAGATGTTTGTCTTTAAAAAGGAATTCTGCTTCCCGTTTCAATCTAAATATGTTCTCACTAGCCAGTTTCAATAGGATTGTCTATTGAATAGGATTGTTACAGGGAAAGATTTTAAAGGACGCAGAGTATCCACAAAACCATGCCAGTACACCAACAATTGTAGCTTAAAGGGTGATAACGATTCCCAAATGACAATGTACCAATATAATTTCTTACTGCGAATGTTCCTTTATAATTCTCTGTTGGTGGATGGGGAACAATATAGAAACATGGCAGTTTGCATGGACAAACATAATTTTGCTTACTGTAATTACTGCAGTCAGTCTTGGTATATTCAGCAGTAGAACTGTCACCACCCAAAAGAAGCTTTGCTTTCTTCAGTAATGTTCAGGACAGACGGAATTGAATTACTCATTCTGTGCCTCTTTGGAATATTACAGACCTAACATTAATAAAGTTAGGTATGACTCCAAGATCTAATGGGACCAAAAGTTTACTTGGGAAAAGACTAGTTTTATTATGGTCACTTTTCTAACTTTCCTCACGTTTTTAGTTGACTTTAACTAAACCTTTAATTGTCTGGTACTGAACAATTGACCTTTATCTTCTCCCCTTAGAAGACTAGAATTAAAAATATTTATGGTTTGCAGTAATGTATTCACTTCTATGGCAAAATGTTGCCAATTGATGTTTTTCTCCTCTTTTTCAAAAGATGATTACATGTTCACAATTTACAAGGTATTGTACACATTTCAGCAGGAAATTGTAAGCCTTTATCTTTTGACAGCAAGAAGGAATTACTGCCCTTTTTTTTTTAAATAGCCTCCCTATTTTGTCCAAATACATGATTCATGCTGGAGACTTCATGATGTCTTTTGTTGGTTTCTGTGAATTTCAACACAGCCAGTCAAAAGGGAAAAGAAGTAACGCATTTCTGAAAATTTCAGAAAATTATAGGTTTTATATGGGAAGGAAGATGCATTCACATATCTTTAGTCCTGGTTTCTTCTTCCTTCTATGCTTTATTAATGCAAAGCTTAGAGCAAGGGGAGGGAAATAAATGAGAGGGTAGGAAAGGAATATATTCTTTCTCTCTCCAGTGGCTGCTCAACGTCCAGTTGCTCTCCTTAGCCTCATAAGAATAAAAGAAAGTTAGGGATGGCTGCAGCCATGTTGATGAACACCCTTATTTAAAAATAAACAGTATCTTTGCTAATGTGACTTCTTCCAGAAGTTTCTGAATATGTCTTTTTTTAGTTAAATAATGAAAATTATATTATCGATAACTTTATGTACTAATATTATTTATGGTGCTATTTTCCATGTTGGTTAGTTGGAGTCTTTCATTGCTTGGAAATACATAGTTGGCAGGTGACTTAAATGTTCTCTAATATTGAAAGAGCTGTACCCTTGCTTTCAGCAATTCTCTTTGGACACCCAGCTAGTGGATAAGTAAGCAGTGGTTAGAAGGTTTTTAGTACTTTTACTAATGGTCAAATCTTGGCACTTTGCTTCTATCTGTTGTTTGCCCCAGGCCCCAAGGTTTCTCAGCCTGAACACTTTTGACATTTTGGGATGGGTCATAATTTGTTATGGAAGGCTGCCTTTGTACATTGTAAGAGGTTTAGCAGCACCCCTGGCTTCTGCACATAAGGTTCCTGTGGCACCTCCTTAGCTGTGACAACTATAAATGTCTCCACACATTGCCAAATGTCCCCTTGAGAACAAAATCGCTCCTGAGAACCACTCCCCATCCCATGTACACATACCAGTGTATTTGAAATTCTTGAGAAATGACTACACAGGAATCCACCACGTCTTCCATGGTGTCTGAAGAATACAGAAAATTGGGAATGTATAGATCTCTATGCAGATCCTCTTTTGCCTAATCTGAACGTAGGAATTGCCTAGCTACAGTACATTTAACAGATACTCACACATACTTGCACATAGGCATCCAGAATGTTAAATCTCTGCCTGTTTCCTATCAGTTATAGTAATTTTGATATATATGTAAATTTTGTGATTTTGATATATATTTTGATATATATGTAATCACCTTTGCATTCTCAGAAATATAGTACATATCTCCATATCTTACATGACTTGGAAGCCATGTGTTTTCATAGCAATTAGATGCTGTATTTAGACAGATTTTGGTTTAAAAATACCTCTGCAGTTTAGTTGTTGTTGTCCTGTCAGAGCCTGATCTGTTAAATGGCAACAACAGTAACATATCATCACTGCCATCATCATTGTCATCATTGTGGTCATCATCATCATCATCAACATCATCATATCAGATGGTTGAAAAGAAAAATGGGCAATGTGTATGAAAGTATGTAACACAGTGATTGACATGTAATATTGACTCAAAAAAATCACTTTCTAACATTTCAATCATGGAGTGTATGTCAGTACCAAAAGAAGGTATAATTTTCCCCTTCTTCAGACTTCTTCATCAAGCATGTGTTTTCAAGACTCTTTGGGATATAATGGAAAAGGTTTGAAGCTCTGGGACTTCAAAAGACTTCAGAAGACCTGAGATTGACTTCTAGCTCTGGTTTTATTTGGTATGAACAAACTTTAAAATTGTTAACCACTTAGGGCCTCGGTTTTCTTGAAAAAGATGAAAAGAAAAAGCCCATAAATTTTAAAGTAATTAAAAATTCTGATGTAAGGCAGAAGTTCATGGTTCTGTTCTTATGACTGGTAAATAATCCAGGAAGACAAACAATGGAAGGATTTGTGCCCACTGAGTGTCAAGTTTCTACTAATGCCAAGTAGTTTATAAATTTGTAAACCTGTGGAAGACTACAGAGAACCTGGTGATGCCTGTAATCAGAACATACAGCCTGTGAATGAGTTTGAATCTTCCAGGGTCAGAACAAAGCTGCCAGAAGGGTCAGCCCTGCAGGAAAAGGGCCAGATAATGGTTCATTTTTCAGCATGATTGGCAGCAACCTTCAAGTTTGAGTTTACTCAAGCAGGTTTCTGCCTCCCTATTGGTAGGCACAGCCAAGCATCCCAGATCCTCATTCTTATTCTATTGGTCACCTCCCTACAACTCTATAAACAGAAATTCACCACCACCACCTGTCACAATCTCCTTCTTGGCTCTCTGGATCTATAGGGGAATCATTCCCTTTAGAATAAAAAGGTTAATGGATTTGGCAAATTCTCAGGAAGAGATGGGCAGAGGACGAATGTTTTTTTTTTTTTTTCCAATATGGCTTTAAGGCTGTTATGGAGGGTGGTGTTGAGATTTTCAGGAATCCATGACCTCTTGGATACAGCACATTACTGCTTTTCTTTATATGCTGACTTTAATGTCTCTGCCAGGGTGGGAGCAATGTCATAAGCACTGCTCTTGGCATGCATCCAGTTTCCCTTCAGCTCATAGCAAACATCTGCTATGACCCCCTGCCCAGAGGCACAAATGTGAAGCACAGTGCTTTTATAGGACCTGCAGTAAGAATCACTGGCATGGAAAATCGCTTCCTTGATGATCAAGTCCAATAAGAAAACTGATGACTTAGATTTTTCTTTTTTAAATTAATCGTGATATTTTAGCATCAAGTAGACATAAAAAATATTTATAACATGTGTAAGATATGAAGAATAACAGTACTAAAGAAGCTCATGTATCTACTACTGAGTGCTATAAGGGCCTTTCCTTAGTCCATCCACATCATTTTCCCACATAGAAAACTGATGTTCTCAACTTTGTATTTATCATTCCTTCTCTTGTTTTTTTTAAGGTGTTATCACATATATTTGGATGTCATTTGGATGTTTTGCATGTTTTTTATATTTATAAAAATAGACGTATACTACCATTGACCCTGAGTAGCACAGGTGTGAACTGTGTGGGTCCATTTATACATGATTTTTTTGATACATACAGCTCTGAACTGTGTATGTATTTCCTCTTCCTTATGGTTTTCTTAATACCATTTTCTTTTCATTAGCTTACTTTATTTCAAGAATACAGTACATGGTAAAGATAACATACAAAATACGTGTTCATGGACTTTATGTTATCAGTAAGTCTTCTGGACAACAGTAGGCTATTAGTAGTTAAGTTTTGGGGGAATCAGATGTTACCTGCACATTTTTGACTAAACTGGGGTCATGGCCTCTGACTCTTGTGTTGCTCAAGTGTCAACAGTATGTGATTTCTTCTAAGACTTGTTCTTTTAATTCACTATAACGTGCCTGAAATACATGTATATTGTATTGTTGCAATTTATTTATTTTCCCTACTGTATATGATTGTATTCTATTTTTGATATATTTGTGACATTTTCAATTCTTGCCACTACACACTGTGCTTATGAACATTTTCATCAATGACACCAGTGCTCATGCAGGAGAGTTTTCGATTACTGATTTAGGAGTGCATTCGCTGAGTCATGTGGTAGGTGCATATTCAATAGTTCTAGGTGATTACAATTACCTAGAAACATTCTTTTTTTAATTTATTTTTTATTTTTTTTAACGTTTATTTATTTTTGAGACAGAGAGAGACAGAGCATGAACAGGGGAGGGGCAGAGAGAGAGGGAGACATAGAATCTGAAACAGGCTGCAGGCTCTGAGGGGTCAGCACAGAGCCCGACGCGGGGCTCAAACTCACGGACGGTGAGATCATGACCTGAGCCGTGTCGGACGCTTAACCGACCAAGCCACCCAGGTGCCCCAAATTTAAATTCAAGTTAGTTAGCATACAGTGTAGTCTTGGCTTTAGAAGTAGAACCCAGTGATTCATCCGTTATGTATGACACCCGGTGCTCATCCCCAAAAGTGCCTTCCTTAATGCCCATCACTCATTTAATCCATCCTCCCCTTTTCCTCCCCCTAATTAACCTTCCATTTCTCTGTTTTCTATTTTTCCTTTCCTTTCCCTATGTTCATCTGTTGAGTTTCTCAAATTCAACATATGAGTGAAATCATATGATATCTTTCTCTGAATGACTTCTTTCTCTTAGCATAATACCCTCTAGTTCCGTCCACGTTGTTGCAAATGCCATGATTTCATTCTTTTTCATTGCCGAGTAGTATTCCATAGTGTGTGTGTGTGTGTGTGTGTGTGTGTGTACACTTTATCCATTTCTTATCCACTTCTTTTTTAGCCATTCATCAGACGATGGATATTTGGGCTTCTATGGCATTGTTATCACTGCTCTATCTTTATACTTGCCAATATTTGGTATCATCTAATTTCTTCTTTATCTATAATCTGCTAATCTGATGAATTCAAATGGCATCTTATTTTGGTTATGAAGTATATTCCCTTATTACTAACAAGTAAACACTATTTTTTAAGATTATTGACTATTTGGTTTCCCTTACTTGTGAAGAGCCCATACAATATTTTTGTCCATTTTTTTTCTACTTGGAGTTTATTTCATTATAAAAAAATTATAGAGCTCTTTACATATTTTGGAAAATAGTTTTGGAAAGTAGTATATGCTCCTTATCTCAATCTGTGGCTCATTTTTTTTCACTCTTTTGCTAGTTTTTTTAAATAAATAGATCGTTCTTATTTCAATACAGTTGAGTTTATCCACCATCTCCTACATGGTTCGTGCTTTGTATATGCATGTGTGTGTTGCTAAGAAATGCTTTCCTTATCATGGTCATAAAAGCATTATTCTATGATATCCTCTAAATATTTTGAAGTTTGTCTGTCAAATATCAATCTCTGAGTCTATATGGAATTGATTTTTCTATAGTATAAGATAGAGACAGAGTATCATTGTTTCCATATGAATAAAATTTTTCCAGAAACCTCCATTAAAAATTCAAATTATTCCCCATGAAAACTACCAGCTCAGCCATAATAAATCAAATTTTCTCATAAACGCATATCAGTTTCTGATCTCTCTATTCTATTTCATGGGTCAATTGTTATATTCTTCTCCTGGTACCACACCTTCTTAGTTAGTACAGTTTTATATTAATTATGGATCACAGCACCTCTCCCATCAATTTGTTCTGTTGGGCAGTGTTTGGATCATTTGCATTATTTGCTCTTCTATAAACACTTGAGGCTCAGCTTGGCAAGTCCCAGAAGAGGAAATATGATATCCTCAGATGACAACACAGATGATACATATCATTTGACTCTTGCTGTGTCACTAACAACCCCAGACTATTGATTTAAAACAACCATTTATTTAACACCCATTTTTGTGGTTTGTCAAAGTGGTGTGGGCTCAGTTGGATGGTACTTCCGTTCTGAGCCAGTGTTGGTTGCTGCTAGACATTTAAGAACAAAATAACACTGGTTTTATTATCAGGTGCAGGGGTAAATCTTTATTCGATATCTTTAACTGCATAAGAAACCACTCCAAAACATAGTGTCATAATAAAAGTCAACATGATTTTTCTCACATAATATTATGGTCAGGGATATGGGAGTGGTGGAGGTGGATGGTTCTGGCTCAAGATTCTCAGTGAGATTGCAGTCACAATGTTGCCAGCTGAAGTCACCTCAATGCATGAGTAGAGGTACGAGATTTGTTGCCATGGTGGCTTGCTCACATGACCTGCAAATTGGTGCTGGCTGTTGGCCACCATAGATCTTTATCACATGACTCTTAATGTAGGGCTGTGTAACTGTCTTTGCTATATGGTGTCTGGCTTCCCCAGAGCAGTTAATCCAGGAGAGAGCAAGGTGAAAACTTGCATGACTTTTATGAAGGAGCCATGAAGCTATACTCTGTCACTTCCACAGTATTTGACTAGCTACTCAGGTCAGCCCTGTTCAATAGAGGAGGGGACTGAAGAAGAACAATACTAGGACATGAGAATGATCAAGAACAATCTTGGAGACTATTTTCTTTAGTCTCCTTTTTTGTTGCCGTTTTTGTTTTTGGAAACAAATTATAGTAAATCTACATATTATTACCAAATAAAAAAGTCTTTGGGTTTTAAATACAAATGTATTTAAATATAGATTTAAATCAGGGAGTAGGAGCACCAGAAAATTAGGTTTATATTTTTACATGTCTTATTCAGATTCTGGTTTCAAAATAATGCCTATAATAGAATGACTTCTTTGTAAAAATTCTTCACATGTTATATGTTTCATCCTTTCTTCCTTTATCCCCTTTCCAGCCTTAAAAAAAAAATTAACGTTCATTTTTGAGAGACAGAGGGAGACAGAGCACAAGTGGCGGAAGGGCAGCAAGAGAGAGAGACACAGAATCCGAAGCAGGCTTCAGGCTCTGAGCTGTCAGCACAGAGCCAGATGCCAGGCTCAGACTCATGAACCATGAGATTATGACCTGAGCTGCAGTCAGACACTTAACCGACTGAGCCACCCAGGCACCCCACATTTCCCCCGCTTTTAAATAGGTGTTAGTATTTTCATTTTAGAGTTGAGGAAACTAATTCAGAGTGCTCATGTAACATGTAGGAATGTCTATAGCTACAAAATGGCAGATGTGCGCTTCTAACCCTGGCATATTAGACTTCAACTCCTTTGGGGTTTCCAGCTAACTGATTGCCCAACAAATGTGTAAGAGGGGTTTGACAGCATTCCCAGAGGAAAGTGTTGGGAATAACTCTTTAGACCTGAATCTTTGAAAGAGTATGCTTATTTGTTCTGTCCAAGTTCCAAATAGCAGAACTACAAAAATTCTTAGTGATCCACTTAAGAACAATTTCCTCCCTCAACAATACCAGAGGGATCCATTTAGATCAGGTATATAGAAGAAATAGCAAAAGGTCCCATTGCAGGAATCATAATTCAGGATAGAATGCTTTCACTTTTTTCATTAATCATTTTCAAATATATCAAATACTCGCAATATGTATGATGTTAGTGAATTTGTGAGACAACCAGAATCTCTCTTTTAAGGGAGCCATGAGATGGTGTCCAGTCTTGCTATGTTTCCCCTTCCTTCCATATAATGTTTCCTGTAATTTTCCGCACTGGCCTATCACTGTATTGGTAAATTTTTAGAAGTAGGTGATCAAGTTAATTAAACAGGTGGGATATTGACAAAATGAAACATTCCTATAAATATTGTCTACCTGTGAATTTTTTCTAGGAATAGCTTTGTGTGCAAACTATTTCTCTGCTTCCTTGGAAGGTGTTTAGAAAGTCAGTCCTGGGTTCAGCAGAAAGATAATATTTTGGGGGTTAAGTGGTATTTTAAAAGAGCCATGCCAGTTATTCAAAAATTCCTTTTTTTGTTTCATTGTTTCTCATTCTTATCCCCACACGTAGCTTTGGCTGCAAAAGCTCAGGTTTAAAACTTCTTTCAAAAGCATTTTGTAGCACCTGGTTTTGACTTTTACCTTTTTTAAAGCCTCCTACATATGGATTGTACCTATGTGTTAGCTATGGGACGCTTGCAAAATCCAATAAGTGAAAATCAAAGTGTTAAACAAAAATCAAATTGTTAGTGGAACCAAAACGAAGATATGATATATCCAAGATAATAATGTTAGCAACCAAGGAAATATTTATAAGAGCTTGAGATACATGCCTTTTCAGAAGATGTCTATTAAATAAAGCAAGACAAATACACAACATTTTTCTTTGATATTGTGGCAAAGTTTAATGAAGTCAGTAACTTCATCAAACCTCCTTGGAAATTCCTTCAAAATTTTAAGTGGCAACAATTTATCCTTCCCTTTAGCCCTCCTGAGTTATTAGGTGTAGTTATTTTGTACAATTACCACATTACTCTGCAAGGAAGTTTGCATTTTACTTTTAGGGTTTTAACTTTTATTGCAAATGTTAATGCAACATTAAAATTCAGCATTTAAGTTCCCAGGAGCAAGGAAATGCAAAGGGCAAGTTTCTCCTAATGTGATTAATCTGTTATTCTATCTTAGGTTTCTCATTAGGACATGCATTTATGTTTCCAACTTATAAATTAAAAAACATTAAGGACAGTTCTTACTTTCATGATTTTACTCAAAGGGGAGAACATTTTCAGTTACTATCCTTGATAAAATCTGAATTATTATTATTTTTTTAAAAGTCTCTATGTCCACAAATTTTATTTTCTTTCCTGCACACAGATTTCCATGGTTCTTTATTCAGGTCATGTCTACATCGCATCAACCAAACTAATCCAAAAGTAAAATGTTCAGCAAAACATTCTTTTTTATATCCATAAAATAACACATAAATGCAATCTTAATCTCTGTTTACAAAAATTCAACATATTCCTTATAAATGCTTAGACTGTTACTTCTATAAAATGGTCTCTCTATCATAACCCACACTATTATTTCTAATAACCAATTTTCAGTTTATAAAATGTTTTATAATACCAAAATTTGATCAGTAATGAGAAGGTGTGATAGGCCCCATTTTGGATATGAATAGAAAAAAATTAAGTTCATGGATTTAGCTGTTAAACAAATCTGAGATTCCAACTTTAAATCAACTGAATAATTTTGGCACCTTGGGCAAATTATTTTATCTTGACTTTCTCATCACTAAAACAGGAGTACTGTGGAACTTACCAAACTGGGTTGTTATGAGGTTTGAATCATATACGTACATGGGTGGATAAAGGCACTTCATTATTCATACACACACACACACACACACACACACACACACACACGTGTGTAGACATACAAACATGTTTACATTAATACTCTTTTGACTCCTATAACATTTAAAGATCATATTTTAAAGTGTATTTAACATGTGTTTTCTTTTGAGTAAAACACTTTAATTTCTAAAGAATGGACTTTATGTTTTAGCACTTGTTTAGAAATATTCAGTCAGAACCTATCATGATGAAATACATGAACAGTCTATAGGGCTAGTCTAAAAGTTAATGGTCATGTGGCACATGGGTGGCTTAGTTGGTTAAACGGCTGATTCTTGGTTTTGGCTCAGGTCATGATCTCATGGTTTGTGAATTCAAGCCCCACATCCAGCTCCATGCTAACAGTGTGAAACCTGCTTGAGATTTTCTCTTTCTACCTCTCTCTCTGCCTTTCATGCACTTGATCTCTCTCTCTCTTTCTCAAAATAAATAATTTTTTTAAAAAGTTAGAAGTTAATGGTCTTTAAAATATAATGATGGAATGATTATCTATAATATATGGATGCACACATGTATAGGCGTATACTTATAGAAAGGATTAGATACATTTCAGTTCTTAAAATGATGCAATTCCCTTTTGGAAATTATATATAATAATATTATGAGAAACAGTAACTAACATTAACTGAGCATCTACAGTGTACCAGCCAGTAGCCTAAAGCACCTGACATGTATTATTTTATCCTCAAACAACCCCCTAATATAGGAATTACTAATATGTCTAATTTTCAGTTGAGGAAATTGAGGCCCAGAGAGATTATTATTCAGTTGGAAACCACCAGGGTCTGTTTTCCAGTTTTCTTTCTCGACACTGCTATACTTTATAGCCACTACAATTGATGTGCAGAATTGCCAGATATTAGACCAAAGCCCAACCTGGTTAGAGATGAGATTTTAGGAGGAGTTGTACACTGTGATTAATTAATTAGAGCAGATAAATCAAAGACTCAGACATGAGTCAGAGGTCATGTTGAAGAAATTTAGTCTGTTCCTTGTTTCTTTGTAGATTTTTTTTTTTTAATTTTTTGTTTCTTCAACGTTTTTATTTATTTTTGGGACAGAGAGAGACAGAGCATGAACGGGGGAGGGGCAGAGAGAGAGGGAGACACAGAATCGGAAACAGGCTCCAGGCTCCGAGCCATCAGCCCAGAGCCTGACGCGGGGCTCGAACTCACGGACCGCGAGATCGTGACCTGGCTGAAGTCGGACGCTTAACCGACTGCGCCACCCAGGCGCCCCATCTTTGTAGATTTTTGACCCTGCAAGTCTCTTACTGAAATTCCTCGATATAAGTATAAAAAATACAAACGGGAATTTAAATATCAGATAGATTTTGTATATAGTTATTCTCTAAAGGTTTAAGCTCTTTATCAAACAGGTATAATGAATCCCTAAAACTTATAATTGTCAACAAAAATATAGCAAAAATAGATTATTAACTGTCCTTAGTCACTGCTTAATTTAGACTCAGTTCATCTCCAGGCTTGAATGAAATAAATACTCTAAATCACAAATCAGGTAGGCCTTGTTTTTTCCTTATTTGGCTGTTAAATTTGGAATTTGACTTCAATTATATGTTTTGTCTCTAATGGGTTAAATGCTATTATTATTTCAACCACTCTCAAAGCATATAAGGCTGTCAAACACCTTCTTTACTGAAAGAGAATACTTCCTTCTCCCTCCTTTCTTCTCCCCTTATTGTCTCTTACACTTGCTCCATTTTTGTTTTGCTGCTGGAATCCCCTGTTCAACCCTCTTCTCTACCCCCTTTTACTTATATTCTACATTTGAATAGTAATGAACAGGGAAGGAAACAGAACCATAAACACCATTTCATTAATCTTACTGCTGATTAAGACTGAGAGATTATTTTTTTTTATTTTTGTTTGTTTATAAACAAACTGTTTATAAACAGTGCCTGTCTTGTGCACTGTAGGATGTTTAGTTGCATCCTGGGTCTGTACCCACTAGATGCCAGTAGCATCATCAATCCCCAGGTTGTGACAACCCGAAATGTCCCTATTCATTGCCAAATATCCCCTGAGATATAAAATTGAGAGCCACTACATTAGACACTTCCATGTCTAATTTTTATATTTCTTCACTTTTTTTCAGACTGCAAATCTTACATTTTCTCTAAAACTATTGAATTGTAGCTTTTCATACCAAATATTTGGCCCAGAGTTGCTAATATATAACGTACTCAGTCCCATAACATTGTAAAATACAGATTTGTAGCATTTTCCCACACAGGCATAAAGCTGTAGGGCCCAGAGATAATGAATTTAAGGTTAACAAACTTTCATATGAAAGATATCTAAGTGGAAATGTATACTAGTCAGCTGTTCATATGAGAGTACATTTAGGAAGCAGGCCAGTGCTGGAGATGCAGATTGGTAAATAGTCTTGGTGGTGATATTATTTGAAGATGTCAGAGTGTGTATGGTGATTGAAGGAAACTGTGTAAATGAACAGAATGCAGAGGTCATTGTGAACTCGGGGGCCACACGGTACAGCATGACTTACCTGAGTGCCCTACCCCTCTCCTCAGCCGGGGTATACTCTCAAAGCTGGGGAACCAAATAACCTTTGAGCCAACGGGATGCACCAGCCTCCGATTGGATCCAAAACCCCTTATAATGGCAATCACTACACCAAGAATGGAGGCTATTCTGCCCCCAGGCCCAAACGAGTGGCCTCCCAAACTCAGGACTGCCTTCCCCACTGTATGGGCCAAGGACACCCACGCCCCCCCACCCCCCCCGGACTTGCCCACAACTGGGCCCCTGTCATTGCAGAGTTAATCCCAGGGTCTCAACCACAGAGACAGTGGCAGTACCCCTTCCTACAGAGGCAAGGGCAGGCATCCAAGAACACCTGACCATACTCAAAGGAACAGGCATTCTGGTTGAATGCCAATCATCCTGGAATACCCCACTCTTGTTAGTCAAGAAGCCAGAAAGAGGGTACCGACTAATTAAAGACCTATGAGCTACCAGCAAAGTGACTGTGTCCTTGCACCCAATGGTTCTGAACCTGTACACCCTCCTCAGATGCCTTCTTCTGCCTTCACTTGGCCCCCCCCAGAGCCAACCCTTGTTTGCCTTCAAATGGACTGAACCAGACACAGGGTGTCAGATGCAACTGACTTGGACGTGCCTCCCACAGGGGTTTAAAAATTCACGTACCACCTTTGGGGAGGCACTGGCCGGACACCTCACCAGCTTTCTAAGGAAGGCCACATGCTGCACCCTTCTCCAGTATGTGGGTGACCTCCTCCTTGCCAGCAATACCTGAGAGATTTGTACAGAGGGCACAAGGGTCTTCCTCTAACTCCTGTCGGACTCAGGGTATTGGGTCTCATGGAGAAAGGCACAGATCTGCCAACAGCAGGTCTGATACTTAGGCTTCCTGTTCACCCAAGGAAAAAGAGCACTAGGGCCAGAGAGAAAGAAGGTCATCACCTCTCTACCCCTGCCCCAAACTAAGAGGGGGCTACAAGAATTCCTGGGGCTGTGGGATTCTGCCGAATCTGGATTCCCAGATTCTCGGCAATAGCATGACCCCTCTATAATCTCTTGGTAGGGCCGGATAGAGAACCCCCTGTCTGGACAGAAGAGGCAGGATGGCCGCCATGTCTTAAGCCATTAGTGGCAACAATTCTATTCATTAAAGATGCAGATATGCTCACCTTGGGACAAGAACTTCATGTTAAAGTCCCCTATGCCGTCTTATCTCTCATGAGCACTCAGGAACACCGCTTCTTCACCAACTCTCGCTTAGCCCAATACTAGGGGCTCCTCTGCCAAAATCCAGGAGTCACTCTTGCAACAGCAAGGATGCTGAACCCAGCAATTTTCCAACCTTCTGAAGAAGGGGAACCAAATCATGACTTTTCCAAGGTGACACAGTATTTGTGAGCTGCCCAGCAGATGTCCAGCCAAGCTGAACACTTTAATGATATTCTGTACACACTCTGGATGGGTTGAGGCCTTCCCAACCAGGACGGAACAGACCTGGGAAGTACGTAAAGTACTCCTGAAAGACATTGTCCCCCGGTTTGACTTACTGGCTACAATCCACAGTGATAACAGGCCTGCATTTGTGGCAGACATTATACAAAGTTTACTGGCCTCAAAGCTGAGGGAAAGTAGAGTAGAAGAATCGCACCCTCAAGGGAAACTTAGCCAAGTTCTGTCGGGAAACAGACCTCCCATGGCCGGACCTGTTGCCCCTGGCCCTCCTGCATGTCTGTTGCACACCAAGAACTCAGGGTTTCTCCCCTTTTGAACGAATATATATGGGAGGCCCCCTCCATGTCTAGGGAGCCCCCCAGGGAACCTACACCAAATAGGAGATAAGGGAATAAGAGAACAATTTCAAGCTTTAGGAGCCACCACCCTAAATGAGTTACAAAGATAACTCATATGCTAAGAAGGCCGCAATCTTTTTAGGATCCCCTGTATACCCCTTCTCACCAGGGGACTCAGTCTGGATGAAAGATTGGAAAAAACACCCTCTCAAACCACAGTGGACTGGCCCTCATGCCATTATTCTGACCACTCCTACTGCCTTTAAGGTCACAGACATCATTCCATGGGCCCACCACTCAGAGTCAAGAGGGCCAATTCTGAGGAGCCCCAGACTTGGAAGACTGACCCAAGTCCCACCAACCCTCTCAAAGTGACCTTTCAGCGAGTTCTGGATTTTTACGATCTTCAGCCCTGCTCCAGCCACACCCTGGAAGCTGGCTGGTCCGCACACAGCAGAAGCTTAAGGAATCACGGGTCCAATAAAATAAATAGACTGTCCTTACTCCTTGCCATCAGATTGGCAGAGGTTGCCCCAGAAAACTGGAGAAACAGCGAGAGATTCCTGTTCTTATTCACGTTCCTCTTATGGGTAGGATGTTTTGTTGGTATTGATTGCCTCTAATCTGGGTCCCATTTGTAAACCTTCAGCCCTAAGGCCCAGGCTAAATGAGTGGTGTTGCCGCCGGTCCTCCTAGGGGCAGGAATAGCCATGGGGAAAGGGACTGGCGTAGGAGGCATAGGTTGTTCTGTGGGACTATAACATAAACTGTCCTGAGAACTCAATGAAGACATGGAACGAGTGACCCTAGTGTCCTTGCAGAGCCAAATAAGTTCCCTGACAGGAGTTGACCTCCAGAACAGATGGGCACTTGACCTCTTCACTGCTGAGAAAGGGAGCACCTGCATCTTCCTTGGAGAAGAATGCTGTTACTTTATAAACCATCTGGGAATAGTCACAACCAAAGTTAGGGAACTAAGGGAAAGGACCAGCCCATAATAAATGAAGTTGATGCCCTCTAATACAGCCTAGAACTGTTTAAAGGGGCACCAAAGGGGGGAACAATAGGGGAAAATCATGTTATTAGATGGTTGACAGGACTGATAGGGGAATTCCAGTCCCCGCCTGAAGATTCCCCTTCCGTGTTCTTCTTCCTACCCTGCTTGCCATGCCTGTACGCCAAATTAATGCTAATGAGGAAGTAACAGACTATGAATTGTCCCCCATGCTTGCGCTCGGGACTCTAGAGGAGTGATCTCCTCTTAGCCCACCAGTGTGAAATAAACCTCCTGCCTTCCAAGATCTCCAAGTGTTGCTTAGTTCTTCCACTGGGTGATCCAGACCAGTTTCTGTAACAATAGATACTGCTATGATACTGAAGTAATAATAATAATAATAATAATTACAATAGCAACAACCATCACATAGCATTTACCGTGGCAGAAACTAGAAAAAGAATATTTATGTGTATTCATTTAATCTTTATGGAACCTCTGTGGGTATTGTCTCTGTTTCATAGATGAGAAAATCATATCTATATCTATATATCTGTCTTTCTGCCTCTATCTTTTCAGTACAGCTTGGAGGTAAGTGAAGTGCACAAAATCTAGAGCCTGACTCAAGTTCGAAGCCCAGTTCTGTAACCTGCTAGTTTTGTACTCTTGAATAAATCACTTAATCATCTGTGCTTCAGTTTCTTCATCTTCTGAATGGGGATGATTGAGAAGATTAAATGAGTTAGGGCTGTAAAGAGCTTGTCATATAGTGAATGTTTAATATGTATCATCTATTATTTTATGTAGGTTGTGTTAGAAATATTTTTCTGTTTTATTAAATGTTAGGAACTCTTGAAAAATCTCTTTGACTCCATTGTGGAATATTAGAAAATGGCAAGAATATTAATATAGAAGTCAAATGAGATGCACACAAAAATAATCAGAAGTATATAGTGATGGATAGCCCTTATTGGATGCTACATATGCAGGTTTAGCAAGTGGAGTCTGTATTATGTAGAATTAAAATTAAAAATGCAGTTCAATCAATATTCAAATGCCTTTAATGATTTGGCTACAATACTAGGTACTAAGTAATGAGGAATAGGGGTAGCCAGTTATGAACTGTATCTTTCGAAAGTGGGATGCAAGGACCAAGGATGGTATTTTTAAAAGACAGTAATTCATTTCAACAGTTCGGCTGTCTATTACCTATAAGACAATATGCTGAACTCTATATGAACTCTAAAATTGAATAAGATGTATTTCACACCCTCAAGAAGTTTAAACTATGGTGAGGATAATCATATTCATGTGAGTTGAGAATTTTCACAATGAGAGAAAATATTTTTCATCAAAAGGTAGTTCACTGACAAGGTGGGAGAAAATATTTATATTATAAATATGACAAGTAATGAATGTTTTTATTAAGTTAGAACTTAATTGTTGAGGAGAAAGAAAGGAATATTCCCACAGAACAAGATACCAACAGGCAAATAATAAGAATAGAGCACAAACAAAAAGCAGCAGATATCCCTGGGATTTTAACATATAAAATATGTTCAACTTCACTACTAATCAAACAAATGAAAACTAAATTAACAACAAAACTTAATTTTTCACCAATAAGCTTGATTAAGACTAAATTGTATTAATGAAGATGTGGGAAAATGAACAACATCTTGCTATTGCAAAAGGATGAATGTGTCCAATCTTTCTGGAGATGATTTTTTTTTTACATAATTTGTATAATTAAAAACAAACTAGCAATTTTTTGTTTAATTTTTTAATGTTTATTCTTTTGTTTTGAGAGAGGGAGAGCTAGCATGAGGCGGGGAGGGGCAGAGAGAGGGAGAGAAAGGGTCCCAAGCAGGCTGCGTGCTGGCAGCTCGAATGTGGGGCTCAAACCCATGAATGGAGAGATCATGACCTCAGCAGAAATCTAGAGTCAGATGCTTACCCAACTGAGCCGCCCAAGCACCCCAAACATTAGCAATTTTCAAAAAGAGAAGAAGAAAAGGGGGAAAAGAAAAATGGAAAGAAGGAGGTAAAGACAGAAGGAAAGAAAAGTAGCCAAGCTGTCTTCAAAAATTAAGATAAGTTTCTAAGTTTGGTAAGACATCTTGTTCTTCAGGCAGTATCTATACTGATTATTTAATTGAATTAATTGATTCATCGGAAGCTAACCAAAGAAGCATATTGTTTTGGTGCTAGCTAGAAGCATCTATATTTATTTTATATTTTATTTTTATCTTGATATTGTTGTTTGACAGACTAATCAAAACAATAAAATGATAACCTGGATATATATCTATTTGTGTGGATCTCAACAGCTACCAAAATTCCCACCTGCATATTAACCTTTCTTTCTTTGACATGCTTTAAGGGATGGCAACATGTTTTACTAAACAAATTTGGCACCTTTGTAATTTTAGGTCTGACTATTGAAATAGATTACATTTTTAAAAAGATTTGTGTGTATTGGGGCACCTAGCTGGCTCAGTCAGAATAGCATACTAACTCTTGATCTTGGGGTCATGGTTTTGAGCCCACGTTGGGGGTAGAGATTACTAAAAAAATAAACTTAAAAAAATTGGGGTGTATAATTTTTACCAATTTTCTGTTCCTATTATATAGTTATTTTATCCAGCATCCCTTAAGTGATTTATATTTAGTTGTGGATTAGTTACTTCAAACCCTCAAGTTTTAGTACATATTTTTTTGTGATGAGATGAACCAGAAAACATTTTACATTTAAAAAGAAGAAAAATTATTTTTAAAGTCTCTATTTGATTCAGCCAAATAACAAATTATTACATGCAGTGACTCCTTTATACAGACTTGGCAATACTGAATAATTTTAGATTGAGGAGGATTTTTCATCTTGAAAATTCCAATTCCACATTTCCAGGAGAGTAAACTTTCTTGAAAAGAGCAATAACACCTTAATGTTCATACACACATGAAAAATCTATGCCTATCAAAACATAAAAACCCAAACCAAAATGCATCATCTACATTGTTTGGAAATGCCCACATGTTTGCAGTCACTTAAGTGCAGACTCAAGTCTTTAGACTTTCAGGAAAAACAATAACATTTTTTTCTGCTACTTTTTCTGCATTCATTGGACAGGCTACAGAAACTGTTTGTGGCATATTTTTCATGCTGCTCAACATTAACATCAATTGAGAAGAGAAAAGGTAGTGCATCTTTGAGTCTCTTTTAAGCTTTTCTTTTACATGGTGTGTCACATTAATGCTGCCCTACAGGGAAATAATCAAAGAACTTTACTATAATACTGTGGTTCAGAAAGGAAACATGACAGCAGTACATTACTGCAAATTGAATTTAATGAGCTTCTTAGCACTGGGAGAGTGACTCTTTGAAACAGAAGCTATTCAATTGAGATCATTTTGATTATAATTAAATCATTTTACATTTACCACAGAGACAAGTTTAATCTTAATTAGACACTTTTATGGGGAGGTGAAGCCACATGATTTATATTTTCTTGATCATATCGTGAAAAATTTATAATGTAAAGGCTAAAAAACAATATGGTGTCCCTTTTGAGGGAAAACTAAGTATTCTTAAAGTTTGTTGCGTGGGGGGGATGAGCTGGGCAGAGCAATGTCAGTGATTTGAGTTTGTCACGGATACATGAATGCCAATAAATGGATGGATACACAAAAATAGTATGCATTTTGTTTTCTATTCAGTGGCTTTTTCTAAAATTAATTGTACTTTGTGTAAAAGGTTATCAAATTAAGTGACAAAACTACTAATCTAAATGAATTCAGTATACAGATCCTTGCATTGGCAGCAAGCTCGCTTCAGTTGGATTCCCAAGACAATTAAAGTACTAATTCTGTCCTTTGCTAACTTTTTAATCTTGGGGAAGTAACTTAATCTTCCTGTATCATATTTCATTCGTCCTAACGTAGGACTAATATCTCCATTTTAGAGACAGTGTGATATTTCCATGAGATAAGAATGTGTAATTATACTGCAAACAAGATTGATATATAAATGTACCTTGTTAATATTAATGGAAAGATTGTGATTTTTTGACATTTCCATAATTTGTGCTATGGGATTCTAAGATTTTACCTTTTCAAACATTCTTATTTTACACATTAGATGCAAGTAGGAAGGTAAGTAAAAATTACAATAAAAGGAAAACAACAATAAAAGCCAATGTGTGTTTCTATAATTGATGTTTTCCCAACCATGGAATATCCAAAGGCTGTCTCATGTTTAAACAAAATGACATGACAGGAAAGCGGATGGCTTGAGGGATTTCTTGAGGATTAATCTGTTTGGCATTAGACACAAGCTGTAAGTCTAAGCTAAGTTATCTTCAGTCATCTAAGACATTCAATCATCTCCCAGAAATTGAAACATTCAAAAAGCACCCCTCCTGTTAACTTCACATGGGAAAAATGGCTGCTTAAAGAATACCATGGAGGGCATCCAATAGGAAATATTGGATACTTCTCTGAATTTTAAAGCCATTTTAACAAAAATGAATTTTGCTTAAAAAAGCTTATTTTTATAAACTAAAAATTTTTTAAAGACTTTCAAACTAAATTATTAAAAATCCTTTCTCTTTATGTATATTTAATGGAGGACTCTTTATTCTTAGACATCTCAATAAGATTATCTTTGTAGCAGGTATTTTTGGCAGATAGGGTATAAGTATCTTACAGACTAAAATATTTGGATTGTTTATTGGGCTATATTAACTCCATGAATATTCCTTAGAATAACCTTCATGTAGATAGCCTGTGTGTGTGTGTGTGTGTGTGTGTGTGTGTGTGTGTGTTTGTCTTTACTGCATCACTAGCACCTAACACATAATTGTATTGTTATTGGAATAAATTAATTGTAGAGGTATCTCTCAGACACTAAATAGATATATTTGTAAAGATCCCATCATATTTCTATTTCCCTTAAATCAGAGACAGCATGGTATTGGGAAAAATGTTCTAAATTGGATTGGATTCCAACTTCCTTTATTTACTTGCTATGTGCTTTGAACAAATTATAGGACCTCTCCAACTTTCTGGCCCTTCATAATGAATAGGTTGGATAAAGTGAACTTTAAGTTCTCTTTCAATTTCAATATCTAAAAAAATTTAGTAGGTATTCTGTACCTTACAGGGGCACTTTTTCTGCTAACCTCAGTCAATTTTTGTTTAGCCATTTGGTGTGTCCTACCAGAGATGATTTGACATCTTTAATTACTAATCCCTTTCTGGGCAATTTTTTAATCTATCTATGACTGTGGAGAGAATGAAGACAATTCACTGTATATTTCCTACAATTCTTTAGTGCAAGATCCTCTTGCAAGTACCTTACAGTTGTTCAGAAATCAGATAGTTGTAATAAATGCAGTTAGGTAGGTTAGGGAAACCAGGGCTTTCATTTCATTCTATCTGCTGAGGTATTGTATGTTCTGGTGGGGTGAAGGTGGATGGAGGGGTGGATTGGAGGAGAATCACCCATGAAAAGCTGCCTTTGGTATTACTTTATTTAATTCCCCCTTCCTTCTTTCCAGGAATATTCCCTCTCTCTTCTTTTTCCTCCTCTCCCTTTTTCCATCCTCCTCTTGAAAATAAGGTCTGTGTGGGAGAAGAGGGGTCATTAGGTGAGGCAGGTTGGTCAGGATTTGAACAAGGGGAAGAATAAAAGGAAGAGATGTTCTCCTTGGTTCTCTTCTCTCACCAGACTAGATTCTTCTCCAAAAGCAAGGAACTGAGAGTATAGAAGACACATAAAAGTAAGAAATAAACATATTAAGAAAGTTCAACCTCAGTGTGAATATGGGAAATGCAAATTATACTAATGAAATAATATTTTGTAACTATCAAAAGAGCAAAGCTTCTGAAATAATAATAAATGCTGGGGGAAAATGAAGTGAAAGTATTCCCTTGTACTGTACTGCACAACTGTATGGAGAAACAATTTTTAGAATGTTCGTTGGTTTTGATATTCTTTTTTTTTAACGTTTATTTATTTTTGAGGGAGAGAGAGCACTATTAGGGGAGGGGCGGGGAGAGAAGGGGACAGAGGATCTGAAGCAGGCTCTATGCTGACAGCAGTGACCCCAATGCAGGGCTCAAACCTGCAAACCACAAGATCGTTACCTGAGCCCAAGTTGGAGGCTCAACCAACTGAGCCATTCAGGCACCCCTGTTTGGCTACTCTTAGATACATCGTTATGTATATAGCCTTTACATATCACAGATATGGACAAAGATTGATGTTCAAGAGTATTACAATGACTTTTTAATAATAGCAAGAAAAGGGGAAATAACTAAGGTCAACAGGAGAATGGTTATATTTAATTCTATGTTCATATAATAGAATATCATGTAGTTATTAAAATGACATTCCTAAAAATATTTAAAAGGAAAATGCTCACTCTAAACTACTGAAAAATAAAAACAGTATTCAAGTGTGATCCATAGGTGTAAAATATAGTCAGAGAATTAGAAAAAATATATAGTATCATCATTAACAGTCATTTCAGTCTCCAGATTGCCTGGGATTTTTTTCTCTCTAGTTTCTTTTAGTATTACCAAATTTTTTCTATTATTTTTTTTTCCAACATAGAAATGTAATGTTATTAGAGAATTACATGTCCCTTAGTTAGAAGATAATAGCAATTTACACCCAAATCCTGCTTTGTAGTTTGAAAAAAGTTGAAAAGCATTTCCATCTACATCAATTTATTTGAATCTAAAAACAACCACTCTCCTTCTTAGTCCAATCTGCCCTGTGATGCTCACCATACTTCCTAAGACTTCAATGTTTTTCTTTCATGAAGTCTTTGCTGAACCTGCAGTCACTCCATTTTAGACAATGTTTTACTCATCTCTGTTCTACCAAAGCATTTGCCACACACATACATATATTCATTGAATAAATAAAGGAATGAGGAGCCCAAATGCTATAGACTGAATACTTGTGTCTTCCTTCCCCCAAATTTAATGGTAGAACCTGACCCCCAGTGCAATGGTATTTGGGATGAGACCTTTGGGAAATGATTAGGTCATGACAATGGAGCCTTTATAAATGGGATCAGTGCCCTTAAAAGAGAGACCCAAGACAGGTCTTGCTTTCTGTCATGTGCGGTAGAAGAATTGGAAAGCAGGTCTCACCAGACAGCAAATCTGCTGGTGCTTGATCTTAGACTTCCTAGCCTCCAGAACACTGACAAATAAATGTGTGTTAACACAGGTAGTCCCTGCCATTTTTCTTATACCAGTCCAAACTGAGTGTTACATCAATGAACCAGTGTTTCATATGTAAGGTATAGAGGACTGATACTATTTTTTTCACATTATGTGATAAGGATTTTGGCGGGGGGTGACAATGGGGTTCATGGGGTCTGGAGCTGATGACCAAGAAAGAATTATTGAAGATCTCTTTGGTGCAAAAAGGTGATTTTATTGAAGCACAGGGACAGGACCCGTGGGCAGGAAAAGCTGACCAGGGACCTGTGAGGAGAGACTGGTTATATACTATGGGGCTGGGGATGGTAAAGTCCAGGGGAAGTTTCTTGTGAGGTTTTCGTATGCTAAAGAAGACTCACATGATACTGGAGGAGTAGCTATTGTCAAGCAAAGGTTGTTTTTCCCTGTAGCAAAGCATTAGCATTAAGACAGTAGGGAGTTCCTGTGGAAACATTTTACTCTGTCAGCTTCAAGTATTTGTCCATGGGCTGCAGGTTATAAGGAAATTTAGTTCTATCTGCCATTTCCTTCTGCCTTTGTTTCCCACATCACTATGGAGAGGTGATGGAGACTTAGGTCCTAAAGGACTATGATCTCTATCAGTCAACCATTTGTTTTCCCCTTTCCTTTGTTCTTGGGCAGCCAGGAGTGCCAGAGGAATATCACACATATCCCACCTGGTTGGGGAGGGGATGTTGGCAGCCTATCAGCTTGCCTTATGCTCCCTCATCTTTGTGGATGAGAATTGAGACTTGAGAGCTCCAGTTACTTTCGCAAAAATTGATATGCCCCGATTCGAGAGACCCCCCCCGAAAACAAACCACCAGAGTCCAGAGTCAAAGCCAAGCGGCAAGGGTCATTTATTGCAGGTTCGAACCCAGTCCTCCGTACACTCGTTGCCGGTGACGCTAAGAGGCCCCGAGTAAGGATCTTACAGCTTCTTTATAGACAGGCACAAACAAGTTAGGGATTTTTTTAGAGGTTACAGAGCTGTTGTTGGTTAACATTTAAATTTGAACGCTCAGCAGAACTCGATTGGTTCCCGCCTTTATTTCAAACCATTCAGCAGAACTTGATTGGTTCCCGCCTTTATGTCAGACTACAACCGGGCGCGCCCTGGCTGGTTTCGGGAAAGGCGGGGAGAGGGGAAAGATCTTTTCTTTGCAGTTGTGAGTACACCTGGTCATTTTTCTCTTAGCCTCTCAATATCATACTAAGGAAAATAAAAACTAAAACATAAATCTTTTAACTTTAAATTTAGTGCTCTTTTCAATATTCTAATTCTAATATTTGGAACCATGGGACAGAGAGAGACAATACGAAGTTAAAGAATCATCAGGTTTATTTCTGTATTTATCTTAGTCTGGAAAAACATGGCTTCTTGGGGTTTGTTGATTCATACAGATATTTGGAATCTTTTCCATGTGTCCTTGAGAAAGAGATACAGAAATGAAGGTCAGTAAAGGGTAGAAATCTGCTCCATTCCTTAAAATGTTTGAAGGAAAGGAAATAGTTGAAAGAGGTGAATTTGGATAAAAATAGAGGAAATATAATGGGGTTATGGCAGAATAATAACCCCAAACATATCCACTTTCCAATCCCTGGAACCTCTGAATATATTGCCTTGCATGGAAAATGGGACATTGAAGGTATGATTAAGGGCATTGAGAAGGGGAGATTACTGTGAATTATCCAAGTGGGTCCAATGAAATCAAAAACATCCTTGTAAGTGAAACATATGGGGCATCAGTGAAGAAAATATGAGGGAAATACAGGCCAGAGGGATGCAATTGCTGGTCTTGAAGATTGAAGGGAAGCTTGAGCCAAGAATGTGAGTAGCCTCTAGAAGCTGAAAAGGCCACAACATGTATTTTCCCTTAGAGCTTCCAAAAAGCAAGGCAGCTCTGCCAACATGGTGACTTTAGCCCCATGAGACCCATTTTCGTTTCTGACGTCTAGAACTGTGAGATAATGTATATATTTCAAATTTTAATGTTTATTTCATTTTGAAAGAGAGAGGAGGGGGGAGGGCCAGAGAGACAGAGAGAGGAAGGCACAGACTCTGAAGCAGGCTCCAGGCTCTGAGCTGTCAGCACAGAGCCCGACGTGGGGCTGGAACTCACAAACCATGAGATCATGACCTGAGCCGAAATCGGTCGCTTAACCAACTGAGCCACCCAAGCGCCCCAATAATTTTTTTAAGTCACTCAATTTGTGGTAATTTCTGAGAGCAGCACTAGGAACCGAACCCAGAGGTGCTCCTTTTTCACTCAGGCTTTTATCTCTCATCCCTCTATTCCATATTTTACAAACTAGCACCGTTGACACAGTAGCAATCAAAAGCAATGAGGTCTCTGCCTTCCTCAGACTTCTTTTCTGACAGAGGCAGACAATAAACACATAAAAATATGTGAATATGTGAGGGAGATAAGTGCTATGGAAAAAGTGAAAGTAGGCAATCAAATTAGGCTGAATAGATTTATTGGATGATTAAATAAATAAATGGAGCCAACCTATGCAAAAATCCCCTCTCTTCATGGTATCTCATAATGACCTGCCTGATCACCAGCAGAGTGGATTATTTCCTTCATAAGTTTCACTTAAAATATTGTTCTTTCCTCTTGTGATTATCTATATTTATATCTATCTATCTATATCTATCTATATATGTATGTATGTATCTATCTATCTATCCATCTATAGATATATATCTATATCCATCCATCAAATGGACTACCACTCAGAGATCAAAAAGAATGAAATCTTACCATTTGCAGCAACGTGGATGGAATTAGAGTGTATTATGCTAAGCAAATTAAGTCAGAGAAAGATAAATAGCATATGATTTCACTGATATGTGGAATTTAAAAAACAAAACAGGTGAACATAGGAGAAGGGAAGGAAATATAAGATAAAAACAGAGAGGGAGGCAAACCGTAAGAGACTCTTAAATACAGAGAACAAACTGAGGGCTGCTGGAAGGAAGGTGGGAGGCAGGGATGAACTAAATGGATGATGGGCATTAAGAGGGCACTTGTTGGGATGAGCACTAGGTGTTTTATGTAAGTGATGAATCACTAAATTCTACTTCTGAAACCATTATTATTCTATATGTTAACTAACTTGGATTTAAAAAAAACTTTAAAAATTTTGTTCTTTACTCTTAACCATATGATTGAGTTCTTCATGTATGGAAAACACGTGTAATATATTTTTTAAATGTTTATTTATTTTGAGAGAGCAGAGAATGAGCAGAAAGAGAGGGAGAGAGAGAATCCCAAGTAGGTTCTGTGTTGACAGCATGGAGCCCCATGCAAGGCTAGATCTCACGAACCATGAGATCATGATATGAGAGGGAATGAACAGTCAGACACTTAACCAACAGAGCCACCCAGGCATTACAAACATGTGTAATATTTAATTGTACACTGTGTGTAGCCCATAATACCCTCATAAAAGATATTTAAGAGAGAAACATGATAGGGGCAAATGGGAAGGAATAAAGTCAGGAAACAACAAATAGAAAAGAAAAGGCAGGAAATCCTGAAAATATGGGAGAAAGGAAGGAAAAAAAAGTCTAAGAAAATGATGGAAGAAAAGGAAGGACAGAAGACTGATATTCAAGAGCAGTTATACAAGGAAACTCAATACATCTTCTATAAAGTACTCAATCACTACCAATTTGCACAGTGTGATACTTGTGAGGTGCTACCTCTGTGCTGTCGCATGTAGGTGCAACATCATGTATGTTTTATCAGCTGCTGGGACTATGCTGTCTCCTTAAACAGACTGTCCCCAGTAGCCTAAGACACTTTGTTGCCTTGTGGCTCCTGGAAGTTGATTCCTGTAATGGTTCTGTATAGCCATGGGAGCCAATAAAAGAAAAACAACAACAACACAACTGTCTGGCATTTTAAGGGTAATACGTTATGGACAGCAGTGTTTATTGCTATTACCTCTAGCAAACAGGAGCTCTTTCTCTGAATTATACTCATCGGTGGACTATAATTGATTGCTGCACTCGAATCATTTATTTTATAAAACTCAATAAAAAGAAAGTGATGAAAATGTGCCAGATGATTTCCACAGAGGGTAAGAATAAAAGAGCCGGGAAAGAATGCAGTCTTGATTCATATTCACTCCTTGTTTTCTCAAATGCTGTCCCAATCCTGCATGGAAGACTGTTCATTTCTCCTTGGCAGTTCCAGACCTAATGGGTGAAGCAAATTTCCCTGATGTTCTGTTTACCTCATTCTTGCTTTTATTTCCTTTGATAAAGACCTATTGGTATTAAAGATTGCAGGGGGTTTATTTTACACTGAGATTCTGGTTCAATTACTTCCAGCTACATCAGTACACTGCTGAAGAGAGCTTCAGAAGGTAGCAGAGCTAGTATGCATTGCTTTCCATCTCCCAGGTAGCAAACACAATTGTTTTGTTTTTCACGGTCTCAAAATGACTGGATATCAGCAGCTTACACCCCGCAGGGCAAATCAGGATGAGACATAAAGTGTTCGGAATTGCTATGTTGGCATTGATAGCAGAATGGTAATAACAGAGTGTGTCTGGACACAATAGGGCTTTGGCAATGTCAACCACTCATTCCCTGGTGGAGAATAGACTGTGTCATTGTGTCATTCCAACTCACCTTTTATTTTCCCTCCTCTTCCTTGACCTGGAGAATTTTTTTAGGATGAATTAACTCCTCCTTCCTTGCCACAGACACACACTGATTCAGGAGCTCTGAATGCCGCATCTCTTGTTATGTGGCAAAAAGAGAACTCTCTCCAATAATCTCTGTTCACAAAGGGCTTTGTGCTTACCTGGCTCACCTCTGTTAAATCGTGGTAACCTGCTACATGTGTTTACCAACTCACAAACTCCTCGGCTGTGTATCCTTAAGGGTGGAAGAGGGGAGCCCCGTAGAGAAAGTTGTAGACTATCTACCCAACCCCCACAGGCACACACACCCCCACTCACCCAAAGACAAGCTTTATTTCATTTAGAGCTATTCCACAAATGGTAGCTAAGATTTCCATTCTATTCAGTCATTTTTAGCTAAAGAATTGCTGCCCTTGAAAACTCAATGGCTGTTATTGCCACCATTGTATAAATAGGATGCTAATCTTTTATACAGCTATCTGCTTTTTTAGCATTCTCTCTGCCTAAACCTCATTGTTTGTGGTGTGAGTTTAGTCAGCCATCTAGATTTTGTTTGTGTTTCACTTCTTTACAAAACTTATGTGAAATTGCTGGCCATTTTTTTTTAATGCCACACAACCAACTTATGTAAACTTTTAATTGAGGTTTAATATATATATATATATATATATATATATATAAAACTATATATATATATATATTTATGCAGTGATGTGTGTGAGTGTGTGTGTGTGTGTTGTAGAAAACAACAATCATGACACTGTTGGGGAGAAAATGTTTTACTGTACCCATCAGTGTTCTTGTGACTGGTCTAAGACTTAAATAGACATGAAATAGATTAACAGGAGAAACTAAATTTAATTACATGTGTATAAGGACTCCATGAGAATGTGAGGCTCACAGGCAGTGGCTTGATGCTTGATGCTTACCTACCATCCAGAGCTAAGGAAAAGGGGGCAGGGTCTTCCCTCTAAGGGAAGGAAGGCAATTCATAGGAAGATGACAAAGAGTAAGTGTTTGGTAAACAAGATGCTTGGTGGGCAATACAGAAACAGTGGGACCTAGGGAGGAATATTGGCAAACAGACTTCGCTAGGTTCCTCCCTATCTATCACACCTGGTTCCTATTATACTCTAGTTATCTATGCTGAGAGCTCCCTTCCTAGAACAGGTCCTGTATCTAAATTCCTTTAGGCAGTTGAGTGGGATAGGAGTAGGGAGTATAAAAGAAAACTTTTGACTCTTCTGTTTCTTAAAATTAATCAACCTAAAATAATGCTACGCGCCAAAGAGACACATTTTGGGGTGGCAAATTATTCTCCCCTACAACACATTCCATAAAAATCTACTACAAGATAGCCCAGAGACAGTATTCACCAGGTTCATTGGCTTTGATGTTATAGAGGACTGTCAATTTCATTCTGTATATTAATCTCATAGCTTTGCTAGGTGAAACATTCATTTTCCTTCTATTTCTAATTCTCCACAAACAGCTTATATTTCTATCATATTTATGCATAAGGTTCATAGATAAGATTCATTCCACACTATGAAAGCATTTGTAATGGAAGCAAATGTGTGGTGTCATAGGATAAGCATCAGTATATGCATGTAATCCAAATAGGAGCCCATTTTGTTTCATTAATTCATGTAAATACCAACAATTAGTAAAGAAGAATTAAGCTGGAACAATATGGCATAGCAGACTGTTGCTTAGAGTGATTGATCTGCAGTGTGCCCTTAACATTCTTAAACGGTGTCATTATTATCCTATGAATGGAGAATTCTTCATTCCCCCTGTTTAGAAATAGTTTCTTCAATAATGAGCAGAAACTTTCCTTCTACCTTATGATTCTCTTGTGATCTGCAGTTTCTTTCTTTGCCTTATTCCCACTTCTGCATTGTTAAATGGTCATATTTTAAGTTCTTTGAACTGTGACCTGAACTTTTTAAAGAAAGTGGGCTACAAAGGTCTAACTTTCAAAATAATATGACAGTTTTCTAGAAATTGTGCACTCGTGTGTTGGGAGAACTGATAGAGAAGTGGAGAGCAGAGACAGGCTGTTCTTTGTCTCCCTCTCCTTGTTTCTCCACCTCTTCTGCCTGGAGATTGAACACCTCCACTGACATTGTCAACAAAGCTATTATTCCACTCATTGGTCAATACATGCTCATTTTCTGCTGAATGCCTGGGGAACTGATGCATTGTATGCTGATCTTTGTCTTGGGTTTATTTTCTCAGGGACCATAATGCTTAATCTGCATTATGTACTTACCTGATTATGAGGCTTGGGGGGCGGGGGATTAAATCATAACTCACCTGCATGGAGACTCAGATACAACAAGGTAGCAAATAGAAATGATAAGCCTCTGTTTTCTTAAAGGGAAAATGGGCTGGTCACTTTGGTTTCTAAAACGAGTAGATTTCGCCTTACCTGCATGCAAACTTCTGCCTGTCCATGGAGTCAGTACTGAAACAAAAGAGTGTCAAAGGCAATAGGCTCTCAAATCGGAAAGTCATCCATTTAAGATGCCAGTTATTCAAAATGGGTATTCTCAGCCTCTGGACTAAGGAAAGAGTTTATGTGAAATACATGAATATTTTGGGAGAACTCTGTGTAACTTCAATTAAAGCTTTTTGCTAAGAATGTTAACATTTGATGGTAACATATAAACAAATTCTGGTTTTTTTCCAGTCTTGTAACCTGAGGCAAGCCCTAAATTTACCAGTTCAAGTCACTTTCTTTGAAGAGCTTCCACCAAGCTCCCCACCTTGGAGGGGAAAGTAATCAACTTCACTATACACTGATTGTTTCTTTCCTGCATATTCCCTCTGCACATCAGTGAACAGTTATTTTCATATCCTCTGGTACGGTTGTTTGCATTCTGTCTCTGGTTTCATGAATGCCTGAAGGCTTAATAATACCTGGCTTACTGAGTGGCTGTGAAGTTTATGTGAAAGAACGTATGTTGATTCCCATCTTCTGGTCCTGTTACAGCTCTGGAGATGCAGAGGAAATTGGATACTTGGGGAAGGGAAAAGCTTGGGTAGCCTGCTTAGCCCAGCATTGGTAAAGGGGGAGCTGCCTGTAAGTCCCCTCTGAGCAATCTGGAGTGTTTTTCTAGGCAATGGTTCATATTGGTGGCCAATGGGCTCCATGAGACTCACAGACATGGTTTCTTTGGTTACTGTCAAGCTTAGTCTGTTTGTCTATTTTGGATATGCTTTATTTCGCTTATAAAATAACTAGTTGTCACATTTCAAAATCAAAAGCTTCCATATAAAAATCTAAATCTCCTGCCACACTTGGCTGTGGTCCTGTATGACTGAAGCCCAATAAGAACAAAACTTTTTGATGGGTGTTCTGTACCTTTCACTCTCTACTTCCTTATCACATGCTTGCTTCATTCATTAGTACTTCTCGTTTGGCCTCTGGAGCCATTCGAGGTTGAGACTCCTTTCTACAGCCATAACTTCTTCAAAGACTTCATGGCTGGAACTATGAGCATAATTTGCCCACATTGTTCTTTTCCTTCAAATTCTACCTTCAACTCTTTATGTTTGTTTTCCTAAGCTAAAAGAAAAAATATATATATGCCTATGAAAAATAGGTTGTACTTATCTTTTCTTAAATATTTAGTTGAATGTTCTGAACAATTATACTAATTTTATAATGTCATATTCAGGGTTTATGATTTGGATGAATATATATTCTTTTATGAAATATAGGGTATGATTTATAGAGTGAGTTTTGATATAAAAATTCCTTGGATCTGAGAGACTGAATATACTGATATACAGTGGTCTGACAATATATGAAAGTAGAAATCTGACCCACACCCAGCAGCAGCTACACCAGGAAGTCAAACCCCAACCTCTGTAGCAATTGGCTTTAGTCAGGACTTGATCAATAACTGCCAGCTTCTTCAATTTTTGCCTCTTCTTCCAACTTAGGACTGAGCAGAGAAAGCCAAATATGCTCATCTGACCAATCATATACGATACCCCATTTCTAGTTAGCCCACCTCAAGTGTTAGGACACCCACAGCCTCTCATCAGAGAATACCTAAAGCCTTTCCATTTTGTCTTATTAAGTTTTCCAACTCCCCTGTCAGCCTTTGAGTCTCTGCCAGTTGCACATATAAGTGATGGTGGCTGACTCCTTGTTATAGCAAGTTCTGAATAAATAACCTGTGCTCATTCTCATTTGGGTGGTTTTCATTTATTTCCACAGTTCAAATCCTTATTACTGCTGCTTATTAATTATGCAGCCTTGTGCATGTTTCTTAACCTCTGTAAGTCTTCCTTGCCTCATTCTGAAATGGAGATGTTAGTGATACCTACCAAATAGAATCAAATAAGTTAATAAAATACAATAAAGTACATGTAAAACTCTTTAAAAAGGTCTGGTACACTGTAAGCCCGTAATAGTGCTCAGTATTTGTATACTCTTATAATTATTTATTTTAGACATAAAGAAACAAACTAGAGAGAACCAAGCGCTTGCCTGAGGTTCTCAGAAAATGTCCGAGCTGGGTGAAGATTCTCTGCTGGGTTCAAGTCTGGTGTTCTTTCTCCTGCTTCACACAATCCCAATTTGCATGCAGAGTACAATCAGCAAATGTTTTCTAAATGAATGCATGAAAGAATAAGTAAATGAGTGAGCAGACTAAATTGTTACATAAGTTGCAAACACAGCTATGGATAAGGGGAGGAATCATTCAATCAACCAAAAAATGCATGTGTCTGGAACCAAACCATGTTAAATCTTGTAAGGAGGTAAAATGATTTTAGAGCTGGAAAGTATATAAGAGATCATTTAGTCCTTGTGGTTTTCTAACTTTTTCAAACTCCATGATCATAGAAGTTCAGAAAGGAAAAGTTTTTTACAGAAATACCTAAATAGTAATAAAATCAAACTAAACTCTAACCATAGGTTTTTTGTTTTTTGTTTTTTTTTTTTTGTTATGTGATAGACTAAAAGACATTTTGCCATTGTTTTTTCTTGAACTTGATTCTTCCTATAAATATTGTTTGTAAATAATCTACCACAGACAGCAATCATAATTTTCAGAAAATGGATAAATCATGACCACAAATAAGAACCCACTGAAACACTTTAATAAGACTCATGTGTTTTAGTTTGGAATCCCTCAAGAAGAGACTGTTAGACAAGGATTTGTGTACAAGTCTTTCTTTGAGGGACAATCCCAGGGAATATATCAGGTAGTAGGAAGTGAGATAGGGAATAGGGGAGAGCAAATAAAAGGTGTATTGACAAGTGTATTACTGTTATGGGAACTGGTGCTCAATTAAACTGGGGACATTGGAGACACAGTGAGGAATACTCTATAGAATTGTTCCCATGAGATATGAGACTGAGATATTAGTTCCTCTTGGATTGAGGGATGATAACTCCCATATACTTCTTGTTTGCACCTCTTAGAGCCTAGAGACTCTCTTAAAGGGAGGAGACTGTCTGCAGTCAGAGAGAGATAAGTAAGTGATAAGAGTTCTTGGGAATTGTCTGCAGGTGATCTCCAGGGTAAGCCAAGGGGCTAGGATCCTGAGAGGATAATATCTGCTATCCAAAATCTCAACTTGAGAAACCACTGGTTAAGATACTTGTTTTAGCTTTGTGTTTTTATCAAAATTAGTCATACTGCAAAAGAAAAATTATAAACTGGAGAAAAAAAATATATACATATATATATTAATATGACAAAGGATTTTATCTTTAAGGCATAAGGAAAGAGCGAAAAAGAAAAAAAGAAAAAGAGTCCTGCTAGAGAAATGGATGGCAGTGATGAACACTAACTCATTCATGATATACTAGAGACAGGAAAAACACAGGGAAGGGAGTGTTCATTATTCCATTAATCTAAGGAAGTTTATTGAAAGCGAGATCTGGATTCTTCACATCTGCTGCATGGGTGCAGTGCATGGTCACTCTCGTGCACTGCTGATGGAGACAACCTTGTGGAAAGCAATGGGGTGTCACCTATGTCAAAGACTTTAAAGTTGTTCATTCCCTTTGATTCAATCATTCCGCTTCTGAAAATACAGCCTAATGAAAACTGCCAATATAAAATAAACACACCTTTTTTTTTTCCTTGAAGCATATGGAATTGTTTAAAACAATACATAATCTTCATGGACAATGTCATGCAGATGACTAAATATAGACCCATATGAAGTATATTATGTAAGCATTTTGTAAGGAATTTTCCATAGCATGGTATGTTAATCTTATTGGTTTGAAAGAAACAAAGTTTCATACAAAACACATCAAACCTATAAGAGCAATAGGGCTTGGCATGCACCAGTTTCTGTCCTGAGTACTTTTATATGTATTAACTTGCTTAATGCTCTCTACGTCCCAATGAGGGACTATTCTTACCATCCCCATTTTATAGATGAATAAGATGAGGCCACTGGGCCATTAAGTGTGCTAGCCAAAATTACACAGCTGGAAATAATGGGATAGGGATTCAGAGCCAGGCAAAGTGAGTGAAAGCCTCCAAGACTCTCAACCAGTCCTTTACTACACTTCTCAAGAGGCTCCTAAAAGGATAAACTATTTGGGATACTGCTAGGCCATGGGAAGCAGAAAGGACATGTCACTTTTTAGCTGTCTCTCTCTCTCTCTCTCTCTCTCTTCCCCTTCTCTCATTCCCTCTTTCCCTTTCTCCCTCTCCTCTTTGCTCATTATGCAGAGCCCTCTCTGCCAGGCTGTACTGTAGGGTACCAGGAATTTAACAGACAACACAACTCTTGATAGGTACCCATTCCTGGTTCAATTCATGGCCACTCCAGATTAAAGCCAACTCAGAGCTCTCTGAGCTAAGAACCTCTACCTAATGAAGTCATGTTTGTCATTAATGATGCTACTTAGTAATGATATTTAGTGCTATTAATAATAATTATTCAAGATCTCATGTTTACAATGTTTTACGTGCTCATATTCTCTCATATGATAATTCTAATAACCTTGTGAAGTATGTGAAGCAGACACTAAAATCTCACCTTTCATTTTTTTAAAGTTAAAAACAATTTTTTTAACATTTATTTATTTTTGAGGGATGGGGGAAGAGGGACAGAGAGAGGGAGACAGAGCATCCAAAGCAGGCTCCATGCTGTGAGCACAGAGCCTGATGCAGGGCTTAAATCCATGAACTGTGAGATCATGACCAGAGCCGAAATCAAGAGTCAGCTGCATAACTGACTGAGCCACCCAGGGGCTGTTTAAAATTTTTATTTAAATTCCAGTTTGCTAACATATAGGGTAATATTAGTTTCAGGTGTACAATTTAGTGATTCAGCACCTACATACAGCACCTGATGCTCATCACAAGTGCCCTCCTTAATCCCCATGTCCTATATAATGAACCCATCCTTCCACCCACCTCCCCTCTGGTAACCATCAGTCTGTTCCTATAGTTAAGAGTCTGTTTCTTGGTTTGCCTCTCTCTTTCTCTGTCTGTTTCTTTCTCTCTCTTTCTCTTTTGCCCTTTGCTCCTTTGTTATGTGTCTTAAGTTCTGCATATGAGTGAAATCATATGGCATTTTTGTTTCTCCAACTGACTTATAAATCCAATCTTCTGGATGAAGAAAAACATTAGAGAGAATCACAGCAATACATTTCTTGCAAGGTAAGATTGATCAACTTGGCTTCAAATCCCACACTCCTACCTGCTGGTTGACTTTGGGCAGGTTACTGAGTCTCTCTGTTTCACTTTGTAAAGTATGAACATTCATAGTACAAACCCCATTGGTTACTGTGAGATTTAAACAAGATGATGCAGAAAGTCCAGAAACAAAACGACTGTCCTTTGTTCTTTTTGTTTTTATTTACACATCTGAGAAGGAGTTGCTGTAATCTCAATTGCTGTGCTCGTAAATAGTAAAGCTTTCTGTGATCCGTTGGTGTTGTTAGATTTACAAAGATAGACCTTGTTTCCTTTCAGCTCTTGTAGTACCCTCAGAGCTGGCCCTGAAAGAAAAATCTCAGTGCCCAACTTCAAGGACTGTGTTTAGCCAAAAATCTTTAGGGGGTACTTCCTTCAGGATCTACCTTAGCATTTAAGTCAAGGTCACACCCTTCTTGGGGCAAACTCCAGCCAATGATCATCTAAGTCAGTGGCAGCTGACATCATCTCTTCTCAGAGCAGCACCTGGAAAAGAACCGGACGAGGCAGTGGTGCAAGGACACAGTGACTTAGTTATTTCCATCCAAGGTAGGGTTCTCTGGCGGGCAGTCTTTTTCCAGGCTCTCATTGGACTGGAAGAGATTCTATCAGGTCTAACTCCAGATTAAATGGTTCCCATTGCCCAACCCTGCTTTGGCTTTTGTTCTCTCACAGGTGTTACTTCCAAATGCATGTCAGCATGTGCTTTCTAGACCACAACCAGCTCATTGCTTAATGCAGCTAGTGAAGCCCGGTTTCAGGCTGTGGTTTCTTGACTTTGGTACCACTGACATTCTATGTTGTAGGATATGTCCTCTGTGTTCAAGGATCTTCAGCAGTAACCTTGGCCTCACCTCACTAGATACCTATAGAAGTACCCCCACCCCCGACCCCGCATTGCAATAACTCAAATTGTTCCTGGGAATTCCCTAGTGTCCCCAGCTGAGGACCACTGGTTTAGGAAAAACCTTTCACTTTACCAAGGAGGACACTAAAACCAAAAGAGTTAATTTCACTTGCCCAGTTAGGTAGCTGAATTAAAGATAGAACTAGGCTTAGAACACAGGTTTCTGCTATTTCTAATCCAGGGCTCTTTTTAGATTTTGCATTAGAAGAACAAAGACTTTACAGGAGTAATAGCATCATCCTCTACTTTGGACTGGAATAGCCATAGGGGAAAATTTCCAGAACAAAAGAACCATTGTTCATTTTCTTATTTATACCTATGTGAAGAAGATGCTATAACCTTTACCACATCCCAGCTATGAAAACTGTAAAGTTCTGCACCACCTGGATTGCAAGTTTAAATCTCTTCTTATTACTTGGTTCCTAATGGAAACACTTGAAATCATCATGGTTCCTTAGGTGTGAAACTATAAATAGGTCTTCTCCAAACAAAGCTAACTCCTATGTATCTGTCCAGTGTGGATCAGCCTTCTATATAACCTTCTGTGTTATCTCTTGTAAAAAAAATTTCCATGCATTCCACTTCCCTGACCTCTCCATGGAGATGGGGAGGATTCAGTGTTTATATAGCCTCTGTCCTGCAGCTTTTAAAGTCATAACTCTCAGCCATCTCTCGTACTGTCATATTCTTGACTGATTTTTTTCCTCCTGGACCATGATGGCTGGAGCCTTTCAACATTTGGTGCCTAATTCTTTTTTTTTTTTTTTAATGTTTATTTTTGAGAGAGAGAGAAAGAGGAGACAGATTGTGAGCAGGGGAGGGGCAGAGAGAGAGAGAGAGAGGGAGACACAAGAATCTGAAGCAGGCTCCAGGCTCTGAGCTGTCAGCACAGACCCCGACACAGGACTCAGACCCACGGACCGTGAGATCATGACCTGAGCTGAAGTTGGATGCTCAACTGACTGAACCACCCAGGTGCCCCAGCACCTTATTCTTGAGTTCTAATCTGAGTAGATGTTTTGGGAATAAACAAATAAGTGGCTAAATAATTTAAAATAGCCAGCTGACTCTACCAGGAAGATAATTATAAAAGGAACAATATGATGGGGTGCCTGGGTGGCTCAGTTGGTTAAGTGTCTGACGTCTTCTTAGGTCATGATCTCACAGCTCATGAGTTCAAGCCCTGCATCGGACTCTGTTGTGACAGCTCAGAGCCTGGAGCTTGCTTCGGATTCTGTGTCTCCCTCTCTCTCTCTCTGCCCCTCCCCCACTCACTCTGTCTCTCAAAAATAAATAAAACATTTTAAAAAATTTTTAAAAAGGAACAATATAGTTTTGTTTGTTTTTGTTTGTTTTTGTTTTTGTTTTGCTTTTTCTTTAGGCATTTGCTCTGTTTCTTACACTAATCTTGACCATGTTTACAGGCAAAGTTACCAGGAAAGTGTCTTGAAACATTCCTATCAAATCAATACTTTTGCAAATGTTCAGGTCAGACTTTCAGTCCCAAGCTCCCCTAAATGTAATGCAGGCAGATATGTGTGATAACATCTACCTTAACAGTAGCTCATTTTACCTTTTGCTCTGATATTTAAAAACCTGATCCTGGAGTAATGAATTTGTAATGCAGCACAGGAAAATATGTTGCTGAATGATTGACAAAAGTAATTCAGATTTTTTTTAATAAACCCCATTCTATCCATTGCAAGGCATTATTATGGAATAATAATGGTTACAATATCCTCAGGAAAAAAATCTGTAAAGCAGGACTATGCTTATTTAAATATTATTTATGCAGGTATTTATTATAATAAGATAATGATCTTACTGTGAATTAGCTATCAAGTGAGATGTTCTGGTTGTTTGTAAAGTTTAATTCTATACTAAAAAATAATCTTGGGATGTAGTCACTGTAACAGCTAATGAATAAATATGAAGCTTATTTTCAAGCCATTTACACATTAGGAAATTTAGGTTTTAGCCCTCATTATTTTATCACATTCAATATAAAATTATAGACAGGCTTTGTCTTGATAAGTGAAATAATTTGCATGCATCAATCACAGCAAGAAAGACAAGGTTTAACATTTCTCATATATTAATACTGATGTGCAATTTGAGTTTTAGCTTGAAAGGGCAAAGAAGTATGTCTTTGGTGCCATTAATATAGATCTCATTGCTTGAATAGCAATGTGTATTAATCAAATAGTATTTATTAAGCAATAATATTTACTTAGCACTGAGCTGAATGTTGGCATATAAGAACATATAAATAATTTTAAAATATGATCATGACTGTCAGAAACCTACCCTCATTGAGAAGATGATATATATGTATAATATGTTAATTGATATTTTTATTTTTATTTGAACTTGAAAATTTCTTGACTCTAAGAGTGCCAGAGTCCAGCCCCAGCAGGTCCAGGGGTTCCCAAAGGATAAACAGCATCGGCAAAAAAGTGACAAAGAAAATAAAACAAAAATAAAAATGGACACAGACAAGAGCAGTGTGTTGAACTGGCCCCTTTATTGTGGCAAACGTGGCATTATATTTGTTAGCAATTTCCTTGTAGCATACGTCATCATGTTTTCTGGCATTACCTAATTCTAAAAGGGTTCGTATGTGTAATCACCCTTTAAGGAATAACATGGTTATTTTCCCGTAACGTTCCCTCCTGCCCTTTGCTTATTGATTAATTTCCTACATTATTTTCATTATGTATCTACATATATCTGTAATCTATAAAGCATTTGCTTTGCTGTTTTCATGAAAGGTCATCTATCTCTCAACACCTCAAGTGGAACAGTTACAGGGACATGACCTGTTAGTTGTTTCCCCGAACCATTTGTGGTTTGAGGAACAAAAGTGTTCGCCTTGGTCCGAGGTGCCAGGAGGGGGCTAAGAGGGCCTTAGGAACCCACGCCTTATACATTCTCAGAGAGACAAGGCACCTAGGAACTAATGAACCATTCTGTACTTCAACCAACTAGGTTCAGTCATCATCTGGAATGCCTCCTGGGGGCCAAGTGGGCCTAGGCGTTGGAGTAACTTGTGCCCATAGATACACTCCTTTGTTGCCAGAGTGGGGCCTTTAAATCCATTTATTCCTCCTTTGCTGGGAAATGTATGGGACTGTCCTTTCTTTAGGTAGAAGAGTTTTTATAGGGGGTTGCAAGGGCTAGATGTAGGGCTGCACAATTTCTTATTTCTTTCCCAGTGGTTCCCAGGGGGCCTGTCAATGGCAATTCCCCAACAGACAATTCCTGAGGTACTTTTATTAAAGCCAAATTACATAAAAGTGGGAGTACTAGAAGCTTCACTGTCGGTGGGCCGCCCGGCAGTGCCGATCTGTCCACCGCCCAGGCCCTGCCATCAGGCTGGTTGGATAGCTCGGCTTCCAGCATAAGAGGAATAATTCAGGAAGGGCCATGGTACAATGGCTCCAGAGTTCTGGATGGAATCCCAGTTCCATCATTCAAAGCTATGTATGTACCAGCTTGGACATATTATATGCAGTGTCCAACCCAGTGATTCTCAAACTGCTGCATATCAGAATCACATTAGGTGGCTTTCAAAAACCCCGAAGCCCAGGCATCAGGATTTTTTTAAAGGTTTCAGGGTGATTTCAGTGAGCACCCAAGGTTGCAAATTATTAATCTAGCTCACTATTACTCAAACTTTATTATGAGTATCATTGCCTTGTTCACTAGGGCAAGTGCAGGTTCTCATTAAGGAGGCTTGGCCTGGGGCCTGAGAGTCTGCATTTCTTATAGGCTCCCAGGTGAGGTCAAGGCTGCTGGTCCGTGGGCCACACTTCAAGTGGGAAAATTCTAGCCCACAGTTTTGTCATCTTCAAATAGAGATACGTCTTGGAGGGTTGATATAAAGACTGGTTATCAGGCACTGTGCCAATCACATATGTATCTAATTATAGCTATGGTTACACTACTGATTTCAATTCAACTTTCCTGAAATTATTCATGTTACGAAAGAGAGTCATCTCTTTCTGGGGTGAATTATATCTGGATTTAAAAAAAATGTTTAAATTTCTTTTCCTTCCCTTTTTTTTTTAGGCAAAGCCTAGTTATTGTTACCAGCCCTGAAGCTTATGCAAGCACTACAACCCAACTTTATTTTCCTCTAGCTTCATATTTGTCCATCCCGTTTCCATAGTGGAATCACTTGGAAAAATTTTACAACATACCCAATGCCCGGGCCACCCCAGACAGATAAATAATCGATGTTTCCAAGGGTGATTCCAGTACAAGGCTATGGTTGAGCAACACAGCTCACCTAATGTTCCACATTCCATTTACTTGACGTTTTATTCAGTTATCACCCACTGAACTTCTAAGACATGCCCACATTGTGCTGGGCCATGGGAATGATACAAAATTAAGTGATACATAGCAACAAGGTGTATGATCTTGGTACTGATCACTTTACTATTTTTATAACAAATCTATGGGGTAGGTATTGTTACTGTTATTACACTGCATGACAACTCAGTTCTCTAGGATGTTATAGTAGAATACATTATAAGACTAAAAAAAGAAGGTAATACAGTTGTAGGAACATAGATGTAGTTTTATTTTTGGAATATGTAATCCAAATTCCTCACCTTGGATTTCTTTTCTTTTCTTTTTTTTTTTTTTTTTTTTTTTTTTTTTCCTGGCTGTTAAGTTTATCTGTTTAAATATAGCCTGAAATCCTAAGGTCAAGTCGGTCAAGTAAGGTCAAGGGCCGTATTTTACAGGCATTTTTTACTGTAGGACCTAAGCACAAGACTGAAAACAAAGTGTGTTTTCTCATTCTGTCTTCCTCTCTGTATGTATGTGTACATACATGTACACATTTATTTTTTTAATGTTTATTTTTGAGAGAGAGAGAGAGAGAGAGAGAGAGAGCATGGGAGGGGCAGGGAGAAAGAGGGAGACACAGAATCTGAAGCAGGCTTAGGCTCTGAGCTGTCAGCACAGAGCCTGACACAGGGCTTGAATTCACAAGCCGCGAGATCATGACCTAAACCAAAGTCTGACACTTAACAGACTGAGCCACCCAGGCACCCCATATATGTACACATTTATATTTATATTTAAACCATTCCTTAGATCTTTATTTTACTTTTTTTCCCCCCAAGACTCTCTGTGCTCCTTATTCTAGATATTTATGACTTGCATCAATTGTATAGAAATGTATTCATTAACTGATGCATTTAAATTCAGTTTTTTAGAACTTAAACCTAATATTTCAGCACAGTCAATGCTTTGCCCTCGCAAATCTGTTGTGCCATGTTTTCTCATTGGTTTTCAGTATCATATGTAGATTTTTCATGTTTTTTTTAAATCAAGGGTGAAGACTTGTAGACTACAGCTGTTTGCAGAGTCCCCAAACTGTCTCCTGTTTGACCAAAACTTTTCTACTACTTATGTATAAGTTTTATTTCCTGTTTTATTTATTTATTTATTTTTGTTTAAATTCCAGTTAGTTAACATATTATATAATATTGGTTTCAGGAATCAAAATTAGTGATTCATTACTTACATTTAACACCCAGTGCTCATCCCAACAAGTGCCCTCCTTAATTCCCATCACCCATTTAGCCCATCCTCCCACCCACCTCCCCTCCGGCAACCCTCAGTTCTCTGTATTTAATAGTCTCTTATGGTTTGTCTCCCTCTCCGTTTTTATCTTGTTTTTCCTTCCCTTGCCCTATTTTCATCTCTTTAGTTTCTTAAATTCCACATATGAGTGAAATCATATGATCTCCTTCTCTGATTAACTTATATCATTGAGCATGATACACTCTAGTTCCATCCACGTTGTTGCAAATGGCAAGATTTCATTGTTTTTGATTGCCGAGTAATATTCCATTGTAATTTATATACAACACCTTCTTTACCCATTCTTCAGTCAAAGGACATTTGGGCTCTTTCCATAATGGGCTATTGTTGATAATGCTGCCAGCAACATTGGAGTGCATGTGCCCTTTAGAATCAGCATTTTGGTATCCTTTGTATAAATATCTAGTAGTACAATTGCTGGGTCATAGGGTAGGTCTATCTTTAACTTTTGGAGGAAACTCCATACTGGTTTCCAGAATGGCTGAATCAGTTTGCACTCCCACCAACAGTACAAAAGGGTTCTCCTTTCTCCACATCTTCACCAACATCTGTTGTTTCCTGAGTTGTTAATTTTAGACATTATGACAGGTGTGAAGTGGTATCTCATTGTGGTTTTGATCTGTATTTACCTGATGATGAGTGATGTTGACCATCTTTTCATGTATCTGTTAGCCATCTGGATGTCTTCTTTGGAAAAGTGTCTATTCATGTCTTCTTCCTATTTCTTCACTGTATTATTATTATTTTTGGGGGGGGGGCGTGGGTGTTGAGTTTGGTTAAGTTCTTTATAGATGTTGTATACTACCCCTTTATCCAAATATATCATTTACAAATAGCTTTTCCCTTTCCATAGGTTGGCTTTTAGTTTTGTTGTTTCCTTCACTGTGCAGAATCTTTTCATCTTGATGAGGTCCCAGTAGTTCATGTTTGCTTTTGTTTCCCTTGCTCTGGAGACGTGTCTAGTAAGAAGCTGCACTGGCTGAGGTCAAAGAGATTGGTAGGTGTTTCTCCTCTAGGATTTTCATGGTTTCGTGCCTTAGATTTAAGTCTTTCATCCATTTTGAGTTTATTTTTTTGTATGGTGTAAAAAGCTGGTCTAGCTTCATTCTTCTGCATGTCACTGTCCAGTTTCCCCAACCAGTTTGTTGAAGAGACTATCTTTTCCATTGGATATTCTTTCCTACTTTGTTGAAGATTAGTTGGCCATACATGTGTGGGTCCACTTCTGGGTTTTCTATTCTGTTCCATTGATCTATGTGTCTGTTTTTGTGCCAGTATCACTTTTAAATGATAATTTTTATCCAACATTTTCAGGTATTTCTTGCAGAATTTTCAAGTTTTTTTGTTACCCATTTTGCCAAATATAAAGCTATCTCTATAAGTTATTGGTATCAACATTACAAATAATCCTGTACAGTATTTTAGGCAACAGTTCTTGTTTTCCGTATAAAAAAAAAAACACCTTTAAATAATAGGGATGTTTGATGACAGTTTCTTGTGTGTGTGGGGGGGGGGGTAGGATGCAAAAGTAATGCCTAGTCTATCTCTACTTTTGTTGTCCAGTACTTTCTAGTACAAGGACAGTGTTGCTTTAAATTTACCCATTGCACCTATCTTTTGTTTCTTTCCTGCTTGGAAGTAGCCTGAGGCCGACAATGTGAAGAAAAGGAAGAGCATGACTAGAAAGGCCTTTCTTGAATTATCTTTATATATGTTGCCTGGTATTACTCTATTCTTGGCCATTGTTACTTCTTAGACTTGAGTCCAATTTTCCCAAATTTCATACAATTCTGTCAATTTTTCTCTCTTCCACAGTACTTTATACTTTTAGATGCAAGGAACAGCCAATAAACCCGCTAATTCTCCATTCTGTTTAGAATATCTCAAATATTTGTTGATCACTCTGTTATCAGAAGATAGATTAGGGACTTTATCAATAGTCAGTCAGGAAAGAATATATAAACCAAGATATTAAGTGACACCTGTTACATGATGGATAAGTATTCCTTAACGCCCACACTATTGGTGTGAAGCACCCAGTAAGAACCACATTTGGCAAAGATCTATGAAGTCATGTTTCATTGGAAGACATTCATTCATTTGTCCCTTTGGTAAATATTTATTGAATACCTTAACCTGTGTACAGTAATGCCATAGTGAAGTGCTTTTAGGTCACAACTTCATGTATCCCTTCCCCATTCTTTAAGCTAGACAATTATGTTATTCTCAAAGTTATACAAAATCCTATATGCATAAGCCTTCATAGCCTGCCTTACTGCAAGACTGCCAGTCCAAATGTTTTCTCATATAGAATGTGAAGCACTATATGATATGTGTCCTTCACTGTGTAAATTATTTGGTCATAATAAAGGAAAACCTTTAGGGCCCTTTTTTTAAAATTGTTTTCTTTTTAAAAATTTTTTTAATGTTTGTTTATTTTTGAGAGAGAGAGAGACAGAGAGAGAGAGAGAGAACAGGGGAGGGGCAGAGAGAGAGGAGAACACAGAATCCAAAGTAGGGTCCAGGGTCTGAGTTGTCAGGACAGAGCCCAATGTGGTGCTCGAACTCAGGAACCATGAGATCATGACCTGTGCCGAAGTCAGATGCTTAACCAACTGAACCACCCAGGAGCCCCCCCTTTAGGGCCCTTTTACGAGAAGAGTATTATATACTGGGGCAGATAGTTATCAAAGGATTCATTAACAATACTTGTGACTTGTGTTTTGTTTTTGTTTGTTTGTTTGTTTTTGAAAGGATATGTAGGCATGGCCTATATCCAACCTGTATTCATGTTTTCTTGAATGATGTCAGTTCTGATGGGGCTAATGTCTGTTTTGATTTGTCAGTGCTCATGCTCTACTAGCTATTAAAAGGTTTCATTATCTCCTCTGGTAGGGTGCCCTGAGAGCTCAGAGAGGCATCACTGGAGACTTCCAGCAATGGTTTCTTGTCTCCCTCTCCACACTCAACACAAAAATGTGGATGATTTTTCATAGATCCATAAGTCAGTGCCTAGATTGGATTAGACCTATATAATCCAATACTGTGGCCACAAGGCACATGTGGCTGTTGAACATTTGAAATGTGGTTAGTTCATATTGAGATGTGCTGCCAGTGTAAACTACATATTATATTACATTATATTATATTATATCATATTATATTATGTATTTGTATGTTGTATATTTTTATATTATGTATTTGTATATTATATTTTAAAGACACTAGAATTTAAAATGTCTCATAATTATTTTATATTGATTGCATGATAAAATGATACTATTCTGGGTACATTAGGTTAAGTAAAATATATAACTAAAATTGATTATAACTGTTTCTTTTTGCCCTTTTAAATGTGGCTACAAGAAAATGTAAAATTACACATGTGACTCATATCAAATCTATCTCAAAGCATGGTTGTAGACTTTAGATATAATAAAAAAAGCAATTATGTATAAATTCCCCCATTTTTGTAGTTTAGCAAAATGAGATCCTTTAGTGGGAAATGAGTTACCCAAGAGCGCAGAATGGAGTAATATTAGAAATAAGCCTGTGGCCTGAGCTTTGCTACCAAACTCAGCTCTCCTTTTAAAGTTAGCCCTATGGTCTTCAAAGGAAACACATTATTATAAAAACTGTTTTGGAGATATGAAACTCTATTTCTTGAATATTGATCATAAAATGTTTTCTAAGAAAGAAGAAGACTAGAATCAAATGTTTTTCTGTCTCTTACCATTTTTTTTTTTATCTTAGGTTTCAGGAAATAGAACTAGCTAACATAAGCCCTTTTGATTTCTTAGTGAAAAACAAACTTCAGATGCTTAACAATTGTGTAGTTACTAGGTTGTATAAATAAAAGGAACTAGATAATCAAGTAAGTAAACTGCAGATAACTCAAAATTGAGGTACAAGTTTGTGATTTTATATACTTTTTCAGAGGATGGGAGGAGAGCATTTTCCTTCATGATTACTTATTCTATATTTAGAATTTAAATGAAATTGTATATTCTAGACCCATATTCATTCGCCACTAAGTATGTGAACTATAAGCACATTTTAGAGCACAAACCTGGAAAATTTGTGTTGCTTTTTCTTTTATTCCTTAACTGAGCAGCAAAACACAGCTAAACATTATTGTATTTATTATTAAGGTATATGAGAAAATAGATTCTGGGGTCAGACACAAACACACTATAGTATGATGTACACATTTGTTTCCCAAATGTTAATGTACGCACTTCTTCCCTAAACCTCAAAATGTTATCCAGTTACTGTATCCACACATAGTCTAGGAAATCTGAGTGATAACAGTCCTTTCCTCCAGGTTCAGATACATTGTATATAATGTGAAGATGAATATCCTAAAAATTTCAGTTATTAGATGCTAATGAACCTAATATATAAGAAAAGTACAGAAGAAAGAACATCAAAATTCCATTTTCAGAAAAGGAGAGAATTTTAACTCAGGGTAGTCATAGGTGGATTATAACCACCAAATCTGCTGGATAGAAATATTGAAAATCCTTTGCTCTGATTCTGATTTTCAGAAGGGCTTCCTTATACATTCATCTCCATGTGTACATTTTAGGGGAGGAACTGGAAACTGTGCCCTTCTTAAGATGCTATATCTTTTGGTATGAGATTGAGAGAACAGAAATTGTTTTTAGGATTAACTCATAGGTTTGATATTGTTTTGGTAACGTAATTCCCCTAACATTAATTATCTGGACTGTTAGCTCATAGCCCATCCTGTGTATAAGTAATCACATCCAACAATTTTGTCTAAGGTGTATTCAGCCAAAATTGGTCAGGATACTCAAGGTCTGGAAACCAAGTAAAACTGGTACCAAATTGAATTAAGTAGCCAGAAGGAAGGCATGAGAAGAGGCCTGATCACCATCTTGCAATGCTGATAATTGTCATGTAGCAAAGGGGAATATTTGTCTTGTGGTGCTTCGAAAGGAAAAACAATACCTAGTAGAAATAAATTATAGGAAGGCAGGTATTGATGAAACTTGAAAGAAACAAAATAGAATAAGACAAAATAAACACTCTTTCTGATAGTTGGGGCTGTCCTAAATATGGAAGTGTCCCTGGTGAAGTTCCCTCACTTGTTTTCAAGGTTCTATGGAAGGAATTTCTAGTGTGGAAGGTTAAATTATCTAATGTAATCTCCAGGGTTCCATCTGATTCTGCTTTCTATGTTCCTATGATTCTAAGAAACCAAAGACAAAAATTGGACAAGTATTGATTCAGAAGGACCCAGAGACGCATGAAGCAAGTACTGAAACATATCAAACTGTCTTGCAACCTGCCATAAAAGATTTATGCTACTCCCTTAAGAGCAGCCGGAATGTTAAGATTGTTCAATCTTCATCTTCTGGTTGGCCGTTTGATCTACTTGAATTCCTGACACAAGTTTTTGTGGTCATTTGACCTACTTTGAATTCCTGACACAAAGGAATTGTCATAAAACAAAAGATCTCTATAACTTACGTTTTGTTCTTTAGGAAATGCATTGTGTTTCATAGGAAATGTGTTCATTTTTTTTTTGTAAAGGTGTTTTGTGGGTCTTGGGATTTGTCTTGGATGGTGAAAGGGGGGGCAGTTGTTTTCAGTGACATCTAAATCCATGTTACTATACTTTTAAGTTGTCTTTTTATACTGCTTTGTCTGTTCACATGAACAGCGTTTGACTCTCCTACCTGTACTTGTCTTCAAATTCAGAGATTTGGGCTGAGTTCTTTGGTAAAGGTATTTTGCTATAGAAATTTTTAAGTGAAAAGGATTGTGTTTTTCAACAAGGTGTATGGAACATTCAAATACTGCATGAATGTATCTAAGCAAGGAGAAAAACATTTGCTTCTTCAGTAATTATTCATGGAGTTCTTACATACCTACTTTTGTGTCAGGTGTGGAAGTTGGCATTAAAGATAAAATGGTGATCAAGTCAGACATAGCCTGTCTTTGACGTTACATGCAGCCCAGCAGCTGAGGAATAACACAAATATAAATGGTAAAAATGTTATGATAAGGGAAGACATTCATACTAGGGAGATCATAGATCTAACCTACACTTAGTAAATCAGAAAATGATGTTCTGTTGGCTCTGAAGTGTGAGTGGAAAGAGAAAAGAATGAAAACACCGGGCTTAGCTGGTTTTGCAGATACTCTACCCTCTTTGTCCTAACTTAACTCTGTGACCAGGGCAGAACTGGTTTTTCTGGGACCCAAAGCTCCATACTTTCTTTAAGCAGAAGACAAACAAGCGGCATACAAAAACAAAATTAGGCAAAAAATCAAGTTGTTATTTCAAATGAGAAAAATAATCACAGGAAGATCCTGAAATTTTAGAGATTTAGAATCTTCTGAATTCTTTGTAGGCTATTTTCCAGAAATGCTTATGGATATGCGTCTGTTTGCAACCTGGCTTTCCCTGCCCAAGCGGAATCCTCTGGGACTCTGAAGTGACTCTCAGGGCTGGCAGGCTGCTCTGCAGTTGAGGGGTCTTGGAGCTTCATTAAATGTTAAGGAAACCCACCTGATCAGTAACTCCAGTTTAGAAGTAACACAGCATGGATGGACCTAGATGCCATTATGCTAAGTGAAATAAGTCAGAGGAAGACAAATACTGTATAAATTCACTTATACATGGAATTTAAAAATGAAACAAAACAGAAACAGACTCATAGACCCAGAGAAAAAACTGATGGTTGCAACAGGAGGGGGCAGGGATGGGGATGCATAAAGTAGTTGAAGGAGATTAAAAGGTATGAACTTTCAGTTTATATAGTAAGTCATGGAGATGCAATGCACACTATAGGGAATATAGTCACTAATATTGTAACAACTTTGTGTGGTGACAGATGGCCATAGAATTATTTTTGTAACCATTTTGTAGTATATATATATATATATATATATATATATATATATATATCAAATCACCATATCATATACGCGAAACTCATACATTATTGTATGTCAATTATTCTTTAATGTATATTTTTTAAATAATAGGTTTGACTCTTATTTTTTAAGACGTCCATAAGTAGTTTCTTTTATGCCTCCACTAAACTAGGATATTTCTGGAGCTCAAATATGAAGTGAATTGTCGAAATAGCCAGGCAACTGTGTGAGGTGAGAAAGTAAGAATCCCTGAGTATTGCTTTAAGTGTTACTAATCCTGGCCACTATATCACAAACTGGCTGTTTTTTAATGAAAACATGATTTATCTGAGATTTCTTCCCCTGACTAAAAGCATGCTTGATTTTCTCTTGCATTTTGTGATGTTTGCTTGTTTTCACAACTATATAACCCCAAGAATGAGATGAGAAATCCATTGTTAAGGGATATTGAGGGAGGTCTGTGTACCTAGAAAAATAGTGCAATGTGGACATTTCCAATTTACCATGTTAAAAATGGTTGTCCTGTCAAAATTCTGGAGCTTATCTAAAGTCAGAATGACATGGGAAGAACTCATCCTCAAAGTAGGTATGTCTATAATATCACTTTCAATGGGGAAATCAATAAGAGAGTAAATATGTTAAATATAATGCTAGTTAATATCCTCTTGTATTCTTTTAGAACCACATAATTCAGTGATGAGCAACTAATGACTTACTTTCTCTTGAAATTTGGTCTAAGACGTAATCTCAGGGACAAGAAAGAAACCTGTTTCTTCATTCAACCAGTATTTAATAAGCACTTGCTATGTGCTGGAAATGTGAATAAGATAAAATCTCTGCCTTTGGAAAATTTACATTCTTGAACAGAAACAGACAATTAATATGCCTTAATTATTTTTAGATAGTGATGAGTACTATGAGAAAATTAAAATAGGGTAATGTTATAAACAAGGATGGATGGGAGGCAAGTATATAAGGAGGTAGGGATTTCTCTCAGAGACAGTGATTATACACTGAATAAAGAGAAGAATGAATGAATGAGCCGTTCAGAGGTATTGGGTCAAAGAGCACCAGACAGAGGAGAATGCAAAGATCCTGAGGCAGAAATTACCCTGTATGTTATATAAAAAGGAATGAGGGCCAATATTGCTGTAACAAAATATATCAGTCAAGAGTAGTAGGAGCTGAAATGGTAGAAGCAACATTCTTCCACCTGCTTACCAATCTCTTAATTGGGCATTTAAAAATCCTATTTGTGTGGTTAAACTCTAATACTAAATCATGTCCCTTACCTTACACCCTGTATGTCAGTGGATCTTCTGTAACTATTATTATTCTTAAATGTTATTTCAAAGACTATTAATACATTTTCTGATTTTTTTTGGTAAAAAACCCCTCCAATTTAGAAATAAAATAATCATCAGTCTCAGTTACAGATGTTATGTGTCCTAAAGATATTAATATAAATGAATAGGGCAATAGAAATAGGAGCCAGTAGGTATAGGGATAGGTATACATATGCCTTTCTTCCAAATGCAAGTCCATGCACATTTTCGCCCTGTATCAGTGCTTATAAAAACAGCTCGTTACCACTGGTCTAATTCAATTTCCAGATTCCTAGATGGGTAGATTGAGATTCACAGAAGTAAGTGACCAAACTGACCACTGAAATATTGACTTATTTCCTGATTGTCCCCACATCCTGTAATTTTGATGCTGATAGTTTTCAACATATGCATGTATTTGTTTTGTTTTGTTTCTGCAAAGCAGAATTGATACTATGCTTTCAGAAATGGGAAAAAACAATTGATCAGAATTTCTGGAATACCTTCAATGTAGCCACCTAAAATTTGATTCTTGAATTGGTCAGATGCAAATGTGGTCATCCTCAGAAACACTTTCCTCCCACTGATGTTCACCATTTGCATGACCACATGCAAATGTGGGAGAGAAGTCTACATTGCCTTCTCAGGGATTTACTACTATGTGTCAATTAGATCACTTACATGAAATCCCAAAGTGGAGAAATTTTGTCTTATTTCCCAAGGCACTCATTTTCATTATGGATGAGAGGGCAGTGGAGTGTAAGAGGAAAGTCTGTATCTAGTGTATGTGGTTGTATATTCCAGATTTCACTTCTCAATTTGGTTTATTGTTCTCCACTCCTTAGAATGCTTAATACATCTTGTGTGGTTTTAAGGTAATCCCCCCCCCCTGCCCCTGGGGAAAAGGTTGCTCTTGGAAAAGGAAATAAACACATATTTTTTCTGGTGATGGAAATGAAGAGCTCTGGGAAAATATTGTTCTTAGCAACAATTAAAACTATTATCAAAGGAATTAAATGTTCTAGTGGCAGTGAGAATATGATGTGGTTGGTTGGGTTTATTATAAAAGACGAGATATCATATCCACTGTTCCTATAATAAGTTCAATGGTAAGACACAATATCCTGGGGAGATATATTAGACTGTGCATCATACTTAGAAAAGTAAGTTTACCCAGTAGAGATTCGGATTAAACATAAGTATTTATAAAATAAAAAAAGAAGTACAAGTCAAAGTGCCAAGTGGCACGGCCCAATCAGAATTTGAAATGTGAAATCCCATATGAAGTTATTATTAAGAATTTTTGAGAGTAAGAGACTGAAATACAATGAAGTATGTTGTTTATTTGGAAGCACACAAGTGCTAATTAAAGGTCAATCTTTGTTCCAAAGACAGCTTCAACAGAAAAGAGTAATAAGACTTGAGGTGGGGGTGAGGAATAGTGCTAGAAAGAGAGAAGAGAAGAGAACCCCACCAGGCTTTCTGTTTGAAACATGAGCTATCTAAGGATTCCCAAACCCGGACCCACTGACCTGGTATCTAAGAGCAGGAAAAAATAAGTCTCTGAGAACTCTTTGACTTTGAAGATGAGATTGCAAATTATTTGCTTCTCCTTTTTCAACATTTTTTTGATTTACTATTTCATTAATAAAAGGAAAATTCTGCTTAAAACTCAAGCAGGCTGCCTTCTGAAGTCCTAAAAACTCATTCAAGCCCAGTACATGATTAATGGATCTTACAAACTCTGCACGGGGATGATTAGGAAAAAAGGAGAATGAGTCCATTCATTTATTCATTCATTCATTTTTTCAGCAATATAATAAATCACTTGCAAGAAAATCTGCAAAAAGTAGTTTGACCCCATTTGAAAAAAGGGCAACCTAGAATGAACCACTTATTCAGTATTTGTATTTGCCCTTAGAAACACAACAACTATAGAGCCTTGAACCAGGGGCATGGAGGTTAGCACATTAAACCAAGGATCAAAACTGAGGCACATGCCCTTATAAAGCTACCATCTAATGCTCTGTCTGTTCCTGTTATTCCTCTTTTTTGAAGACAAGAACTGAAAATCAATTATCTAGCCCCATAGCTTCTACAACTTTTCTTCACAGTACCTTGGCTTGGGACAAATATAAATTAGAAGTGAACGGAGGGAGGAAAAACTCTCTAGTTTCTATTCCATGGGGCCATTACTTTTAAAATATAAGTAAGATCGAACTTTAATTTATAGCTGAGAGTTCTCCAAGGCTTAGTTTCTCCTCTCCTTACCTGTGTTTTCCTCTCTCATTATAGATTGATGATAGGGAGCAACAGAGCTTTGCTCAGGTATTGGTACAAAAAATAGAAAATGTGAGAATTTTGCCTAGTAGGAGTTGGGATGGAAGTGAAAGTTCTGATTTTAGAGACAAGGAGAGGAAAGAAAGTAATAATATGTGCCTGTTTCCATCCCTACTCCAGACTTCATTTGCAGTCACTTTGTGCATGTAGGTCATTTAAAATGGGTGTGCGTGTATGTCTCTCTCTCTTTCTCTCTCTCTCTCTCTCTCTCTCTCTCTCTCTCTGTCTGTCTCAAGAGGGAAAGTAAATGACCACACAGTAGTTGATGACATATTGGTTTGGAAGATGGCCAAAGATAGATATATTTATTAAGCACAGCCATTCCCATGTTTTAAAAATCGGTCTCTGGAGCTACAGCAAATACCATGTGTGATTTACTGTACAAGGAAATAAGGGGAAGTAAGTGTAGAAAGCTTTGGGTGCCAAATGTCATTTATAAACGTATTTATAACTAGAAATGAGCTTAAGGATCAGGTCAGGGTCATCAGGATCACCTGGGAATCTTTAAAAAGTATTCTATCTCAGCTTCATCTCTCAAAATTCTGATCAGTCATTTACTTTGAGGTACAGACCTGTGTATTTGTTTAAAAAGAAAAAAAAAGGACTTAGGTAATGTTATGCACACTCAAAATTGAGAACCTCTGAACCCAATTTTTTCACAGATAGGGAATTATTTTAGTTGTCTACTGCTGCATAATAGATTACTCAAACTTAGGTGCTTAATGCAGCATACATTTCATATCTCACAGTCTTGTGGATTAGAAGTCTAGGCACAACTTAAGTGGTTCTTCTGCTCATTGTCTAACAAGACTGTAGTCAACGTGTGGGTCAGGCTGTGTTCCTTTCTGAAGCTCAGAATCCTTGTCCAACCTCTTGTGGTTTGGGGCTGAATTCTTTGTGATTGTAGGACTGAGGTCCCCATTTGTTACTTGCTATCAGTTGAGGGCCCTCTGCTCCTACTTGACACTACAGTTGCTCACTAAAATGTCCATCTACATGTCTGCTCACCAATTCCCTATGGACCATCTTACAATATGGAAGCTTATACCTTTAAGCCAGTGGGAGAATCTCTTGTTAGAATCTGCTAAGATACAGTCTTATGAAAACACCGAGTGACTATTCCATTACTTTTGTCATATACTGTTGGCTAGAAGTAAGTCTCAGATCCTGCCCACACAGTCAAGGGAAGTGGGTTTTGCAAAGATTTGACTCCCAGGAGTCCGCTTCAGAGTTTGTCCACCATAAGGAACTAAGTTCCAAGGAGTTCACTGACCAATTGAGTTTATATAATTAATTGGTGGGATGTTAGTTTTCTTACTAGGCTGGATGAGCTTCCAAGATATAATTAATTACGTTTTTAAAAATACAGTATTCATAGTTAAATGCTGGGATAGGGAGCATGAGTTTCTGCTTCCTAATTGATCTTTTCCTAGAATGGGGAAACTGATTTATGAGTTTGTTCACTTTCCTTGTATCATGTAGGTAAGGTGTTTGTGTAAAAATACTAAATAGTTAATTTAAAAAGTGCCTTTGGCCCTAACATATAGTGGTGGTTTGAAAAATAATTATTTTTGCTAATGTCTGATTTCTGTGGTGATTGCCAACACTTTTTAAATAGTCTGCATTTGTAACTAGAATCATTCATGTGGCAAATATTTTGGCCTACAGGAAAGTTAAGTATTTGGCAAAAACCATAGATGACAATGTGAGTTGAAGGTGTTTCCCCATTCTTAGCATTTTCATACTTACTTAAATATTTTTGGAGTTAGTATCACACAAATATGAGAAGTACCTCAGGAGGAAGTTGGTCATTTTAACTGACCCCTAGCTAAAAGAAATTTAGTTGATTACCATCTCTTTCAAAATCTCTAGAGTCTAAATTTTGTAGTTGGGAAGTTCACTCCAGTATCTTATTATTATTTTTTCTATTCAGTTTAAAGTGATTCCATCTTGATCCACCCATAACAACCTTGGGCATATGTTGAATGTGTTTGGGGAGATACCAGTTTTTCTTTTGCATTATTAGTGCATTTAAATACAGATGCTATAATTATAATTAGTTGTATTACTCCTCTTGACACAGAGCAGTTCTGTAAGTCATTTGATCTAATTTGATTAAGAAATTACTTTTGAGACATTGCAAACATTCAGGTATATGCTAGTGCCATATCATCAGATTTATTTCATGTCTGTCTTTTGGAAAGAAATATAATTTTGTAGTTACAGCTGATTCCTCGTTACTCCAGTCATGATCTGCTCTCCTTACCAGATAAAGATAACCAGGCTAGGGGGAACTAGTTTCCTGAAGCATGTGTGTATCCTCACCATGTATATTTGTATTCCTTCACTCCATATATCTGTAAAGATATATATTATTATTTTGTTTTTCACTTACATAAATTTTATAGAGTACTTTTTCAACTTGCTTTTTGTGCTCAGTATTATGAAATTTTGTGTAGTGATTCATGATAAGCTAGTTCATTTATTTTGATTATTTAATGATAGTGTTCTGTTATATAAGCATACTATGAATTACTTACCCATTTTAAATTGAAGGACATCTAATTATTTACCATTACTCATGGTTATAAAAAATGTCTCACTGTGCTTATGTGGGGGTGTTTCTCCAGGAAAGTTGTATTTAAACTTACTGGACTATAATTCATAGAAAGAGATATATTTTATTTTGGGACACAGGCCTTGCACATAAGCACACATATCTATATATGGAAAGATACTTACCTCTACCTTTTCTAAACACACATACATATACACAGAGAGGGAGATGATAGATCAATCGATTGATATAGATATTTTTATTTATATATATTTATTTATATACATATGATGAATAAAATTTACTGTGGTACTTTGTATTCTATTTTCTTTGTATTCTATTTTGAATAAATTAAAGTGGATAAAGACCCACTAAATTGAATTGGCAATCTTTTAATGGTTTGTAATCAGCACTTTGAAAGATGATGCCATAGGTTATATATCTAATACCAGAACTGTTATAGAAAATAAGCATCTTCAACTTCTTCATATTGCCAAATTACTCTTTAAAAAGTTTGAAATAATTTATACTCTCACCAGTGGTATAAATACATTTTTGTTTCCCTTTGGTTTGGTTTGTTGTTGTTGTTTTTATTTCCTCATCCTGTAGTGCTTGTTTTTTTTTTAATTGAGGTATAATTGAGAAATAAAAATTCTATATATTTTAAGATATACAACTTGGTATTTAAATTTTTTAAATGTTTATTTATTTTTGAGAAAGAGAAAGAGAGAGAGAGAAAGAGAGAGCGTGAGCAGGGGAGGGGCAGAGAGAGAGGGGAACACAGAATCGGAAGCAGGCTTCAGGCTCCAAGTTGTCAGCACAGAGCCTGATGCGGTGCTCGAACTCACAAACTGTGAGATAATGACCTGAGCCAGCCAACCGACTGAGCCACCCAGGTGCCCCAATATATATACAACTTGATATTTTAATGTGTATCTACATGGTGAAATGATCACCACAATCGAGGTAATTAACATATCCATCACCTCATCTTGTTATATTCTGTTTTTCATTTTGTTCTTTTCTTTTTTTAATTTTGAGAACACTTAAGATCTACCCTTTTAGAAAATTTCAAGTATACACTGAAGGATTGTTAACTACAGTCATCCTGCTGTGCATTGGATCTCCATAACTTATTTATCTTGCCTAATTAAAACTTTGTATCCTTTGACCAATAACTTCTCCTTTTCCCCACCACCTGGCCCCTGACAACCAGCACTCTAGTCTGTGTTTCTATGAGTTTGACCATTTTAGATTCCACATACAGGTGAGATCACGCAGTATTTGTCTGTGAATGGTTTATTTCAGTTTTCTCAAACTGTGTCTGGATGGAGATATGATAAGAGATGTGGAGATTATCTGAAAGAATCATAGTAGGCTTTGGTAAGACCCATTGCACTGAAATGGTACATAAACTTTATAACATAACAGGAAATAGAATGTGGGTTTATCTCCCTATGGGCAGCAGGTATTTCTTTAAATGTACCTCCCACTCCTACTTACTCCTCATAATGTAAAAGAAAATAGAGCTCTGGGTTCCTCTTAACCTGTGACTTCTTTCTTTTATAGAAGTTACTGAAACCACCAGTTGTTTTTTTTTTTTTTTTTTTTTGAATTTTGTTTTCTTTTCCCCTAAAGTAAAAAAAAAAAAAAAAAAAAAAAGGTGGGTGGGAGGTTTCAGGAATCTACATTAATTAACTTATATCCTTGATCTACTGAATATATTTTGCGTGGTTCATTTGTAGAAACATTAGTGAGTCAAATTAAAAGCACCCTACCAGAAGTCAAATCATCAGTCTCACCAAACTGCCAAACAGGACAACTTTTGTTACTGAATACAGTTCTTTGGGGTAATTTGTGCCAGTTCCTTGGAGGTTTAGAAGAATTTGTCTATAAAATCATTAGGCTTGATTTTTGTGTGGATTGGGGAAATTGTAAGGGTGTGATGAGGTGAGTAGGATATAAGGGAGTGAAGGGTATATTACCTACTACCAAATCAATTTATTTAATAGACTTTAGTTTGTTCAGTTTCCTAAGTATTTTTCAGTCAGTTTTGGCATTTAATATTGCTCTTAAAATTCTTTTAATAGGTTTTCTAATATCTTGCATAAAATTATCCATGGTACTCTATTACAATTTTTAAATTTCAATGTTATCTGATTATAACTTGTTTCAGCTATGACTTTAGTGTTGTTTATCTCAGTTATTACAAATGTTTCCTTTCTGTTATTTATTTTTTTCAGCTTTATATTTCTGTGATCTCTCTGCAAATGTTACTGTTTTTGTTAATTTCTGCATCGATCCCAAACTTTTCTTTCCAATTTGTTTTCATAATCTCCTTTTTAAAAATCTAGTTTCTTTCATTAAATGCCAAGTCCAATAATATATACATTTTTTATAATATACACATTTAAGGCTTAAATTGTCACGAAAGATAGTCATGTCATTGCACACCTTAACTATTAAACATATACAGTATTCAGTGCCATTCAGTTCTAAATATTTCATAATATCAAGTATAATTTTTCATTCCTACATGAATAACTTAGTTGGGTAAAGTGTTCTCTAACTGTCACTTGGTTAAGTTTATTCATTAGCTTTAAATCCTCTCTAAACCTGATGTTTTACTCAGAAAATATCAAGAGAATTGGAACTAGTTTTAGTTTTGCTGAGAATTTTTGCTTCTTTTGTAGTGACTGTCCCTATTTTTCTTAATTTCTACCATCCTCTTGATATTTTTCTATATGTGACTAAATGAGGTATGTTAAAATTTTCCGCTATGATTATGGAATTGTCTATTTCTCCCTGAAAGTTCTATCTCCTTTAACTTTATATATTTTAGGACCATGTTACTGTTATTAGGTGCATTCAAATTTAGAAATGGTATAATACATACAGTTGTGTAACTTCAGGCTTTTAGAGATTTCCTCTGCTGCTAGAGCCTTTCATCTGTATCTATTGAGAAATGCATCATTTTATTTAGGTCATACTACTAGTTAAATTTCCTTTTTTTAATTTCTCACATCTGATAGTCTGTCCTTCACTGTTTTTTCCCCTTTGGTGCTGTGTACCTATTGTGTTTCTCTTTCTTAGATTCATATTCAACGTTTCTATCTGTTTTGTAGGAGCTGTTACTAGGTTAGTTCAACCTTTTTTGTGGCCAGAATCAGAAATTCATACCACAATTACTTACCTAGAATAAGGGCTTGTATTCTAGCTAAATAAATGTTATCTAAGTGACACTTATTCCAAACTAACAACAACAACAAAAAGACAATAAAAACTTTACTGCATTTTATTTTTAGGATTTACTAAATTATTTCAGAGCTAGCACCTTATTACTATTACCACTACAAACAGGGTCTCTCTCAATCTTTCTACCAATAATAGTGATAGTAATAGCTAATTGCTAATTTTAATGCAATGCATACTCTCTCCTAGGTACTTTTTAAATAGCTTTGTGTATATTAACTCCTCACTTAATCCTCACACAAATACTATGAAATAAATGTTACCATTTTCTTCTCACAAAGAAACCAAAGCATAAAGGCTAAATAATTGGCCTGAGATTACTTAATTGTTAAATAACAGAATCCGAACCTTTGGTCTGGCTCCAAAGCCCTGGTTCTGCATTTCGACTCGGGCAAGAGATGTTTCTTCCCTGGGCTCCACACTTAAAAAAAATAAAATAAAATAAACAGGATTTCCCCAGTTAATTCTTTTTGTAGATGCGGATTTCATAGAGTTAAGGAGAGGGTCCCACTTATACTCCCCAGCCATCCTTTAGATAGTCTTAGTCTTAGTTGAGATCTGGAATTCCTACTCAAATTCATTGTTTTAGTGTTTGCATGGGTCTCATCCCTTGGTGGGTCCTCCTAAGAGCAGATATCTCTACTGCAGTATATATCTATAAACTGAAAGGTGGCTTCGTATAAGGTATGTAGTTGGAGCTTGAACTGTTAGCTGAAATGTTGACATGCATGCAAATGAGGCCCTTCCTATAATCCTAGACTTAACAGGAGTAGGAAGATACTAGGGGCTCCAGGGAGGGGGTTGGGTGGCAAGAGCTGCCTCTTCCTATGCCACCTCAGTCCAGTACAAAATGCCAAGCCACCTGAGAGTTCTGACTTTGAAAATGACCATTTAGTCCATTTGGAAGATAATGAAATAGCTTTGTTAAGATTTTGTTAGCTTTATTCTTAACTCTGAAGTATTTAATCATTTGGATGTGAGCCTCCATTCATTGGGCGGCTACAGATGTTGAGAGAGGCTGTGGAACTCACATGCTGCCCATGGTGGACTTGCTTCCAATACGGATGCTTTGTTATTCATTTTTTCTACCAGATTAAAGTTAAAAATAGAACTACCCTACCATCCAGCAATTGCACTTCTAGGTATTTATCAAAAGAATATAAAAACACTATTTCAACAGGATACTTGCACCTCGATGTTTATAGCAGCATTATATACAACAGCCAAATTATAGAAATAGCCAAATTGTCCATTAACTGATGAATGGATAAAGTAGATGTTGTAGATACATAGATAGATAGATAGATAGATAGATAGAGTGGAATATCACTTAACCATAAAAAAGAATGAAATCTTGCCATTTGCAATGACATGAATGGAGCTAGAGAGTATTATGCTGAGTGAAATAAGTCAGTCAGAGAAAGACAAATACCATATGATTTCACTCATATGAGGAATCTAAGAAACAAAACAAACAAGCAAGTGGGAAAAAAAGAGAAAGAGAGGCAAACCAAGAAACAAGCTCTTAACAATAGATGGAGAACAAACTGATTATTACCAGAGAGGAGGGGCGTGGGGGCGATAGGTAAAATAGGTGATGGGGTTAAGGAGTGCACTTGTTGTAATGAGCACTGGGTATTATGTGGAAGTGTGGAGTCACTATATTGTACACCTGAAACTAATATCAGACTGTATATTAACTAACTTGAGCTTAAATAAAAACTTAAATAAATGTGTGACTCTGGAATGTGTATTTCTTTACTGCTCTGTGAGAATGCTCTAGTTTCTTTATATATGGGATTTGGGGTTGGGTTGTATGTGACAAGACAGGGTCATAGTTGACATCTATGTCATCTGGATGTTGCCTAATAGAATATATAACACTTGGTAGGAATTTCAAAAATATCTCAGGTCACTGAAAAATAATAGCTACCATTCACTAAGAATTTATCATATGTCAGAAGTAGTGCTTTTGCTTTCTTTAGGTTATCTCACTTAATTCTGAAACAATCCTTTTAGTTAAATACCACTATTTAGTTCAAATTTATTTATTATTTAGTTGAATATCCTTTTATATATGAAGAGACAAATCAGAGTAAGTATCTGAAGGCAACAAAGTCAGTGACTGACAACCTGGAATGAACATAAGGCTGTATGACTTTATAATGATTATAAATGATTATAATGTTACTTTGCTTTCCCAAGAATGAATGAATGAAAAAAACCCAGACATTATTTTCCTTAAAGTCAAACTTATCCTGAAAACCTAGCTGAAACAGTTGGATGTGACTTAATCATCTGTACCGCACATCATATTTTGATGCATTTTTAGGAAGGTTGGACTTGAACATCTGACTAGAGTACCACAATCATGTTTAAACTTAGATTTTTGTTTCAAAATTTATTAGAAAATAGACTGTGGGAATGAATGAGTGATATACAAGGGCATCAGATCCTTTTTTGAAATCGATGAATTAACACATTAGTTATTGAGTTATATGAATCGTGATTATTTATCATGCTTCTGATTGAAGGCACCAGCTAAGATATTATCATTATAAAAATAATAACTCAGCTCTTGATTATATGTTTATGTCAAAAGCCCCACTGAGATTTGGAATGCTGATGACCCAAATGCAATAAAAGAACCCTTTATTCATTTATGTTCAGTAAAATAATATTAGAAGATGATATATTCCCTCTTCCTTATGGTTAGCAATTTGGGTCTCATGATTCTCTATTAAATTTATTATTTGTTGGGATATAATTTGCAAAGATTCTGTATTTAGCATTAGTGTCTCTGTTTTGGCTTTTATTATAAGTTATGTGTTCACACTCAAATGGTGAAAATACATACTTTTGGAAATAATCGCAGTGAATGGTACATCCGCAGCAACTGTCAGGTTTGCAAAGGGGCTGGTCAAATGGGCAAGAGGTGATAGCATTTATTGATACCAGGGCTTGAACCTTGTGGGAGTGTCCGTGTCTTCTGGTCTTTAGGAATCAAGAGGGAATGACTGCATCTTGACTTCCCTTAACCCTTGCTCTCGTAGTATATTCTGCACAATTAACAAAATCTTGTGACAAAATGCACAATTAGATCCAGAGAATTTGCCCCTTGTTAGCACACATCCCTAAGACAGACCTGGTGTTGAATGAGGAGATAAGAGTTCTAATTATTTATGAGTCCTATTTGAGCCATACGCTGCAGCCTTAAATGTAGATATTTTAATTCTCATATCAAGCCTGGATGGTGGGCAGGGGTGAAGGGTAGGTGTTATGAACTCTGTATTAGGGTTCTAAAGCCACATTTGCCCACTGTTGAGCTTCAAAACCTTTGCCCTTCTTATTAAATGTAGAACACATAAAGAAGATGATACTTGTCTTGGCCGAGTGTCTACTACAAGATAGCTTCCTTTATTTTAATGATGTAGTTTAGTTTCTCGAGAGACACTAGCTCTTTGATTCAGGCATATGGAAAGGCCACAGTGACTGAGTGCATCTAAGGAAATGTCAACTTGCATTCCTCCTTCCATCTGAAAAATCTGACTTTATCATTGAATACATCTTAATTGTACTCTTTGCCCTTAATCTAGTTGTATGAGCATCATAGATATAATTGGTTAAGGCTAAATGGGACCTCCTCATTTATCCTAGATGGAACATTACTATCTTTGATGCATCTCACTCTATGTAGAACATAAATACTTATATGTGTTTATATAAGGCAAGTCCAACTTGGACCAATTGTTAGACTAACATTTTTAAAGTGAAAATATGGTGTAAGTAGAAATGAACCTGAAAATTGGTGTAAGGTCTGGCTTCTAACACTTAATACTAACTGTGTAGCCTTGGTCATTGCTTGTAACTTTTCTAAAAAACATCAGTTTATAAATGTTTAAAAATGATTTATTCCAGGCAGATCCTCTTAAGTTGTCTTGAGGGTTATATAGGACAACACCTGAAAAATATTTTTATACTGTTTTCCTGGCAGCTCAGAGGTAGCCAAACAGAGCTTCTTAAATGAAAACAAAAGCAGAAAATTTTAAAATTCACAAAGGTGGGAGATTATGATTAATTAAAAAGCTAAGTTTCTTTGGAATGTTTGCCCACTACTCCATTTTGAATACAAACAGTAATTCAACATTGCTCAATTCACCAACTTCTCTAGGGGGAATCCTGCTTTTCTGGCAGAAGTTTGATAAAGTTGGTAGCCTACTGAAATGTGAATTGTATTTTAACAAAGGGATCAACAGCTCATCCAAGTCCCTTTGACTCTAGAGGGAAATAACACTTTTAGGTGGAAACCTGCAAGATATTTGGACATCTGCATAATGACTGAAATTAGCATAGGTTTACATAGTACACTACTCCATTAGAATTTTGATGACTTGGAAAGGAACAGAAGGTTGTAAATTTCCTAAGGGAAGGTGTCTGGAGGGTGTAAAGTCTTGAAACAAAATCAGCCCAATGTAAGAAACCTGTTGAGAATGACTGAAAGGACAGAAAAATGACAAATGTGTTGCATTTTTCCTAACAAAAAGTGACCTGTTGCTGCTGGTGTGATATATAGTACTCTTTAAAGGATGGTAGTAACAGGTGGCCTCTCTTTGTTCTGCTTGTTGAGAGGTGATATGGTATGAGTCTATTCATTAGATACCTGTAATCATAATTTTCTCATAGCAATACTTGTGTGAGGGGAGAGGAGGAAAATAAGGAAAAGGAAGAAGATGAAATGGTAGAAGATAAAAAGGAAAATAGAGGAGGGGAAGGAAGCAAGAGGAGTTGGGATGAGGTCTGCAAAAACAACAGGGAATGTGGAATCTGCTCGATTTTATGGTTTAGCTGTCAAGAGGGTGTGCCCCTAAAAGTTTCTAGACTGTGGGACCATACATGGATAACAGTAATTTACTAATTGACTCTGCCACAGATTCTGAAACCTGCCCAAATTTTCAGCCACACTCTGCATATGAGGATAATGGAAAATCACTCCTGTCCTGTTGGTCCTGACAGTAGAAATTTGTGCTTGAACACGCGAGCAAAGGCTGACTTAAGTGAAAAGCTGTCACTTAAAACAGGACAATTGTTTTCTGTAGAGGTGCTCAAAATCCATGGGCAACTGTAGAATACAGAAAAGTGATTCCTCAAATTTCCCCACCAAAGACCCTTCTGTTGCTTTCTTTCTGTCACATGAAACCCGTAATTTGAATTTTTTTCCTACTGAACATAGTCCATGATTTGATGATTCTTAATGTGTTTTCCATATTCTTATTAATCAGTAAGATCTAGCCTTCTGTCATTCCAGACTGGTATTAGAAAACATGATTGATTCCCTCCTTCAGCTGATTTAAATCTAGTCACACAGACACTTGGCCTTTTAGGTGGCTTTCGTCTTATGATGGAGAATGGTAGTCACTGCCTTTTTGCAATATTGAAAATAGCTCATGGTATTGCTTAAGTAGACTAACAAACATATGCAATTATAATATTAGAGTAAAAAGGGGAATGAATTCAGACAGCCAACTTCAGATCAGCTAGATGGATAAATAACCTGGTAAGTGAGGTTGGAAAGAGAACTTGGGACCTTCTTGAGCAAGTTTTAATAATTTGCCCCTCACTTTTCTGCCTGCTTTGACAGATGTATGGCCCATTCTTTTACATTACTAGTCCCAGATAAGTGGAAATATGCATGGAAGGTTGAATCAGCGAATGTTGAAGCAGGCCCTGCTCCTAGCTGGATAAAAGATTCCAGAGAATCACTCTGTTTCCCTGAGCCCCGGTTTTCTATCTATAAAATGAGGACATTGGGCTGTGTGATCTTGCTATCTTTTTCTATTCTAAAGTGATGTGATTTTTTTTTAACATTACTTTCACTGAGCCTCATTTTTCTTATCTGTAAAAATGGGAAGAATGCCTACCTCACAAGGTGACTTTGAGGATTTAAAGATAGCAATTGAGTGCCCTTCCCTATACAAATCTACTTGATTCTCGAATTCCGTTATTAAGAGTTTATAGAATGAGTTCAGATAGTGAGGGGTATAACACTGTTTGAATTTATTTGAGTTCAGTATTTCATATAGCAAGTGGTGAGTTTTGGATAGTGAGGATTTATCAAATGTTTTTAGTTCCTGGATATCTATGGAAGCACCTTGCATGTAGGCAACACTCAATAAAGATTTCCCCTGGTCTCCTTGACCTTGAGGATAAAGACAGCCTTGTTTAGCTTTGCACCCTCAGCCTGTGGCACAGTGTCTAATAGTCAGGAATGTCTGTTTGTGTTTGTGGCCCTCAGGTGAGTCATGGGACCCTGCTGAGTCTTGGGTCCTTTGCTATAAAATGCACTTAACAATGTATATGTCCCATAGAGTTGCTGTAAAGAATGGTACAAGATCGTCTCAAAAAATGCAATAAAATCACATCTCTCATGCACATATAAAATGAACAGATGCTTAAGATTTTATGAAATTTGCAAATCATTGAGAGAAACAGGAGTATTATAATCATTTAAAAGAAGAATTCATAGTCGCCTGGATGGCTCAGCTTGTTGAGGGTCTGACCCTTGATCTTGCCTCAGGTCATGATCTCACAGGTTGTGGGATTGAGTCCTATGTCGGCCTCCTCACTAACGGTGTGGAGCCTGCTTGGGATTCTCCCTCTCCTTCTCACTTCCCTCCCCCAAACAAATATATAAACATCTTTAAAAAAAAGAAAAGTCCAAAATAAACACACAATATCAGGAGTATTGAAATTGATGTGCAAATATGGGTGAACCTAGCTTCCTCCACAGTGTGCAGAGAAGGCAGCTGAACCTCTCTGCTAGACTGGATAAAATTTGTGTGTTTATAGAAAAGAATTATTTGTTTATTTTTTCTAATAGCTATTTATATTTTATAGAGTTATAGATTCTGTAGAATTCTTCCACAGCATCAGAATCAAAGAGCAGAAGGGTGTGCTAGAGAAAACATAGTTTTCCATTGAAGAACTTTTTTTCCACATTAATAAATCAGATAAATGTAAGTCACTTAACTGGTGCCTAGCATCTAGCTGGACCACCAATAAATGGTTATTTTAAAAAATTGTAATAATGAAATAGTGGCAATGAAATAGATTGAGTGTTTTTGCAGATAATTAATTATATCAGAATTGCAACTCTAGCAATTACTTAGCCTCTTTCTTAGGTTTGAAATTCATCCTCACATATAATCCAGGATTCTGTTCTCCCCGCCTTTTAAAATTTATTTATTTTGAGACAGAGCAGGGGAGCGGCAGAGAGAAAGGGAGAGAGAATCCCAAGCAGGCTCCATACCATCAGCATAGAGCCTGACACGGGGCTCAGTCCCATGAACCATAAGATCATCACCTGAGCTGATATCAAGAGTTGAATGCTCAACTGACTGAGCCACCCAGGTGCCCCATCTGTACCCCGTTTTGAACTATAAGCTCTACTATGTGTTTTGTTTTGTTTTGTCTTTTTTAACATGTAGTAAGAAGAGTCAACAATTTAGACATTTCTGTCCGGAGTTATCCTAAGTTTGTGGCAAGGGAACTCTTTCACTGTCCCTTTTGCTTAAGCAAGGGTTCAGTTGTATAAAAAGTGGACTAAATTTTATGGAGTAAAAGTAGAAAATACTGAGACTGTATCTAATTTGCAAATTCTATTAAGATTTGGGCAAGCTGGGAAGACTTTCTAATTAATACTTTTAACAGTTCTTGGTTGGCTGTAGGGAATAAGTGAGCAATTTGGGGATATTTCTAAAGAGGAAGTATTCCATGTGAGGAGCAAGTGTTTTCTGTGGCTCGCTATTTCCTGGAATATGAGGAGATCCATGGAATATTTTATTGCTGCCATAACGATCCTTATAGGTTGGGAGGAGAGGATCACTACAGCTGATGGTCTCATAATATAAACCAGTTAATACAACAGGGTGTTAAATAAGCAATATGGTTTAGATTCACAGGAACTGATTTTGTTGAATTTAGTTATAAGAGTCCTATGAATCTAAAATCAATATAAAATTTCAGGCCAAAACAATTGTGATAAGGGAAAGAAAATTTATGTGTTTAAGGAATTAGACCCTAATTATGAAGTGATAATTATCATATGATGAAATGACATGAAGTTTATCAATCTTACCTTGGAATTTCCCATAACCCAATGACCAAGTCACTCTTTTTATGTATGTATGTATGTATGTATATATGTATGTAGTCTTAGGGCATATTTGGTATACAAAACATTTTGATATTATTTAAACAAAACAAAAAATAATCTATGAGCTTCTCCTATGCCTGAGTAAGGAAAGAGTAAGAGAAGTGGATTCAGGTTATCTAGTCTTAAAATCTAACCTCCTTCTACCTATAAGTCTTTCCCTTATGATCTGAAAAATGTCAGAGAGAGAGCTATAGGTAGTAAGTGCTAGAAAGATTGTTATACTAATTGAATAGGATAATATGTATATAAAAATACTAGACCAACCCCAGGTTCATGGTAACTTCTCAAATGTTAAATTCCTTTCCACCTTCTGAGGGTATGCGATAACAGGCAGATTTTAGTAAAATCTATAATACTGACTCTCTAATAAATATGTTTTTATTAAGCTTTTGCCATTCACCTGGTATACTTCTACTAGTTGTAATTGTAGATACCAAACCACATTGACCTGCAGTATAGTTTTTAAAAGAGAAAAGCTTTGTTCCCGTCACTTTCTATTACAAATAATAAGAATAGTCTAAAAAAAATAGCGTGAGTTATGGATGCTAAAAATATAAACTGTCAACCAGTATTTATCCAGCATTATGTATTCTAAGTATATCCTTTTATTTTTTTTGTGTGTGTGTGTATGTGTGTGTTTATAGAAGTTACTGGAAGAGCAGAGATAACCCATGTAGATTAACAGAATGGAAACATCCTGAAACTACTCTGGAGTCTGAATAAATTGACCGGATTCAAGTTTCACAAACAAGGAAACTGGTCCATGGACAATTTGCCATAGGTAAGTGAGAGGTGTAATTTACTCTGTTAGAATCCTTCAAAGATTCATTGACTGTGGGGCTGTTAATTGCATTTCAGATGATTCTAATATTCCTTTGGTACAGCTGACAGCTTCTCTTCCCTCCCAAACATACACATGTGGATGCCAACATCTGGCTAAATATCTGGCCATTTCATCTTGCTCATTTGGGCTTCAGTCAGTTAGAAAAGGAGGAAACGGGGGAAAAAAGTACCCACCTCATAAAACTTTTACTAGGCAGTGATTTCTGTGGAGGGGCGGGCGTCAAACTAACTGTTCCTCCAGCAGATGTTGCTTTGCACAGCCTGGGAGTTGTGGCAGATTGGCCTGCCCAGGATTCAGAATGAAAGAGACAACTGATGATGCCCCCCTCCTTTTTTGAAATGGGGGCAGCAGTTAGGTTTTTAATATGGAACAAAGTGTTTGGAGAAGGTAGCCGGCTTTTTATTCTTCCTTTGAAAACCTGGTGAGATTGGAAAGCTTGATGTGGTAACAGCATGAAAATAGTTGCTGTTGGGCTACTGGAAAAGTTGAACTTGTCTAAATGAACCAGTAGGGAAGCATGAAAGTCCAAGTGGCAGTTCATGAGCTCGACATGGATTGTGGCATCTCCTTCAGATAAATGTTGTGCCACCAATGGTCAAGACCATTTGAGCCCAGAAGTAAAACCTGTCCAGCTCTGTAAAATGGAAATATGTTCATTCATCTGTGGTGTTTCACTGTGTTGAAGAGAAAAAAATATATAAAGTTATAGTGGCATTAAGCTCCATCTATATGGCAAGAGAGACATTTATACTTGCCATTTTAATTGGCAAATACTTACTTGAATCATTCATGCTGTTTTAAGGGAGAAGTAGAAATGTTATACAAACCTGTAGGAGGAATTGCTCATACATTTTCCTGTTAATATTTAGCTCTCCCTGGGCTGCATGCATAACAGATATCTGTCCTAAATCCATAACTCAAGACTTTCCTGGAATACAGCTATTCTCTCCCGCATCAACTCCATCACGTTATTTAGATTAAGCTAATAGAAGACATGCTATCTGTCTTCAGGGAGCCCACTTTGTTTTGAGAGTCCCATAAGAACATTAGATATGCAGAAAGTGCTCTCTAAAGATGAGGAGGCAATGGCAAGATAAAGTGTCATAGGGGAACATGAACGAATGGAGACAGAAAAGATTTTAAGCTCTTTTTTTTTCAAGTATGCATGATTGCCCCTTTTCTTTGCCTTTAAACTTAATCCTTCTATCTATTCAGAAAAGGAGGTGCTTTTTGCTTGTTTGTTTATTTGTTTTTGCTGTTGTTGTTGCTTTTAGTTTGGATCTTTTATAGGGAAGATAGTCACCTGTAAGTGAAAAGAAAGTTATTCTGGCAACATATGTGAGCCAGAACAGAAGAAGAATGTGAAAACAAGGGGAAAAAAGGGCAGTACTGGCCTGTCTTTATACGTTTGTACTTTTCTCAAAAACAACAGAAAACTTTGCAACTCTACTTCTCCCTGAACTTCTGTCCATCCTCCCCACCACTCTTGTTTCTGATTGTTTTTCTTAGCATTCTCTTTGCCCATCATAACTTGGCCTTACCCATAGTCTCACAGCCTCTCTAGCCTCTTTCCCTTTATTCAGCTTCAAACCCTGCTACAAATTGCCTGAATCCGTTAGATTGAGCTCCGGAAACAGAAACCATGCCAGTTATTTTAACAGATAAAATTTGGGATGCCTGGGTGGCTCAGTAGGTTAAGCGTCTGACTTTGGCTCAGACCATGATCTCAGGGTTAGAGCCCTGCCTTGAGCTCTGCTCTGACAGCTCAGAGCCTGGAACCTGCTTCAGATTCTATGTTTCCCTCTCTCTGCCCCTCCCTTCTCACACTCAGTCTCTGTCTCTCAAAAATGAGTAAGTGTTAAAACAAAAACATAAAATTTAAGAATCATTAACCAGATGGGGCACCTGGGTGGCTCAGTTGGTTAAGCATCCTACTTCGGCTCAGGTCATGATCTCAGTTTGTGAGTTTGAGCCCCAAGTCAGGCTCTCTGCTGACAGCTCAGAGCCTGGAGGCCACTTTGGATTCTGTGTTTCCCTCTCTCTGTCCCTGACTCACACTCTGTCTCTCTCTGTATCTCAAAAATGAATAAATGTTTAAAAAAATAGATAAAATTTAACAATCATTAGCCAGATATTGGAGAACTGGAAAGGCAAAAGAGGACCCTGAGGAATCAAACATGTAGTCACTACAGAAGTGGCTACAGTATCTTCAGGGACAGCAGGCAAGACTTTGAAATGATTAGAATTTAGAATATTGGAGGCGGGGTTTTGCAGACCTGGACTTGAGAAATCTTGGGTGACAGCATTGTCTGAAAAGTAGAGGAACTTCAGAAGCTCAGGGGTGAGGAGGACTCCACATTGCTGAGATTCATGACTCCAAGAATTCTACCAGCTCCGGGTGCTAGTGCTCCAAGAGCTCAGATTGGGGCCATATGAGCCGCAACTCAGAATTTTGTGAAGGATGCTGTTCAGCCAATATTATACCCTGAAAAACCAGAAGGGACTCAACAGACAGAACTGAGACCACATCTCTGAGGATGGGATACCAGGCAGCTAGTGTTGTTATAGCTCTTGGAGAGGGGGACAACGAGGTTATTTTTAGGAATGTAGAAAACAATGCAAGATGGAACCAACTGCTGTGTCAGGTAATGGTATCAGGGAACAAGTGTTAAGTTCCTTCTTCCCCTTGAACCTTGCAATTTCCCTGTAGTTCTCTCTCTATATTGATAGAAATAGGGAGCCCAGTGGCAAAGGGGATGCATTTTGCAAAGACCCAAGCCCCACCTCTCAAAACAGAGGAGGATGGATTTGAATGAAAGGTAGTAATGTAACAGAGCCTAGTAGAAAATACTGACACTTAGGCACCAGGGCTATAAACTGAACAGTTTTCGTTAAAATCAACTAAAAGCATTTGTGTGATTGCCCTGTAGTCCAGGTGTAAAATATGTAGATGTTATTGTTGATGTTTGAATTTTTAATGAAGTGTTTTATTCTGGAACAATTGTATGTTAATGTATGCTTTTAAGAAATAACATGGGCGCCTGGTAGCTCAGTTCCCTAAGCATTTTACTTCAGCTCAGGTCATGATTTTGCAGTTCATGAGTTGGAGCCCCATGTAGGGCTCTGTGCTGACAGCTCAGAGCCTGGAGCCTGCTTCAGATTCTGTCTCCCTGACCCTCCCCTGCTCATGCTCTCTCCCATTCTCTCTCTCTCTCTCTCTCTCTCTCTCTCTCAGGAAATGAAGAAACATAAAAAAATTAAAATAAATAATGTGGAGGAATTCTGTGTACCCTGTTCCCCCTTTCCCCTAATGATTAATTATCTTACAAACCTATAGGACAGTAATACAACAAGTATATTGACGTTAGTACAGTCACAATGCAGAACGTTTCTTTTTTGTTTAATTTATTTGAATTCAAGCTAGTTACCATACAGTGTAGTACTGGTTTCAGGAGTAGAACCCAGCAATTCATCACTTCCATATAACATCCAGTGCTCATCCCAACAAGTGCTCTCCCCATTTAGCCCATCCCCCACACCCACCTCCACTCCAGCAATTCTCAGTTTGTTCTCTGTATTTAAGAGTTCTTATGGTTTTCCTCCCTCTCAGTTTTTATCTTATTTTTCCTTCCCTTCCCCTGTGTTCATCTGTTTTGTTTCTTAAATTCCACATATGAATGAAATCATATGTTGTGTGTCTTTCTCTGCCTGACTTATTTGGCTTAGCATAATACCCTCTAGTTCCATCCATGTTGTTGCAAATGGCAAGATTTCATTCCTTTTGATTGCCAAGTAGTATTCCATTGTGTGTGTGCGTGCGCGCATATATATATGTGTGTGTGTGTGTGTGTGTGTGTGTGTGTATATATATATATAGTATATATCTATATGTATACATATATATGCAATATATGCTATATATATATATATATATATATATATATATATATATGCCATATCTTCATTATCCATTCTTCATTTGATGGACATTTGGGCTCTTTCCATAATTTGGCTATTGATAGCACTGCTATAAATATTGGGGTGCATTTTTATATTCTTTGGATAGATACCTAGTAGTGCAATTGTTGAGTCATAGGATAATTCTTTTTAATTTTTTGAGGAACCTCCACACTGTTTTCCTGAGTGACTGTACGAGTTTGCATTCCCACCAACAGTGCAAAAGGGTTCCCCTTTCTTCATATCCTCGCCAACATCAGTTGTTTCCTGGGTTGTTCATTTTAGCCATTCTGACAAGTGTGAGGTGGTATCTTACTGTGGTTTTGATTGGTGTTTCTATCACCATAAAGCCCTTCCTGTTGTCTTTTTATAGCCATACTCACTTCATTCACATCCCCCAACTTCTTCCTTAAGCAGCTGGCAACTACTGATCTCTCAGTTGGTGTAATTTACTCATTATAGGGATGTTGTATAAATGGAACCATACACTATGTAGCATTTGGAGTTGGCTTTTTTATACAACATAATTATCAGGGGTTTCACCTAAGTTATTGGATGCAATACTTAGTTCATGTTTTTCAACTGAGTAGTATTTCTGTTAAGGATATACAGTAGTGTGTTTAACCATTCACTGCTGAAGGATGTCTCAATTGTTTCCAGTTTGGGGCTATTATAAATACAGTTGCTATAAAAATTAGTGTACAGATTTTTATGTGAACATAGGATTTCATTTCTTTGCCCAGAAGTGAATTGCTGGACTATATGACAGTTGCATATTTAGAGTTTTTTCCCCTTGTTTTTGGTTGCATATTTACAGGTTTTTTTTCCCCTAGCTTTATTGTGATATAATTGACATATAACATTGTATAAGTTTAAGGTATACAATGTGATAATCTGATATAAGTGTACATTGTTAACTGTTTACTATAATAAGTTTAGTTAGCATGCTTCATCTCAAATAATTGTGGTGGTGGCAAGCACATTGAAGATCTATTATCTTAGCAATATTCAAATACACAAAACAATATTGTTAACTATAATCATCATGTTGTACAGTAGCTCTCCAAACTTACTCATCCCTTATAACAAAGTTTATACCTTTGGAGCAATACTTCCCTATAACTTCCACTCCAGCCTTGGTAACAGTCAATCTACTATTTGTTTCTATGAGTTCAGTGTAGTTAGATGCCATATAACTGAGATCATATAGTATTTATCTTTCTCTAACTTATTTTCCTTAGCATAATGCCCTCAAGCCTTGCCCATGTTATCAAAAATGGCAGGGTTTTTATGACTGAATATGGCATTTTCTTTATCCATCTATTGATGGATACTTAGGTTGTTTTCATGTCTTGGTTATTATGAGTAATGCTACACTAAACATGGGAGTGCAGATATCTGTGCAAGATAATTTTATTTTCTTTGGATATATACCCAGAAGTGGAATTGCTGGATCATATGGTAGTTCTATTTTTAATTTTGGGAGGAATTTTCATAAGTGGCTATGCCAATTTACATTCCCACCAACAGTGCACCAAGGTTCCTTTTTTTCCACATCCTTGCCAACACTTGCTATATTTTGTCTTTTTGATAATAGTCATTCTAACAGATGTGAGGACATATCTCATTATAGTTTTGATGTGCAAAAGGAAAACTGGAAAAAGATCCTCTTACCAGGAAAGGGAGGACAGAGGGAAGGGTGAGCTACCCCAGCCTTCTGGGACATTACATGAAGGACCCACTTGGGTTTGACCCCACCCGGAGACTGGCAAAGCTAAGATGTATAGGGGTAGGTAAGAACAAGTAAGAAGGGCAGTGCTAACAGTATCAACCATGCAGTGGGAGTGATGGTGCTTCTTAGTGACCTGCTCTGCAGAGGACCTCATCAGCTTTTGCCACTAAAGAAACAAGCCTCAGACTGCTACGCATTTCACTAGATTTAACCCCACACATTTTCATGTTTGCAGATACCAGCCATTCTGGGTTCTTCCATGTTCTCTGCCATAGCCTTGGAAGGCTGTGGACCCTGAATCCCATCTGGCAGCCAGCCCTGGTCTTTGTGGCTATACAAGTACAAAATGCCAGCCCAATCCCACTTGATTTTTGCCTTTGTTGGTTGTGCTTTTGGTGACAGATCAAAAAAAAAAAAAATTGTTGGCAAGACTGACGTCAAGGAGCATTGTCCCTAATTATCTCATTGTAGTTTTTATTTTCATTTCTCTAAAAATTAGTGATGCTTAACATCATTTTTTGTGCTTATTTTCTATATGCATATCCTCTTCAGGGAAATATCTGTTCGTGTCTTTTGCCCATTTTCTAATTGGATTGTTTGGTTGTTTGTTTTTTGTTTTTAACTGTTGAGTTTTGAAAACTTTATGTGTAATGTAGGTCCTAATTTTTGTCAGATAAACAATTTGTTAATGCTCTCTCCCGTTCTATAGCTTATCCTTTCACGCTCTTAACAAGGGTTCACAGAACACAAGGTTTGAATTTTGATGAAGTGCAGTGTATGAGTTTTTCCCTTTATACATCATGCTGTTAGTGTCCAGTCTAAGAATTTCTTTGCTGACCACTAGGCCCCAAGATTTTCTTCTGTGCTTTTCCCCCTAAAACATTGATACTTTTACTTATTATATTTAAATGCATGATCCATTTTGAGTTAATCTTTGTATAAGAAGTGAAACTTAAGTCAAATTTGACTTTATTGGCTACAGATGTCCAGTTGTTCTTCACATTGGCATCTGTTGATGGTCTTTTGCCTTTCATTTGAAATGTTCCTGAATATTGGTGTAATGAGTAATTTGCTATTGAAATCTGGCCATGTGGGGCATTTTACTATGAGACTCTATATCTTATTTAAACCTTCAGTTTTAGGTGGCGTCTTCTAATATTTCTCCAGCAGGGGAAGCAAGGGTAGAATGAACATCAGGATGGAGTAGAATTCCACGTTCCCTAATTGGCCTTTGTTGACACAGGAGTGGATGGGGGCCTCTCATTACTTCTGGGCATGAGTAACAGCTCCCCCTAGACTTCCACTGATACTGCCCTAGCTGGAAGGTATAGGAGTGCATGTAACTGCTACTCCCTTAGCCACCATTGATAACATGAGTGGAGGAGTGGCCTCATTACTGCAGAGTGGATGTGAAAGTCCTGACTCTCCACATGGCCAACTCTGATACCATTCCAGCATGTCCCTTTCCCAAGGGAAAGATCCCCTTATTACTGTTGAGTGGAGGAAGTAGTCCAGTCTCCCCATGTCATTTCTACTGACAGTACAAGGGGGTGCTGCCTGGCAGGGATGATAGTTTTCATCCCTACCTGGCCTTTTCTGGTACCACCTTAGTGGAGAGTTTGGGGGAGCTTTCATAGCTTGGTGAAGGTGAAGATCTAGGTCCTCACTAGGGTTTTGCTGGTCTGGGTGTGGATAGAGCCACAATTTTTTTCTGTGATGTTTAGCTGGATGAGAGCAACTGTCTTGCAGCTTTCTTTCTTGCTAAGCTGCCTCATCTTTGTCTTTTGGATAGAGAGAGCAGGGCTTTGTTGTTTCCTCCTCCACCACCACCACCACCACCACCACCACCACCACCACCACCACCTTCTTCATCTTCTTCAACTATACCTGTCAGTATTTCTGGGTTTCTGGTCTCTTCTGTTTCAAGTCTGGGATATATGAAGCAAAAGGAAAATCCAGGAACTCTCATCATCATGTCAGTATTCAGATCTAAGCTTCCTGGATTGCCTGCCTTCTGCTCTCTACCTTTCAGGTTCTTCTTATGTATTTATTTTTTTACGTATAAATGTCCAGGGTTTTCTGTGTGCTTGATGGAGTGAATAGGAAAATAAAAGTATACTCTAATATCCTAAAAGCAGAAGTCCCTTGGATGTATTTTTGATGGATCTGTTTTCATTACTAAATTTGAAATATAATCAAAGTATAACTATGAAGCTGTTAAAAAAAAAAAGCAAAACAAAGCACCCCCTCCAAAAAAATCCAACTTTTCACTAACTCCATTCCACTGTATTTGGGTAAGACTACATATAAATTCCTCTTAAAGAGATCATTGTTGGGCCTCTGGGTGGCTCAATTGGTTGTCTCCAATTCTTGGTTTCTGCTCAGTTCATGATCTTGAGGTTCATGAGTTTGAACCCCCTGTTGGGTTCTTCATTGACAGTGCAGAGCCTGCTTGGGATCGTCTCTCCCTCTCTCTCTGCTCCTCCCCTGTTCATACTCTCTCTCTCTCTCTAAATAAATAAATAGATAAACTTTAAAAAAAAAAGAGAGAGAGATAATTGCTTCACATAGGAGTGAATTAAAAATAATTATTGAGAGGCACCTGGGTGGCTCAGTCAGTTAAGCGTTTGACTTTGGCTTGGGTCATGATCTCACATTTTGCGGTTTTGAGCTCCATGTCGGGCTCTGTGCTGACAGCTCAGAGCCCAGAGCCTGCTTCGGATTCTGGCTCTCCCTCTCTCTCTGCCCTCCCCCACTCTCAGTCTGTCTCTCTTTCCATCTCAAAAATAAACATTAAAAAAAATTGTAAAAACTAATTATTGAATGAAGTAATAAATACTAAACGAATTAAACTAATAACTGTCTCCTACATGGTAAAGAATATTTTAGGCACTAAGGAAGTTATAGATGCCCTGTACTATATACACATCATACAGATCTAACTATCGAGTCATAGAAAAACCATTCCCAGTGCTAAAATAGAAATACTAGCATAACTACAATATATGTTAGGAAGGTGTTTTTATCTCCTTGGAATAAGACGGTGTCTTGTTCCTCTTTGCTGCTGGTGCTTCATGCAGCACATTACTCATCATACATGACTTGCTATAGGAGTTTAGCAGAGGGAGAGAGCATGCTTTGAGTTGGTAGGAAGTAATCTGTCTTATTTTTTCAAAAAAATTTACAGAAAAGGAGTTCTATAACATTTCTAGATAATGTATTCTCACATTTCACATTTCTTTAGCAAGTTAAACAATTCTTAATGTGAATTCTATTCCTACAAATGAACTGAGGTGCTTATTTTTCTGGTAGAAGCAGAAGAAAGATAAGCACCTTTCTTCACATACGTACTTTAAAATATTTAAGGTCAAGTGGCCCCACTATTTAATCATACATGTTTTATCCCCAAATACCAACTGCAATAGCCTCATGTTTTGCCATTTATGTAGACGGGTGGTCTATGAGTCAAATGTCAATTCCACCCATCCCATTATACACAATAAAAAATAAATACGGTGAATTAACAAAAATAGCAGTATATGGTAACAACATGATTTAGCACCACTGTCCTTTAAGACAGGCATTAATTCTGTCTTAAACATAACCTAAGGAGGGGCTGTGATTTTCATGAACTGATTATAAAGTCTGTCAGGGTGGATATCACATAAGCAATGACCTTCCAGTTTTATAAGGAAGGGACGTTAGCCACAAATATAAAAATAACCCTGGCAGAAAGTCAGAAGCACTGCTAACAAATAGTCTAGCATTCCACTTCTGGACTAGTGGATGCGAGAGGCTTAGAGAAACCAGCAAGAACCCTGATGCTAAGAACCTCGATGGACCAGAAACAAACTATGTTTAATGCAAAACAAAGGACTTTCTGCAAAAACAGAAGAGTTCTACTCACTGTTGCAGTTGAAAAGACACCTTTGGGGCCTACATCATAAATACTTAGTTAGAGGACATCAACTTTGACTTTGTGTATTGATAAGGCAGGGGTATAACTTAGGGAATTTTCTAAATAATATTTACAAGATCATTAAAAAAAAGCATTCTGGTTTTTGTTTGGTTGTCTTCACCTTAAAAAGTTTGCTCTTCAGGTGATAAGCTTTCCATGAATGCCTGGTACTATAAAATAAATAGAAAGAGTGGAATTTGAAGTATGGTGAGTTTCACTTTGTACAATTTTCAGTAAAGACTAAGAGTCAAGATAGCATATTGAAATAAACAGACTATATTTATACTTGGCATACCTTGTTTCATGGAAATTCACTTTACTACTTTCCCTATACAGAAAATTAGACTTAGAACTCATACCCTTAAAAAACTTCCAAGAATTTTGGGATGCCTGGATGGCTCAGTCAGTTGAGTGTCCTACTCTTGATTTTGGCTTAGTTCATGATCCCAGGGTCGTTGGATTGGGCCTGGCATTGGTCTCTTCTCTAAGTGTGAAACCTGCTTAAGATTCTCTCTCTCTCTCTCCCTCCCTCCCTCCCTCCCTCCCTCCCTCCCTTCCTCTCTCTCTCTCTCTGTCTCTCTCTCTTTCTCTCCCTCTGCCCCTCTCCCCTGCCCTCTCTCTCTACAAGAAAAAAAGAAAGAAAAATCCAAGAATTTGGAACCTGATGGCAGAGTTTAATCTGTCATTTGAACTTTGTAGTTGCCACTAATTGAAATGATTAGGATGCTATACAGTATTAGGCATATAGAATGACCTATATTAACAGAAAACTACCCTATTCTGTGGGTTTTAATGTTTACGAAGATTATTAGGTTTTAAAAATTGGCCACATATTAAGTAATTATTTCCTTTTAAATATTTTTTATATTCAGAATTAAAATATTATTTAAAATACATCTTGGTATTATCATAAACAAAATTTGTTTTATTATTAAAAACTTAGAAACAAAGTAATGGAATAATAATCACTTTTCTGAGGAAGAGAGATTCCTATTATATAACCTATTTAAAATATTGTAGTTTGTTTTTCTTCTTTTTTAAAGACTGCATCTCTGTTTCTGAAGATTTACCCCTTGACGAATTGTATTACATCATTTTTGAAAGGACTTATCGCAATGGAGGCAGTAGTTTATGGGAAAAGACAAATCTAAAGTCATGTTTCAAAATCTGGCTTCCCAAACTGGAGTAAAACAAGAGAAGATAGGATTAAAAGGAAATTGACTTGCAAGAAATGACTGGGAAGCCAAGAGCCCATAAGAAATTCCTTAATAAAATATGAATTTTATTCTCAGAGCTAAGATCAAGATATAAAAGCTAATAAAGAAATTAAAGACATCAGAAACTAAGTATCTAAGAGTGGCAGATACTCTGGATTTCTACCCTCCTGAATGTGATCTTGCACTTTTTCTGACCATGTGATACAAGATTTAGCCAATTTTTCTGAGCCACCTTCATGTGACCTGGTTGAGAGCTGAGAGGTGATAGGTAAGCAATGCAGGGAACACAATCAGAGCGATTGCATCTTCTTGCCACATTCCAGCTTATCAAACATAATTTCAGAAGTTTCCAGGTGCATTTGAAACACCTTTTGAATGAAAAATTGGTCCATGTCTCTGAAGTCTCCTCTCCTGCCTGTCCCACTAGGTGAAATCATATTATTGGCAGTACCTCAATTTTCTCAACTTTTTTCCCACCATTGACAAATATGCTAAGTATCATGGGAATACCTTATGCCTGATTTATCACATTTTACATCTTTAAAGCTCCATATTCATGTTACAAATACAATGAAATATCTCTGCAGTAAAGCAAAATGCTTCACAGTGCACATTTACTATTCGAGAAACCAAACCATAAACCAGGAATTTCAAGGCAGTAAAACAATTTGAGACAACCATTCTATTCAACTGAATGGTATGCATCTATTTCAGAGAGCAACCCCTAAATTCAGTGCCTCGCACAGAGAAGGCACGGCAATAACAAATTTTTGAATGAATTGTTGTTTATTTCATACATTTGGAAACAACAAAGTAAAACCAATAGTGTGCTGGAAACCCAGCTACCTGAGAATAAAATAAATAAAAAAATAAAAGCTCTGGTTTTTGGTGCTTTCCTGTTTCTGTGGTGTAAATACTCCCCCTATGGCCTATTTCAATTACCAATGTGATGTCAGTGAACACAGAGGAGGGAAGAGATGTGCAGAATATTCTCTTGTAGGCTGGTGCAAACTTGCTTCGGTACCTACAGGTAAGCTCCTTGGCTTGTTTTCATGGGATTTGGCCAAAGAAAATCATGGCATCAGCTTTCCTATTGGTTAATTAGCTGTTTTGATTTTGATGGAAACTGGAGGTGGGTCTTTTTCTCAGTAACAACAACAAAGTGTTCCTTTTTTTCCGGTGGGTTATCTGTGGGAAGAAGATTGTAAGAATGCCTCCCCAGGAGTTCCCATGCTTTTGATAGCAAATAAAATCTAACGAAGTCCTTGTGGATTTTCCTGAAGTTGAAAAAGAAATCTCTTTAACAAGGGCCACCTACTTTGGGCCTGGAAGCTGATAAGCATGCCTTGAAGAATCCTTATTCTTAGTCACTGTTCCAGAAGTGAATAGGAAAGCCTTAGGCAAAGCACTCTTTTGGCAACATGGTGTATTAAATCTAAGGATTTCTAAAACCCTTCCAATCCCCCATGATGCTGAACTACTTTTGAACTCAAGAAATTTAGTGCATAGGAGAGCTACAAAAACCTTAAGAATAGTTTAACTATGGCTGAAACAATCATTCATTATAGAACTTCAATGGACCAGACTCTGTGCTGGACATTTATATGTGTTTGTTTGTTTGTTTTTTGTTTGTTTGTTTTTTAATTCATGTGCCTTTATATTTTGCGGTAAAAGTAGAAATTATTTCGCCTAATGAAGGATGAAAATGGCATCCCACAGGTTATTGAAAATAATATTTTAAGGGTGCTCGGGTAGATCAGTCAGTTAACCCTCCAGCTCTTGTTTTGAACTCAGGTCATGATCTCACAGTTTGTGAGTTCGAGCCCCACATGGGGCTCAGTACTGTCAGCATGGAACCTGCTTGAGATTCTCTCTCCCTCTCTCTCTGCCCCTCCCCCACTTTTGATCTCTTCTCTCTCTCTCAAAATAAATAAATAAACTTTTTAAAAAGTAGTGTTTTAATAATAACAATGGCAAGCATCATCTGTTTCATATCTACTATGCCTTAGACATTTCACATTTAACATTTTGGTCAAAACTCTTAACATTGTTTCTGTTTTATAGATGAGGTAGATGAGACTGAAATTGAAAGTCATGCATGAGGTCAAGAGCTAATAAATTAGAGAGCAGGAGTTGGATTACAAGTCAGTTTTTCTCCAAAGTCATTGGCATGTATGAATTCAGTCATTCCACAAATGTTTACTGAGCACCCATCATGAGTCAGGCAGTCTTGGCTTCGGGGATTGAATGGGGAACAACACAAACACAAACTCCAGCTCTACTCAATCCACATTTTAGCCCACAGAAACAGTCAATGAAAAACTAAGTAGAATGAAATAATATTAAATAACCATTATGTTGGGTGGTGTCACACTCTGTAGGAAAATATAAATTAGAGTAAGAAGAAGTAGTATTGGTGAGGAAGCACCTTGCAATTTTAAATGGATAGTCAGAGGAGGCATCACTAAGAAGGTAAGAAAAACCCAAAGGAGGTGAGACACTGAGGCACTCAAATATCCAGGAGCAAAGATTTTCAGGTAGAGGAAACAAGTGGAGAGGCCGTGAAGTGAGAGCATGCTCAGTGCATTTGAGGAGCTCCAAAGTCCATAGAGAAGTTAGGAAGAACAAGCAAGGGAGAGAGTGATGGAATTGAGGCACCAGAATGGGAAATGTGGGTTAGGAGGCTGGCTTCCTGTAGGTTCTGTGGTTAAGTGTAGCCTAAAAGAGGTGAATGATGGTACAAGAAGAGAGAACAATTAACAGGCTATGACAATCATTCACGTGAAAGATGGTAGTTTATAACACCATGATGATAGAAGGGCAAGTGGTAAGAATTGATTGGATTCTGACTATGTTTTGAGCATATATAATTTGTGAGATTAGTAAAGATAGGATGTGTAAGAGAAAGAGATTAAGAATAATGCTGATTTTGGGGGTTTGAGTAAATGGAAGCTTCAATTTACATTTAGTGAAATGGGCAGGGAAGAGAGACTTGAGGTGGATGATGAGCTTGTTTTTTTTTTAATTTTTAATTAATTTTTAATTTTTAATTTTTTTTTAATTTTTTTTTCAATGTTTATTTATTTTTGGGACAGAGAGAGACAGAGCATGAATGGGGGAGGAGCAGAGAGAGAGGGAGACACAGAATGGGAAACAGGCTCCAGGCTCTGAGCGGTCAGCCCAGAGCCCGACGCGGGGCTCGAACTCCCGGACCACGAGATCGTGACCTGGCTGAAGTCGGACGCTTAACTGACTGCGCCACCCAGGCGCCCCTAATTTTTAATTTTTAAATTAATTTTTAAATTAATTTTTAATTTTTAATTTTTTAATTTAATTTTTTTTAATTTTTTTAATTTTTAAAATTTTTTTTTATTTTTTTCTTATTTATTTATTTATTTTTTAATATATGAAATTTATTGTCAAATTGGTTTCCATACAACACCCAGTGCTCATCCCAAAAGATGCCCTCTTCAATACCCATCACCTCCCCTCCCCTCCCTCCCACCCCCATCAACCCTCAGTTTGTTCTCAGTTTTTTTTTTTTTTTTAATTTTTTTTTTTTCAACGTTTATTTATTTTTGGGACAGAGAGAGACAGAGCATGAACGGGGGAGGGGCAGAGAGAGAGGGAGACACAGAATGGGAAACAGGCTCCAGGCTCTGAGCCATCAGCCCAGAGCCCGACGCGGGGCTCGAACTCCCGGACCGCGAGATCGTGACCTGGCTGAAGTCGGACGCTTAACTGACTGCGCCACCCAGGCGCCCCTGTTCTCAGTTTTTAAGAGTTTGAGCTTGTTTTTAAATGTAGTAAGTTTAAGGGGCGCCTGGGTGGCTCAGTCGGTTAAGCGTCCGACTTCAGCTCAGGTCATGACCTCATAGTCCGTGAGTTCGAGCCCCGTGTTGGGCTCTGTGCTGACAGCTCAGAGCCTGGAGCCTGTTTTGGATTCTGTGTCTCCCTCTCTCTCTGACCGTCCCCCATTCATGCTCTGTCTCTCTCTGTCTCAAAAATAAACGTAAAAAAAAAAAAATAAATGTAGTAAGTTTAAGATGGAAGAGATACAGGACCAGAATAGTATTATCTAAATTGAAAGTATAATTATAAGTTTCAAAAAGTTAATCTATATGAAAGGACTATAAATGTTGGTTAAGTCTTTTTCTTCATCATTTTCTCAGCAGGATAATATACATATGTCAAGACTAAGATTTAGAGACTGGCTATAATAGGATAGGTGGACTTTGGGCAACTTATTTCATATGCAGAGGAGGGATAGTTGTTGTTGTTGTTGTTGTTGTTGTTGTTTTAATTTGGCTTAAAAAATCAGAGCAAGCTGATGTGTGCTTGTAGATCAGAGTTTCTCATGATAAAAAGAAGAGTCAAGAGAAGAGAAGATAGTATGGCATGATCTTGCTGAAGTCATTTTTTAAAACCTAAAGGGGCGCCTGGGTGGCCCATTTGGTTAAGCTTCCAACTCCTGATTTCAGCTCAGGTCATGATCTCACAGTTCGTGAGATGGAGCCCCACATGGGGCTCTACACTGACAATGCAGGGCTCTGCTCTGATAGCATGGAGACTGCTTGAGATTCTCTCTCTCCTCTCTCTATCCATCCCCTGCTCGCTCTCTATGTCTCAAAATAAAAATAAATAAACGTTAAAAAAACAAAAAGCCAAAGCTTTCGAGTTGTTAAGAACATAAATTGAAGAATCTGGCTGACTGAAAGAGTAATTAACCTGGGATATGAGCCATTTTGCTCTGGGGGTCCAAACGCTAATATCTGATGCAGGGTTAGGTAAATTCTTCTACCTGAGACTTGAGTGTGATGTTGTCACATGTTGTCAATGGAAGATGTAAAAAGGCTATGTAAAGAAGATTGTGCCTTAGAGCAATATTCTAAGTGTGCTCACTGCCAAATGGTGCTTGTTGCACAATATCTTGACCAAGATGAGAGTGAATGGACATGCCCCAAGCAAAGTATGGCCTAAGACATTCTCAGAAATAACACTGGACATTTCATGAAAAAAAGTAAGTTTTTTTAATACTCTGAGCAAATTAGGAAGTGTCTCATCCAGACATTATTCAGGGCTCATTTTTTTACTGTCTGGTTGGAGATGCCAAAGATTATTCCTGTTATATGTCCTAGACTACAGCCATCTCTCCATACAACCCTGGTGTGCTGAATGGTGACCTGCCCATCTAGAGGCATTAGGGACTTCTGTGGGAATTTTGACAGTTAAGTTCCAGTGTCACTTCTCTATCCTGAGGCAGCTCTTTATATGCCATTTTGTTGCTTTCTTATGCTTTATGAATTTAGTTGGTTTTCCTTAACTTTCTGAGATGCTGTTAACCTATGCTGTTCCCTATGTTATATATGAATTATATTCATAATTCACCCTAAGATGATAATGTTTTCCCTGGTCTAATATTACTTGTTCTTTCTGTAAAAAGGATTTGATGCTCCCACCTGTCCTTCCCTTACCCAAGAGCCCTGTTCCTTGGGCTAAGTGTCTTGAGCTCCTGCAGTGCAGTCCATTTCAGCTATCCCAGCTACCCCTTTTCCACAACACACAGAAACATGTTAGCAGCTGGCTGCTGAAATAGATGCCTTGTTGGAGAGTACCTCCTTGGATTTACACACACAACTAGTTGGACAGTGAGCATCAGGTACTGATTATTATGCTTTTCCTGGAGGCAGGGCCATGCTAGATCCTACTAGTTATCCCAAGGTCTAGAGGGTCAATGTTTTGCTGCTAATCTGTGCTGAGGCACACCGGACAAGGCATACTCTCCTTTTCTCACATCTGCTTTTTAGTCATTTATTTTTTTCTCTTTACCTCTGCTTTCAAGTTATAGCCTTTTTCTCAGTATTTGGAGCAAATATTACCTTCATAAACGATCTCCTGATTTTCCCCTATTGAATATGTACTCCTTGGTTTGTCGTTGCATTTTGGTGGACATGTCTTATAGTGTCTCATATATACCTCCTTATATGTGTGTAGATGTTCTTCCCTTCTTATTTGATGATTAGCTCCTTCAGTATAGCTTGAACAAAAAGCATCGCTTAGCTCTCCAAAACCTGGGAATCCCTAGGGCAGCTGAGAAATTTAATGAGACCCATAGGCTGGGAGTCTGGGATGTATTAGAAAAGGCTTAAGAAAAATCTCCCTGTAGACAACTAGCTTTAATTATAATTGAGATTTAAATTCATTTCAGTAATATACATTCACTTTTGGTACTCCAGCTCAGGGTTGTAAATTTTATCATGGAACACCAGGGTGAAATGGGTAAGAGAAGAAAGGACTGGTAAATATTAGCAAGCTATTAAAACCATCAGTTTGATCTATTTTATTATTATATTACTTGGATGAATAGGGGTGTTGGGAATCTTTTTGCAAGGCTGCCTTAGGACTTGAGAAAAAGTCTATGAGTCAAAGACTAAAGACTTTCAATTTATAGCAATGTGATAACATAAATAGCCATGGATCCCCTTCCCCTTTAAAAACTTATCTAGAGTGAGATCAAATGAATCTAAAGGAATAGAATCCATATTTTGTTGCTAGCCACAAACATTAATAGAGAGCACTTATTTCTAAAGCAAACTATGTCCAAGTGTTGGTATAAACAAGTTTTCAGACTTAATGAGAATGTTGCATTTTACTCCACATATATGGTGCTAAGCCTTAACTATTTAACTCAGGTGGTTTTTATAGGTCATTTGAGAAAATAACACACTTATTTAATAAAGCCTATAAGCCTGGAAAACAACTTGCTTTCATCTGTAATAAACTGAAAGATGCATTGATTATATATATATATATATATATATATATATATATATATATAGTCCTAGTATCTTCAATCAAACTCCTTTCAGCATAAGACATAAACACAACTTCAGTGGCCCTTAGGTTAAAACCACTGAGAATTAGGAATCATTATGGAAATTACACTCAGTATGCACTGTTTTCCTACAATTCTCCATCCTTTATTATTCAGCCATTCTTTATTCTGAAAGCCTCCACTTCAGAGGTTTGTGAAATCCAGAAAGAAGAAGAAAAAAAAATCTGGCAGTCAATTGTGAGAAATAGGTATTCAAAGCATGGCTATGACCTAGCAATATACTCTACCCACAACTGTATACAGGAAGGAAGACAGGAACATGCATTTATAAGTGCTATTATTTACCCTGGTTTTACAGACAATTCATTTAGTCTACAAAATGAACTTCTAATTTAGGAATTAAAAAATAGGAATTAATTTCTCTATTTAGTTTTTGTAACTTCATTGATTTTTCTGCCTACAAAATACCCTTTCAAAATCAAAATTAAAAAGTCAAATTTCCCTATTACTACATATCGCCCAAATCATGTTATTTATCTATTTCTTCTCCTCATTTTGTAGGAGAGGTAACTGGAGCTCAGAAATGTAACTTGGCCAGGCCATGATTTAAATCACAGCTTTTTATTGCAAAATCCATAATAGGGGTAGGGGTGTGTGTGTGTGTGTGTGTGTGTGTGTATTCCTTTTACATTCTATAAACACTTCACATTCTGTAGAAAAAGATGACTTCTCTTCTTCAGCTTGAAAACAGTCTTTGAACCCTACCTGATCATTTATTCATTTCTTCATCCATATATTCATTCGACTACTAATGTAGTGAATATGATTAAGAATTAGAAAAGTAAATGACTTAGGAAGTGGAACAAGGAGATAAAGTGGTTGAGAAAGAGGAGCAAAGTCACCTCAATAAAGAGAAAGGGATTGCATTTCAATTACAGAATAAGGAGCTCAGTCTGGATTAAAACAAATTTCCGTTCTAAACTCTCTGTTCTTAAAAACTGCACAACATGCTTCTTACCTCTGATGAGCTCATTTAATCGATATGTTTCCATGAAGGTTTTCATTACTAAAGCATCTTCATTGCTCATCCCCTCTAGAGTCACAAGCCACTGGAGGGGGAAATCAATACTTGATAAATACACATTATCCTGAGTGTTGGATTCAAAGATAAAGAAGAGGAAATCCCTGATTTTGTCAGAGTCCAGTAAGGAGAACCCTCCATGGCACTTGTATGTGAAGCTTTGCAACAGCTTCTTCAGATCATAGAAGAGTTATAGTTGCCCTCATATTGAGTATACTCTCAATAGTATGTAAGACTCCATCTAAAATACAGACTGTCTTCCTGTCTGTGTCCCCACTTCTTTGTTCCATCCCTGAATTCCTTTCATCCTTTCCCACAAAGATTGAACTAATTCTGGTTCCTCCCAAAACATGGACATGCAGCCATCAATAGAAAAAGAAGAACCACCTGCATGGGAAGCATCAGGAAACAGTCTCATCCTTCTCCTTTCTTCATGACCCAGCAACGTTTCAGAAGCTTTGGTTGAGTTCTCTGGATTGCACATGGTTTTCTGAGTTATTTTGAATGTGTACCTATTGAGATGTTCTTTTTACCAATTCAAGAATGTGTCACCAGCCTGAGAGATCACAGAAAATATTTCACTTTTGAGTCTGGGCCAGCCTTGTCACAAATGAGCACCTAATGTTGAATTCATCCCCCAATACTTAGCTGTATTTTCCCTGAATACAAATCCATTTAACAAATATTTTTCGAGAGGCATTAGGTAGTAGAGACAGCAGAGTAATTAAATGAGGTAGCTCTGGGATACAGACCTAGAGCTGCCATTTACCAACAACATAGCCAATTCCCTTAGCTTCTCTGAACCTCAATTTTCTTTTGCATAAAATGGCATTAATAATACCTGCCTCAAGTTGCTGTCATGAAGATTAAATAAAACAGTATTTGATAAGAGGCATCATTGATAGTTTTGTGTTAAGTACTAGTTGTGAATTATGGTAATAATATATCACATTCTATATTTGCCAGTAAGGCCATTATAGGGCTCCTGAAACTCAAAAAATTATATTTGGGGGCAAATATGTTTACATGTTTGACATAACTGGCAAACAATACAAGACTGATATGGTCAAGTGATTCTGGGCTAGTTAAATTCAGATCCCAGACAGTACTTCTGAAATGCTGTTCCAGGTATATATTTTTCTAACTCTTCTTTGCCAGCGCTACATTGCAGTAAACTTGATGTGACATTCCTGCAATATATTATGTGTTAAGGAGGAGTCAGGATGCAGTGAAGGGAGAAGAGAAATGAAGAGTCTAAAAACTTTCTGCAGCCTCCCATATGCAAATAACTCAATGTGCTATTAGGGGAAAGTGCAACAGAGCCAATGTTCCCAGTGTAAAGCTATTGCCTTTCCTATTTTGCAGCCATATGTCTGTCACAATATTGAGCTGTCACATATTGAGATTGCTAGTGTGACATCTTCATCAGTTTCAACAGATTCCAGCCGAAAACAGCTCCAGCAATTACAGGGGCACCACCCTCGCTCCGCCCTCCAGCTCCCTAGAAGCTTAAGAAAATCTGTGTTCTGTGCTCTGGACACATCTCCAGTGTGATTTAAGATTTGTGGGCATCAGCCAACATTTGGCATACATAAAAAAAACAATCAGCTTCATCTCCATTTTTAACTGTGCTAAGAGCCCAGAAAAGAGCATCGGATAGGCAGGAGTCATAGTCCAGCTCATTTTAGAGAGTGGAAACCAAAGCTACTTTCTCCCTGTGGTGAAAGTGTGCATCAGGCATTCAGGAGATGGATTAGGGAAGTCAGAAAACTCTCCCATTATTCTCCAGAGGAAGCATAGTAAATTCTTTTCTCTCCTTTTAAATGGCTTATATTTATTTTTTTATATCATTATTATTTCACATTGAGAAATTACTCACAGAAATGGAATTTCTTTTAAATTTCTCTGTTTCAAGATGCACAGAAACTGTGCCCCCAAGGAAAATGAGCGTATTCATGAGTGGGCTATGAAAGTAGAAAGCACATTTCATATCATAAAAATCTCTGTCTGTTACAAAGTGAAATACAAAGTGAAATAGCTTGGCATTGTGAGAGGCTATTGGGAATGTTAAGATCCCTGATGCTTTGGTCATCGTAGCCAGAGTCCACTTGAGATTTTGAAAGGCAAGCAGCCACAGAACTGAATTTGGCTGTATTTTGGTAAGAGTAATAATCAAAGGATCTGATGGTAGTTAAATAACATTGAGATATTGTTTTGTACCAGTCTGAAGTCAAAATCCCAGCTTAACCACTTTTGTTTTATGTGACCAGAGATAATTTGTTTAACCTTTCTGACATGCAGTATTATGAACTACCATAATTATAATGATGAACTCATGTGGTAATGAGAAAACATACTCCATATAGCACTGTTCTGGTTGCATAAAGCAACTATATGAAATGGTTAGGTCAATGCTTGCTACATAATAAGCTCACAGTGAACGGCAGCTAGTGGCAAAAAGGGTAGTAGTGGTAACTTGGCTATAAAAAAAAACAAGTCATAAAAATAAGGGAATGTATTAAAGTTCTGGATCTTCACATCATATCTGATCTTAGTGAGTTGCTGTTGTTGTTGTTGTTTTCCACTGTGATTCTTGTACTTGTCCTTTTTGGGAAAATGTTCATGAGGTTCTCTTAAATATGGTTTTGACTTTGTCCAAATGTTAGAACATTCACAATAAGAATGCATCATAAACTTCAAAAAATCTACAACCAGAGGTTAAAAAAAATACAATAAAACCTTGTTTCCAAATGAGACATGAGAGATACTGGTGATTTTAGTATTGAGGAAACATTTTAGAGGAAAGACCTACTTTGATATCTGGTATATTTCCATCAATTATACTAACTAAAGTTTAAAAATGCTCCATACATATATCTATTTGTATACCTCTATGGATGGTCATAGACTCTACAGAAACCAATAGAATATTTTCATCAAATAGAATTAAAAGCAAATGCTGCCCTACTACTAACCTCTATAATCTAAACTGCTGTGAGGAGTAGATGATTCATCCTGACATGGAAAGGATCAATGAAGTCAATACTATCCCATTTGCATGTGGGTGAGAAATCTGTACTCTGTCAAATGACCATATTCAGTGCCCTCAATCGAAGTTGAAGTGACACAGGTGAGGGACTTAACAAGTAAGTGAGTGTGACTTAGAGTGAATCCATTTCTGTCACTCCAAGTGTATTTTCTGAAGCACATGTCTTTGGTGCCTAGCTTTCTCTTCCTTTATGTAAGTTACTTCGACAGACAGATACAGGCCTTAGTTTGGAAAAAGAAAGCATAGAATTAGGTAGGGAATGTGGAAACAATACTTAACTTGTAAAAGCCACACTAAATGAAAAATCCAGCCTGGGCACTTATGGGATATTTGGTCAAGGGCATCAGAATCTCTTTCTATAAACATTTGGTTGGGATGGTCACAAAATAATGTTTGTGAGGAAAGGGAATAGCTACCACGAACAATTTATTTTCAATGGAGTGAATGGTCAATTGTCAATAACAATATTTGAATGACTTATTATCAGCATGCCAAAATAAGAACTGACTTTCACATTGTCTTGTAATAATCAACTTTTATTATTTTTATTCCCTAAAGTTAATAACACAGGATAAAGATGGTTTAATTATAACTTGCCAAAAGATATAAGAAAGCTCAGATTTTGTTGGTTTGCTTGTATTTTTACCACCATAGGCCAAAGTTTATTTAGATAACAAATGAAATAAATGTGGAATTTCATATCAACAGTTGAGGAAATACATGTTTTTTCTACTTCACATAAACACATTTAAGTATAAGAAATTAACCATTATATTAAAGACTCAAATTTTTAACCTCTATCAGATTCAGAGGAAACACTGTCAAGTTTTTCCAAGGATCCTCTAACTTCTGGATAAAGCTAGATTTTTTTTTCTTACTAGAAACCTGGAAAATAGCAATAAACATATATTAGCTTTGCAAAGACTTCTGAAATTGTCAGGTCTATTCTCTACTATGTTCCAGTTAGATCTGTAATGTGTTGCTGAAAATAGGTGGAGTCGACGCTTGACAATTTGCATAGCACATTTGCAAATATTGACTAGCAATATCACTGTAGGTACCACTCTTAATCCATATATATATATATATATATATATATATATATATATATATATATAAAGTCTCACTATCAGAGTGCAGCTTCCTCTCCAGGAAAATGCATCTTCCCCTGCACAGCTTAGCCTGAATGCTATTCCCTAAATATAAAGCCCCTTAAAAATTATATTTTACAAAATGAGACATACTTAAGACATACTATATATATATAAATCAACTGTGCTGAAGTGCTTTCCCCATGGGTCTTATACTCTAAACAAGCTGAGTTAGGTTTTAATCTCTGGTCTTTGGACTGTGCATCCTATGATCTTTCCTAATATCATACAATGACTTTTATATGGTTATGGTGAAAGTAGCCCTCCGTTGAAAATAACTATTTCAGTTATAAAATCTTGTATTTGCTAGAGAGTTTATGGTTTTCAAGTGCCATTATGTCCATTAGAATATTTGATACTCAAATGATTCTGCTTAGGTTTGAAAAATCTTGTGTATATAAAAAAAAATGATGACGTAATAGTTCACCTAGTAATGAATTTGGGACATCATTACAAGGTATATGACTCTATTCCAATGCTGCTTCTGTGACATGCAATACAGCCAAAGCCTTTCTGTAGGAGAAATAATTGACTATAGGGATGAAATCCTGAAAAAGAGTTTGAATTTAGAGAAATGTTTCTTCGCCTTTGAATTTCTTAGCATCTAAGTGCTCAAATGGAAGAATAGAGCCACAGAAGAAATTGTATTCTCTTGACGATATCCTCTCCCTAGGGGAGCAATCACAGTCTGACTCTAATCAATCATAAACACCAAAGGGGCCGACTTCATGCACCATCTGGAATGAGGTCTCGCTATCAGAGTGCAGCTTCCTCTCCAGGCAAATGCAGCCCACAATATATTTTTCCCCTGCACAGCTTAGCCTGAATGCTCTTCCCTAAATATAAAACCCCTTAAAAATTATATTTTACAAAATGAGACGTACTTAAGACTCACTTCATTCCAAAGTCACTCATGTTCTCAGTGCTTACTAAATGCATACTAAAGACATTCAACTGCGGACTTCCACAGTTTCCAGTTTTGAAAATTATAATCTGTCTTTTAATATTAAGCTATTTACACTGTCACATTTAATTAATGATGTCTATCTTTCTCTCTCTCTTGCTCTCCCTCCCTCCACACCCTTGTCTCAAGGAAAACATCCCTTGCTTCTGAAGTGAGGTATTTGCTTCTTGTCATTCTGTGTTATTGCAGGAATTCTTAGGATAAAATATAACCCTAGAGGGTGATGTCTTCATTTGTTAAACAATTTGCAGAGACTTTCTAGAACATGGCAAAAGAAAGCAGTAGAGCTGATAGGTTAAAAACAAACAAACAAACAAACAAAATTGTGAATCATATGTGGGATGAATGCTTAGGAAGTAGAGTATCAGACCTCAGAGGCTTAAATGGAATCAGGGAAGATATGGAATTGGTAAAGGAGGGCAAAACATTCTTGTTACATGAAGAAGAAAATACATCTCGTTTATCTTTTGCAAATTGAGGGGATGTATCACTCATGCTGATGTAGCTCTTAAACGGAGAGGATCTGGGCTGGGTTAGGGTAGAAGGAATATTCTCCTAAGAATTGCTGTCATTTAAACAGAATGATTGTTACCTAAGTAAGCTGGAAACGAGAAGAGATTAGTGTATGTGGATCTGGATAGTGTGGATGTTGTGTGGAGCTTAACAAGAGCTTGGCAAACATTTTAGGAGCCCAATGTATATGGTGCACAAATCTTAGAGTTTTATTCTTCTTCAGTGCTTGATGCCTGGTATGGTAACTGAGGAACATGATAAAGGGATTGCACAGTGATGGCAGAGAATAGACATGCATGCATGCATGCATACATACATACATACATACATAAAGTCATCACATGTTTGTGTCAAGCATAATTATAAGTAGTGGGATATAATGGTCAACAAAAGTTTTCATGGAACTTAACTTTGAGTAAGTGGAGAGAGAAATAAATAAGATAAATCAAAGAAATAGACAGCATTTTGATGGCAATAAATACTAAAGAAAAAAAGTAAAGCAGGAAAGGAAGGCAGGAAGTATCTTGGGGTTGCAGTTTTAGATAGAATGGCCAGGAAATCTGTCACTGAGAAGATGGCATTTGAGTAAACACAAGAGAAAGGTGAAGAAGCAAGGCATGAGGGTATCTAGCAAATGAGCATTCCAGCAGAGGGAGCAACACTTTTGAAGAACAGAAGGTTGCTACTGGGTTTGAAGCAGAGTGAGCAAAGAAGAGTGTATCAGAAGACGAGTTCAGAGGGGATGTGAGAATGACAAAGGGTAGAGAGAGGAGGAGACCATATAAGGTCTTTTACTCCACTGAAAAGGACTTATCACTTTGATGCTTAGTGAAAAATAAAACCATTGGATAATTTTGAGCACAGCACAAAGACAATTCATCTTATGATTTAATAGGATTACTTTGGCTGCACTTTTGAGATAAGACTGGGTCAGGGGAAACAAAGAATAAGGAATACAATTTAGGAGAATATTGAGATAATCCCATAATGATGACCAGTTTGGGTAAGATTGGTTACAGTGGACATGGTAAGAGTTGTCATAGTCTGGATAATTTTTGAAGGTAGAGATGACTGGATTAATTTACAAAGAGTAGCAAGTCACTCTTTGCCGAGCCACTTTAACTATTTGGAATACAATGGGTGAGGAAATTAGGAAAAATCAGCTATTTTCTAACAGTAAATTGTATGGTATACCATGGATCTGACTGTTACGGAGTACCTGGAAGGAACACACTGCAGCAAAACTTTGCAATAGTTATTTTAATGAGAATTGGATATTATATAACATAATGATTAAGAGCATGGACTACATAGATAGATATATCTGCATTAAAGACTTTGCCATGACAATTATTAGCCACGTAACCTTACTTACAATGCTCATTTTCTTATATAGAAGAAGGACAATATTACCAACATCACAGTATTTTTCTGAATATTACATGATCTGAATTGTTTTTATAGTATTTGAAGTATAGTGATGCTCACTAAATATTATTATCCATTCCTTGAATCTTAATATGGCCTCAGAAATTTGTTGGATTTGGCAGTACTATATAACCTTGAGGGGCTTGTATTAGAATAGAAATACACTGGACTTGAAATTAAAAGACCTAAGTTCAAATATGGAAGTCATTTACTCAGAATTATGGTTCATAGATATTAAGGCTAATTCAGGTCTTATGACTTCAATTCACTGCTTTTGCTGTTCTACCATTTCTCAGGAACATAGAACATACTATATCCAAGAGTCTAAAGCTCTGCATAGCTAGATGATCTGTAATAAGATAATCAGCCAATTTTGTTCTCTAAGCATGGATTTTTGGGTCTGACCAAAGCAGTCAGTCTCACTTTTTGGCACAGTGCTGGTATTTGTGAATCTTGGCACATCATTAGAAAAGCAAACTGGAGGGGCTCCTGGGTGGCTCAGTTGGGTAAGTGTCCAGTTTCGGTTCAGGTCATGATCTCACAGCTCCTGAGTTTGAGCCCCGTGTCGGGCTCTGTGCTGAGGTCTCAGAGCCTGGAGCTTGCTTTGGAATGTGTCCCTCTCTCTCTCACTGCCTCTGCCCCGCTCATCCTCTCTCTCTCTCTCTCTCTCTCCCCCCTCCCCCCTCCCTCCCTCCGTCAAAAATAAATATACATTTAAAAAATAGAAAAAAAAAGAAAACAAAACTGGAGACTCAGAAATTGTCAAATGGAAAACCATTTGGGACACATCACGGTTGATTTTGTATCACTGAGCTAATGCTGAAGTAACCAGGGTGACTTTTGGGGGCAGGATTCTGGGAATACAGTTCATTACCAGATCTGTAAATTTTGTTTTGAGCAAAGACTGTTACAAACTATCAAAAAAAACCCACTGTCCTTCCCCTCATATAGTTTTTAATCCAGTTGAAATTAATGATGGGGGACTAAGTAAACCGGAGTCTAATTCAAATATATTCATTAAGGCAACTTCTTCTTAACCATTTTATAACCCTCTCTGTATCACTAACGTGACCTGAGGTCAAATAGATGTCTTATTAGCAATTACTGAGTAGGACTTTCTGCATGGTCATAGAACTTCCCTGAAACTTTTTGTTGAAGTTGTTCAAGCAAAGGTCAGTGTTTTGTGTGCCAGTCTCAGCCTGTTGATAAGCACTGTTGTGGCTGGACTGGCTGTGTGGTTCTTACTGTGACAGCAAGATGCCCTCTGCCAATAGCCATCAAGAAAATTTGAAATAAATAAATAAATAGTTTATTACTTGCAAGTCCTGAAAATTCTCCAGAAGCCAGAACATTGTTAGAATAGGCTGGCACCTGCGGAGGTTTTCTCAAGTATGTGGAGCATTCATGTTGCCTCCAATTAGCAGAAGAAATTAATTTTACTAATCAGAAATCAAAGCTTCGGTGCTTGGCACCACTGCAAATAGAGGTGGTGGACTCCCAATAATATTACTTTATGGATCATAGGACTTAACTTTAGATGTTCCAAATTTCTGTTAGGATCTAAGTAACTGGCCAAAAAGTGAGTATAAACCAAGAAATTTATTTTCATGGCTAGGTAATTAAGCAAAGAAAATTGAGTCAAAGAGATTCCCTCTTGCTGGAACAGCCTCAGGAAGATAATTTTAAGTCAAAATAGAGACAGTGGTTTATATATCTCAGCATTTTCTGAATTATCTTTTCCTGTAACTCTTTTTCTATGAAATGTCAAGAGATGCCTTCTTAACAAAAGGTTTTGGAGGTTGAAGAAATGTTACAACCTCTAGGTTAAATAACACCTGCGATTATTTTTAACTGCAAAACATCTCTAAATCTCTAGTGGATCACACAGTAGGCAAGCATCTCCAATACATTTGACAAAAGAACCCTTTGATATTTTGTGTTTTAATTTTTTTTAGTTAATATCAGGCAGAATCTGTGCTTCTTGGTAGACAATTTGAGAAAACTAAATTTCCATGATACCAAGACAGCTTGTTAATGTAGTGAATTCAATAAAATTAAGTGTCTGTTCAAAATGATTTGATTTTATTAGATGGATAGAACTGACATCCTGGTATAGATATTATCTGAATGTATCCTATGTTCCTTCAAATGAGACAGACTTTTGTTAAAATTTTTCAGGAAGTGTTTCCTGTGCATGATATCACTACTGCTTATTGACAACATACTATATCCAGATCCCATGCTAAGCATTTCACATGTATTGATTCAGTTAATTATTTTTAATTCTTACACTTCTTTGAGGTAGACTCAATGATCATCACCACTTTCTTCTTTCATGGCCAAGAGATAAGTCTACTTGTTCTAGGCATGGAATTTATTGTGGGGTAGAAGGCAGAAGGCTGAACTCATGGGAATTGGTCTTGTGTCTGCTGCTATGATTTTCTATGGAATTCTTTGTATAAAAGTCTATTTGTAGACCTTACTCTCACATCCACTGTCATAATGGACCATAAAGTCCATTTTAGTTGCTTACATGATCAAACAAAACTTCCTAAAAAATAAAAATCTCTTCCTAATTGGAATAGTTGATTTTATAGTATAAATTTGGAGTTGAAAACCATATAAATGAAAAGTTGTATATGAGAGAAAATATGATTAAAATCATAAAAAATGTTTAGTATGTGATTAAGAAGATGTTGAAATTTGTATTATGGATTGGAAGCCACCAGAGCTTGGTTTTGATTACTTTGTCATTGAATGTTAAAATGGATTTGAATCAAGTTGCCAACACATCCTTAGTCTTCTGGTCTCTGAGACCTAACCTCTTGAACTAGATTGCCTGAATTCAAATCCCAGTTCTCCACCTCAGCTGTGTGGTCTAGGGCAAAATCTTAAACTTCTCCGTGTCTTATAATCATTATCTGAATAATAAAAATAGAGTACATATCTCAGAAAGTTTTTCTCAGGTTAATTGAGTTAATACATGAAAATCTCTCATATCAGACAGCAGTGCCTGGTAGACATTAAGCACTCAATGCGTGCAGCTGCTGCTGCTGCTGATGATGATGATGACTTTTGATCCATTCAGCTAATTTAATTGAAAGCTTACTATGTGCTAGATACTGAGCAAAGAACTCAGGGTAGTAAAAAAGAATAAGATCCCATTCGTCATTCATGCATCTTATAATTTAGTACACCACATGTAAACAGATACAGTCAGGATTATATTCAGTGTGAATCAAATGTTAATAAAAGTATCTCAAGATGAAGAAGTAGTTTGAATAAGAAAATAGCTTGTTCTTAAGACTTTATAACATTTCATAACAGAACAGGAGTTTAATTGGGAAGAAAGGCTTTGAGTTAATAATGAAAAGCAGATGCAAAGTCAGGAGTATGAAAGCTATATGGGTATGTCTTGACACCTAGAGTGAGTTGTATTACTGATGGAGGTGGAGTGGGGGACAATAAAGCTAAGCTTAGAGCTGTAGGCAAGGGCTAGATACAAAAAGACTTCATGTCCTACTAAAGTGTCCCCATTATCCTCAGAATGAGAAGAACCATCAAAGGGATTTAAACAGAAAGAATAAATGATCATATTTATGTATTAACAACTCCTTGCTGCATCACGTTCCCAACTGAATGAGGAAAAGGAAGAAGAGAACCCACCTATTAGGAAATGTTATTCTGACTCATAATAGAAATGAAAAGGGCAGAAGAGAACACAGAGGAATGAGAATTATGGTCTCAGTTTACTGGACTAATTCAGTGATTTCACACTCTCCAGTCATCACCTCCTCATAGGATAAAACAAACCCATAAAGCGCATGAAGTGATGAATAACCCCCCAACTTAGACTATGGATTCTTTGAAAGACAGTTGTAAATTGGGGATGAATATTATTGCTTAAATTATCCCACATTTTATAGTACAAAGTCACAGACATTATTATGCTTTCCCTACTAATGGAAAGATAAAGTTATGCAGGGTTAAGATCAATATATGCAAAGTTCAATGACTGCAGTAATGTTTCCTAAATGATCAATGTGTCATAGAAAATGACAATATCACTGTTTCTTAAATACACATTTAAAAAAAATTAATGTGTATTTATTTTTGAGAGAGAGACAGAGACAAAGACAGAGCATGAGCAGGGAAGGGGCAGAGAGAGGGAGACACAGAATCTGAAGCAGGCTCCAGGCTCTGAGCTTTCAGCACAGAGCCTGATGTGGGGCTTGAACTCACAAACTATGAAATCATGACCTCAGCTGAAGTTGGATGCTTAACCAACTGAGCCATCCAGGCACCCCTCTTAAATACACATTGTTAACTGAATACACGGTAACTTGCAGCTTGAATGGGGCTACTGTAAGACTGAATTCCTTAAAGTCTACTGTAAAATGCCAAAAACGTATTCCTATGTCTTTACCTCTGTATCTGTAGCTCTAACATATTATTTTACATTTCAGGGCAAAGGTCAGTTTTATTGCAAACTGTCCCTCAATGATCTAGATATGACACCATTTGAATCAAAGAAATTCAGGGAGCTGTAAAGAGTCTTAGACTATTTCTATTCTACCTCCTTCCTGTTAAAGAGGAGCAATTTTGGACTCAGAGAGGTTTAGTGACTAACTTAAGGCTCCTGAGAGGAGAAAAGCAGAGGAGAACCAAAGGCTTATATATATATCAATATATGTACATCTCTCTCTCTCTCTCTTTCTCTCTCTGTCTCTGTCTCTCTCTGTCTCTCTGTCTCTCTCTCTGCCTCTCTCTCTGTCTCTCTCTGTCTCTCTGTCTCTCTCTCTCTCTATATATATATATATCTGTCTCTCTGTCTCTCTCTCTCTGTCTCTCTCTCTCTCTCTCTCTCTCTCTCTCTCTCTATATATATATATATATATATATATTTGGTCCACTACACCAGGTTCTAATGATTTATATATTGAGTCTCTTATAGCTAATTTCTGATACTTTTACTAGCACATAAAATGAAACGGAAGGCACAGAGGAAATCACACAGAGAAACTCCTCTCATTATTTCTGAATGCAGAAGCATATTGCAGGAGTTACAAGGCCAGATCTGTGGCTCATCTATGGAGAGAATGCTGTAAAATCAGAATCAGTGCAGGTCTCAGCTTGACTCTTTTCCTTTCACGTACGCTTTCTTTAAGCTTCAAATTTTCACATCTGAAGATGCTACATATGTAGTGGACTTTTTCATTTGTTGGCTAGTGCACGCATAACAGCCCATGTTTTTTGCATAAACTATAAACCACTTGCAATGAATAATCACCACCACCATTACACATTGTTTGAGGAATTGAAGAAGCGTGTCTTGATGCTTCCTGTGCATTCACTAGTGCTTTGCCTTACAACAAGCTGGGTTCAAATAAGAGTTATGGATTTATCACAGAATGTTGACCTTTTCTATCTTGAGAACTGTATGTCAACTTGGAAACAAAAGCAAACATTGAGAAAGATTAGGATGCACACCAGGTTATCAACACTAAAGAGGAAGCAGTAGGGGAAGGCAAGAATAAAGCTATTTGGTGGGGAAAATCTGCCCAACAAAAGAAAATGATAACCAGAGATTGAGTGGCAAACTACTACCTATGGGTGTCTGTATCTTTCATAGACTTTTAAGGATAGAAGAGGAATTGGGAGCAACTTCCTAGACCATGTAGTTGATTAGGAAAATGAGGCTCCATGCACACTTAATCAGAAAGAATACATGATTTCACAGAGCTATTGGCCATGAACTAGGAAATGGGGAGTGATGATACTCAGCTCCTGTATTTGGTGACCATAATTATGGTCCAACCTATCTATTTGTAGATGGAAATTAAACAAATAAATAGAAATACATAAATGCTACCTGCTTTTCTAAACTTTACAATCATTCAGTGGCAGAAATTGATTTAGGAAACATGTAATGTAGTCATCCCAATGACCACATTAGCAGGATGGATCTCCACCCCAAAGTTGGTTCAGATGTTGAGGGTGATGATGCCGCACATATACCAAGAGGATATAAAGAGATTACTCACATAATTAGGTTTAATGGTGATAGCAGAGAAGGCTCCCAAGCAAATCCAAAGATGGCTTGAGAGAAAAAGGAAGGCTCTCTCTGGCTTTGGATTTTATTGTGGTTAGGTGGTGGATCTGGGGTAAGGCTTCCTATGTATGGGCCAGGGCTTGCATGGTATGCTAGTTTTTTAGGGTTGTTGTAACAAATGAACATGAACAACGTGGCTTCAACACCAAACAACTTTTTCTTTTATATTTCTGGAGGCCAGAAGCAAGGTAGGTTCATTGTAGAGGCTCTGAGAGAAAAATCTTTTCCATGCCTAGCTCCTGGCTTCTGGTGGTTGCTAGAAATCCTCACACATACAATACTAATAATTAGTAATCAACATAACCATCTGTCTATAATAAGACATATAGGAAAGCTATTTTTAAAAAGGCGTGTGATATGTAAATGGCTAGACTCTTCCAAAATAAAAAAAAACACAATAAAGCAGTCAGATGCCTCCATCTAAATGTAGAGTTACTGAGAATAAGACATCTACAAGTGCAAGTCCATTGTATTTGTGACTTTAAAAAGTCCTGAGTGGAGCAGGCTGGAATGTAAATTTCTGAAGTGATGACCAACTATTGGTAAAAATCCCAATAAAACAGAATAGTCTTCACTGGATTTATTCAGGAGTTTCAGTCCTCTTAAAGTCCATGCATATTTAAAGCTTGCAGAATATTTTAATTTATATGTAAAACAGGATTAGAATCCAGCCTTAGATAATTATATACAGATTTTTCTTCACCCTTCTGAGTATACACTGGGACACCTATGTACCAGATACTCATTGTGACAACCATTAAATGCCCCAGCAGATATCCAAAATTCCCCTGAGATCCATTAAAATAGATTATTTCAAATTTCAAGATTTAAATGTAATGTATTTCCTTCAGTATAACAAGTGGCTATTTGAAATTTTTAATGTATTTTTTCAAAAACTGCAATTAAAGCCAATTTTAACAGGTTCTGTTAGTCATAGAAATTGAAGTGCCCTCACCTTTCTTATATAGTAGGTTTATTTAATGCTGTGAAAGTACTTCATTTCACCCAGAAAGGGAGACTAAAACCTATCAGTGTTTGTTTTAAATCAAATGAAGATGAGGGTCATCCAAAAGATAACTGATGCGAATACGAATGTGATGTCCCAAATAGCTTCAGACAAATGGAGGCAAATTTCTGACCTGTTATTTATGAAGCTAGTGATCAGAAGCAATATATATATGGACTTTATTTGTAAATAGAAATGGATTTTATGTTTATCAGAAATGGATTTTATGTTGATAGAATCCTGTGTCTACGAACTGGACCACAAGCTTAATATGAACACACACTAAGGTATCCACTGGAAAAGAATTTATGGAAATGTATATACTTATATATTAAGTACACTATTAAGTATACTAAAGTATACTATTAAATATATAAGTATATAAAATATATATTAAGTATACTATTAAGTATACTAAATATAAATTTATTGGTCAGTGTTAAAGAAGTACAGTGTCTAGAACCAGAAAATTTGCTGCAGTGATCAGACACTATCAACTACTGTGCTTATTCTGGATCCTGAATTTTAACAAAATAGATTGAGACATGTTCAGAAAAGAGCAGCAAGTTAAGTCCCCCAAGCCCCTCATATGTGTGTGTGTGTAAGCATGCATATGAATTTTTTTAAGTATACAGACCACCAGTCCTGAAAAAAAAATCATGTTTCATGTTCTTATATTTACGTATTTTTCTTTGACTATGTATACATTGACTTTTATTTTTAAGTGTATGTTTCATTAATGTTCTTCTAAACAATTATGATAAAAAGCACATAACATGAAAGCTAGCTTCTTAACAAATTTCAAGTGTATGGTATAGTATTGTTAACATGTTGTTGTACAGTGATCTCTAGAACCTTGTTATTTTGCATGACTGAAGCTGTACTCTCTGAACAACTTCCATTTCCCTGCTTCCCCCTGCCCCCATCCCTGGCAACAACCACTGTACTTTCTGCTTCAATGACTTTGACTACTTTAGATTTCCCATATAAGTGGAATCACGAAATTTGTTCTACTGTGACTGACTTATTTCTCTTAGCATAATTTCTTAAGGTTCATCTGTTGTAGCATATGGCAGAATTTCCTCCTTTTTAAAGATTGAATAATATTCTACTATATGTATATACCACTTTTTTTTTTTATCATCTCTCTGCCAATGGACCTTCAGGCTGTTTCTGCCTCTTGGGAATTATGGAATGGGAATTATGGATGGGAATTATGCTGCAATGAGCATGGGAGTGCAGTGATCTCTCTGAGCTCATGATTTTGATTATTTTGGGTAAATACCTAGGAATGGGCTTGATGAATCATTTGCCGGCAGTTCCATTTAAGCTTTTGAGAGCTTCGATACTGTTTTCCATAGCAGCTCTAACATTTTACCTTCCCACCATGATTGCACAAGATTCTAATTTTCTACATCCTTGTCATTCATTTTCATATGTTAAAAACATAGAAATTATTATCTATCTATATCTATATCTATCTATATCTATAATTTACATCTATCTCTACCTATACCTACATCTATACCTGGTTCTATATCTATATCTATGTCCACATCTGTAGCTATATATGTATCTGCATCAACTGTATCTGTATCTATATATCTATATCGCTCCAGTTTTCTCAACATCATTTATTGAAGAGATCATTTTTTTCCCCAACGTGTAGCCTTGGAACCTTTGTCAAAGTTCATTTACTGGATATACTTGGCTTTCTTTCTGGACTCTGTTTTGTTCATTGGTTCATATGTCTGTCTTTGTGGCAGTCCCATACAGTTTTTATTGCTATAGCTTTGTAATATATTTTTGAAGTCAGAAAGTGTGAGTTCTCTATCTTTGCTTTGACTGTTCAGGGTCCTTGTCATTTGATATGAATTTTAGTATTTTTTTCTATTTCTGCAAATAATGCCATTGATATTTTGATAGGAATTGCACAGAATCTGTAGATTTCTTTGGGTAGTACGGACATTTTGACAATATTAAAATTTCAAATCCTGAACATGGTGTATCATTCCATTCATTTGTGTCTTCTTTAATTTCTTTCAGCAATATTTTGCACTTTTCAGGGTAGAACTCATGTGCTTCTTTGCTTAAAGGATATTATCTACCAATCCCAGAAAGGAGAAGGTGACAAGAAAAAAAATGACTACATTTTTGGGAATCAATCATATTGAAAACTCCCTTAGATGACAAAGTTGCAGACAGTATTTATATTTTTAAAAATTATTTTTGTGGAATATTTTGGTGATTGATATTTAAATTTAAATTTCAGGTTGAGTCTTCATGCTTGGGTAAATGTTTCTTTCTCTTACTTTCCATATGTGTTTGTATTTGGGCTGTAACATATAAACGTGATAGGTAGATTGCTCTTTGTGATGACCCAAGTCAAGAGCTAAGGATTCAAAGAGCTTTGTTACGGTTATGTAAAACTTTTAGCACCTTCAGTAAATAGGCCCAGACTTCTTACATTTTGAGTAATCCCACCAGACTTTTGCAGTGTAAATGTGATTTTATTGTTTTCTGTAATTTTTGTGTTCTCTTATAGCAGCCTCTCTCCACTCTCTCCACTTCAACCTCCAGTTTACTCTGAGCCAGGGTAGCTTGGTAATCTGATAATCACTTGACTGAAATGTGTGTCTAATTTACAAATAAATTGTCTCTTAGTGAGGGCTTGAGGGCCTCTTCTGTGTTATAAAGTGAATAAACTCAGCCACGGCTCTTTATGCCATACAGGAGCTTTTTCTAACTTTCTTGCCATATTCTAGAGAATTGGGGTTGCCCCGAATCTCTGTACACAATCCATATCCGCTCACACGTCTGCACTGACATTTAGCCACCGTATGCTCTGTACACGAGCTTTGCTTTTTCCATAAACTCTGTTAAGATCTGTATTGGATTTTCTGTATTAGCATTCCAAGTTTGTGTCTGCACACCTTACATGTAGTGTTGCTGGGAATTAAACTCACTTGAATATTAGGACAGGAGCCAAAACAGTCATAAGATGTGACTGAAGCACAGGAAGCAAGCAAGCCTTGGCAGCAAATGGTTCTTTCTTGCCTGCTTTGGCAGGTGCTCACAAGCCCACTTCAACTCACACATCAATCCTGAAATGATAATTCCTTTGGTAATTATCAGAAGTCATTGCTGGTCTAATTTTTGGAGGGAGAATTATGCCTCAGTGCCTCGATGTTACCATAATGGCATATTTGGTGTTCAGATGACTGCATCTGCATTGCTGGTAATTGTCCTTGGACTCATTTCCTCTCAGTTTTATTTCTTTGCTTTGTGCCTATGTTCCATTCCCTTTCATCAGAGTGGCTTTGGTGTCTCAGATACAAGATCTCCCAACAATAAAGAGATACTCTGTCTTTTGTCATTTTCCTTTTAATATTTCACTTTATTTTCATGCTCTGTATGAATATCTTTTCCTTGGAAGTCACAGTGTGGAGGAGTGGCTCAAAAAGGCACATTTAGGAATTTCTAGGATCAGACTAACATCAAGAATCATGAACACATATATGGTGAAGCCAATAAAACTAAGCTTCAAACTCCTTACTTACAGGGTTCCTTCTAAAACCTAATACTGTTTCTGTAATTTTACATTATTTTACATAGAGACTCTGAATTGGAATAAACTACAATTTTTTTATAGATCCAGTCTCACCATGTGGATTTTTGATGCCAACGAAAACTCTTGATGACACCTTTACTCTTTCCCTATTCTTCTTTTAGCTTACCATTCCCTTAATTCTCCTTATCTTCCTTTTTTCTATCTCTTCTCATTTCTTTTTCTCTTTTTTCTCTCACCTCTTTCTCGTCTCTTTTTTCTGTCTTATGACAATTTAGGGCTTTTTTTTCTGTCATAGTTGCCATCAGTGCATTTATCATTTGGCAAAAAATATCCAACCTTTGGGAGATTAGCACTCATTCTCACTTTTGTTCCTTTCTCGTGGACACAATTTGCACACATGGATTTTCACCTATATCACAGCTATACATAATACCTCCAACTGGGATTTCAAATGAGCTTATCAGGAAGGAATCTACAATATTTGAACCTGTTAAAATATTTTGTGAGATCAGCAAGATACAAGAATAAAGCTGTTAAAAGTTCCTGAAAGTTACTTCACTTAGTAGATATTCTTACCTTTCTTTTTTTTTTTCAATATTTTGAGAGAGAGAGAGAGAGAGAGAGAGAGAGAGAGAGAGAGAGAGAGAAAGCAGGGGAGAGGCAAAGAGATAGGAAGACAGAATCCAAGACAGAATCCAGTCTGGGATGGCAGCACAGAGCATAATGTGGGACTCAAACTCACCAACTGTGAGATCATGACCTGACCTGAAGTCAAAAGTCAGGCATTTAACCATCTGAGCCACCCAGGTGCCCCAATATATTTTTACCTTACTTGAAGTAAGAGAGAGGCATATCAGCTTTACAATTTTATGCTCCAATCTAGCACTTGCCACAGTCCAATAAAATGGATTTTTTCATTATAAGAATAAGATATATTCTCATATATGTATTCTTTGACCAGGAGAAAAATGTCAACATAGTTATCAAATAGACCAAAATAAAATGTTATCAAGTAATTCACAGTATGTTCATTGGAAAACATTTAAGTGCTTTCTGTAAATTAGGACCTTGATGAGTTAGACATAGATCCACCCAAGCAAGGATATTTTGGTGACATATGAGATGACAAAATTATGATGACGATGTTAACAATGATGGTGATGTTGATAAAATGAAAATAATTCTATTAAGGCAATATAACTAGATATGCCAGTTGAGTGATTTCTAAACCTGGTTTGTCATCTGAAATCACCTAGCATTATATATGTGTGTTTTTGTTTATATCTGTGTATATATGTGTACATGTATATATTTTTCTTTTAGTAATGGTTCATGGGCCCTAATAGAGATATATTAAATTAGAACTTTGGAGTTTTAGACATAGGAATTACACTTTCAGAAATATCCACAGGTAATTCTGATGACCAGCTAGGTTGGAGAATTACTGACTGGGGAAAAATGATCTCTGGGCCATTAGAGGAGGGAAAGAATGGCCTTAGGTCCGCATGGCCATGAAGGAGGAAATATTTGGCCAGTGAAGGGTTGATAGCACTTGGGTAAGCAGGAAGCATTAAGAAGATAATTCTTGGCAGGATAAATGAAAAGAGTAAATGTCCTAAGGTGAAAAGTAAAAGGCATCAGGGAATAGTAAAGAGACAACATTGACAGGAATTAATGACACTTGGTAAGAAGCAAAAGATAAAGCTAGAGCATTAAAATTTTAGTTGTGGAGGACTCTGAAGCCAGGAAGGGGAAAGCATGAAGGTTTTAAATTACAGAACACCACTGCATGTTTTAGAGTAGGGTATACCCTTGTGAAAGCTACATTTTAAAGAGATTTTTCTGTAGAGATGCAGCAGATGGAGAGGTTGGAGAGAAACTGGTATTGGGATCAGAGTGCAATTAATAATAGTTCAAGTCTTGGGTCATAGTAGTAAATTTCAAGGTTGCATTTCTATATGTGATAATAACTAGCTTTAATCTTGACACTTCCATGATCTTTGCATACAATTTCCTGCATGGTGGTGATATATACAAATTTTTGGTTATTTGCTCCTGAGAATATAATTGAATCCAACATGAAAGTGCCATGCATTGAATGTACCAAAAGAAGGTGTCTTGTTTACTCTATCCAAACTTTTTTATTTATTTGTGAGAAATCTGGATTACCAAAATTCTGGTAAAAGGGACTCTTCAGTCCAGTATAGCTCTTGGGAATATAAAGAGATAAGTTATCTCTGATTTGGGAAGTTTGAAGAATCTGGAAGGTTGGTAGTGGAGACATCTCTCCATAGGTCCTTTTAGGTTTATTAACACAGTATTCCACAACAGAATTGGGACCACAGTACCAGGAGTATCATAAGCATTTAGTTTGGAGCCTGAGATTCTATGGAGGATAGTCCTACTAAGCAATTAACTGCTTGTCAAAATGTCAGCAGTGTCCTCCTGAGAAACACTTAGTAATGGAGTGGTTTTGAGTATGGGCTTGGAGTGAAGCCAGCCTGGGATCAAATTCAAGGTATACTATATGATTTCCAGTGTGCCCTTGGGCAAGTCACTTACACTCTGTAAACCTCAATAAACTCATGTTAAAGAGAGCAAAAATAATACTTATACACAGAGGTCTTATGAGGCTCAAACAAGATAATGCTTCTAAATAGTTTAGCATAGTTCCTGGGACATTGTAAGTAGCCAAGAAAAATGATTAGTGTTAGTGGCCATTGAGTGGTTGTAAAGTCCCTAAACTGAGCTCAAATCTTCCAGTAATCCTGAAAATTCAAATTTCTCCTAGCAAACTAGTTGCAAATACAGGGCTTGTATCAATTTTTTGAGTATCAACATTCATTGCTGTACTACATGAGAACACACCGCATTTTTCACTTGTCACCAAGACTATGCCCCTAGGAAATCCTAGGAGTTGAAATCTCCTGGCCTCTTCTCTGTTGGGCATGTACTCTATTTAATAACCTAACATTGTTGCTTTTGTGCACAAAGTGTTTGTCATAGGCTACACCAGGCAAAAGTTCTTCTCTTATTTGTATTTCTGCCCTAAATCCCCATCTGCTCCTCTATCCTGATAAATTCAGCTTGTTCTTATGAACATCTCAAATACCTTTGGTATCCATATTAATCCATTCGTCCATTCATTCTTCCAACAACTATTTACTGGGTACCAACTCTGGGCTAAGTATCAGTCTAGACACTAAGGATAAAGCTTTGTAGAAGACAGACACAGTGCTTGTCCTTAACCAGCATCTGTTTTAGTAGAGGATGAAGACAATGAACACAATGCCAAGTAATTAAATAGTATTGACTAATTTCAGAGAGGCAAAAGCATGGTCAAAAAATTGCAACAGGGTCCTTTGATGAAGAGTAACAAGGTAGAAGTAAAGAGATTAGGTACTTAGGAAGCCTTCTCTGAAGGGACATTTGAGCTAAAAGTTGAAGAGCCATCTAAGTGGAGAAGGGAAGGTGTTCAAGGCAAAGGTCCTAAGCACTAAAGTTTCAAGAAACTGAAAACAAACACAAGTACTGCCATTCAACAACAGTAAGGGAGCTAAGTGAATAAATAGGGTAATAATGTTGGCAACTGCCCATTCATGTACTGTGTGGAAGTTTAGATTTTATTCTAAAACCCGGAGTAGATGCAATGCTAAGCAAACTTCACCATCTTCCTTGAGCTGTCTCTCCAGCACGGTCCTGCTTAGCTTTCTGAGTGTGAGCACAACTCCCATGTTTTCATTTGAAACTCATTCCCTCCCCAGCATCTCAGCCCCACAAGTCTGGAGAGAAGTGGATTGTAGAGGAATCTTTCTGAGGACATTTCATTGTACCCATCTTTCCTTGGTGCCAGGACCAGCAAGCAATTTAGTAATTTCTCCTGAAGGCAAAATACAATAGAAGATGTGCATCTGATAGAGCCAAAACCTACACAAAATTAAAAAAAATAATAATAAACTAAAGAATCTAGCATATATTAACAAAAAAATATGTCAGTATAAAATAAAGGCCCTAAAAGAAAACTCGGATCTTGGAGTTTGAGATTGATCAGGGCTAGCTTCATAAGATATGGGTTGAAAGACTTGGTGCATTTGGATTCACTGTGAAGATGGCACAGAACGTTCTAGATTGGACTTTATAGGAATAACTCAGCTTTTTTTTTGACCTTTGCTTTCTCACCTGGCATTTAACAGCGAACATGTTTTAAGTGCTTACTAGGCAGTGTGCTAAGTGCTTTGCTAGTGTCTGGGTAACAGACTGATTTGTGACATGTCTACCCAAGGTGTGATGATTTTTTTCTCCAAGTGGTGGTCAATAAAATAAAAAAAAAACTTTTCTTAAAAATATAGTGTCCCCCACTTTTTTCAGGGACCAAAATCGTCTTTAAGTTTTGTCTTATTTGGTTTAAACCCTAATATGATTGATTAGAAGGAAGCTGAATAAGCAGAGATGCCTCAGAAATCTTTTTATTTCTTTCCCAGCTCATGGGAAGAGATTAAAAGTAAGCTTTTCTTAGTTTTAGCGAGAGATAGCCACTCAACATCACTAAAAATAACTAGACTTTCAAATGTCTTGTGTGGCCTGTTTTCTCTAAGGAATAGTTCCTCTGCTACTTCAGAGGAAGATTTTGAAAAAGCACCTATGAGTGACAAATGATAATGGATTGCACTCTGAACCATGCATCCAAGCAAATAAAAAAGGCTTTCAAACTTTAATTGATCAAACCTCACAGCAGTCATTAGGTCTCCATGCTTGCTTATAGGCTTGATGGTAATAGAGCCCTTTCAGGGACAAAAATATTATGCAAACTGTTGGCCAGTTTTGTTTCTGTTATTGGGCCCTCATTGACTGCAATCCCTTTTCATTACTGTATTGTTATGGGACTAATGTCTAAGTCAACGTGCACAAGTGCAGTCAGCCAGGGGAAGAATCGGAGTGATTGAGTTTGCCTGACCCAACTTTCCTGAAGACCTATTTACTAATTTGCCTTCCTCCCTCCAGGAGTAGCCCTTGTTTTACCACATTCCTTTAGCAAATAGGACTTGAATACTTGAACCTGTGGCAGTGGATTTCTTCCTTCCTGTTGGATGTTTCTCAGAACACTTCTGCTACTTACATGACTGTATTTTATGCAGATTAATCTGTGGCTTAAAAAATCCTGGGTGGTGGGGCACCTGGGTGGCTCAGTCGGTTGAGCATCTGACTTTGGCTCAGGTCCATGGGTTCTCATGGTTCATGGGTTCAAGGCCCACATTGGGCTCTGTGCTGAACCCTTGCTTGGAGCCTGGAGCCTGCTTCAGATTCTGTGTCTCCTTCTCTCTCTGCTCCTCCCCTGCTCGCACTCTGTCTGACTCTATCTCTCAAAAATAAATAAATGTAAAATAAATAAACAAATAAATAAGAAATCCTGGGTGGGATAATAGGGTGGATTAATGGCCAGTCATTGGAGATTATGGAATTGTAAAGTACCAGTGTGATACAACTCTCAGGAAAGGGGTCATAAGTACTTTAGGGTGGGAGTGGAAAGATCAATCAAGGTATTTATTTTATTTACTTTTTTTTTTAAGTTTATTTATTTTGAGAAAGAGAAAGCACATGTGTATGAGAGAGAGGGAGAGAGAGAGAGCAGGGGAGGGGCAGAGAGAGAGGGAGAGAGAGAATCCCAAGCAGACTCCATTTGTCAGTACAGAGTTCTACCAGGGGCTTGAACTTGTGAACCATGAGATCATGACCTGAGCTGTGATTGAGAGACACTTAACTGACCAAGTCACCCAAGCACCCAGGGATTTAGAGTCCAGTCAGATCTGGGTGGGAATAGTGCTGATGAATTGTGTGATCTTGGACAAGTGAATTCACCTGTCTGAAGCTCAGTTTCTTGACTGACAGTGCAGATAACTGAACAAGTACTAATTACCCTCTTTTTTTACTAATTACCCTCTTAATATCCTGAGTCCAATCAAAGAGCTGGTCTAAATGTAGTCAGAATAGATGTAAACATGATTTCCTGAGCTGATGTCTTTCCTGTAAATTTATGTAGCACTATGAATTTTAGTCCACAAATCCAGTAAACCAATATCACATTTCTGGTCTTTCTGGAAATATCACATTACTTTTTTTTTTCCCCCTCAGGACTATCACATGTCTACCTGTTAAGTGAGAATATCAGATTTCTATACTTTTAAATCAATAACCTGATTTTGAATCTCCATCTTACAAGAATGGTAGGTTAGGTTGAACTTGTACATTCTTAGGAGACGCTCCCTAGACTTTTGTTATGGGTTCTGGGGCTTTATGACATGCCAAAATATTATCCTCTTCCCCTTAGCTGTCACTGTTTATCTATCCAGTCTTGCCTTTTTCCTATATTTATGACGCTTTCGGATTTGGTGGCTCTGTGAATTTTCTGACTTCCACTGGAAGCACAGGACACTTTGATGAGGATGAACTCTCCTGTTTGGGGTCATACGTGACCTGCAACCATTCTGCTAGCTCTCACTGTTGCTGTAAAGGATATGAGATGTTCAGACTCTACCATGTAGTTATATTCTCCTTCCTTCAGCTTCTTCCAGGCTACTCTGTTTCTACTAAGAAACATTATTTCTTTCCTTTCTACCTCCTCTCAAAGCTCTCAGTATCCCTTTAAAATCTTGGAATTTTGGGGGGTGAGAGGGAAGGCAGAAAGACATATATTTCTGTTTTCTGTTGCTATAAAGCTCTCGGGAAGCAGGGAAATACAGAGGCAGCTGTTTGAATGGGATAGGGGAAGGAAAATCGGAGAGAGGAAACACCCTGGTATCTTAATATTTAAAAACAAGTTGGCCACCCCTATTATTAAAGTATCATGTGTCAATTTATTAAAGTTTATTAAAGTCCATGTGTCAATGAATGTCATAAAGTGGGATGAGAAGTTGGAGGAAGATGATAAAGAAAAGAAAGAGGAGCATGGGGAGCAGGTGGAGGAGGAAGTGGAGGAAAAGAGAAAATATAGACACACTGGGGTCTAAGGATGTTGTGTCAAATGAGAAACAATGACATCATTCAGATATTAGACTAGCTGATGGGCTTTCAGTTCCTTGCTGTGGTATAATTCTTCTGGCTGACTCTCTAAGTATTAGAAAATTTCTGTTGAACTATTCAACAATTCTGTAATATATTACATCACATATATGGATACATCTCTACTACTCAAATGCTTGGTTATCACCATTTAGTGATGGGTTTCTAAAATAGTACCTAATGTTTTTGAATTTGCAACATTTTATTATTGGTTTGGCTTAATAAACACATACCCCTCCCCTTCCCATATACTATAAATAAAGTTCCATGTAGCCTAGAGTTTAATTCATCACTGTTCTCATAGGGGAAAATTGAAAATAAATTATGCATGGCTAATTAAGAGGAGTGAATAAATTCCAATAAACCCATATGATAAAAAACTAAGCAGCCATTAAAATTCACCATGTACAGGAATAGCTAAAATATAGTTAAATCTATTATAACCCTTTTTCATTATATTTATGTGTATTGTACATATGTGTGTATTCAAATTAGATATTTTCTGGACAGCTCAGTTTTAAAGGATGTTCTTTATTTTTGCTTATTTTTGATTTCTTAGCATGCCTATAAAATAGGGACTAATGTTACAAAATGAGAAAAATGTTCCATGCTATTATGAAAACTGCCCAGCACATATTTAGATGCCTGGAGACTGTGAACGGTCCCAGCTTTGAGAGGTTAGTCCCACTTTGGGCTAGCTGTGTTCTTATTCCAGTTGTATTAAATAGTGAGCCTGTGATCTCAGCTAAGATACTTAACCTCTTTTTATCTTAAAAACTGGGGATACTACTTCCTACCCTGCATTTGGAAAATTAAATAAGATGATATATACAATTTTTGCATATAATTAACCAACTAGTAGGTCAGCAATAAACACTTGTTTTCTGTTCTTCCTGGCTGTTAATTAGGGAGACCAGATAGAGGAGTAGAAATAGGACAGAATCCCCAATCAGAGAAACCTAGAATCAAATTAAAGCCTTGCCAATGTTTGATACCCCGTAGGGAAGTCTCCAGTATCTCTAAGCTCTTGTTTCCTCATCTTTAAAATGAGGATAATTGTTCTGCCTCCCTTAGAGGGAAGATCTGAGGATTACATAAGATGATGTATATGAAGAACCCAGCATAATACAAGACTGAACATGTAGCAAAAGGCCAGTAAATATTAGCTCCTATCTTTCCCAGCCATTAAGAGCTAACATTAAAAAAAAAATGGTAGAGTTTACTACAGAGATTGCAAGGAGAACAGGGCTCATGGGCAAGGGAGGGTCCAGGGGAGTTGGAGAGACTGTTGGAAAACACAGTTGCCCAAGAGTTGTGATATGGAAAATGACCTAGATAGTGTTTGAGCTTCCAAAGCTTCAGCAAGTAAGCATGCTCCACAGAATTACTGACTCCATGTACTTGCAAAGAATGTGATCTGCATACTTCAAAATAGATTTTTATTCTATAATTATCTATTCTTTGGTTTATTTTAGTCACATTTAAATTATTTTTAAGTTTTAAATAACTCTAAAGGATATTATAAGATTTTCATTTAAATAAAAAGGAGGCATGGGTGTTTTAAAAATATGAAAAAGGAAGAGTTTTCAATATCCATCTGCAAGGGAAAGAAATTTTAGAAAATGAAATACATCCCTAAGTAAATTTTCAGTCCCCTTTATACAGGGAGCATCTGTCCAGAAAAGTCTTTATCTTAACCAGGTCTCTCATTTTGTGGGTGGGGAAACTGAGGTGTAGAACAGGTGATGTTGCATTCAGAGTTACATAGTAACTGAATGCAAGAACTGAAAACTAGACTGTTAGCATAATTTTCATGACATCATCGCACATCCCTATTTCTGTGCTTTTCTATTTTTCTCTAATATATGTGTAATATATATACACATGTGTATGTGTGTACAGATATATGTACATATAACTGATAATCACGTGTCCTCTATATACAAATTGTGTATATGTATGCATGCATACAGAGAATGTGTAAGGAACAGAGAGAAAGAGAAGAAAAAAACCTTTCCTATCTATGGGAGATTATTAGTTCATACCCTAAATTAGCATAATGTTTAAACTGTTTAAGCCAATGTAGCTTTTAAGAATGTACATTTTATGCCCGTCTTATGATAATTCCCACATTAAGCCCCTCCAAAACAATCCCTTCCTTTGTTGGATGTACTTGCGTAGGGTCCCTGTCCGTGATCTCTCTCTGCTCCAGTCCTGAGAGCCCAGGCTGTGAATAATAAAGGAGCAGAGGCTGTGCCTAGCTTGCAGAGTTGCCAGTTGAGAAATTGTAATTGTATTGATCAGTAAATTCACCCTCTTCAAAGGCATATCAGAAAGCCCCACTGGAGTCAGAGTTTCTGCCGTATTAGTTCAAGGGCACTCTTGAGAGAAAGAATGTGTTTTCAGTAAGATTAAGACCTCCGTCTCAAAGAAGAGGAAGAATATCCTGAAGCGTTGCTTAAAATAGTCAGCATTCTCTCAACTGAAGACAAGATATGCCAGGCGGAGCTGGCTCACTTTTTTCAGGTACCAGGGCTGCAATTCCCCTTTCGCTGGATCATCACCTTGGAAGCAATCCACAAGGCCCAGAGTGGGAGATGGCAGAATGGCCTGACCCACTCACTGGAAAGAGAGAGATTGCCAGACTGGAAGTTAGAAAACCTGGGTGTTGGTGCTCCATGTGCCATTTACTAGCAGTGATTAAGGCACATCACTGAAATTTCATTTGTAGGTTTTTCATGTGTAAGAAGGCAGGGGTTTCTTGTGTGGTGTGGAGGGAGACAGAATGGTCTAGATTCTTCTTCCCACAGGCTGTGCCCACATGATTTGCTTTGCTTGGGACGTTCAGTGGTTCCCAGACCAGCAGCATCAGCAGCACCTGATCATGTGGGAACGTGCTCATTATGCAAATTCTCAGGTCCACACAGACCTATCCATGAGAAACTCCACAAAAGGGGCTCGGCAATCTGTGTTTTCACCATCCTTCCAGCTGATTCTGAGACATTCAAGATTCACTGCCCTGGGGAGCTCCAATTTATCCATTCCTAGGGAAAATCTTCTCCACCCTTTCCCACTAGATCAGATTCCCCCATCATGGCCGATTTTGCCAGTTGCCATTTACAGTTAATTGTGTGAGTGTTTAATTGCCCCACAAGGCCACGTCTGTGTCTGTGTTGTCTCCTCATTTTACACCCATCCAGCAAAACCTGCCACACAATAGACACTTAATAACCATTTGTCATTAAGATGAAAGCTAATGACCTTGAACGAACTGTTTAAACTTGCTGAGACTCAATTTACTTCTTTTTAAAATGGGCACAATAAAACATCCCTTGGAAGATGGAACTTGAGTAAACTAAGAGATTATACTCAAATCTCAGTCAACAAACTCAGTGTTGTGTGTGTGTGCATGTGCTTGTGTGTATTTAAAATGTTACTTAGGGGCACCTGGGTGGCTCAGCGGGCTTTTGATTTGGGTTCGGGTCATCATCTCATGGTCTGTGAGTTCGAGCCCAAATCCAGCTCTGAGCTGACAGTGAGGAGACTGCTTGCAATTCTCTCTTTCTCCCTCTCTGTCTGCCCCTCCCACACTCATGCTTGCTCTCTCACTCTCTCTCTCTCTCTCAAAATAAATAAACTTTAAAAAATAAAATAATGTTACTTAGTTTCTCACTGGAAATTATTTTGCATCTGAATGACTAATTTAATCTTAGTTTCCTTTGTGTTTCCTTCCCAACACTGGAGTGAGCTGCAGCGTCTGTATTTTATGAAGTATCATGGTAATATGAGTGTAGGGAGATATCTAATCCTCCAAAATTAGGATATAAAGTTATCTGCTAAAATGCTCCTATTCTCAACCTACATTATACCCCTTTAAAGTCCAGCTGTTTCTGCTGTTTCTGTGAATTGTTTGTTAGAAATCTATTTGCAAGGGTCATGTAATCCTATATGCCTAGGTCCAACTGTACTCAGGTTGTCCTGTGGTTTTGCCTACACTCTGGGGTGCTGCCAGGAGACAGGATTCCCTCTGCTCTACAATCCAGAAACCTCTCTCCTCCCACCACCATCTCTCATCCCTTCTGCCCCAGAAAACTATTTGTCACTGCAGGTTAATCTCCCTTCTTTCACGTTTTTGCCAAATACCAGATAACCACGCTCCTTTCTTTTGGCTACTGTATTTCCTCTCTAAAGATAAATTCTTTCTGCATACTGAGACTTAGCTTTTGGAAACAAAAGCCAGGAAAACTGGAAAATACTTCTAATTTTTCAGCCTGCTTCCATTTTCTGCCTGAGACACTGGAGTCACAGATTTCTAACTGTGGTGGGTTTGATTTTCTACCAGAATTGTAGCCCTCCACACCATTGATTCCCAAATGGGACAATTTGGGGGACAATTTTGCCCTCCGGAAGATAAAGTAATATCTGGGGACTGTTTTGATTGCCATAAATTAGGAAGATGTTCTACTGGCTTCTGGTGAGTAGAGGTCAAATGCTGTCAAACATCCCACAATGGATAAGCCTACCACCACCACAAAGAATTAACAGGCCCATAATTTCAGTAGTACAATGCTAAGGTTTAGGAACCTTGTTCCACATGAATCTATGTGCTAAGTACTGTGAACAGTGGCGCAAAGCAGGTGTTTGATAAATGATGTTTTACTTTAAATCTTTGTTTCCTCCATGCCTATAACCTTTGCAACCTTGACCAATTAGAGAGACATTAAAAGTTTTGTTTTGTCTGTAGCATTAGCGTGGAGGACCAGTCCTAGCCTTCAGCCACTGGATAATGAGCATGTCTGCATGCCACACGTCTAATGGTTCTTTCTGTTTAAGAGTTCTACATTTCATTGTCTGTGTTGTCCTGATTACATATTAATTTATTAGGCATCGTTGAGTACCTCTGTACTAAAGAAAAAGTGGAATTGAAGTTTGACCTTGACTTCAATGTATTCACAGTTAAATGAGAGAGAAATAAATATACTAAAAAGATACAGTATGATGAGTTTGGCTCAAGAGCTCAGTACAAAATGCTAAGGAAGCAAGATAGAGGACCATGAATGCCAAGTGAACATGCAAAGGTCAAGGACACAGTGGGAATTGGCCACTGGATGGGAAAAGGAGATGGCATCGAGTTGGGGTGAATAGGAATTCTCTATGAGAAAAATAAAGGGTGGGATAGGTCAAGTAAGGATATAGTGCAGCCAAGACATAGAGATTATAAAGATGATTAGGGGTAGGCAGGGTAGGCCACAAAATTTGTACAGCTCAATGCAAGATGAAATCTAGGACCTCTTGTTGCAAAGGCAGGAAAGGAGTACCATTAAATGTATTAAAATGTAAAGCTCTTTTCCTTTTTTTTTTTTAAGTTTATTTATTTATTTTGAGAAAGAGAACAGAATGAGCAAATGAGGGTCAGGGCGGGGGGGCAGGGGAGGGGGGGTTGCATGCAGAGGATCCAAAGCCGTTCCAGGCCAACAGACAAGAGAGAGACTGTTGTAGGGCTCTAACTCATGAACCATGAGATCATGACCTGAGCTGAAGTCAGACACTTAACCAACTGAGCCACCCAGGCACTCTGCTCTTTTTCTTTCTTCTGCATCCTCTCTCTTGGCCTTTCATGATGATTTTTTGTTGTTTATTGTTACAGCAGCTGTGGTATAGGTTAAGCGAGTAAGAATTATTTGGTTCAAGCTGCCTGGAATTGCATGGGTAGTAACCCCAGAAGAAGGTCATAGGATGGGCATTTCAAACAATCTGCCATAAAGTAACCTGAGATGGGAATTTATGGAATGGGAAAAATTTAGTGTAGGAAAAGGTATGAAACTAAATAAGGGAGAAGAGTAGGTACAAGGAGAAGAAAGTTCAGCTCTCCAAACAGTATTTTTTAATATATGCTATGAATTAGGTAAGTCTGTCAGTGACTGAAGTAAATAGTCAATTTATTTTTTCTTAGAAAATTAAAAAAAATTAAGTATAGAGAGTCACTGTTTAGTATTCTCTGCTGTTTGCAACACACATGTAACATGATAAATCTGACATTGTAATTTTGCAATTGTAAAATCTATTACAATTAGTTGGAAGGTGAAACAGAATTTTAAAACCTTATATAAAATCACTATTATTTTCATATTCCCCGTCAGTATCAAAGGATCTGCAGTAATAGTTTTCCACTGTAGAAATACTAATATACGTACTTTTTTTTTTTAAGTTAACATTATCTGCAAATACTTTCTGTCTGGATGTGTAGTCTTAATCTACATCCTGTTTTATGCCTCTATCATAACCCATAGAATACATGGCTCCTGATTTTTTAAGCCTTTCTGCATTGGGATAACTGAGTTTGTTTTCTTGACCCTCCTGACATGTGCATATACATATATAAAATTTCAGGACACTTCAATTTTTCACACATATAATTTTATCCTATTTCATACACTTAACGTACTCTTTTGCAGGTGATTTTATTGGGAGATGGCAAGGAAAAATACCATTCTTCCAATACCAAACTAGGATAAATTACTATTAACAAAATACAAACATAATAGAACAAAAAAAAAATAAGAAAATGAGCTCTAACCCTGCTAAGAGCATAAGCTGGGTTTAAATTACAGAGTTAATCTGGCTGATGGCCAGTTTTTTTAGACAACTGTATGAATTGAAATTACCAATATAGTTAGAAACATTTCTAATGAAATAGCATAGTCCAATGCCCCAAAGGTGTTTTAATCATCAGTTCTACAAAAGAAAGCTCTGATTTTACAGAAAATGAATTACTATAGAATTTTCATTGAGGTTATCTTTTTAACTGGAACTTCTGTACTTGAACGCATTGCCATTTGATGGGGCCATTTCCAGTTAGTATAATTAGACAGTTTAGGTATAGTAAAGGACATTGCCATACCTCAAAGATGATGCTCTCAGAGAGGAGACAGCAGAATATGCTTAAAGGAATGAAAACAAAAAGACCAGGTTTGATGCATGAAGGAGGTAAACAGTTTAGAAAAATATCAATATTGCTTGCTTGCACAATTATTCACTGGAACAGTATCTTGGAGTACAAGGTCATATTTAAGTGGCAATAATACATCTGAAATAGCTCATTTAATGAAAAGAAGCAATATTACTGAGTCCAAGGTAGCTATCAAAACTTGTTTAACTACTGCAGAACAGAATATTGAGAGGGAAAGCTTTAAAGTGAATGCCCATTTATCCAGTCCTTCATCAAATGAAACTCCTGTTTTTCCAAGTTAAGATTTTTGAATTGGACTCTTATCAAGGCAATAAATTTCATCAGCATCAATTCTTTTTAAAGTACTGAGCTATTCAAGATTTGAACATTGAAGAGTCTCCTTTTAATGGGGGGTGTACCTCTGCATTTCATTGTAAAGATGAAATGTCACCGAGTTATTCTATGTAGAAGGTGGGTGCAAATTTATTTTTTGTTATGGATGTTTAAAAAATGGAGAAGATAAAGATTATTGCTGATTTATTTGGGGAATAGGAAATTTCGGATATATTCAAGAAAAGAATGTGTGTATTTCATGCTTACAGGACAGCTGGTAAAATACAAGGATTTTATATGGTTTTCTGTATTCTCTGCCCCTTCATTATCCTTCAAAAAACTGGAAAAAGCAGTAATGTGGAAGTGGTGGTATTAACATTTTGAGTTTTCTTACTTAACAAAAAATACCAGAGACTGTTAGCAATCATATTCATGATGAAAGTAAAGATGATTCCAAGCACAGAAATATTGCTAAATTTCTACCTAAGTTTTGTCATCTGATGTTCTGAGGTTTGGCCATGATCCTAAAAACACTCAGATAATTATTAGGTACATAATTATTATTATCTAAGCATTGACACAATTATAATTTTATTTCTCCTTAGGAAAAAAGAAAGATCAAGTTGGGTCATAATATTAAATCAGACATGAGCTTCTATTTTCTTATCTGCTGGCAACTCCAAAACCAGAAGATAGTATAATTTTCTCCTTAAAAGGGAAGGCCCTTAGCAAAAGTTAATTTTTCTTTTTTTCCAGTTTATTGAGATATAATTGATACCTAACATCGTGTAAGTTTAGGGTGTACAATGAATTGGTGTAATAACATGTATATTGCAAAATGATTACTACTATAGTTTTGGGTAATACCTTTATCAATCACATAATTACCATTTCTTCTTTATGATAAGAACATTTAAGATCTATTCTGTTCACAACTTTCTAGTTTATAATACAGTATCTTAAATTATAATCACAATGCTGTACATCCTAGAAATTATCTGGTAACTAGAAATTTGTACCTTTTGACCACCATCTCCCTATTCATTTCCCCTTTTCTCCAACTTCCCAGACCCTGGTAATCACCTTTCTATATTTCTATGATTTCTCTATAGAGAAATTCTGCATTTCTATGATTTGACTGTTTTTCATTCCACCCATAAGTGATAGCATGAGGTATTTGTTTTCCTCTGAGAGCAGACCTTTTCCCCCCCGCCCCCACCCTTCCTTTGCCCATTGTAAGAAAGCATGTCTCTGCTTGGAACTGATAGGCTTCTGAAAAAGCTCCATGTTTCTAATGGTACCATTAGTTGAGACCATGGCATGAGCAAATATATAGTATTTTGCAAAGACACTGCTCTTGGTCTGATTTTAGTCTTAGTGATTTCATTTATTCATTCTGTGATATTGATAATAACATAATCTCATAAGGTTTACAATTATGTTCCACTGAGGTACTAAAAGCAGTATGTATCCATTGATAGAAACATGGAATTTTCTCTTTTTATAACTATTAATGGTTATATATCATCTTAAAATATATATGTAGATATAGACTTTGATATCTCTTTGATATGATTATGATATAGGATTTCTGTTCTAATAGTTTCTGCTGTAGTCTGTTTTATTTGGGTGAAGATATGAATTTCAGTTGGCACTGGGTCCTGATCTAGTCCTTAGGATAAGGAATCCTACCAGATAATCTAGATCACCTCACCTATAAGCTATATCAGTTAGCTCCTACTGCCTAATAAATTGCCTCAAGCTTACTACAGGCTTAAAATAATAAGCACTTACTTAGCTCACAATTCTGTGAGTCAGTACATTGCACTGGGATTGTTACTTTTGCTCACTTATACATTTTGGTCAGTTGCTAGGTCAGTATGGAAATGAGGCTGGATATACAAAAATGAATAGAATAAAACATGAGAAGTCTATTTAACCCAGCCTTTGATTACATTGGGAAAAGCCTCTTTAAGGAGTTACCTATTAGATTGAATCCTGAAAAAGTGAAAACAACTTATTTCACAATATAGTGAAAATAAGTGGAAATGGGCCATAGAAACTATTTCAGGCAGGGAGAACAGCAGTTGGAAAGGAATGGAAATAACAAAAAGCATGGTAATTTTTAAAGATTAAAAGTATTATGTTTCTTTAATTTTAAGATATCATCAGTACACCATCCATTCAAGGTCAGATTCTGGGGGAAGGGTATTACTGTAGTCTATGGTAAACATACTGATTTTCAGAAATTATAAAATGTGAAACAGAAAGTGACTTATATATTATAAAATGAAATCCTTCAATATAGAGGGGTTGGATAGGAATGAAGAGTGGTAAGGGGTGAGGATACCATCATCAACTGGGACCCCATTAATACACTTACATCCCAAGGTAATGGGATAATAAGAGGATAGTGGCTTGCTTCAAGAAGAGTGCCATGTTTATTTAAAAGAAAAAAATTAAGTTTGTTTATTTATTTATTTATTTATTTATTTAGTTAGTTAGTTAGTTATAAGAGAGAGAGACAGCATGAATGGGGGAGGGGCAGAGAGAGAAGGAGACACAGAATCCAAAGCAGGCTCCAGGCTCCAAGCTGTCAGCACAGAGCCTAACGCAGGTCTTGAACTCACAAACCATGAGATCATGACCTGAAGCAAGGTTGGATGCTTAACTGACTGAGCCACCCAGGTGCCCCAAGAACAGTACCATGTTTAAATATGAGTTAAAGAAACATTAGCCGTTACTAGTCACTCTCCTGATTGGCCAGAAGCAATCCTAGAGTTTGGGCAAGTGAATTAACAACCTGTGGCAATATTCCTGATTAGAGATGCTGGTTCTCTGGATGAAGGTAGAAGTGACATGGAGGAAAATTAATAGATTAAAATGATATTTAGAATGTAAAATAAAAGGATTTGAAAATTGATTAAACTTGAGAATGCTTTATTATCAATTATTCAACCATTGTTACCTTGCTTGCATTCTCAGTTCCAGGGCTCTATTTCTCCTAATAGCCAGTACCATTTTATTTATCACATTCATCCTTCCATTTTGACAAACACACACACACATTTGAACAAAGAACATTTGAACAAAGTAGCTATCTCACTTCCCTTTCCCTTAGTCTGGGCATGGTTTCATCTCTCCACCCTCTCCTCAACCAATCTGTCAATCTCAGGTGAGTTACTATGATTAAAATGAACTTGGGGCAGAAAGCAAAAGGAACAGAAAATAGTAGTATATATTGCTTTCTTTTTCTTCGGGGACAATCCTTTGGAGTGTCTCCTTTTTTGGCATGGTGAGCTGATTTGTTCAAACACATAAAACGTATATAATGGGTGAGAGGAGTGAGCAGATAATGACTGAAATGTTTGGGAATGATGGAAATTTCCTAAAACTGTATTGTGGTGATGATTGCACAACTCTAGAAATTCACTAAAAATAATACTTTTTACACTTGCAGTGGGTGAATGTTATGATATGTAATTATATATTAGGAAAATGTTTTTTTTAAAGAAATATAGACAGACCATAATAGGTTGTTGCTGTTTAAGTTCTAGATAGTTCCACAAATCTAATATTAATCCTTACCTAGAATACTTACTGTATTTTCTATCATTTTATCTATTCTGGCATTACCAAGTCAGTGACTTCAAAACTAGCACATTTTTTAAAGATTTTATTATATATATATAATTTATTGTCATATTGGTTTCCATACAACACCCCGTGCTCATCCCAACAGGTGCCCTCCTCAGTGCTCATCACCCACTTTCCCCTCTCCCCCACCGCCCATCAACCCTCAGTTTGTTCTCAGTATTTAAGAGTCTCTTATGGTTTGCCTCCTTCCCTTTCTGTAACTCCCCCCCACCTCTTCCCTGGTCTTCTGTTAAGTTTCTCAGGATCCACATATGCGTGAAAACATATGGTATCTGTCTTTCTCTGCCTGACTGATTTCACTCAGCATAATACTCTCCAGTTCCATCCACATTGCTACAAATGGCCACATTTAATTCTTTCTCATTGCCAAGTAGTATTCTATTGTATATATAAATCACATCTTCTTTATCCATTTGTCAGTTGATGGACATTTAGGCTCTTTCCTTAATTTGGCTATTGTTGAAAATGCTGTTATAAACATTGGGGTACAAGTGCCCCTATGCATCAGTACTCCTGTATCCCTTGGGTAAATTCCTAGCAGTGCTATTGCTGGGTCATCGGTAGATCTATTTTTAATTTTTTGAGAAACCTCCACACTGTTTTCCAGAGCGGCTGCACCAGTTTGCATTCCCACCAACAGTGCAAGAGGGTTCCCATTTTTCCACATCCTCTCCAGCATCTATAGTCTTCTGATTTGTTCATTTTAGCCACTCTGACCAGCATGAGATGGTATCTCAGTGTGGTTTTGATTTGTATTTCCCTGATGAGGAGTGACGTTGAGTATCTTTTCATGTGCCTGTTGGCCATCTGGATGTCTTCAAAACTAGCACATTTTTTAGAGATTTCTGTGATAATAGGCAATTTATCCAATAGTTTTGGGGTAAAAAGGAACACCACCACTAACAAGGGAATAAGAATCACATGCCTACTGTGGGTGAGGCTCTCTTCTATATTCTGATTATTTAGCAATGAGCAAAACAGAAATCATTGCTTCAACTAAAATTGCACCTTATAGAATTTATTAATTAATTTGTAACATTTATAAAATGTCTGTAGAAAGATTGGATCTGGGCTTCCATATGTACTATTAAAATTGCTCCCACCTCTCAACATCCCTTTAAAAATACAAGAGGTGAGAGGCTCCTTAGTGGTCAGGCATTCTAGTTAATCTCTCTACCATTAATGAAATTTTACTTCCAATTTATTCCATGCTCTCAGTGTGTATTTGTGCGTGCGTGTGTGTGTGTGTGTGTGTGTGTGTGTGTGTGTGGTGCTTGGGCAGAAAAGTGAGAAGCAAGTCATTTTATGACTAAAAATTATGATAGATAGGATTATAATCTATAAAGAATCTTCAAGTAGGTGGGCAATAAACCTACAATTGGATTTAGTAAAAGTAAGGAGATCTATATTTTAAACTATAACTCAAATTTTAAAAGGTTTCTCCCTTTCCCAGGTGTATTTCCAGTAAAAAATACTACATGTATGTAAGTTTCCCCCGTGTATTACCTGCTTACTGGGCGCCATAATTTAGAAGGAACTTCAGACAGGAAAGAAAGATGAGCTGAGAGAGAAAATTTTCAGAAAGTCAAATCCTCAGCTAAGAAACAAGAAAATAAAAGATGATGCAGTTTCAGAAACTTTGGGAGGTTTTAGAGGATATAGAATAGGCTTCTCGAAAGCAGCACTATTGCCCTTTTGGGCAGGATAATTTTTCTTCTGAGGGACTGTAGCAGCACCTTTAATCTTTATGATATGATACCAGTAGCACCTCCCCCTGGCTATGACAATAAAAAGTGTCCCTGCATATAGCCAAATGTCTCCTGAGGGATAAAATCACCTCTGTTTATCCACTCTCTACACCCTGCGACAGTACCAAATTAGTGATGTACAGTGAACAGCTCTGTCAGGCTATAGCGTAACTGTGTGTCCAGGTTTGCCTGGAAAAGACCTGCCTTATTCTTGTTATCCTGGCATAATTATTAATAATGACGATTTCCCTTTCGAAATTTCCTCACTTCATAGCAGAAACTACATGAGCAGTCTGATAATAAAGTACTTTCCCTTAATCTGCACTGTGATTTTCCGGAGAACAGAGGTTCTTGTAGGACCATGGTTGGAGATCTTGGCTTTCCCATAGCCTTTCTTTTCCAGTAGACCAAGTAGCAGTGGACTTTATTAGCTCCAGGTTGGGAGTTTTAGCTTTGGATTTCCCTCATTCGAAAAATCCAAATACTGTAACCTTCTCTCTTAGTGTCAGGCCATGCTGTGATAAAAAATAACTCAATGTTCTTCTGTCCCTGATGTTCTGTAATATCTTAGCATTTTTTTTTTATTTTTTTTTATATGAAATTTATTGACAAATTGGTTTCCATACAACACCCAGTGCTCATCCCAAAAGGTGCCCTCCTCAATACCCATCACCCACCCTCCCCTCCCTCCTACCCCCCATCAACCCTCAGTTTGTTCTCAGTTTTTAACAGTCTCTTATGCTTTGGCTCTCTCCCACTCTAACCTCTTTTTTTTTTTTCCTTCCCCTCCCCCATGGGTTCCTGTTAAGTTTCTCAGGATCCACATAAGAGTGAAACCATATGGTATCTGTCTTTCTCTGTATGGCTTATTTCACTTAGCATTACACTCTCCAGTTCCATCCACGTTGCTACAAAAGGCCATATTTCATTTTTTCTCATTGCCACGTAGTATTCCATTGTGTATATATACCACAATTTCTTTATCCATTCATCAGTTGATGGACATTTAGGCTCTTTCCATAATTTGGCTATTGTTGAGAGTGCTGCTATGAACATTGGGGTACAAGTGCTCCTATGCATCTCTTACTCGACACATCCCCAAAGGCAAGGGAATTAAAAGCAAAAGTGAATTACTGGGACCTTATGAAGATAAAAAGCTTCTGCACAGCAAAGGAAACAACCAACAAAACTAAAAGGCAACCAACGGAATGGGAAAAGATATTTGCAAATGACATATCGGACAAAGGGCTAGTATCCAAAATCTATAAAGAGCTCACCAAACTCCACACCCGAAAAACAAATAACCCAGTGAAGAAATGGGCAGAAAACATGAATAGACACTTCTCTAAAGAAGACATCCAGATGGCCAACAGGCACATGAAAAGATGTTCAGCGTCGCTCCTTATCAGGGAAATACAAATCAAAACCACACTCAGGTATCACCTCACGCCAGTCAGAGTGGCCAAAATGAACAAATCAGGAGACTATAGATGCTGGAGAGGATGTGGAGAAACGGGAACCCTCTTGCACTGTTGGTGGGAATGCAAATTGGTGCAGCCGCTCTGGAAAGCAGTGTGGAGGTTCCTCAGAAAATTAAAAATAGACCTACCCTATGACCCAGCAATAGCACTGCTAGGAATTTATCCAAGGGATACAGGAGTACTGATGCATAGGAGCACTTGTACCCCAATGTTCATAGCAGCACTCTCAACAATAGCCAAATTATGGAAAGAGCCTAAATGTCCATCAACTGATGAATGGATATGTAATATCTTAGCATTTTAAGGACAAAAACTAAATCTACTCCTATTTAAATTATAAAATTCAATCAGTACTGAAGGTATCCTGTGGTGAAATTCCCTAATCTATAAATAAGGATCTGATTTACCATGGTGACAGCCACAAAGACAACTACAGTAATTCGTTTATTCATTCATTCATTGATTTCAAGAACATTTAATGAACACCTACTAGGTATTAAACATGGAACTAACTGCTAAATCTACAAAGGTACAAGCTCCAACTTTTAACAAAGGAGCTTAACAGGGGAACAGATAATCATTACAAATGTGATTATTTACCTAATAAGGTTATATGCTAAGTGCAATAAGAAGACCATAAAGAGATCAAGAATTCTACGAAAGTTGGAGAAAGAATATGTCAGGTTAAGGTTTGGCAGTGGTAGAATTTTCATGCGTATACAGATGTACAATAAGGCTCCTTGGGTCTTTTTTCTTTAGAAAGCTGGCAGCACGGGGCCTGCTTAGGATTCTGTGTATCCCTCTCTCTCTCTGCCCCTCCTCCACTCACACTGTCTCTGTTTCTCTCAATTTTTTTTTTCTCTTAAAAAAAAATAGCTCCCTTTGGGAGCCTGAGAAGACATGGGTAAGGTGTGTGTTTCCAAGGATCAATCAGTGCCCTTAAGCACTCCTGAAGACCTTCCTAGTCATTAAGAGATATAGACATAATATTAAAGAAAGGGCAATACTAGAGGCAAGGGTCCAGACCAAGAATTAGAAGCAAGAACTGGTCTAGGAGCACACATTTCAGTCATAAGAGTAAGACAATGAAATAAGGTCCTGATTGCAAACATCAGATACTAGACCCATCATCCATCAGCTTGGTTGCATGATTTAGGAATAAAATGTTGGTGGTTGACACCTGTTGTCCTCAAGTTTTTCTGGTTAAGAAGCTTCGGGAGAGAGGTTGCTAAACAGTACAAATGTTTTATCCTCCTTTGTCCCTCTAGTAAAGACCTTTGGCTTGACTTAGTTTGTTTACTTTATAAAATTAAAACAACAGATAATTCCCTGAGTCATATTTCTGTCAGTAGCTTTACTGCTCAGCAGCAGAAAAATAAAGATAAATTGGAAGAAAATAAAAGAAAGTGAGGATGTGTCCAGAGAACCTGTGACTTGTCTTCAGTGTTAGCTATTTTGCATGTGATTTATTGGGATATAATTTTATAAGCAGAAAAATGCATCCATTAAATTAAATTGGAAGGAAATGTAGCCACATTTTGCAATCTGTCCTTCTTCATTATCCAGTCCACTGCCATGTCAAGTTTTTCTCATCTACTGTTTGTTAGAGTGGCAGAGCTTACACATATTTGCCTATTCCTAGAAATACTTCATTCTTCTGATTATTATTGTTTTACATGGATGAGAAAAATTCTGTCTTTTAAGTCTTCAATACATTAATGGAATATTCCACCTTTGATCTTAAGAAAACCCAATTCTTCATTTTATAGATGAAACCCAAGTAAAGAGGCTTAAATTCATACAGCTAATTAGTAATAAACTTCAGACTAGAAATCAAATATTTCTAAAGTTATTTATGTGCCCTTCCACTGGCTAAAATGTTTTCTAGGAAGATAATTTTGGAGGCCTGCAATTGTAAAGGCATAGTGATGGGAAGATCCCAGTTTGACTAGGACTCTACAAGTTTTAGCATCAAACACACCAGTTCCCAGGAAAACCCTCAGGTCCAGGAAAATCTGGATACTTGGTCACCCTATGACATATTTATTTCATGTTCTTTCTATTTCATCTCACCCACACATAACACTTGTGGGCTAGAAGCCAGAAATTTTCTTAACCTATATTGTTTTTGCTTTCTTTTTTACATGCCCTGTGCTGTAATAAAAAGTGCTGCCTGTAATGCCCTGATGCACATGAGAAGCTCCTGCCTTGGCTCATCCTTTAGAGGAGATTTCTCTGGCTCTCCTTTAACCATGCACCAGTCCATGGGGTGAGGAGTCTTCTGGCCAGCAGGATGTACCACACAGAGTACATCTCTGTAGCCACACAGAGATCATGCTCCTTTTCTACACAGCATTCCAGCCACCAGGGACCCAGGAGATGATGTGAACCCTTCTGGGACACATACAAGCCCCTTCACTATATGTTCACCTCCATTGTCAAGGTGGCCAAGAGCAGCTGTGTGTAGGAGCCTGGGGAGGAAGATGTGGAAGAACTTGCATAAGTGAACTGGCATGTCTGCATGTCTGTGCACACATCTGATGGTGATGTGGGAAGAAGCCCGATGAAAACACAGGGAAGGTAAAGACAGGAGTTGGAGCCAGCTCTACCCTCCCCTTATCCCAAGTTCCTGCCCTGATTTCCAAGGCTTCTGAGAATTCTAAATTTAAACCTTGCCTTCTAGATTAGTGTGAATGGGCATTTGTCAAGATAGGAGGCTTGCACACATTTTATTTCACAGCTGGTTAGCTTGATTTATAATTTTAAAATATTTATCCATATGGTGTTTAGATTTGTACTATTGTCCCAGGCTCTGCAGCTCTTAAGGGACTGCCTGACTGCTGCCTTCCCTCAGGTTAGAATTGTTCCAGATATCACCTCCAGATATATTTAGAAATGTTGGTTCTCTGAACAATATCACAATCAAATAAACTTATGATCCATGAGTACCTATTATGGCTACATTTTACATCAAGTTTTCAGGGTCCATTGTGTACTTTTTTGGATCCCAACTACCTCGGCTTGCCAGTAGTTCCACAGAACTGCAGTCAGAGGGAGATTTGGTCTGCTGTCTGGTATCTTTTATGAAAGTAAATAAAAAGTCTCTTCCTAGGATAGATAGAGATAGAAGGAATCATCATCTTAGGATGGATATGGCAGAATCAGTTTAACTACATTTCTCTGGAAAGAATGATTTTTTTTTCAGCCTAGTTCAAGTGTAGAAAATATATTTTATGTTTTATGTCACACACATAGTTTCTCACACTCATACTCTCACTTTTTCAACTGTACACATTGCTGTGTCAGTAAATTACTGAGCTACTTTAACACAGTAGCCAAATCTCGTAAATTCAGATAGAAGTATTACAAGATATCTAGGGGCGTCTGGGTGGCTCAGTCGGTTGAGTGTTCAACTTTGGCTCAGGTCATGATCTCACCATTTGCGAGTTTGAGCCCCTTATCGGGCTCTGTGCTGACAGCTCAGAGCCTGGAACCTGCTTCAGATTCTGTGTCTCCCTCTCTCTGCTCTTCCCCCACTTGCACTCTGTCTCTCAAAAATAAATAAACATTTAAAAAAAATTTTAAAAGACATCTAACAAATAGCGGCAACCATTCTTCACTGAGCATTTATAAGGTACCAACTTTACTAGAGAGTCTACAACCATTGTCACAGTTAATTCTTGCAACAATCAGATGACTCTGTGGTTCCCTTATACAAATAAGAGAACTGAGGCTTTATCGTGTGTATCTTGCCCAGTAACATAACTTCTGTGTAGCAATCTGTCCTCTGTCAAACCATTAGTCAATTCATCCAGCAAACATCTATTGCAAACCTTTCATGTATTGTGGCCTATGCTAGGTCTTCCAAGTGTGTTGGGTAAATGGACAAAATAACAATGATTTATGGAAGTCACTATCATTTGGAAGACTTAGGAGTTGGGAGGAAGTTAGAAGATAGGCATTGAATTCAACCCTAAGTGGAACAAATGTCTGAAAATGTTTTTCGCCAGAGTCAGAGCTGGAGCTAAGTCTAAAGAAGAAACAGGTATTATCTGATGAAATGAGGGCAGATTTGTCAGGAGAAGGAAACAACATATGCAAAGGCCTGGAAGCATGAGTGTTTCTGGAAGGTGTGCAGAATGAAAATTGCTTTCCTGTGGCTGGGGGCCAGCAGGGGCTATAAAGGAGGAATAAATTAAGCCAGAGCATTTTCTAAAAGACAGAGAACACCAAAAAAATGTTCATGATCTAGAAAACACCAGTGTATGTTGTTTTTGTAAGTTAATTAATATATAGAACACCACTGCAAGAAGAAATCTTGAAATCTTACCCTTTTCTATAATATTTTAAAGATGAAGAAATGAAACATGGATATAGTTAAGGACTTGCTTAGCTGGGAACTACAACTTAGTAAAGTGATATTCTCCTGAATCCTCAATCCCAAGGCTCAGGACTCTAATAATCACCTTTGAGACCATTATTTTATTTTACCTTAACTAACCTAACAAATTGAAGTCTAATTGTGGACTGGATTTTAAGTGAACACAATTTTGTAGAAGACTAAATGAATGTGGATAAGACTAGAATGAGGACACTTACCTATTTGCAAAAATACTTATAACCATTTCATTTTCAATGGTTATCTCATTTTATCTCTATTAAAATGGTAACTATTATTTGCATCTAGAGTGTGTTTTATGGACAGTGATCAAACTCTTATCTTAAAATCAAGCCTTTCAGATTTCCCCATCGTATAGCCCCACCATCTCCACCATTCTGGTCCCATTTCTAGGACCAACCCTAACTCTATATGGAAAGGATTCAGTGTTGACATTTTAGATTGACATCCCAATTTAAATAGCCAGTCTATTGGGGCACCTGGGTGGCTTAGTTGGTTAAACGTCCAATCTTGATTTTGGTTCAGGTCATGATCTCATTGCTCGTTCATAGGATGGAGGGAGCTCCATGCTGACAGTGCAGAACCTGCTTGGGATTCTCTCTCTCTCTCTGCCCCTCCCCTGCTTGTGTGTTCCTTCTCTCTCTCTCTCTCCCTCTCTCTCTCTCAAAAATAAGTAAATAAACTTGGAAGGAAGGAAGGAAGGAAGGACAGAAGGAAGGAAAAAGAAAAAAAGAAAACAAAACAAAAGAAAAAAAAGTAGCCAGGCTTTTGTCTCATTCCCCAAATCAGAACCATACCTTCTATTCTAATAAACGGGCCTTCATATTATTATGTAGATCTGTCCTTCCCTTTCTGGTCTTCTTTAAAGATGTATTCAGCTCTAAACTCCACCCTATAATTGAACTCCACTTCTTTTCTATAGATATTGTTAGTCCATTCATCTTCTTGGATTTCTGAACACATACCCTCATGGAAAAGCCCTTTCCTTCCCTAGGACATAATAAAGCTCACATATCGAGCTTTCATCTGCTGTTACTTTTCAGCCAAGAGTGTTCATTTGGATGGGCAGGAATCAATTCTGGCCCCTTTCGATTAGTAGCTTTGAAAAAAACAATTTGTATTTCACATAGTAACTTAACTGCTGCTTCTTTTGCCTGCCTTGTACTAAATGAAGTAACATATTTCTTGTCATATAGGGCGTGCTGCCCTTTTGCCAGGAAGGAAAATATGTAATGGTGGAGACTATGAAGTAAAAAGATTATGTGGTGAGATTTCTTCAGGAAGGAGTTAGAGTTCTACTTTTTGGTGAGGTGGTCAGCTGTATTAGGGGAAAATCCTTCTGTCCAAAGAACACAGATCTGCTACTGCTGTAGAGAAAGGTTCTGTTTGCCAAGTGATTTAGAAAACCTTCTAGACTCACTTTATTCTTAAAATTGGGCTTCTTAATTTGTCCAAGCCCTCACTCTTCATAGGAAACAGTTGCCAAAGAAACCTGAAACCCTCACTCTGGGAAGATGTCCTAACCCACAGGAAATATTTAAAAATCTATAATTGTCAGGAATAACAGATGGAAACATAATACAGTGGAAAGGTTAGGAATTGATATTGTTTTATTTAGAAAGAGCCTCTGAGCTGTTTCTAATTATAGATCAAACAGGACAGTACACGGAGAGATCATTGAGCTGGGAATCAAGAGTTCCAGTCATCTCTCTCCTTGTATCTGATTCCAGAAGGTGCCCTTGACTATGTCACCTGAGTTTTCTGTCCTCAGCATGTTCAGCTATATATTGGTAGGAATTAAGTGTCTTATTTCTTAACAATCTTATTCATCTAAGAATTCTGTTCTATGAGGTCATATGAACATTCTCTTTAAACACTTTTCATCAACAGTGAAATCGTAATATACACAAAGAAAATAAACCAAAAATAAACAACAACAACAACAACACTGTGACATTTGTGAGCAATGAACATCAGTGTGCATTTTAGTTTTTACTTTTGCAATTCAAACATATGCAATTCAATATAGCTCAAATATTTTGTAATTGAAACATAACAGTTTTCTAACTGGATGCCTTATTTCCATTCTTATCCTCCTATAGTCTTTTTTTTTTTTAATTTTTTTTTCAACGTTTATTTATTTTTTTGGGGACAGAGAGAGACAGCATGAACGGGGGAGGGGCAGAGAGAGAGGGAGACACAGAATCGGAAACAAGCTCCAGGCTCTGAGCCATCAGCCCAGAGCCTGACGCGGGGCTCGAACTCACGGGCCGCGAGATCGTGACCTGGCTGAAGTCGGACGCTTAACCGACTGCGCCACCCAGGCGCCCCCTCCTATAGTCTTTTATCTGCTTAACAGCTGGGATGATATTCCTAAAGCCTAAGTAAGACCATTATATTCTCTTTTTTAATACTCCTCCACATGAATTCCTCTTGGTTTTAAGACCATACCTAAACATCTTCCTGGGGCCTCTACAGCCGTCTATGGAAACAAAGCCCTGCTATCCACTCTGACTTCAAAATGCTTGCAACATGTTGCCTCTTCAATAAGTTCAACTGCAGGAGCATTCTCTCAACCATTCAAATATCCCAAAGTCATCCCTTGTTTAGGATTGTACATGTGCTGTTTTTTTCTGCCTGGGATACCTTCTCTGAGATCCTGACATCACTGGTTTATCCACGTTATTTGGGTATCAGCTCCACATCTTTGCAAAGAGACCTCCTCCAGCCAATCCAGCTGATAGACTGCCCATTGCTGTACCCTTTTTACCTTGATTCTGTATTTTCTTTCTACAAAACATCCATTTCTAGCTCATTTGATATTTTTGGCTTGACGATTACTGTTTGTCTCCTCTCATCAGCATGTGAGGGCCATGCTGACAAGGACTTGATATTGTTCACTGAGGTATCTTCAGTGTTTAAAGTAGTGCTATGCACGTGGATATCATTCCCAGAATATGCATCAAATGAAAGGATATGTCCATGGAAGGAAATTTAGCCCTAACAATTCAGAATAGATGCTGTGTATGTTGTTTATAGAAACCATGATTAAATATCATATATTACTACATTAATGCAGTTTTATTCTAATCTAGTTATATATTCATGAGGCTCTTTAGGTAAAAAATATGTGACATTAGAGACACTATTTACATACTGGACATCAGAATTTATAATAATAGTTCTAAGACATGTAATTTTCTATCACTGAAAAAAGGCATCAAAAGAAAATTTTATAGAATATTGTGTTAGCATATACAAAGATCTTTCTTGTCTTTTTTTAAAAATATATTTTTTCTTTCTTACTTTTTTTTTCCAGTTAAGAAGTCAGGTATTTGATTTCATGGTATCCTTTTCTGGTATATTTAATATTCACAATAGCCAGCAATACCCCCAAAGAATTCATTTAAATATTTTGGATCTTAGAAGATAAGAGGGGAAAACAGTATTGTGAGAGCAGATGTTTAAAGAAAAAGGATCAGATTCCAGAGAGATAAGGTGGGGAAGAAAATAAATACATAGCATATATTCAGCCACTGTGGTAGAATTAGAGACAGCTCTATATCCTCAATGAATGTATAATTTCCCCAAAATACAGACATACTTGTTAGGGACTTTCTTCACTTCTTTATGGTGATAGCGTTACACTTATAGAGATGCAAGAGAGAAATCCACCAAAGTGGAGGGAAATATACAACCACTTTATATAATCTGAAAGTACAACCAGTATATCATTAGCATGTGTTTGTATCATAAGTGGCAACAGCATCACTGCCCGGCTGTCTGTGGGCCACCTAACACAAGAAAGCTGTCCATGTCAAATAGGCTTTGAGTTGAGCACAGTTAGGTCTTCCATCCCCAGGACGCTAGCCCTTGCTGCCACACTGAGGCTGGTCTCATGTAATTTTAATTTGCAAGTATTGATTTTCCCCTAATATTAAATTGGTATGTATTCAGTCCAAAATTTTGAGAATGACAAAAATGCATAGGAAAAAAAAAAAAAAAAAACCTCAGGTATAATGACACCACCCAGACATTGTGGTATTTTGGTACATGCTTTTCTAGTACTATTATATGTATACAGATATACATGAGGATCTTTATTTATAGATTGGTGGTATATGTGTGTATATATATGTGTATATATATGTGTATATATGCAGTTATATATACAATATGGTCTATCATATGTACACATTAATATGTATGTATATGGCATAAATGTAATCTCTATATACAAATATTTTTATACAATATTATCATATTGTACAAACTGTTGTAGCTAATTTGATTTCTTTTTGCTCAGTGAACATTTCCTATATCTCTACATATTCCTCAACAATGTAAATTTAATGATTGTCTGGTATTCTATGTAGATATGTTATTTATTTTTTGTCCACTTTTGATTGCTTCATAAAATATTATGAATGTTTTATTTTTAAAAAGTTCCATTATCACATACAGAATAAATATAGAAATCCATTTTCATTGAACCATCAGTAGAGGGGTTGTTGAACTCTTGGTGATCACTTTGTACCAGCCATTATGCCAGAAACTATATGTATATCATTTAATCTTCAATCATATATGTAGAACAGGTAGTTATTCACATTTGCAGTCAAGAACACTGGATGATACATTACAATCAAGAAAAAATATATAAATATATACATACTCAGAAGTACACACATGTACATCACACACACACCCATATGCATGTACTGAATGAGAAGTTCTCCGACATGTGGTCATTTTGCTGAGTTAGTAAGTGAGCTCAGGAAAGAGTTTTCAGTCTGTTGTAGTAACTGTAGTTTTGTAAGTCTGTAGAAGGAACCATAGATTCTCAGAACTATCTAGGTAGGATATTAAATTTTTCTGACTAGCCCTATTGTTTTACAGATAAGTAACTTGGACCCAGATAATCATGTTTATATCAGTTTATATCAGTTTCAGCCTCTGACTCTAAATTCAGGCTGTTTTATGTTTTGCCGTAACATCATTTGTTCCCTCTTTCATTCATTCAATGATTTAGCATCTGCTGTGGGATGAACTGAACAAAGGCCCAGACAGGTGAATAGACCAAATTTTCAAGAGCTTGTTATCTCTGAGACTAAAGTAGGCTCTTTTATACACCAAGTTTGTATCCATGTATCATCTCTCTAGGAGGGCCATTTGGTTCCTTTCTTCTAAGTTCCCCTTCCCTTATTCCATGATATCCCCTTTCCCTTATCCCACCTCCTCGTAGTTAACTGACTCCATGGGTTACTATACCTTTACAACAAACATTGATAGATTTCCTCCATTCTCAGCATGTGATTCAAGGGTGGAGATAGTATTACTTCCTCCTTTCTGTGTGCTAGATACTGGGTATTCACTATGGTCCAGAAAATTTCTGCTCATATGAATCAATTCCTTCAAATTCTAAGCATGGCTCCAGTAGTATCAGGCAAATTGGATTGTGGTGAGTGTTGGAATAGAGATTATATTGGCTATTTATTGCTATATATCAAGTTACCCCAAAATATAGTAGCTAACGACCAGACACGTTTATTATGTCATAGTTTCTGTGACACAGGAATGCGAACATGGCTTAGCTGACTCCTCTGGCTCAGAGAATCTCACAAGTCTGGTATTAAGGTATTGACTTGGGGCTGTAGTCATATCAAGGTTTAACTGGGGAGAAGCCACCTCCAAGCTCACTCATGTGTTTGTGATTTGGGTCTCTAGAATCAAGGGCCTCAAGTCCTCTCAGACTGATGGTTGAAGACATCAGTTCCTTCCTATGTTTTTTTTCTCTGTAGAACTACTCATAACATAGCAGTTTGCTTCTCCCAGATTTAGGAGTCTGACAGAAAGAGTGAATTGATTAGGGAGATGAAAGTCACAGTATTTTTGTAACCTAATCTCAGAAGTGACATCCCGCCGTTCTTGCTATATACTATTCATTTGAAGCAAGTCATTAGGCTGAGCACACTTTCAAGGGGAGGGGATTACACAAGAGCAAAAATTCCAAGAAGTGGGGATCATTGGGACCCATCTAAGAAGTTGCCTTGCACAGAAATAAACCAAAGAGAAGAATGGATTTTTCTGAGTAGTGACTTCCAAATGTCTTCGTTAGAGAAAAGAAAAATAGTATTTGGACTGGACTTTGAAGAATATAACCTTAAAGTGAAGGGAGATTTCACAAGAAAATAAACATGAGAGAAAGGGTACCAGCTTGAATAAAGGCACAGAGAAATCAAAGTTCCAGGATTTATTCATTCAAGTGAGATTACAGAGAGACTACCACATGCCAGAGTAATAATAGCCTGGTTGGGCTAGAGTACAGGACAAATCATATGTCTTATCTGACTCTCAGCAGAAAGACCATTAACCCAGTGTTCTTACTGCTGCTAAATGATGCTACATCATTTTTCTAGACCAGTAACTGTGTGTCAAACTTCATTACAGAATCCTGGGACTGGAGAGCATTATAAGAAGTCATGCAGCTTATCTTGGTTTATGGAAAAAGAATAGACTTCAACATCTGAAACACCTGACTCCCATTTGGGCCACTTATCAGTCCTTTGCCCACATCATTTAACCTTACTAAATCCAAGTGTCCATAGCTATAAAATGGAGCAATTATAATTATATCAAATTGCTGTTGGAAGGATTAAAGGAGATAACATTTGTGAAAACACAGTTCAATGCCTGGCATATAACAGACATTCAATAAGTTTGCCTGTTTTGCCTTGCTTTTCTACTGCACTTCTTTGCCTCTCTTTTTTCATGTTTAGAAATTTCCTAAGTTATTAAAAAAATGATTATCATGTTTGTAAAAAGCTTGCAAGAAAAGTCAGCCATTTTTACATCATTCTAAAGCTTTGACATCTTTTTCATCCTGGAAGCAATGGTTTAAGGACTTTAAAATTAGGACAACATTAACCCCACTTTAATTCTATTATACTTAGTTAATATATTGCACCTAATACGCACTCAGTAGATGCTTCTTTAATTGCGTTAATTTTAACCTTGTAGTCAAAAGTAATGTAAATCCTTTGAAAGGTAAAACTAACACCACTAATTGTACAAAATCTAGAGAACTATAATAAGTACTAAGCAAACAGATGGTTCGTTTAAATGACTTAAAAATCTGTGTGTTTTTATCTTAAGAAAGACATTTAATACCTGGGCTAATTATAGATACAGCACTGCCTGACACATTGTAATTTATGCTTCTATTCTGATTTCTTCTTTATTTAAAGAAATTAGGTTCCTTTGCATGAGGTGTTCCGTGAATCTGAGACTGTGATAAAAACTAAGGCTAAGCTTAATTCCAATATTTAAAAATGCTTTCAGCAATAATGCTAGCTTCAACCTTCACCTGTCTTGGGGGAAAAAATGATATTGCTGCTTGAGCTCATTAGCAACGTAAGAGACAAAACAAGATATACCAAGAGGTATCCATATTTTCCTTGGCTAATCCCAGTACTGCATAAAGAAAATACCTTCTTACCCAACATATTTGAATATATGACTTGAAAGTTAAATTAAGGAATATTTTGTAATGCTGCATCAATCCAACTTCTGGTAAGAGTCTGTAGTGTGTTACAGATTGCATTACCCTCTGCCATTATCCAAATATAAAGATTATGTGACATCACCTACCTAATCGTTATAGATTTTATTTGCCTTCTCTCTTAATCTGATATATGCAGTAGAAAGTTGGTAGTTAAGGTATGAACATTAAATAGTTTTGATTCTTTGGGAGCAATCCTAAATATCTTTGCAATTTTGCTGAAGAACTAATATGAATTATATGATTTGTAAGGGTAATATGCAGAAGAATTACCTAAATAATGAGCAAACCCATTTGAATATCTACCATGCAGACCTCAAATGTGGCTTTGTTCTACCTCATATCACTCTCTAAGTTTTTCCACTAAAGTGGTCAAAAAAATATTTGGATGAAAAAATGTGACATGAGTGAAAGTTGAAAAGGCAATTAATTTAAGAAGAGAAATATACACAGAAGAAACACATAATTTCAATGCAAAAATATATCTTAGAATTTCATAAAAGTTCCTAGGATATGAATGTGAGGATATTCAAAATTTCACTGAGCATATTTAAATATTTTTCATTTTATTATTATTTTTGAGAGAGAGAACATGGGAGAGGGGCAGAGAGAGAGAAAGAGAGAATCTTAAGTAGGTTCTACACTCAGAAAGGAGCCCGACACAAGGCTCAATCCCATGAACCTGAAATCATAACCTGATCTGAAATCAAGAGTCAAACGCTCAACTGACTGAGCCACCCTCACTGGGCATATTTAAAATATTAAGTGTTTCCTGAAGAACTGGACAACCCATAGGTTGCTAGTGTATAGAGATTATCTTTTTCCTCTATGGTCAATAAGTTTAACTAAAAAGCAAGAGATTCATATACAAACCAGATTTAATGGGTGTTGAGAAATCTTTTGTTCCTTAAAGGCATATATGTGTTTGAGAAATCCAAGAAATGGAGGTTAAGGTAGAATCAGATTATAAGAAATTCATCAGAGGGAAACACCTCTGAAGGAGAATGGGGAGAGAGCAAGGAGAGCTTTCAGATCACTACTGACTTGTAGGAAGAAGTGAGTGGAGGAAGGAGGTAGTGCCCCAACTGTAAGATCCTTTCAACCAGGCCATTGAGTATCTCCAGAAGAAAGACTTCTCATTCACAAGAACCATGTTGAGCAGGAATGACCCCACTCTAGTAACCTCTTCAAGCTCAGTTACACAGTGAGAGCAGCCTTGGAAGAGTATGACTTTCACATGAAATCTGTGAAACTGTCGCCCTCAAGGCCATTAACTCACAGAAGTTTTTTCACGAAGAGAGATGAGTTGAATGCTCCCAAGGCAGCCATAGTCCATTCCTTGTGTAACACAGACCCACTGCTCCACCCATGGGAGCAACTCCATGGTTGCCATGGCCTTTTCCTCCTGAGAAGAAACTTTGAAGAAGAAAAAAAAAGTGGAATAAACTACAGTTCTCTGCCACCGTAGTTCATTTCAGTAGTCTCAGGGCAGCAACTGATGTTATTTCCCTCCCACAGTATCCATTTCAAACCCCCTTCACCCTCCCCCACCACCTCTGCAGGTCTTAATGACGTATTTGGTTGTGTGACCTAAATCCTTATCCCTGAGTAGTCTAAGCTCCTAGAAATTATACTTGTCTTAGGCTCTATTTGTTGCCTTTGTCCATTCATAGTTAAAGCTGGGTGAAGAATAACCAGAGGGTGACTTGGTTTCCATACATATTCCTCCATGCCTGCATTGTATAACAGCAACCCTACTTCGTCTTGCCAACCAGGGCCAATTATTCCTCCCACAGTGGCGACTTGCATTCTTGTCCATACAATGAGCCTAACTACCTTGGTAGTAGCTTAATGGGACCTTGCTTTGGCCTATGGAAAGAATATTCCTTCTTTAGGGACCATAACTTCTAACGCAGAAGAGCCTATATTGAAAGGATGGGAAGTAAAAAGCTCAAAGGCCCTCAGTATCTCACTGGGAGTGATGATAAATGGGGCCACAGAATCATTCAGTTATTATTTCCTAGGTCAAAGGGTATATTATTTAAATTTATATACTTGGCAGTTAGTGCATCCTCTGTCACTCCCACCACTATTAAACGCCCAGTTCTGTGTCCAGCTCTGCACCATGAACTCTGATCTGCAGAGGAGGGCCACCACTGAATGTAGTGATTTGGGTGTCCCTCTTGCCAGGGCATTCACAATGGCCTGGGAAAATCATGTGTCCTCTGTGCCTTCCTGTAGAAGAAAAGAATGCTCTGGTAGATGTCCTGGATCAGAGAACATATCCATTCCATTATAGCTACAACCACAAGCCTCTTCACTTACTTTTGTTTGTTTGTTTTGTTTTATGAGGCTGTTCAGGTACTCACACACTTCAGTCAGCACCAGGCATGGTTTTTTCCAAGCTTCTAAGGACCTCTGTACCAGCAAATTTGCCCATTATGCAGAATCTTTGCCAGAGCATTAATTCCTATGTCCTATAGAAGTACTCTCAAGTTACCAAATTCAGTTATATGTTCCGTCTCCCTTGATCAGTCACCCATAAAATCTAGACATAAGGTTCTCCTCTGACTCTTGCTTGTATACACTAGCTAATTCCTGCAGCTTCTTTGGAGTGCAATCTCTTTTTTTAGTTAACAGGCCCGGCACATCCCCAGCCAAGGTATCCTGAAATGTAACCCTGGTGATTGGCCTGGCAGATCAGAGATGAAGTAGCACCAGCTTCGGAAAGCAGCACCTATTGCCTTGAGGAGACAGAGGGCTCTGCAGCATCTTCCTGCTGCAGGGGAGGCAATTAGGGAAAGTCCTAATTAAGAGGGGTGGGCCATCTCTTCAAGCTCATATCTCTACAAAGCAAAATTCCTCAGAGCTTCCTCCCTGGATGACTAGGTTCCGTGTTTCAGAATTCAGAGATTCCCAAATCCAGATGGGGACCTCAGTATAACAGATCTGCCAGGTCTGAGCATTTATTTGTCTCCGAAGCTCTGTGCCTCCAACTATTAATTCTTGTATTTGCTATCAGCTATGTCTGTTCTTCCACTGGACAAAATAAGGGCCTCTGTATAACTATATGCTACCAAAGAGTCCCTCTTGCCCTCACATTTAGTCTTTCACTGCTTCTTTTAAAAAAAAAATTTTTTTTTCAACGTTTATTTATTTTTGGGACAGAGAGAGACAGAGCATGAACGGGGGAGGGGCAGAGAGCGAGGGAGACACAGAATCGGAAACAGGCTCCAGGCTCTGAGCCATCAGCCCAGAGCCCGACGCGGGGCTCGAACTCACGGACCGCGAGATCGTGACCTGGCTGAAGTCGGACGCTTAACCGACTGCACCACCCAGGCGCCCCTAGTCTTTCACTGCTTCTTAACCACCCTCAGTTTCTCATTATCCGTCTGCCTGATGTTGGTGTAATTTAATAATAATCAACCCACTCTACCGTCCCTATGGGCTTTGTTACTCCCACACTTTTCCAGTGCCTGAATCATCTCATTGGCAAGGACATATCCCTCTACCAGTCTGTTTCCAAGGTTACCACCAGTGCCATCTTGAGCAATGGGTTTATGGCTTTAGGCTAGAGACTACTTTTGCCCCATATTCCATACCAAATGATGCCTTGTGTGCCTGCTGGGTAGGGATTGAGAGAGTCTCAAAACCTCATCATACCACCTGCTTTCTTAGACCATTTTCCATACAAAGCAGTATGTCAGTTTGGGTTCTCTAAGAAGTTGAGACCAAAGGGAAATCTAAAAAATATATACAGTTGCATTTTATTTTGCCAACATTTAGGAAATCAAATTGTTTTAAGCTGATAATTAACTAAACCTACTGATTAGAATTTTTGACATTATGATGGCACATGTACGCTTTCCCTTGGAGATTTAACTGTTAAGGTTTGTTTCATATTCTTCCCTTTCTGGATGAAAATTTGTACTGTTTGAAAATTACTAGTTCTCTAATACTTGCAGAATACATGTAAATCAACTCTGGGATGTCTCTGGACCACCTATGTGTGCGGTATTTCCTTTTGGTTTATTGTATATTTTCAGTATGATATCTAATAGCTATGTCTGTTATAAATATGTCTGCTTTCTCAAGCCTATAAAGAATTGCTTCATGAACTCTATTATGGAGTAACAGATTGCAACTATTTGTCAATTTCAGCCCCATTACAGATTATATGAAAAAAATCCCAACTAATAGCCATCAAATGACTAATACTCAGTTTTTATCAATACTTAATTAAATAATGTGTGTTAGATGTTTTTGTCATCAACATAACAGTATGTTTATCTAACCTACTTCTTTAGGGATCTATCAGTATATTAAAAAAGCAACAAAATCATTAGCTCTCAGAACAAAGAATAAAAATAATCAGTGAGAAAATGTGTACTAGAGAAATAGAGGATATTGGTAGAAGAAATCTTAGAGATCATACAGTCCAACACCCTCATTCCACATATATGCACATAGGTTATCAATAAATATCAATCTTTCAAAGATGACTCAGGCCAAGTGGTGTTAGTGCTCAGACCCAAGGTCAGATCTTCCACCCCTGGACCTATAGGTTTTCCCCTATATGCATCTGGTATGTGTTTAGCATTGTGTTAAGCTGTCTGGGAAATACAGAAGAAAAACAGACCCTTTTCTTGATTTTTCCATGTTTAATTGATATCAGTTTTTATGATGATAGTTCTTAATGGACACAAAATCATCCAAATGTGTCACACTGAGGGAAGGAATAGGAAAAAAAAAAAAAAGAAGAATGGATATTTATTGATCTTTTATCCCCTGGAAATAATGTACTTAATTTCATGTTATCCTTAAATTAACTTGAAGCGGTATATTTCATGACCTCCCTTAGTAAGTAAGGTGACTGAGGCTCAGAGGATGAAATGACTTATGCAAGAGCATATAGTTGTAAGTAAAGATTATCTGAGACTTCAAAACACTTACTCCACCACTGCTGAAAGATAACACCCAGTTGGTAGACTTTGACTCAGATAAGAAAATTATCTTTGAACTTTGAAAATGAATTGTGTCATATAGAATCACATACTTAATGATGGTGAAGCTAGAACTCAAACACAGGTCTGATGACTCTAAACCTCCTTCTCTTTTCTTAAAATAATCCCTCTTCCTATTTTCTCCCTCCATGTAAGTTTACATTAGTTAAGTTTTTCCTACTGCTTTTCTGCTCCAAATGTCATCAATTAAATGCAATGGGAAAAGTAGAAGGAAAAAGGTTAAGCTTTTATTATGAACAAACCCACACATACATGTCACTGGCCGATCAGATTAGCAGATCATTCTAATTAACTCTTGGCATGATGCTGCTCTGGGACACCAATGAGTGTTTAAGTGATTTGGGGACTTTTCCCTTGGTTGTGGTGAGTGTGAGGGTAACAGTGTCTGACACTGTATATATGTAAATCTTGTTATAGGGCTTGATATTTGCTCTGTTTTTCTATTTCTCCATAGTATCGTTTGGTCTAGAATCGCTCTGATGATAGGATTGTCTCCTATAGGTAAATGGTGATAGACACCTAAAAGATGAGAATATTCTTAGAACTAGTCACCTAGAATATTTCCAAAACACAGCTCTTCAGACAGGCTATGGAATATGGAAGGAAGGTCACATAATGGTCATATTTGGGGATCTGACTCATTTTTACTTTTGCTATAAGACAGTGTGAAGATGTCTAAGAGAAAATTCCTCCACTGAGGCAGCCATAAACTCTAAATCCAGGCATAAGTACAAGTTGTTTTTATGTTTTTCATTTATTTCTTTATTTTTACCCCTTTCTGAATCCACTTTAAAATCTAAGTCTGTCTGAACTAAGAGGAAGCAAAGATCTACCTTAATGGATACCACCGGTCAAGATGAGAACATGAAAGGGAGACAGTACATATTTGGGGGCAGGAGTGGTACAGCAGTGACAGAATTAAAGTAAGAACCGAGGGACACCTGAGTGGCTCAGTTGGTTAAGCATCCGACTTCGGCTCAGGTCATGATCTCACAGTTCCTGAGTTCGAGCCCCACATCAGGCTCTGTGCTTTGCTTGGAGCCAGGAGCCTGCTTTGGATTCTGTGTCTCCCTTTCTCTCTGTCCCTCCCCTGCTTATGCTCTCTCTCTCTTTAAAAAAATTTTTTTAAAAATTAAAAATAAATAAAAATAAAAAATAAGATAAGAACCGAGAAAGAGGAAGATGCCTAAAGAGATAGAAGTTTTCTTTAATGAGCTGATTCTTTCCCACCTTGAAATATTTTCCTTGTAGGAGGAAAAAAGAAGACCTTGAAAGTTCTTGATTTGGATATTTTAAGGGCAGCATGGGGTAAGTGCTGAATAGCCATAAAATAAAACAAAGTCTAAATGGAGCAAAAATACTTTTCAGAATTATTATGCATTTTGGAAACTCTCACTCCTGTTATGATTGGCCAGAATTTACATAGGATCAGGCCTCCAATTATCTAGTCTTCAAAACAGTAAATTAAAGGTTTGAATGTTTTAAGAGTGTTATTGTCTCAAATGTGAGTTTTTATTCATTCAGTGCATTCATTTTAATTCTGATTCCTAATAAGTTGCGTGCTTTTTATTCCACACTCCATTCTCTTTGAATCTTTAAACTCGTATTCTTGAGCAATGATTGCAACGCTAAACAATTATAGTAGTGGATGTTCAAAGATCCTTTCATGAGTAATTCAAGTATACAAAGTGAATTATTTTTACAGTGGGATAAGATTAATCTTGGTGGTATTGTCCTTGAATATTCTGTGGGCTTAATTATTATTAATCTGTATAAATTTTAACTTTAAAAAATGTTAATTTAATTCACCAGGTCTCCTGGCTCATTAATCTTTTCAATAATGCCACTTACGATAAAATGGCTCATCAAACAATAGTGACTCAATCATAAATATGTGGAAGTGGAATAGCAGCGACATTGAAAGCACATAGGATTCAAAACATTTGTCACTTCTCAGCATTCTTCATCTTTAATAACATCAGTCATTGTGGAAGATGTTCCCATTTCATTAAAATATAATTATCCAGTAATATGACTTTTATTGTTCTCATACACATGTACGTAGAGGTATGTGCATGCATGTTTGCATGCACGTGCATACACACAAACACACACACACACACAGTTTAGGAAAATGTCAGATTTATTTTCTCCAACTTGAGAATGGACATAATGCCTGCCCTGTGTACTTCAAAAAGTAGTTGAGATAGAGCATGTTTGAAGTTCTGAAGTCTAATGATAATGTAAGTTGGTATAATTATTGCTATTGTTAGGAACTGTCTTGTTTCCCAATCCCAAGTGTAAATTTTCCGGTTCAGTAACACTTTTTCCCTATAATGATCCTGTGTGCTAGATATTGCATTTGTATGCTTTATATGCAATATGAAAAAATATTAACTATAAACCTTCAGGGTTGTTACTACTTGCACTTTGCACATGAGGAATTTGAAGACAGCAAATGACTGCTCACAGTCAAATAATTGAAGCTGTGGTTCGTAATTAGGTCTGCTTCTAAATTCTATATTCCTTCCACTCTGCTTTCACTTTTCATTATTCTTTTGCTTGAACGTCAGTATGACTCTTAACCCTTGCAATTGTTTCTTATGTAAAAAATGACCTAAGAATAATGCACAATTTGTGTTGTGGAGTTGAAACTAAAATCTTCACCATTTTTTTTTTCAATCTTAATATGTGCTAATGACATTACATAAATCGTATCAGTTAACTCTGGATTTCTTGTGGTGCCTCAAAATATACATACAGCTAATATGATGTGACAAGAAAGAGCTTCTAATCCTCATCTGTTTGAGTCTGAAGCTCTTTTGGTCATCTTATTATATACATGTTTCACAAAAGTGAAGCATGCTGTGCAATTGTCCTGACATTTTTGATTTTTTACTATTGTAATAACCACCAACTTGAACAATAGAGGTGGATATCATCTTCTCTGTGTGAATTATTTTATCTTGAATTGTCCTTCGCTATGATCACACTGCCAACTCCTTATGGCAGAATGTTACAGCCCCAAAGAGAACCAGAACTGCTGAATAGTTCATCTACAAAGCCTGGCAACATAGAGAGCTGGTGGCTTACAATGGGCAGCCAACACAGAAATGAGAGACTCAGTTGGACTGTAGAGTCCATTGACACATGTACAAAATCCACTTTCGCATGTGATTTATGTCATTTGAGGCAAACTGATAATCTTTCTGAAGCTATGGACCAGCCTTTTTAGAACACTGAATGATAATGCCTCAGAATTTATTTCTATAGCTAACTCTTTCTCTTTCTATATAACATCTCTCTGAAGTTTTAGGCTCACTAAGGGAAATATCTCTGGCTTCAGATTTATCGTAACAAACAGAAGTGGGTAGGAAAGCTAGAGCCATCTGTTTCTATAAATTAAATGTTTCGATTAGAGACCCCTATAGAATATATGTGTTAGAAATATGCGGTACGTTACTTATGTGAAAAAACATTATTTCTTGCTGTGATTAAAATATGCCAGTTTTGGAACTTGCTTCTTTTAACTATTATCTGCTTTACTGTTTTCTTCAGAAGTACTGGAATTAGATGGTAAGTCCAGGGATACAGATGGGAAATAGTTAGAGGAGGGCTGCAGAGAAAGAGGACTTTATTAATCTTATTTTCTAAATGGATCAAAGTGAGGGTTTTACCATTCTTGGTTCTTATACAGTTAAAAAGAAAAAGAGAACATTTTAAATAAATTTCAAGATACAGATTTTTTAAATTTGATTCCTGATTATTGTATTGTTTTCCTGAGGCTTTACACTTAATTGCCAAAACCCAATGAAATATTACCCCTTTCTTCCTTCAGTTTTCAGTAGAGGAAGACAATGCCCCAACCCTAATTGAAAGTTTTTAAGGAAATCTGCCTCAAGGTTCTGCGATTCTTCCCCAGAAATGTCTGCATCTGATTGTTAGTGAGCAAGATTCTTAAAGTGTACTTTCATACAAATTGGAGGAATATATATTCTTCCTGATGCCGGTCTTTGGGTCCAGAATAAGAATTGCAATAATATCATGCATGAATTAGGATACAGAATCCCTGCAAATACCAGTTAGGACACTTCAGAGGGTGGTTTTATCCCAAACATACATCTTGCTAGCGTAGAATTAGATTAACAAGTGTAAAGCAACAATACAAAACTAAGGATCACTCACTGGCAAGCCGGTAATTAGTTTCTCTCTTCCCAGAACACAGCCGCCTTCCTGGATTTGAATGTAGATAATTAACCAAAACTGGATGGACAAACGTGGGATATGTTCTTCTACTGTTTATTTGTTTTTTCTTGTTTTTTTTTTGTTTCATTTTTTTCCTTTTTCATTTTTATTTGCAATTTTGACTCTTTGGGTGATTATACTGCGTGCTGCTCTCCCGATCCTCTGGGATCCTGCAATCCGTACTCGCTAAACAGCCTTGGGGTAGCTTCGATTCTTTACCTTTTCTATTCATCTTCCCTCCCCTATTTTAACTAGACTCTCTTTATCCCTTTTCCTCCCCACTGTTTGGCCTTCTCCCTAGATGGGCTCTTCTGTTTCCCCAAGGGGCCTTTATTCACACAACTTACAACCAGTGTGATATTACATTAAAAGTTTGTGTGTGATTGGGGCGGGAAGGATAGAAAATTCCTTTCAGAAAATTTGTATATGACTCAAATAGAAGTTAAAAAAAATCTCACTTAATTACCCCTCCCATACTTAACCTTTGCTGAAAACTTTTGTTTCTGAAAATGTCTGGATGGAGTTTCACCAATGTGGTGCAGATGTTAATGTTAGCTTGATTTAGAGTTTATATAGGATACAGTTTTGTGCTGGTAAATGTTTAACAGCTAGCTCTATAGGGACAAAATATATACATATGTATACATATATACACTTCTTATAAACCTTACTGATATAAAATATCTGTAACTTGCAATTTACACATAATGATAAAATAAAAATACTCTTTATTGTAAATTCCATATAGGCATTTGATTCTCACAGAATGCTTTTGTCAATTTTTACTGAAGTATTGCAGCTATAGACCACCTGTGGTTGCAATTGATAAGTGAATGTATTTCTAATATGAATATTGATTGATATTTTCAGTTACATGAACATATAAGACAAAAGTAAAACAACAAAGATGAATTGAAACCACCAGTTTGTAAATGAAGTAAGAGAGACAGAGAGAGAGAGAGAATCCCAAGCAGGCTCCATGCTGTCAGCACAGAGCCTTGTGTGGCCCTGGATCCCATGAACTGGGAGATCATGACCTGAGTCAAAATCAAGAGCCAGACGCTTAACCAATTGAGCCACCCGGTCACCCCTGAAGTAAGGGACTTCTTTGTTGAATTGCATAATAGTGTTCAAATACTGGAACAATATTTCTCAATTTGTTGTACTATCCGCAATGCAGTGTGTGTAGACTTGAGATACTTGAGTTTAATCTGCATTATGCACATTTTTCCATCACTTTTTAAGTTTAGACCATGCATTGTAAAAGGTGGTTATATGGCCCCATGGGAGAAAAAACTGACTCCCAGGATGGGTCAAAAAAAAAAAAAAAGTTACTCTTTCCATGCATAAAGCAAAGATATACATACAGTGTATAAACAGAAATATGTCGGGGGTTTAACTATTTCATGGAGGGATAATTAGGACAAAAATATCCAAAAGGGCTCCTGGGGTGGGGAAGGGAGGGGAGGGAGGACGGTGGTAAGCTTGAAACAAAGCCAGCTGACAAATATTTGCTTAGACAATCAACAAAACAAGAAATAAACCTTTGATTTGTAGCGTTTACTGATTTCTGTTGTGTAAATACTCCTATCATGGCCAAATTCAAGCTACAGATGTAATATTACTGAACATGGATTTGAATAGGTAAAGTAGCATACTTTTACATTTTTACTTTGCAAGTATAATAGGTGTAAAGAACCTGAAGAACATAGAGAATAGCAAAATATAATATAATCATTAATAAGGATGAGTTTTAAGTACTTTTAATATAAATTACTAAATTTGACACGTAATTTCATTTTTATTAAAGGTCTTATTTATACAACCAGTTCATAAAATTCCTTAACAATTTAATAATTGTCTGTCATGAGCAGATTTGAGCTGACTCCTGTGCTCATTTTGGGAGCTGCCTCTTAGGAACCTGAAAAACATAGATTTTCTTCAGTCCTATTGAAAGGATGCCTACAGAGGGCCCAGCTGATATAATAAATATTTTGTCCACATCTTTAATTTAAAAAAAAATAATATATACTTCCAGAATTAGATTTATTAAGTCAAAAGGTATGAACCCATTTTAGTATTTGACACTTACTATAGTCAAATTATTTCCTGTAAAGTTGTATCTCTTTAATAGGATAGGAGATTCCTATTTCACTGCACATGATACTTTTCAAAAATATAAGAGAATTACAGTACCTCATTATCGATTGAGTAGCAAATTTAAATATGAAATTTGCATATGCCAGTGGGAGAAGATTTTATTGTGCCAAACAGTACAATCACATGAAAAATAATCAAAGTCATAGTTCTAAATATTTAAGGGTTAATTGAAAGGTTCTTGAAATGTGTCATTCCTTGACATTTGAAGTGTTTAGTCCCTTTGTATCATATGCGATGTTATTTATAAATCATTGGATGTATTCCTAATGGTTTTGCACAGGATTCTCTCTGCCAGTACAGAAAGTAATGCTTCCTAACAGCGTTACAAACAATATAGTTCCGATGATTATGATGGTAGAGAAAAGATACTGTCAGAGTCTTTGTTTCAGTTAAAACTTGTATCATTTCATGAATCTAGAAGGATATTAAAAGTTCTCATGAATGTGAAGTTATATAAAATAGAATTGGAATACAAAAGCTTTTTAATGCATTCTCCTAAAAAATGATTGATATACTTCCTCTGATTTTAATCATTTTTATATACAGATGTATGCATTTAAAACAGCTTTATTGTCAAAATCTGATATATTTTATTTCCCTTTTTGTTTTCCAAGACTAAAATGATTATTAAGTCTCAGGATCTTTGTTGGCTGGTACATCAACATGTGGATGAGGCAAACGTTTGGTCTTTAACTACAAGTGTGATAATATAGATTAATATTTTTTAGAATGATAAAGGGCACATGTTATATAAAAAAATTGTTTTCACATTAAAACCAGTATGTTTGGCTCCATCTTCATAATTAGAAAACATTGTTTAGGGTTATTGGTTTAAAACCAGGAAATGGCCATCTCTTGCCAAGGTGGATATTTTATGACAGTGTTCCTTTTTCTGACCTGGGCAGCTATGGAGAGATCTGTGAAGTTGACCTCATGTTCAGTAGTATCTCAAACACTACTGAACATCTGGTGCCTGTAAAGCTCTGATCATTGAGAAGGGTCTGGAAGGCTTGCCCACTTTGGGGGTGCTTCTCATTGGCACCTCCTCTCCACAGTTCAAGATTACCTCAAGACTTATTTAGCTCAGGCTCTATTTCCACTGGGCTTTGGAATCCACATATTCAGGAGAGAGCTAGGGCTTAGGCTTGGTAACCAAGTGAGTTCAAATTCCATCTCTCTATTGGGTGGCTGTATGTCCTTAAGCAAATCCCGTAACTTCTCTCAATTTTCTCTTCCTCAGAGAGATTGATTTGGGACATATTCATTTATTTAACAAATATATTTTGAGCTCTATATTAGGATTCTCCAGAGAAACAGAACCAAAAGAATGTATAGAAAGAGATTAATTAATTTATTATTTTTTAAAAGACTTGTTTTTAGAGGAGTTTTAGGTTCACAGCAAAGCTGAGGTACCAGAGCGTTTCCATATGACCCCTGAACCCCCACAGGCAAAGTCTCTCCTGTTATCAACATCACTCATTACAGTGACAATTTTGTTACAATTGATGAACCTACGTTGGCACATCAATATCTCCCAGAGCCCACAGTTTATATTAGGGTTCACTCTTGGTGTTGTACATTTTGTGGGTTTGGGCAAAATAATGGCATGCACCTACCATTATAGTATTGTACAGAGTAGTTTCATTGCCCTAAAGATCCTCTGTGTTGCCCCTATTCATCCCTCCATCCCCAACTCATGGCAACCACTTATGTTTTCATTTTCTCTATAGTTTTAACTTTTCTAGAATGTTATATAGTTGGAATCGTACAGTTTGAAGTAGCCTTTTCAGGCTAACTTCTTTCACTTAGTAACATGCATTTAAGTATTCTCCATGTCGTCTCATGGTGTGATGGCTCATGTATTCCTTTTTAGCTCTTAATAATATTCTACTGTATCTCATTTTATCCATTCACCTACTTAAGGACATCTTGGTTGCTTCCACATTTGGGCCTTTATGAATAAAGCTGCTATAAATATTCATGTGCAAATTGTGCGTGGACATAGTTTTCAACTCTTTGGGATAAATACCAAGGAGTCCAATCCCTGGATCATATGGTAAAAGTATATTTAATTTTATAAGAAATTGCCAGTCTGTCTTCCAAAGTGGTTGTGCCATTTTGTGTTCTCACCAGCAATGAATGAGAATTCTTGTTGCTCCATATTCTTGTCAGTATTTGGTGTTGTCTGTGTCCTGAATTTTGGCCTTCTAAAGGGTATGCAGAGCATTTATTCATATGCTTATTTGTCATCTGTGTATCTTCTTCAGTGATGTGTCTGTTCAGATTTTGGGCTCATTTTTATACTGTGTTTTCACATTGTTAAGAGTTCTTTCTGCCGTTTAGATAACTTTCCTCTATCAGATATATATTTGGCAAATATTTTCTTTTGGTCTGTGACTTTTCATTCTTCTGAGAGAGATTTATTTTAAGGAATTGGCTCATGTGATTGTGGAGTCTGGCAAATCCAACATTTGTGGGGGAGGCCAGCAGGCTGGAGGCCCAGGGGAAAGTTGATATTTGCAGCTCAATCAGGGGAGTTGGCTGACAGAATTTTCTCCTTCTCAGTAAAGATATTTTTTCCCCCTTAATGCCTTCAACTGATTAGATGAGACCCATCCACATTATGGAAGATAATTTGCTTTATTCAAAGTCTAGTGATGTAAATGTTAATTTCATCTAAAAAGTCCCCCCATAACAACATCCAGGCTAGTATTGCATCAAATATCTAGTTGCCATGGTCTAGTTGTTGACATATAAAATTAACTATCACAAGCCCTTTCTTAGAGGTACTATTCTAAGTACTGTCAGTTCCCAATATTGGTAAATATTGAATCACTCTGTGCTATATCAGAAACTAAGATAATGTTATATCCTCAATAAAAGAAAAAAAACAAGGTCTACAATTTGTGGGGCTTATTTTCTAGCAAATAGAGCAAACAGTAAAAATAATAGATGAATAAATTGAATGGTAATTTATAATGGAAGAATTCTTTTTTCATTTTTTTTTAACATTTATTTATTTTTGAGAGACAGAGCATGAGCAGGGAAGGGGCAGAGAGAGAGGGAGACAGAGAATCAGAAGCAGGCTCCAGGCTCTGAGCTGTCGGCACAGAGCCTGACACAGGGCTCAAACTCACAAACTGTGAGATCATGACCTGAGCCAAAGTCGGACGCTTAACCAACTGAGCCACCCAGGCACCCCATAATGCAAGAAGTCTTATGGGAAAATAGATGAGGTTGAGGTAGATCAAGAATATAGAGTATAGGGGAGAGGACTGTCATGTGGGAAAAGTAGAAAAGCAGACTAGTACTTAGCTTTGCAATATCTAAGGAAAGAGCTTCCCAAGCAAGGACTAACAAACTAAATGAATTCATTCATTTAAAACTCCTTGGATAGAATATCTGGTGTATAGCAGATGATCACTAAATGTAACTCCTCTTTTTGTTTTCTTACTGATTTAAAGGTAGCTTAATAATGCACAGACTCATGGAGTGTTGGAACTGAAAGACCCTTGAGATTATGTTGTTCAAGCACACCATCCATTTTCTACATGAGCAAATGAAGTGAAGAGAGGGAAAATGTCTTGCTCAAATTCAGAATTCTGTTCATGATAGAGACATATTTATGTGTATATCTCTTGACTCCTGGGTTCCTATGTTAGCCATTGAAACATAGATCTTGTAATGTAAATTCTAGAACCCAGTAATGTATTTGAATTTTCATTGGGGCTTTGCAATGGAAGGATGTTTGTGCCCCCCTCCCCCAATTCTTATGTTGAAGTCTTCATCCTCAGTGTGATGATATTGGAGGTGGGGGCCTTGGAAGATAATTAGGTCATGAAGGGAGAGCCTTCATAAATGGAATTGGTGCCCTTATAATAAGCAGCATAAGATGATCTCTCTCAGCCACATGAGGTTAGAGCAAGAAGGCATCCCTCTGCAACTAGAATGGTGACCCTCACCAGAAACTGAATTAACTGGTACTTTGGTCTTGGCCTTTCTATTCTTCAGAACAGAATTTTCTGTTGTTTAAGCCACTCAGTCTATGATATTTTTGTTAAGCAGTCTGAACTGACTAAAGCAGACCTTAATGTTTTATCGTGACTATAATGTGAATATAGAATTTCAGAGGCTAAAATAGATCAGAAAGGAAGAAAACCTGGCCTTGGAGTAGTAGTGAGATTTGTCTAATCCTCCCATTATAATGACTGACCAGTCAAAAAGGCAGGACAAAAATGAAAGATTATTTCTTCATGCTTTCTCTGAGTTAAACATACTCAACAGAGTCTATCGGTCTACAACATGAGAGTGATGCCTCTTTGTAAATAAATATTAATTGAAGCAGATTTCCCCCACCTTCATTTATAGCTGGGAGCATGTTAGGCCTCTCTTAGGCCTTTCTTCTTTCCAAACCCAAATTTAGTTTCCCTCAGCTATAGGCTGTGTGGTATGAATAACCCCACGGTGGTACTTGCTGTGTGGATAAATCAAGGGCAATGCCAGTGGGCCTTTTCCCGAATGGCACTCTGTATGTCCCTGCTGGGTTGTAATATACTGTAAATAATACTTGTTTGAGAAGCTGGAATGACAAATGCAAACAGCATTGTTCAGGTTTATGAACATCAATTAATATTCACCCATCTGTCTCTCTATACTTCCTGCTTCCCCACTTATGCAAATAAGACTGTCAATTAGTCTGGAGGCTGACAGGACATTAAAGAGTCATTTGTTGTGATGTGTTTGCAATACATAGACTTTTTGTTTTCTTTTCTTAGGACAGATCCTTATGAGTTTGACTCCAAAGTATGGAAACCTAAATAACCTTTACTTATATCAGAGTTGGTCTTTGCATCCAGAGCAGAGACAAAATGTTCCAGGAATGGATATGTTTGAGGTGAAATTTAGATAAGCCTCCAAATCAAAGGAGAGAAAAGGACCACTTTTAGGAGAGAGGCAGACATGGCAGACTTTTAACATTAAAAGTCTGCTTCAGTATCATTATTAAATTATCTAATTAATGTTATTTAATAATGCATATTAACTAAGTTAGAGCAAATAAGCTTGTTGACCTCTCACTTTATAATTTCCACATCAGGTCTCTTGATATCTGTAACCTATTAGCTTTATAGGCATGTCATTATTATTATTCAATTAAAGTTCTAGGTGTCTTGGGAAGACACTAGGAGATGATGATAATTAGATTTAAAATGTGGCCATTTCATTGTTATTGTCGAATAGACAGCATGTCTGTTTAATTTTGTCTGTTAACATTTTCATACAATGCATGTTTCAACAATAACAACACTTTGTTCTCTGATATAATTTGCTACAATATCATTAGCATCTATGTCTTACCTAATGAATAGCCCACAATTATTAGATACAGTAAATTCAACAGCATTTAAATGCTTTTCCCCATATAATATTTGACATTTTTTTCTCTTGATATTTAATTCGCTTAATCCCTGGTTCTTAATTTATAAGTGAATGCGTTCTCTGTGAAGTCATTATGGTTTGGCATGCTACTAGTTACAAAGTACTGATCATCATGTGGAGAAATTCACAAGCTTATCAATTCTCCGATAACAGGGAACACAGTCATGTATTTCCTAAACATGGTTGATTCATTGTTGAGTAACTGCTTCCAGAATGCGAAGTTAGTTTTTCTTAGCCACATATCTGAGCTCCAATGTGTCCATAAATTCTGTGTAAGCCGTTTGTTTTAGGTCTTGTGGTTAGACCCCCAGATAAAATGGCTTTGCTGTCCCTTTTCACATATAAGCCAACCAATTTATTACAGAACCTATTCTCTGTACCTGTGCATGGCACAGAGGAAAGAGCAAAGGTGACTCATCCTCTTTGCACTCTTCGTTGCCTCAAATCCAATCAAGATGATATTGCAGTTGATGTGAGAATAACCTGGCTGGTCTCAAAATGTTATTTCAAGCATAGTGTGTTAATCAAACTACATCCTCTCCTGATTGTATCATGAACATCACATCCTAATAAGAGATAATGAAAGAAGGAAAGAGTTGCTTTGATTAGGACAAACATGGTTTAAGAAACAGTTATTTCCTGGGGTGCCTGGGTGGCTCAGTCAGCTAAGCATTCAACTTCGGTTCAGGTCATGCCCTTGTGATTCATGAGTTTGAGCCCCTCGTTGGGCTCTGTGCTGACAGCTCAGAGCCTGGAGCCTGCTTTCAATTCTGTGTCTCCCTCTCTCTATGCCCCTCCCGCACTTGTGCTCAGTCTCTCTCTCAAAAATAAATAAACATTAAAACAAAGTTTAAAAAAAGAAATAGAGATTTCCTCTACCCACCTGACATTAAGGAATACTCACTTTGCAGTCAGATATTGTTGGCTTAAGGAATTTCTCTGTCAATGGCCAACTTTGTGATTTTGTGGAGGGAATTTAACTCTCTGAGACTCAGCTTCTTTTGGGGTCAAGGGATGCACACCCTCACACTTACATGCAGCCTACACACACTCATCTCATTGATTACATAGAATATTGGTAAGATGTAAATAAAAAACAAACATGAAGTATTTTGTTAACTCTGAAGCTCCATAGAAAATAAAGCTCCCCTAAATATCTCCTCTCTGCTAGCCATGCCCCACCCCCCTTGCTCTCCCTTGACCATGGCAGAAATACTCCTTCCTAGTGCCCTCCCATTCCTACATCTACTTGCCTTTGTGTTAGTTTGTAAGGATGCTTTAAGAAAGTACCACAAACTGGCTGGCTTTACAACAGAACTAACTGAAACAATAGTGTTGGGGCTAGAAGTCTGAAATCAACATGTCAGCAGGGTCCATTCCTTCTAAGGGCTGTGAGGGAAAAATCTTTTCTAGGACTTTCTGTTTGGCTTATAGATGGCTGTCTTCTCCCTGTGTCTCTTCACATTGCCTTCACTCTATGAGGCTGTTTCCAAATGTCCTCTTTTTATCAGGACACCAGACATATTGGATTAGGGACCACAGTAAAGACCTCATTGTAACTTCTAAAGATCTTTTCTCCAGATAAGATTCCATTCTTAAGTAGGTGTTAGGACACCAACATACCATTTTCAAAGGGATACAATTCAACTCATAACAGTCCCCAGAGAACTACATTACCCCCTCACTTCTTCCAGGTACTTTACTCTTCGGTGGATCCTTCTCTGACCATCCCATTTAAAAATGCACCCTTGCTTCCAGGCACACATGTGCACTCTCTCCCTCTTTCCTGCTTGGATGTAGTCAATAGCACCTACTAACATTGACATACTATTTATTTTAGTGATTTACCTTGTTTATTATTTGACTCATTCCACTTGATATAAAGCCCATGTGGGTGGGGACATTGGTTTTGTTCTCTCCTGTCTGCCAGTCACAAGGACAGTGCCTGACACATAGTAGATGTTCAATAAATGTTTGCTGAATGAAATTCAAAGAAGATGATTTTGTGGCACCTGCCCTATGGAAACTCAAGTTTTGAGCTACATTATCTTCTCTCTCAGCATCGGAGTAGGTGAGAGCACTCCAACATACCTGCAAAAATTCCATTAAACAGTCTATTCCTAAAGAGAGCTGTGGGTCCCAATCATGCTTACGTTGGCTGTATTGTTCAGGTACAGATCTCAGTTGGAAAAGCAGAGGCAACAGAGATTTCAGGCCATCATATGTTTTATTCTTTTTTTTTTTCAAGCTAACACAGAGTTTTGATATTACAAATATCCATTTAGGTAGCATGAAGGTAGAACAAAATTTAGGGTACTAGACCTTAAGTGGTGATGAAATTACAGCAGGATGTTACTTGGCTCCCGTGTGTTTGCTTGATGAACTAGAGACACTCTTACTTCACTGCTTGTAAGCCTTGAACACCATGCTGGATTCACTTAGCAAGAGGACTCATTAAAATAATTATGTTTCTCCACCCGAAATTTGGCTTCAAGATCACTTTTGGTACTTTAGCCTTTCAGTGCCATGGTTTTAGGGAAAAAAAATGAAAGGCTTTTTTTTTCCAGCTCTTCTCTAGCAAATGATGCTCATAAAGGTGCCAGTGACAAAATAAATCAGTTATCTGGTGCTCTCAGCTGAATATAGCTGCTGTTATTGTTGGCTGATATGCCTCTGGGGAAAAGGCATTTCAGAAAGGACTAAATCCACACATAGCGTTGCTGTAATAAAGCAACATTTAGCAAAAAATCAACTTTAGGAACACTATATTAAGGCTGGAAGCTAATTTACAGGGAAGTCTGTGCAAAATCCATTATTTCAATGCCATCTCTCTGTAACGGACTCAAGTGCTGCCAAGACTAGGTGTGAATTCAAACTATTGCCATTTTCTGGTGCAGGCTGCATCGTGTGCCAGAAAGAGCTTGGGCTTATAAGTCTAACAAATGCAGCTCAGACACTAACTGTAATTTTGGTCAAGTCTCAGACTTCTTAAACTTGTTTTTTTCCATCTTTAAAATGGAGCTAATGAGGATCGCCTGAGTGCCTCAGTTGGTTAAGCATCGGACTCTTGGTTTCCGCTCAGATCTCCTGGCTTCATGGGTTCAAGCCTCACATCAGGCTTGGAATTCTCTCTCTCCCTCTCTCTCTGCCTTCACCCCACTCGAGTGGTCTCTATCTCTCTCAAAATAAATAAACTTAAAAAATTAAATAAATAAATAAAATGGAGCCAATGGTATTCTCTCTAGATGTATGTGCGAAGGTTAAGTTAAATTACTTGGAGAGTGTGCCTTGCTGGTTCTGTTTTTGCTATAGTGTGCATTGCTGGGAATTGGTGCTATAATTCTGTCCTTCATTTAGCCCCATCACTATGGCTCATTTCTCCATTTCAGCACATACACACTGCAACTATTGATTTCCACAGGTTGGGTGCATGAACACATTAGTTCAGGTCTCCCTGGCTCAGTTTTCTTATTTGCAAAATGCGAGATCAAAGACAATAATAATGATAAGAGCTGAAAACTGTTGGAGTGTGTGCCATGTGTAAGGTGCTGTGATAAGTGTCATTAGAACCCTGTGAAATGTGTCCTATTTTTATCCTATTACAGATGAGGAAAGTGGCTTCCAGATATTAAGTAGCTTTCCCACTGTAGTACAGATAGAAGGTGGTAAAAACTATAAAGGAAGTAGCATAATATCTAGTAGATATTTAGTAAGATTTTTATGGTGATTATTAATTGCAACCTCATGCCCCCCATTCTCATGGCATTTATAACCTTCTTTATGACTGTGTGATTTCTGTGAGAACAGCGTATATCACAGGGATATTATTTATTATTGTTAAGTAGAAAATGTGTAGACAATAAGTGCATTAGAGAGAAATTTAAAAAGAAAAAGGAAAAGAAGGGAGAGAAAGAAAGGAGGAGGGAAGGGAAGAGAGGGGAAGGAAGGGAGGAAGAGAGGAAGAAGGAAGGAAGACAGATAGACGTGCATAGATAAAATACAGGCATATTACTTTTCAGGCATCTGCCATCATGCTTCTAACCTGTTGGCAATTTCAAGAGAACTATTAATGTGAAAAGTGCCAGGCCTATTAAAAACCACAGTTTGGGTTCGTAATGTGCCATTTTCCAATGTGCATGTACAGATGAATGTAAGAAGAAAAGTTGCTCTGTTTTTTAATGACTACCAAAGTTCTCAACACAGAGCTTCAGACAAGAAGCACTTGTGTCAACCCTGATATATATATAATACATATATATAATATATATTTTTTAATTTTTAATGTTTATTTTTGAGAGAGACAGACAGAGTATGAGCAGGGGAGGGGCAGAGAGAGAGGGTGACACAGAGTCTGAAGGAGGCTCCAGGCTCTGACCTGTCAGCACAGAGCCCGATGTGGGGCTAGAACCCATGGACCATGAGATCATGACCTGAGCCAAAGTCGGACGCTTAACCAACTGAGCCACCCAAGTGCCCCACCCTGAGATATTTTGAGATCATTATGTTGACCTAGGTTCTCCCCAGACATAATAAATTGCCATTTACAGAAAAGCACCTCTCACTTACAAGGGGAACTATTGACGACCCCTATATCCTTGTTTATACTTAACGTATGTCTCTGACTGTTCTAACACAGTAATAGGGGTCAATCTGCTGCTAGAATCCCTGGGAGAATAGGTTAAAATATATTTATGCCTTGCATGAATGGCAAACTCTGTGTTCCCTTAACCCATATTTTCCCCTACAGCTATTAACTTTATTTTATTCCCCACACTGTCAGGTTTGTCTATGGAATTTTTTTTGGATTTTGTTATAAAAAATTCAGTGCATATTTAATAAAAACACAAATTTCATAAGATGACAAAGAAATGCTTGAAAATAATGGAGGAACAGTTGGATTTTTGTCTATTATTTGAATTTACTCATTCAGTTATTTATTTCCACCATGTTTTTAACAGGCATGTTTCTAGTGCTTGCTGTTATGTCAAGCCCTGCATTTAAGGGATTGGTCAAGCTGGGGGCAGGGGGAGCAGAAACACAAATACGTGATTAAAATCTGGTAAGATCATTATTATAATAGATATATCTATAGAGTGAATTGGAAATGCAGAAGAGAGATTGCCTTTCTCTTTTGGGAAACCATGGCAGGCTTCAGGGAGGTGATGCTATTTGAGCTGGGTCATGGGGACTAGAAAGGAATTAAAAGGTAGGAAAAGGGAGAGCATTGTAAGCAGAGAAAATGGCATGAAATATCATTAAATACAGTGTGTCCAAAGGATGGCCCAAAAGGGCACATAGAAGGTGTGTTGGTGTGGAAAGGGAAAGCCAATGGAAGAGGTTAAAGAGTGTGAATTGATGAATATTTGAGAGCTTTTAGATTCTGACTGTTCACTGATCCTTTATAGAAAGAAAGGGAAAGGATGAAAAAAGAAAAATAAAAGTGATCTTCCCAAATAGATTAGAAGGTAGATTTGTAGTAAACACACACACACACACACACACACACACACGCACACGCACATACGCGCACACACACACACACACACTCACACACTCTTATGCACATGTGAGCGTATCTTAAAATTCCAGTTCATTCATACTCCTACAGGAAAACAAACATATTAGAGTAACTAACTGATGGATTATCTTCTAATGGTGTTATTTGATGATGCTATAGCAGTATAAGAATTTATCTCCCTAAGGTGAAAATGAAGGAATTTGAGGTCCCCAAAGGCATATAATATCAAGTATATTTCATTGAAGACTAATGTTTTGGAAAGTAATAGTGTATATTTTGGCTGAATGTATGTTTTTGGGAAGAGGTGTTGGTTTTCATACCTATAGAGCATTGTAATCAACGAAGCATGTGCCAAGGATTCGTGCAGAACTTATGTGTGTGCAGTGATTTTCAAGCATGTGGACATGAAGGGAGAGGAGCATAGCCAGAATGAGAAGGAAATCATCATAATGTCAACTGTCATGGCACTCTTTTTCTTAATTTTTTTAAATGTTTTATTTAATTTTTGAGACAGAGAGAGACAGTGCATGAACAGGGGAGGGTCAGAGAGAGGGAGACACAGAATCCGAAGCAGGCTCCAGGCTCCGAGCTGTCAGCACAGAGCCCGACACGGGGCTCAAATTCACAGACTGTGAGATCATGACCTGAGCCAAAGTCTGAAGCTCAACCAACTGAGCCACCCAGGCACCCCATGGCACTCTTTTTCTTAAAGCTGAAGAGTTACTCTTAGATTACAATTGTCTCAGCCTCATGTGACCTGGGTATTCTCTCACTCATGTTAACACAAAAACAAAACAAAACAAAACAAAACCCACACCATCACCACCAACAACAAAATCCCACTGATTCTTCAATTATCAGAAATCCCAAATCCCATTCTTTTTTCTTCTTGGTAAGTGTCAGTGTCCTCTGGTTAGTAGAACACAGAAGATTAATAAGTATAGGGATTTGTAAATATTTTGTCATCTAATTTAGCCTAGTATAGAACCACAGACATTTTGAAACCATCTCTTCCAGGAAAGATGGCATGCCAAAGTTTTCTTAAGAAAATGGCATACACTTGAGGCTAGTAGCCTGAAAGATTTGCCCTTTCTATACCTCTGTCTACATAAAGATGCTGGAAACATAGTTTTCCTTGGAAGGCTCCCCTTTGAATGTCAGTGATAGATGGTTTTCAAAGGCAGAAGGACATGAAAATAAGGACTCCAGATATGTACCTTCACACATTTTGTGGTAAATACACCCACACATCTTAATGCAAAATGGGTAGTCTTCATAAAGATCAGTGCTGACAAAATTCTCCTTGAGTTACTTAAGAGGGAGTCATACTTTTGTCATAAAACCCAAGGCCATGAGCCATCTTAAAACTTCAAATATTGGGGCGCCTGGGTGGCGCAGTCGGTTAAGCGTCCGACTTCAGCCAGGTAACGATCTCGCGGTCCGTGAGTTCGAGCCCCGCGTCAGGCTCTGGGCTGATGGCTCAGAGCCTGGAGCCTGTTTCGGATTCTGTGTCTCCCTCTCTCTCTGCCCCTCCCCCGTTCATGCTCTGTCTCTCTCTGTCCCAAAAATAAATAAACGTTGAAAAAAAAAATTTAAAAAAAAAAACTTCAAATATTGAATTCATTCTTCTACTTTTTCACTTACAGCTGCTATCACTTTGACTTACCTGGTAAGAGCATGGGCTACCTTAGAAAACCCTGTCTTATTTTTCTTCTTAAAGAACGTAAGGGTTCAACATTACTCTTTTTGCCATTAAACTGCCTTTTCAGGAGACTCTGCATTTTACTCACTTCATTTGGGCGTGGTGAATATTAGAAACCAGTGAGAATTTATTTCAATTCAGTGAATGGTTACTGATGATCTGTGTGCATGGCTCTCTTTTGTGAATAGGCAAACATGAGAATTTTAAGATTGATGGTGGCCTTCAAAGAGTGCATAGTTTTGGCAAGTATATGGTTTGGTATCACAGAGACATAAAGAAGAGTTCCAAGACACTATAAGCCAGAGGTTGCAAACTGGTGACTTTGGCCTTTCTGCATTGGCCTTAATAGTATTTTCGCTTGTAAGTGGTTAAATGAGTTGGTAGTATTAAGAACCACTAGATTTTGAAAGAGAGGGTAGAGAAGTAGTTGCCAGGGGCTAGGGGGCAGGGGAAATAGGGAGAGATTGCTAAAAGGGAACAAACTTTCAACTATTAAATTAATAAGGTCTGATTATAGCATGGTGGCTATAATTGACAACACTGAACTGTACAATTGAAATTTGCTCAGAGAGTAAAAATTCACGCACAATAAACATGTGAGGTGATGGGTATGTTAATTAACTAGATGGGAGTAATCGTTTCACAATGTATACATATGTCAAATCATCATGGTGAACACTTTAAATTTTTTACAGTTTTATGTCAGTAAAGTTGGGGAAAAATCACTGTATTTTACCTAAAAAATGCAGATTCCTGGATTTTCTCAAAAGTTGGGAATTCTAACAATACTGGTTGTCTTTCTGAGTGGGGATTATGAATGACCCTCAGAAGCAGCTGCTATCTTTGATCTTGTCACACTGCCCACATTATCACTCCCTCAAAATCTCCATTACACCTTGACCAGAAGTCAATTACTGCTTATCATTATGGTTTCACTTTTGACACCTTCTATCGGGTCCATATCTTTTTTTCATGTCACCTCCCTGTCTCAAAACAGAGTGGAGTTTGCATGTCCTTATATAGGGTATGTGGTTTACAGTAGACCATGAGTTCACAGGATGGGGCTTCAGAGTAATCAGGGAAGCTTTTCAAAGAAAGCAAGGCTTGAATTCACCCTGAAAGAAGGGTGAGATTTGAAAGGAGGAAGGTCACATACAGGTGATTTTAGGCATGCTCAGGTGCATCCACAATGGCTTGGCAGTGGGAAGGCACAGTTCTGTGGAAAGGGCTAAGAAGGTAAGATTGTTGAGGAAGAAACTGGCAGGATTTGTAGAAAGGCCTGCCTGACTGGCCTAGAAGTTTTTATTTTACTGAGGGTCACACAGTAGGTTAAGATGATATTTTCAGATTATTATGGTAACCAGGGTATGCCAGGTGTCCCTATAATAAGACCTTAAGCACACTGCTTAAGAAGCTATGGGAAGATTCCATTTACAACAGTTTGGAAACCTGTGTGCTAAAAAAATTTAAAAAGATTCATAATACAAGATAAAATAGCAAAAGTATTAAATATAATCATCAGCTTAAATGTATACCTTAGCTCATAAGTATGTAAACAAAATTCTCAAAAAGACAAAGAACAAAGAGACAATAAAATATGAGCAGCAACTTGCATTGCTCTGTGGAAGAGAGAGAAAGAGTTTGAGTAACTGTGTGGGGTCTGGAGACTAAGTCTTGGCTCGTAGATTTAGAACATGAACTTGACATATCTGTATAAAACCAGACTCATAGGGTTGGGTGAGAAGCTTCTGGACAGAAGATTCTCTGTCTTAACCTACCCTCTAGAGGGAGGGGAGAGAGAGGGAGGAGAGACTGATTTTCCTGTGAACAGAGGGCCTGCTTTTTGTAAATTCCTAAGCTAAGGAATTGTTATAAAAAGTGGTCCCAGTTGTTACAACCTCTGTTGGAAATAAGTGGAGAACCTATAATCTGAGCTTTGAAAGGATCTCTGTAAATAAAAAACAATATAAGGTACACTCACAGTATAAAAAATCAGGGGCATCTGGGTGGCTCAGTCGGTTAAGCATCCAACTCTTGATTTGGGCTCAGGTCATGATCTCACTGTTGTGGGATAAAGACCTGCATCTGTGTGCTGACAGTGCAGAGCCTGCTTGGGATTCTCTCTCCCTTTCTCTCTGTCCTTACTCTGCTCGTGCTTTCTCAAGATAAATAAATAAACTTAAAAAAATATAAATCATAGTAAGAGGGAATGTCTTCAGACCCGTGAAGCAGCAGGGCAAGATTTTGGATAGACTGAAAAAAATATAATGTTTAAGACAATTAGCATATTCTAGAACCCAATCATAAAATCACATGCAGAATCACAGTGGTCTCCTCTTTTAAATAATCACATCTCTTCATTTTTGTAGGGGGAGGAAGTGTGGAGAGTAAATAATTAGCCCACAACAATGCTATTTCTTTTTATGCAAGAACAAATTGTAGACTTTACATTTCTAATTCTAATACCACATTGTTAGGGCAGTCATATGAAGAAATGTGGGAAAGAGGAAAGAAAAGTAGAATCAATGTTTTTTGGTGATTTTTTGGTTATGCCAGGAAAAGAACTGTCAAATATCAATAACCCCAAAAAGCTGGGTAGAGGATTTAGGTTTATAGCAGCTCTGTTTATGGAAGACAGGAAATGACATCAGAGAAAATTGCAATGTTGGTTTTCCTATCCATAGCTTTCTTGGCTTCTATATATTTAACTGGCATTTACTAAGCAGCTATCACAGGCAAAATATCAAGGTCAGGCAGTATCACAGATATAGAGATGATTGAGTGAGTCATGGTCTGTCGTTTAAGAAATATACAACTTAGTGAAGGGAGTAATTAGATAGACAAATAAAGAGGCGTAACCAAAGAAGACTGAGAATGAGCCAGGGGTGCAGCTAGCCAGACTTTTATCCCAACAGAGCACTGGGCCTATCACGAAGAGGGACAGCTCTAGCCCAGATCAGAGCAACACCATTGCTCAGTTAAAGATGGTAAATGAGATCTGAATTTCTTAAACTGGACTTACTCATTCTTCCCAATCTGAAATTACAGAAAAGATGACTTTGACCACCCTTTATGTAAGGGCCCACATATTTAAAATAGACAATATATCAACCCACCAGCTAACCTTAGGTTATAAATGACTGACATTCTGTAAAACTAATCATTATTGCCACTTTAAAATTTTGTATGTGTCTTATTTCCACTAGAGAGGTGAAAGACCCCTTCAGAAATGTTTCTTAGTTGAAACCTGTAATAATGTTGTTGATTTTAACTCTTACCTAAAGGTACTTTGATGAGGACACTAATACCAGGAACAGTGTTGTGAAATCACAATATGGCCCCTCTGGGCTGGTTGATTTGGACACAATTACTGTTGAGATATCATATTTGACACATGGCCTCTAGTACAGTTACTTGAGCACCCACCCTCATTTATAGGAGACTACAGGATTTATTATAGAAGAAAAATTCTTTGGGAAGGACATGTTCTAGGGAAACAACAACAACAACAGTAACCAAAATCATTTGAAATTATATGAACCTATTTCTGCTAAGAACCCAAAAAAGCAGCTCAAATCTAGGATGCTAGATGAATATAGATAGATGAATCTCTCTCAATATTTATGACTATCATATAGATATTCATCTATCTATATTGAGAGAGAGAAAGAGAACTTCTTAATATATATACATATAAATATATGTCATATACTACATGTATATACACATACTGGTATATACATACACTGGATACATTTTTTTTTCTAACTAGTGGGGGTTGAAATTTCCAAACTGAATTTAGAAGGAATACTCTTTCCTAACCCAAATTTCAGAACTCTGTAGGTGGAGGTGTCAGGACAGCAGGGAGCACTGGTCAACTTTTATCCCCATTTAGGTCTCCCTCCAATTTATAAAATATTTGGTCAGGGTCTACAATACTCCTGACAAAGACGGAGCTTCAGAGAAGCCTTTTGAAAGAGAATGCCTGGCTGTTAGGGTTTGGAAAATAAGAAGCCAGAGGTGAAGTTGACAGGTTGTGTAGGGGGAAACAGACAGAACTGACAGTTTATTTTTAAGCATTTCAAACTTTGGCGGATCAATTTTCTGAAAGGGTTTCCTTCTGATTGTTCTTTTGAAAGTAAGAACTGCCAGGGCTACAACAGAAAGCTGACACCCATTCAGTTCAGCACTTAGAAAAAGCTAAGAGGCAAAAGAAAGACTTTCAATTCTTGTCCTTTCTATTTATCGTGGTGTTCAAAGCAGTGAATAGAGGAGTTGGTGCTGAAAAGCATTTTCCATTATGTCTACTCCAAAGTCTCAATGAGTCTCAATGAGTAGGGAGAGTCAGGAAATAAAACTTTTTCCAACTGGGAGAATGTGAAGTTGCATTCTCACTGCAAACCAAGCTGGGGTATCTGATAGGGGCCTAAATCTACATGGTGAGAAAAATAAAATTAAACTGTTTAGGTAACTGCTATGCCATAATGCTATCACCGCATATTATATTACTTTTCAGAATCAATTATACATTTGCTTGCTATCTCTTATCTTTCAGAAATAAAATTTGGAAGGTATTGCCAGCTACTAGCCTTAATCTACTTTTCCCTGAGATTCACTTAGTATTTGATTTGATCCTTTATAATTGTTCTTCTTCAGCATGTATTTTATATGACAGATTTTTAAAAGTACGTGTTCATGTTCTCCACTAGATTGTAAGCCAATGAAAGGGCACTTGGTATTCTGTGTAGAATGAAGAGTGAGGTGCTTGGCAGCTAGTTATAGACTTAATATACACTTAATGAATTGGACCTTTGTGATCTCCCCATTCTTTATTGTACTTCTCTAGTATATTCAAATTGAGCACAATATGTGGAATATGATGCTTAAATAAGAATGCGGGGTTTACAACTGAAGAAAGGATGGCATGCCAAACTTAACATATATTAGGCAGAGGCTATGCTAGGCTCTGAAGTTGTGGAGATGCATAACACAGCCCATGCCCTTTAGGATTCTAGTAGATAAAATGTACACAAAAATAGATAATGCTATAAGCATATGGCTAGGGAGCAATATAGAATACTAAATATCAAAGAGATAACCTTCCATGTCCAAGCAACACTAGATAAAGCCGCCATTGAGATGGAGAAGCATGTGAGAGATGATTTACTTCGTTCTGAAAGTCAACACCTCAAAGACAGCAGTGTGTGGAAGCATCTGTGGGTCCTGATAAATGACTCACTGATGAAAGCTCTGGTTAATTTTGTATTACATTAGCAATATCGTGTTTCTCAATATGACCCTCAGAAAAGAATAACTCTATTACAATTCAGTTTGCAAAAAGCTTGTACATCTCTTGGGCAGGGAACTAAGTATTTGTAGAGGGACTAAGAATTACATGAAAATAACAAGGGCTGGTGCTTAACCCTACACCCACAGTGAGGACAGTAGCAGTTCTCAGACTTGGCTGCTAAATGGAATCCCATAGAGCACATTCGAAAAATAAATAATTCCTGTTTGCATTGCAGGCCAATTAAATCAGTCTCTGGGGATTGGGCCTAGGTGTTATAAATTCCCCAGATGATGATACCAATACGTAGCCAAGTTTGAGAACCAGTGGGTTAGTGTCATGCTTCTCAAGCTCTAATGGGCTACAAATCACCTGGGAGTAATTTGAGATGCAGACTCTTGAGTCTGGGATGGGACTGTGATTCTACATTTCTTACAGGTTCCCAGTGATGCCTATGTTGTTGTTGGGTAGTAAGGGGCTACAGTCACTCAGGAATTAGAAAGCTTCCAATTTGCTAACTTTCCGATCTCTGTCCAAACTGTTAATAGCAGGATGATTGAATGGTCCTATAGCTTTTGTTTACTTTTCAAAGACCCGACCTATATAACATGAGTTTGGAGGATTTGACATTAGTTGCTGAGAGGGTCTGGCCAAGGCTTATTGAAAACATTAAAATATGAGATACACTTTTAGGGGAACTCAGTAGAGTGGGAGACCAGACTCCCTTCATACAGAAATGGGTGATTTAAAATATTGTGAAATTTTGAGCTTATATGATTATATGGATGTGTCTAAATTAGCTTTGTTTTGGAATTTTGCCTGATTCATAGATAGCTAAAACTATCCCCTACAATCCCCATATAATTTAGGATACAAAAGTATAAAGAGGTAACAATCATAGTCTCTGGTCTCAGCCTGAACAAAAATACCCAGCATTTCTCCTTTTGTTTTACAATGGTGATTAAAAATAAAACCTACTGCCTGCAGTTGTTACGAGGATTGAATGAGGTGGCGTTGATAGGCACTGAGAATAGAATATGACTGTCACCAGTCATGGGTATAATCTACTATAGTCTCATGGTCATCAGAGAGACAGAACATAAAAGCAAAGTCCCAGCCTTTCACAAACGAGGCAGACATTTTGAGAATTTAAAAATGTGGCCATTCTCTGTTAGTAAATGTCATAGATTTCCACACTTCCACGTATTCCCTCATGGTCAATATTTGCCGTTTGCAAAAGGAGAGGGTTCATTCATGTATTAAGCACATATATCTTAAGCACTTACTATATGGCAATCACTATCCTAGATGCTAGTGTTAAAACAGTGAACAAAGCAAATCAAAATCCCTGCTCTCTTGAAGCTAACATTCTAGAAGAGGTGTCTAACAATGGAAAAAAAAAAATTTAAGTAGAGTATGTGGTATACTGGGTAGTGATGATTGTTATGGAGAAAATGAAAGTAGGGGAGGGGGATAATAAGTGCCAGGGGAGGGTGGACAAGGTTAGCAGTACTAAGTAGGGTGGTCAGGGGACCCCTGGAGGAGGTGATGACATCATGTTCACCTAGAGAAGGAGAGCAGGAAAGCCCTGTGGAGATTTTAGGAAAGAGCATTCCAGGAGGAGAGACTGGCAAATGCAAAGGTTCTGAGACAAGGAGGATTGGAAGGCTATGAGGTAAGCCAGGAACTAATATGGCCATAGTTGAATGAACGAGGGGCAAGGTAATTGCAGATGGATTAGGCCAGGGGCTCTCAGATGTGAGCAAACATCAAAATCACCTGGAGGGTTTGTGAAACTACAGACTGCCGTCCCCATGCCCAGAGTTTCTGATCGATGAGGTCTGGGGAGGAGCCTGAGAACCCCACTTCTAGTATGTTCCCAGATGCTGCTGGTGGGGTGTGGGGTGGGATGGGAACATGGCATTGAGCACTATTGATTGCATTGAGAAATAGTGGCAGGGAGATCATATTGGACCTTATGGGATAGTGTAAAGGTTTTGTGTTTTACTCTAAGTGAAAAGCAAGTGAGTAGAAGGTATTCATCAGCTTGATGAAATGCACAGGTTATGCAAAATAATCCTTCTGATGAAAGCACAAGAGGTTAGGGGCCATGGCTTCTGTGCATTTTATGTGATATGATATTGCTTCAGTGACTATGAGACCTTTTGAGCCCTTCATCTTATTTGGTAAGATATATCTCACCTGACCATGTGTACTCGTACACTTATGTTTCAGCTTATTCATACATCTGGCTAAACATCAAATATAACAGTAAATTAGTTTGGTCTGATTTAAACCCAAAGTCAATTATGTAAAAGTCTGAATCATTCATTCATAAACAGGTGAGTTGTTTAAAATTTTTTTTTTCCAAATAATTACATTGGTGTCCTGAGGACAGGACATGGAATTGGTGCTACCATTTTTTTTCTTTTTTTGATGTATTCATTTTGAGAGAGAGAGAGAGAGAGAGAGCTCATGTGAGTGAGGGAGGGACAGAGAGAGAGAGAGAGAGAGAGAGAGAGAGAGAGAGAGAGAGAGAGAGAGAGAATCTCAAGCAGGCTCCACACTGTCAGCACAAAGCCTGAAGTAGGGCCCCAAACCCCCTGAGGTCATGACCTGAGCCGAAGCCAAGAGTCAGACGCTTAACCAACAGAGCCACCCAGGCACCCCTGGTTCTACCACTTCTTAAATATTACCTGGCAGTAAGGTTTATTATGTCCCTGGGTGATGCGGAAAATCTTGCTATTGTCATTACTTTGTGGAACTCTCCTGCTAATTTTAGGAAAATACCACATTCAGAAGGGTAGCCTTTCCTAAGACCAGAAAACAATGAATAAATCAAAGATTGTCTAATCAAAGTTTTATTTTGCTTGATGTTGCCCCATTTTAAAGTGGTAAGCACCATAACATTTCTGTGGGGTCTCTAACACAGCCTTATCGAAGTCAAGGTTTGTAAAATAGCATGTGTCAAGGACACCCCCCCATGAATAATCTGATTCCAGTTAGTGAGTCAAGGTAGCCACTGTATTTGGTAAATCTCTCTGTCCTACTGCATTCTGGGTTCTCATATTAGTTATTTTTTTCTATCAATGTTTCTCCAGGTAAAAGTGGCAGACCTAATGTCAGTTTCATTAAGATTTACTTTGAATCCCTTTGCTTATCTAAGTAGAAACATTTTCCACGTCTCTTCTTTCCTTTTCTTCTATTTTTTTTTTGCATAAAAAATCATTTTTTTGGAAATCAGTTCTCCAAATCAGATGATTATAACTCCAAACATAAATAAATATAGCCCCGTAGTACTCTGCCACCCAAAAACCTAATTTCCTGAACTTTCTAGAATATATCTCTGGGTTATATTCTTTCCTCTTACTTTCCACTACCTCCAACCGAGTCTCACATTTCATTTTCTCTTTCCTCTTACAATCATCATATAATTGGTCTTCTTACCCACCCCCCAGCCTCTATTCTAATCCAATCAGCATTGGTCCAAGGGCAATATACGGTCTATAGATTAAACTAAAAGGAAAAAAAAAAAAAAAGAATTTGAATGCTCTGAGAAGTTGAATACATCTTGCAGTTAGCCAGAGTTTTTCAGTCTCCCCCATTCTCTGTTATTTTACACATGATCTGGCTCACTCATTGTGTGATCTGCCTGGTCCCTGTTAAAGTTACAAATGTTGTAAATCCATGAGAGAGATTATGGCAAATAGAGCATTCAAGTTAAGAGTTTAAGATTAGAGTCAACAGAGTTTGGTTGTTTTTTTCCAGCTACAGTGTATACTGACTCTGTGACCTTTAGCAAATCCCATAACCTCTCTAAGCCTGTGTTTCTTTATCTAGAAAATATGATCACAGGAGTCCTCAGATAGTGGGGTTGTTGAAGAATTAAGTAAGAAAATGCTTGTGAAAAGGCTTAACACAATGCATAACCCATATTAGTTGTTTTGGAAACATCAAGCATTATTATCATCATAGAAACACAAATTCAATCTTGTCATTTCTGTCTGAAACCACTTTCTTATCAAATCAAATGCTTAACTGTATTATTCCAGACTGTTAATGATCTAAACTCTTACTACCTTTATAACTTTTTCTTACTCACTACTTTCTTTTCTGAACCATGTCCTCAGGCCAAACTGAAGTAAATTATATATAATGAGTCTCTTTGATCAAAATGACCCAGCTGCTAAAATGTCCTTTTCTTTCACTGCTTCATCTTGTTACTACCTATTCTCCAAGACAGAGTTCACATGCCATCTTCATTTAGTTAGCTTTCTGGTTGCCAATGACAGAAATTAATTCATATTCCCAAAGGCAAAAAGGGAAATCATCCAACTGAAAGAGTGAAGTTGGCTTAAGGAGAGAACTAGAGCCAAGATCTAAATAGTTGTTGAGATTTTGTTTTCCACCTCTGCTTTTCTCTTCATGTCCACTTAATTTTCATTTTTTTAAAAATACTCTTTCGGGGCGCCTGGGTGGCGCAGTCGGTTAAGCGTCCGACTTCAGCCAGGTCACGATCTCGCGGTCCGTGGGTTCGAGCCCCGCGTCAGGCTCTGGGCTGATGGCTCGGAGCCTGGAGCCTGTTTCCGATTCTGTGTCTCCCTCTCTCTCTGCCCCTCCCCCGTTCATGCTCTGTCTCTCTCTGTCCCAAAAATAAATAAACATTGAAAAAAAAATTTTTAAAAAAAAAATACTCTTTCTCTGCAACTAGATCTAATTTAAAGAAGGTGCTGCCTGCAGACAGCTCCCAGGTTTCTAGGAAACACAAAACATGCCTTCTTCCCACTTGGAGATAAACTCAACTCAATTTTAGACACAATTCCAGATCATTGGCATCTCCATTCGAATCAGCCCAACTTGGGTTAGGCCATTCAAGTGAAGGAGGCGAGATGGGTAGGACCATTCTACATTTCCTTGGCTAAAAAGAACCCGCCTAAAGAGAAAGGACAGACAGCACATGAAGAACAAGTAACTGGCTGGTGGGCTGGATATACACACTGGAGTTGCCTACTGGGATTTATGAATTACTTACTGTGTGCCAAGTATTATTTTAAATGCTCTAAGTATGCTACCTCATTATCCACTAGAGGTTATTACACAACCCATTTTATGGGAGAAAGCACTGCGTTATTGAAGGTACAAGTCACTTTCATGAAGTCACACTACTAGTAAGTGGTAGGTCAGGAGTCAAACAGACCCACCACTTGATCTCCTCACATACACTTCAGCTTGTGGCTGCTACATTTGTCCCTGGCAATGAAACTTTCTCCAAGCTTTCAAAGGTTAGGAGTCTCTGGCTTCTCTAAATTCCCCTATTCTTGGGGCACCTGAGTGGCTCAGTCAGTTAGGTGTCCGACTTCAGCTCAGGTCTTGATCTCGAGTTTGTGAGTTTGAGCCCTGCAGCGGGCTCTGTGCTGACAGCTCAGAACCTGGAGCCTGCTTTGGATTCTGTGTGTCTTTCTCTCTCCCCTTCCCCTACTCACACTATGTCTCTGTGTCTCTCAAAAATAAATAAACATTGGAAAATTAAATTCCCTTCTTCTTTCTTTCTTATTTTTTTGACCTATGCAGCTTATCGTGTATGATAGCCATTATTTGTGCATGTATCTAAGTTATCTTTACTATATAGTCTTAAGGACAAGGGTCTTATCTCATTCATCATGCGTCTTCCACAGCACCTAGCACAGTTTCTGATGGTTCTATATCCTTCATAAAGAGTTTTTTTTAATAGGAAATTTATTGTCAAATTGGTTTCCGTACAACACCCAGTGCTCATCCCAACAGGTGCCTTCCTTCATATCCATCACCCACCTACCCCTCCCTTACACCCCCCATAAACCCTTAGTTTGTTCTCAGTTTTTAGGAGTCTCTTATGGTTTGGCTCCCTTGCTCTCTAACTTTTTTTTTTCCTTCCCCTCCCCCATGGTCTTCTGTTAAATTTCTCAGGATCCACATAGGAGTGAAAACATATGGAATCTGTCCTTCTCTGTATGACTTATTTCACTTAGCATACACTCTCCAGTTCCATCCACGTTGCTACAAAAGGCCATATTTCATTCTTTCTCATTGCCACGTAGTATTCCATTGTGTATGTAAACACAATTCATAAAGAGTTTTTGAATGCATGAATAAATCCATGAAATTCTATTTGACATTGTTGGTATTTATTCTTAGTTGGTAACCATAATTATAGCTACACTCACTGAATGCTCTCTGAGCACAGGGCCCTGTGCTAAATACTTGACAATAAAGATCTCATTAACTCCCTTTAGCCTTGTGAGATACATTCCGCTAATAAGCTCATTCATTCTGAGATAACTTGGGCTTAGCATGGTAAAACAAGACTATTAAGATCCAAAGCCATATCTTTCTGATTCTGAAACTGTGTTCTGAGATACTATGACATCCTATCAACTACTATTTTTTTTTTTATATTATAAGACTATTAGAGCTAAAAAATTGGGACAGTATTTCTGAATGATTAAACATCTTTATTAATGGTATATTAAATTATGTTTTACTTATATCAGAAGTTTACCATTCTAGTAAAGCCTGAAAACTTTCATCAGAGAAAATGTTTTTAAGAATAATTCTAAGGGGCACCTGGGTGGCTCAGTCGGTTAAGCGTCCGACTTCAGCTCAGGTCACGATCTCACGGTCAGTGAGTTCGAGCCCCGCGTCGGGCTCTGGGCTGATGGCTCAGAGCCTGGAGCCTGCTTCGGATTCTGTGTCTCCCTCTCTCTCTGCCCGTCCCCCATTCGTGCTCTGTCTCTCTCAGTCTCAAAAATAAATAAACATTAAAAAAAATTAAAAAAAAAGAATAATTCTAAGCATTTGCTTTTTAATATGTCTAGTCTAAAACATTCAGCCGAAGTTCCACATTTTTAAACTGCTCTTCTAAAAACCAGTAGTTTGCAAGATGCCAAAATGGGACTTTAAGTGCCTTCAGTTTAAATTTAAAAATTACAATACGTTTTGATTAATGAACCTTAATTTAGGCAACTAAAAAAGAATTGAAAGCAGACATCTAAAAGATCAGGTTCTGCCATGTCAAGGTGAAACATTTCTCTTTCCTGAGGTTTTGGAAGATGATCAACAAGGAGTTACTAGAAAGTCAAAAGTATAAAGAAATTCATGGGTGGATCCATTCTGCACAATGTGAATGATGTGTTGTTTCACATTCACCCAGTTCAATCCAGTATTTTCCAAACCAGTGGTTTTCTTTTATACTGTTAACTGCACAGAAAATATAATTGTACTTATTCATTCATTCATTCATTCAGCAATTATTGATTTAGCAGAACAAATATACAATCTCAATCTGCCTTTCTTCTTGACCTCTCTATAGCAGTCAACACTGCTAACTTTTCTCTTTTTCTTATTATCTATTTTACCTTCTATGACAGATCTTTCTCCTAGTTCTTATTCTTACCTATCTGACCACTTCTTTTCTGTCTTACTTTACTTGCTCATCTCACACTACCATGCTATTCATTGTTGAAGTTGCTCAAAGCTCAGTCTTAAGCCTTCTACATTTCTCATGCTATTTCTATTCTCCCTATGCAATTTGACCCCTGTACATACATAAGTACATATATTTCTGACACTGACTTCTCTTTGTGCTGTAGACTTCTGTGTCAAGCTGTCTACTCATCATTCATTTAGATGGTTCAAAGGCAATTCAGATTTAATTTTTTCCAAAGGGTAACTCATAATTTTCCTTTCCAGGAAAACTTGGAACTCAGAATTTGAATTCAAAGAGCATGATACTACCATCCATCCACTTGTGCAAGCATAACAAAGGAAATTGTGGCATCTCCCCACATGGCCTTCCCTAACATCCAATCCATTAGCAAATCCTTGATTTAATCTAAAAACTATCCTTATTCTGTCCATAGTTTTTCATTTGTCATCTGCCATCTGATTATTCCAACCTCTTAATTAAAACCCTTCAATTATTTATTTCTTAGATTAAAGTTACCTTAGTTAAGACTGTGCTTTGTCTTCCTATGCATTCAATTTCCATTTATATCTCTCTTTAATTTTTTTTTTCAACGTTTTTTTATTTATTTTTGGGACAGAGAGAGACAGAGCATGGACGGGGGAGGGGCAGAGAGAGGGGGAGACACAGAATCGGAAACAGGCTCCAGGCTCCGAGCCATCAGCCCAGAGCCTGACGCGGGGCTCGAACTCACGGACCGCGAGATCGTGACCTGGCTGAAGTCGGACGTTTAACCGACTGCGCCACCCAGGCGCCCTCTCTTTAATTTTTTAAGTAAACATTTTACTAAATTATAACATGTTACAGAAAAGTTCATGAATCTTAGGTGTATAGCTTGATGAATTTTCAAGATGTACCCATGAAAACCAATTTCCAGAATCAAGACACAAAACATTTCCTGTACCCAGAAGTGTCCTTTCTGCCCTCTTTGGTCACTACCCTGCAAAGGTGACCATTATCTTCATCTCTACCACTACAAATTAGTTGTGCCTGTTTTACAACTTTATATAAATGGAAATATGCTGTATGTAGTTTAAAAATCTGGCTTCTTTGTTCAAAATTAAGTTGTCCTCACTGCACTGAAATACCCTTTTTGTCACATATAAGTTGGGTGTATGTGGGCTTACTTATGTACTGACTCCTCTGTTCTGTTGATCTGTTTTGTTCTTGTACCAACAGCATACATTGTTGTGTGTATTAACACACTATTTATTCTTTTGCTATATAAAATCCATTGAACAAATATACCATGCTTGTTTTTTTTTAATGTTTATTCATTTGTGAGAGACAGAGAGACAGGAGAGACAGGATGGGGGGGGGGAAGGGGCAGAGAGAGAGGAAGAAACACAATCCAAAGCTGGCTCCAGGCTCTAAGCTGTCAGCACAGATCCTGAATCGGGGCTCAAACCCACTAACTGTGAGACCGTGACCTGAGCTGAAGTCAGAGGCTTAATTGACTGAGCCACTGAGCACCCCTACATCATGCTTTTGAAATCCTCTCTACTGTTGATAGAAATTTGGGTTGTTTGTAGTTTTTAACTACTACAGATAATGTTTCTGTGAGTATTCTTATTAACGTATTTTGGTGAATATACCTATGCCATTCTGTGGGGTTTAAATCTAGACAGAGGGCATACATATGCTCTGATTTAGCAGATATTTCTCATATTTTCTAAAATGTTTATACCCATTTACACTCCTGTTGACACTGATCAGAGTCTTGGGGTCCCAACACTTGGCATTTTCTGTTTTTTTCATTCTAAAAGCGGCTGTGCATTAATAGCAAATTGGGTTTTAATTTGTATTTCCCCTGTGACTAATGAAGTTGAGTGCCTTTCATTTGTTTATTGGCCCTTTGGAAATTGTCTTTATGTGATGACTATCCAAGGTTTTTGCTCATTTTTTTTCCTGTTGTACTGTGAGCAATTTCAAGAAGATTTAAGTGTTGTTGCTTTCTTTTCCCCTCACATATTCTGGCTGTGAGTCTTTTGTTGAAAATATATATCACGGGGTGCCTGGGTGGCTTAGTCGGTTGAGTGTCTGACTTCTCAGGTTATGATCTCATGGTTTGTGAATTAGAGCCCTGTGTTGGGCTCCACACTGACAGTTCAGAGCCTGGAGCCTGTTTCAGATTCTGTGTTCCCCCTCTTTCTCTTTGCCCCTCCCCCACTTGTGTGTTTTTTTCTCTCTCTCTCTCTTTCTCTCTCTCTCAAAAATAAATAAACTTAAAGAAAAAGTCTAAAAAAAAAAAAGAAAATACATATCACAAATATCCCTTCCCAGTCTGCACCTTTCCTCTTCATTTTCTTAATGGTGTATTTTAATAAATAACACTCATTTTTAATTTATCAGTTAAATTATCAGTTTTTTTATGGTTAGTCTTTTCTGCCTATTTAATAAATCTTTAACTAAAACAAACTAAATTATAGTCCATGTTCATTTCTTAAATCTTATTTTTTCTAACAATTAGATCTAAGCTACATTCGGGATGATTTTTGTTTTCCTGTAAGGCATGTTATACGGTTTAAGAAATTTTTTGTTCAGTATGGATGTGCAATTGACTTGGAATTCTTAATGAAAAGACCATGTCTTTCCCTACAACACTGAAATAATCCTTTTGTTATGAATCAGGTGATGGTTTACATGTGAGTCTGTTCTGGACTCACTGACCCATTATTCTAATGGTCTGTACCTCCACGAATATCACCTTGTATTTATTTCTACAGCTTTCTAATCAATTTATATGGCAATATGGTTCCTAGAGTTTGTTCTTTGTAATTTGGATTTTCATAGCATTTTAGATTCAGCTTGCCAATCTCAAAATAAATTGCTAAAATTTTATTTGGGATTTTATTGATTCTGCAAAACCATTGGAGTATTTTTGATATCCTACAATACTGAATTTTCCAATACATAAACAAAATCACCCCTCTATCTATTTAGGTTTACTTTAATCTCAATCATATTTTGTTTAATATAATTTATTGTCAAGTGGGCTAACACAGTATATACAGTACACTCTTGGTTTTGGGGGTAGATTTAGTTTTCAGTGTAGAGGTTTTTCACATCTTCCATTATATTTAATCCTAGATGTTAGTTTTGTTAGTATCATTTTTAAAATTGGAATTGGGGGGGGTGGCGCCTGGGTGTCTCAGTCAATTGAGCAACCAACTCTTGATTTTGGCTCAGGTCGTGATATCACGGTTTTGTGGGTTTGAGACCTGTATCTGGTTCTGTGCTGGCAGTGTGGAGCCTGCTTGGGATTCTCTCTCCCTTTCTCTCTACCCTCCCCCTCTCATGTGCACTCTTTTATGCTCTCTCCCAAAAATTAATAAATAAACGTTAAAAATAATAACAAAATAAAGCAGGAATTGTGGTCTTTCATAATCCAGCGCCTTGCTGGATCTTAATTTCTTTCTCTGTTACACATACACTAGACTTTTTCTCAATTTTCCCTCAAGTTTCCCTCCTTCCACAAGCCTTTGTCTTTTACCTTCATCTTTTTCCAGTACTTTCCTCTCACATTTCCCTCATCACACAACTGATCTCTGTTCATACTTTACATCTCAGATAAGTTTCATGTTCTCAGGGGTATCTTCTTCTACTTGTCTACTGAGATCTGATCTCCCTATTTAAACTACCATAGCAGTACCTAGCCATTTCTTGTATTACTTATCACAGTTGAAAATTTGTGTTTGTCTTTGTAATTATTTGATTTATCCCTCTGTAAGCTCTGTGCCTGTTTCTTTTCACCCTACTCTCTGCAGGCACAGGGAAGCACCTGACTCATGGTTAGATCCAAGTACAGATTGTTAAATGAATTCATGAATGAATGAGCCTCAACTTGGTTCTAGGCACTGTTAGACTATTTGGGGATATGGAAATGAAACAAACATAGTATAGTTCTCAGCTTCTTCCGATTTCAGAAACTTTAGTTTTCACTTTTTTTTTTTTTTGAGTACAAACTATCATGAAAGTCTACATTAATAATACCCAAACTCTTGATCTCTGAACTTATAGTTTTTTCTTTAATCTTCCAACCTTTTTAGTTATTATAATATACTAAATAATAATGATTTTAATGACTATTTGTATTAGGTATTTAACACTAAAACTAAACAAATGAAGGCATACATATGTATATCATATAACATAATATGTATATTCATATATGTCTCTCTCTCTCTCTCTCTCTCGAGATCCAATAAGAAGGCCAGAAAATCTCTCAGCTCTTGGCTGTTGATTGCAATTTTAATTGTCATTTAATAGAATTCAATAAGCTTATGTAGAAAAATAACTCCATCGTCATCATCAAGTCTAGCTCTCCATCTGTTGTGAGAGTCTTCTGCGCGGAGTACCTGATATAAAATCATCAAGACTCAGCTTGAACATTTGAAATGGCAGGAATTGTTTGTTTGGTCTCATCCAAAGCATATGACATTGATATTGATAAAGATTTGCAGGAAACCTAGCATCAGCAGCAGTGAGACTGGGATAATGAGGCAAGTGTAGCAAAAAGCCTTACTTCAGGATTCCTTGTTGGGGATTTTGAGAGTGATAATTAATCACATCCCTTTCCCATCTGGATCCTGAATCAAGCAGGAAACAGAATGAGTCATCAGATATGCATCAAAATATCAACTTTATTGTCATTAAAGCCAGATTAGAAACTATTGTTTTGTATAAAATGAAAAATGAGGCTTATTATTATTTCCTCTGAAGTTTAGATCCACCTGAAGAGAAAATATGAATATCAGAAACATCAATTTCTCCAGGTTGAGGGCACTTAAGGTGGGACAGAGTGAAAAGACATGCGTGTATGACTTTTAAATCATTGGTTCCAGTCAGACAAGTGATGGATTGTAAATCCTCACTAATTCATCAGATGATTTAATCCTCTTTCTGAAGGGAAGGGTGCAAGGCAAGAAAGAGGAGATCCATGTGTAATGTTGACACTCTTCTTATCTGGAGAATGAAACGTTTGTCCCCTCAAGCAATTATATATGAAGTATAGATGAATAGCATTCTACTTCATGTATTTTTTTTTACATATCTATTACGTAACTATCAACATATATTAAAAGCTGTTTTAAAATACCAATACCAGAGAATGGGGGAAAATATTTACAAGTCATATACCTCATAAGTGATTGATACCCAGAACATATAAAGAATTCCTACAATTCAACAACATAATAACAAAAATAAGCAGATTTTTAAAAATAGGCAAAGAATCTGAATAGACAGTTATCCAAAGGAGATGTAGAAATGACCAAAGCAAGCATACAAAAAGATGTACAACACCATTAGTTGATAGGGAAATGCAAATCCAAATCACAATGAGATGGGGCACCTGGGTGGCTCAGTTGGTTAAGCGTCCAACTTTGGCTCAGATGTCCAAGCCCCACATAGGGCTCTGTGTTGAAACCTCAGAGCCTGGATCCTGCTTTGGATTCTGTGAGTATGCATGTGTGTCTCTCTCTCTGCCCCTCCCCTCCTCTCTCTCTCTCTCTCTCTCAAAAATAACCATTAAAAAAAACAAAACACAGTGGATTACTACACATTAGTACCAGAAAATAACAAATGATGATGACGATGTTAAAAAAAAAAAAAAAAAAAAAAGGAATCCTTGTATACTGTGGGTTGGAATGCAAAATGGTACAGCTATTATGGAAAACATTATGGTGATCCCTCAAAAATTTAAACATAGAATTAGCATATGGTCCAGCAATTTCACCTCTGAGCATATACCCAAAAGAACTGAAAGCAGGGTTTCAAAGATATATTTGTATGCCAATGTTTATAGCAGCATTATTCACAACAGCTAAAAAATGGAAGCAGCTCATCTATGTTCCATCAACAGGTAAATGTATAAACAATGCAGTATATACATACAATAGAATATCATTCAGCCTTTAAAAGGAAGGTGATTTGTATACTGATACAACATGAATAAACCCTGAAGACATATTCTAAGTGAAATAAGCCACTCAGGAAAGGACAATATTGTATGATCCCTCTTATATAAGGTTCATAGAGTAGTCAAATTCATGGAGACAGAAAGTAGAATGGTGATTGCCAAGGGCAGGGGACAGAGGGAATGGGGAGTTAGTATTAATGGGTACAGAGTTTCAGTTGAGGAAGATGAAAAATTCTGGCAATGCTTGGTAGTGAAAATTGCACAATAATGTGAATATACTTAATGCCACAGAACTGTACACTTGAAAATATTTAAAATACTAAATTTCATATGATATCTATTGTCCCACAATAAAAGAAAAGAGAGACTTTGGCATCATCTCCTTAATAAATAGTTTCAAAGATAAAAAAAGGCAAACCACTTAGATATAAGGAAACCATATTGAGTATAAAGCCATATTTCTAGAGAAGTTAACTTGGGGGGTGCTTATTGTATGCATATGTACTAATAACATGCATGTGAGTGGCAGGCATTCATGGAACATGAAATATATGATTTAATTGAACAAAATTATGTAAACTTGTGAACATTTATTAAAGTGAGGGCTATATGAATACACTATGAAGGGCTGAGTTCTTGACCTCCTTTAATTCCATCAGTAGATGAAATTCTGAGTCAGGAACTACATTAGGCTGTGGTTATATGGTGGTGAACAACATAAGTATAAAGTCTGATTTCCTATAGCTTCCAGCCTCAAGAAGAAGACATATAGGGACAAAGAAAACAAACATATAATTTTTTTTCATATTGTAATGAGAGCAATGTAAGTAATTCATAGAAAACTAAGCTAAATACCAACAAAGGGAGACCTACTTTATATAGGGTATTCAAGAAAGTCTGCTCTACAGAATTTTAAACTAAAATCTAAATGATTAAGACAAATTACACACACAAGAAACAGAACGACATCTCATGCATAGAAGAAAACCTCTCTGAGGCTTCAGCTTTCAAATTGATATGGAATAAAATTCATGTGATTTTGTCGCAAACTGTAAATGTCATTAATACTTCTGAACAGTGCATTGGAAGAATTCTACCAATAAAACAAACTATACTACATTCTAGCACTTTCAAGTATTGTTATTACCTTTTTTAAGTGAAATATCAATGTTTATAGATTTTCCCATTAGGCAACAGGAATAACTTTAGGGTTGGAGGGTGATAGTAGGTGAATAGTGTAAGGGAAGATTTTACAGAGGGAAAAATTATTTAAACCATTCTCAGCAGCTATAGATCATGCGAGGAACTGCAAAACCATGTCCCTATCACCTGTTTCTAGATGAAACAAATGGGGCATTTCTCTAATGAAATGTTCCTTATACCTTCCTTTCTTTTTCCCTTCCACCCTCTGACATTCAATAAGGTCAATAAGAAAGGAATCTTTGTTATATAGACACCATTTGCTATCTACCCACCCAAATAAAAGAACATGATAACTTGGAAAAGATAATGCCGGCATGCAATTCAAAATTTGGACCTATGAAATAAGACAATGTGTGGGGTTTTAGAAGAATTCAGCTGATATTCACCTTTGTGAAGACCCTGTTTGAACATGTTTACTGGTTGTTTATCCAGGCTTATCTTACTCAAAATGAAAATAGTCCCAGTTAAATTTTCCTAAAACAATAAGCATTCTGTTTTTCACTATGGGTGTCATCACACTTTTCTCTTTATCCAGTTGAAATAATCCACTGTCTCTACATTTAAATGATTTTTGACCATGATGAGTATTCTGTTCCTAGACGACCTAGGTCACGTACATAGACCAAGAAACTTGAGTATCAGCAGGCAGTTTGTTTTGTTTTTGTTTTGGATGGCAATTTTTACCATCTGTTTACCCTGCCATTTTGATATTCTCATGAGTTCATACCAAAGCGATGAAGGCATGTCTGATAGAGACATTCTATATGTGCTGTATGTCAACACATTCCATCATTTTCTCCATGCCCCAAAGCGATTCCTAAGAATTTAGTTTTCTGTGGAAATATTTCAAATGAAAGTCTCCTCAGAAGTATACCCATTTCAGTAGTTCACAGAAGTAAGAAAGGTTTGGTAAAATAGAAAGTGCCTGATAATGTGGGATAATTATCAATTTATCAGAACTTTGGAATAAACACAGTTCAAATGAAAAAGGTTTGTGGTCTTCAGTATTTCCTTTGAAGCTACAAATTAAGATCATGTTGGCAAAATGAAGTAGAAAGATAATAAAGTAGCAGGTTGTGTCTCTCCAGGTCCACAGATTTGATAAAACACAGAGCATTGCTCCAGTGCAGTGTCTTAAACATCTGTTGTTCTTTAGCATTTTTACGTACTGTGCATCCTTATCGCATTCAGTCCTTAAAACAGCCCGATGAAACAGGAATTGATGTTTGTTTTACAGGTAAGATAAAAAAGATTGAGGAGGTTTGGGTCTTACTGACTTTTGTTCTAATAAAGTTTTGGGGGATTTCCCCCCAACATTGTACAGCTGCTTCCAAAGTTTTCTTGTATTAATAGTGACTTCTGTGAATTCTAGTGCTTATATCCTCCATCACTACCAAAAACAATGTGCCACGTGGGAAGCGCATTTTGGTAGTAAAATGTGCCTATCAAACCTGAGATGTCCAAAAGCAGTGCTTAATTCATTCCTACCCTAACGGTTATTTCTTCACTGGTCATTAACATTTAATTAACATTAACATTCCTTCCATTTGTTCAGCTTAAAAACAAGGACAGCATCTTTAATTTCTCTTTTTCTAAATCCCTAAATCCTCCTTTTTCTACAAGTAAAACGTTGTTTTACCTAAAATACATCCCCACCCTCCCTACCCTAGTTCGTAGCACCACCATCCCTCAGTTGAACAATTCCAGCAGCTTCCTTAAAACCTTCTTGTTTCCACACATGCCTCCAACACCCAGCCGTTTTCCCCAAGATAGTGAAAAGGATTCCAACAGAAGTGCCCGCCTGCCCGCCTCTCCAAATGTATCTCATAGCATTCTCTACCTTGGTTACCAGTCTCAAGCCATTCTGGTCTCCCTCTGGTGTTTTTCGAACTTGTCAAGTTTGACACTTCCTCCTCCACCTGGTTGAAGTGCTTATTTCCATAGTTTTGTATGACTTGCTCTTTTGACTCCTTTAAGAGTTAGTACAAATGCATCTTATCAGCACCCTGTTTATTTCCTACAAATGTTTAGTACAGTGGGAAAAAAGTCCCATTCATGTATTTGTTTACTTTGTAATTTTCTATTTCTTCTACCATACTGTACATTTCATGGGTCCAATGACTATATATGTTCTTTCATTGTTGATGCACCTAGCTCAGTGTTTGTCACATAATGTATACTCGCTAATTTTTTGATGAATGAATGGATGAATGAAATTAATAAAGTGAATGAGCAAATTAACCAACATAGAATAGTAACTATGCAAAACATAATTTTAGAAAGAGAGCTGATTGCTAAAAACTCAACATCCTATCTGACTTTTCTTTATCACTTGCTTTCATTAGGAATATCAAATGAGTCATCATCTTTACTATTATATTACTCTCCATGTCTCATGAACCCTTCTTACTAAATTAAATTGTATCTGAAGTGCCAACTACCCCCCTTCAGTCCCCGTCATGAACCAAAGTTTCATTATTCTCCAGATGGAGTAAAAATGATTTCTCTGCACTCCACAAGTGGTCATAGGCTTTCTTAATGCTTGTTGTTTCCTTGTCTCTCCTGCTTATGCATATATACCTTTATATAAACAGTGGATTTGGCCTGAATATTGTGTTTTTAAATAGTAGATTATACTAATAGCAATGAATATTACAAAAATACTAATAAACCCTATGCCTAGATTGAATGTATACCTTCAACACATACTAAATGCACAAGAAAATCAACAGATAATAAGGTAGAGAGCTGCTACAAAATAAATACAGTATTAATTGGAAGAAGGGTACAAAAAGAAAGAAGTAGAGCTATCATATACTAAGCATTTTATATCTTTTTTTTTTCAACGTTTTTTATTTATTTTTGGGACAGAGAGAGACAGAGCATGAACGGGGGAGGGGCAGAGAGAGAGGGAGACACAGAATCGGAAACAGGCTCCAGGCTCCGAGCCATCAGTCCAGAGCCTGATGCGGGGCTCGAACTCATGGACCGTGAGATCGTGACCTGGCTGAAGTCAGACGCTTAACCGACTGCACCACCCAGGCGCCCCTAAGCATTTTATATCTTAAGTGCACTGCACATCTAACACCTAATCCTATCAATAGCCTCCCTAAGAAGGTATTGTTATGTCCTTTATCAAGGTAAAGTATTTTACATTTCAATGACATATATGTTTAGAGGTCATAAGTTACTGAAACCCTGATCAGAGGTTTAATCTAAAATCAGTCTAATTTTAGAGTTCCAGGAATTTTCTACTTTTCCAGGCTTTTCTTGTAGGTAAAGTTCGTGTATAAAGATTAGTGGACCTTCCTACTCCTATGTGGGCATGATCTGATGAGTTTTCTAGGAAGTGGGAGTTATCCTAGAAACATCCAATTGCAAAGAAGTTTGGAGAGAGATTTATCCACCTCCTCCTTCCCAGTGGAGTAATATAACCTTGTGAAATTTCCATTGTCTTTTCTTTTGTCTTTGTTTCTCCAAACATTACAAATTTGCTGTCATCTTCCTTTCCAATTTAATGATCCGTTTTCCTGGATCAATACTTTCCAGAGTAGACATTGTCAAACAGAACCCTGGAAGGGTTATTTATTTGGCCATTTTTGTTGTTGTTGTTGTTGTTGTTGTTGTTGTTCTACTCTCTCCGACATTACATTGAATCTAAGTTAAATGAGATTATAGTATGACACTATCACTCTGTATTTCAATTATTTCACATAGACAGCAGCAGGTTGTATTTTCTGACAGTCAATTAAAAATGTCCTCAACTCTCAAAATTTGTGCTTTAGAGAAAGGTAACCTAGACTCTCCAGAGGTAGTATATTATTTCATTAAATTTGAGGTTTGCATGTTGTTCATCAGAGGAAGTCAAGCCAACACTAGTGTGAGCAGGTACCAGGAACTGACCATTAGGCAGCCATGTCCTATATTGCTCAGTGATATGCAATAATTAGCCAGTCTTTCATTCTGGCCTATTTAAGGAACAGTGCCCTGCTCTATACAATGCTATGGGCAGTGTGGGCTCTCAGTAAATAGTGCAGAAGATCTGCTTGACATTTTTTGACAAATCCCCCTGTGAGTTAGAAACAAGACATACTTTACGTAGAGCTGAGGGGTAATTAAAATGTGGCTAACGGGTCCTATGCCAACTACAACCACTTTTTTTTTAACATTAGAAATTTATTTTGAGCTTTATTTTAGAGGTAATTTTATGCAGAAGGGAAATTGGGTTGGATTCTCAGAGATGCTTATGTCCTTATCTGAGTATCTCTGTTTCACATCTTGCATGGGGCCCTGTTGATTTCATGCAAAATTATTCAGGAAGAAATAAAAAGGGAATATTCCCCAGCCATGTGCCTGGTTTGTTTTAAACTCTGTCAATACTAGTTATGAGAAATGCTGTCATCTCCTTCTTTAGAACTTATTAAGAGAAGCAGGAGGCAGATATAAACTAATCAAATGTATAGACTATTTTTAAATGTCAAACAATGCCAAGGAGAGGTACTCATTGTCCTGCTTAAAATTCTAGACTTAATTAGTTTAGCAATTTTGTTCTTAAATGGGAGACCCAATAGTGCAGTTGAAAAATAATGCACTTGGGAGTTAGCTAGAGCAAAATTCCTTCCTGACTTAGCAGAATGACCTCATATAAGTACCTAGGCCTTAAAATCTGTGAGAATTGTAAAAATGTTGAAATATATAAGCTGAAATTAATTATCCCTTCATCTTAAGGTTAAATATGATTACATAAATAAAATACACATAACAGTTTCTATCACAGTAACAGCAGCCAATATTATTAACATAATCATACAAGTGGATGCAACAATGCAATTTTATTACTAGAAATAATTTGGTTTCTCAAAATTTTTACTTAAATTATTCTTGAGGTATTATTGACATATAGCATTATATGTGTTTCGATGTATGATGTAATGATTTGATATTTCTATATATTGTGAAATGATTACTACAATAATCAAATATTCTTTTAAAGAAAAACCTTTCCCCATGTCCTTCACTCAGTGAAAGATTTTTTCACACATAACTGAATATAATCTCAAACCTCTTTTCCCTTTAATTATCATACATTCTGAATGAGGAGAGTCTGAGTTAATGAGGTTTTGTTTCATGTAGGCCATCATAAGTAAAAGGAATTTTAATCACACGGACAGAGCTACATAAATTTAACATGGTACTTAATCATGAAATTACATCATTTAAATATCATGCACGTTAAAGACCCTTTCTTGGCTGCAGTACTTTATGAGGCCTAATTGGTTCACTCCAAATATGGCTGACAATATTTAAGAGGGATAAAAGAACAGCTGTTTCCCAATAATTGTTGGAAACTCTGCCATATCTGAAAATATTGTCCCATAGAATGAGTTACTGTATTCCTGTAGAACATTGTAGATAAGTCATTTTGTGTTTTAGTCTACTGAGTCTTCCAGTTGGGTATAAACATAAACAGAACTGAACAAAATTAGAATTGCACAATTAAAAGTGGAAAGAACAAAGCCCACTTCATAAAATCAAATGTCATCCCAGAGGTCAGTCATATCAGCATGTTCCATGGGACAAAAACGTTTAACATGAACACACAAATATTTTGTCATCTCAAAAATTGAGCCTCTAAGTTTCATAGGAAGGTTAGACAATATAATTACCATTTATGTATGAAAAGAAAGGTTATTATGCCCTGACTATGCATTTAAAATATTTTGATCATTTTCTTACAGTTTCCACCAATCCTAGCAGTAAACCAAAGTTCTCTGAGGGTTTCCTTCTGGCAGCCATATATCTGAAACAGCTGTTCTTTCATAACTAAAGAAAAATATGCTTGGGATTATAAAGTATCTCTTGTATTCCTAATACAAGAGGAAAAATAAAAGAAGACCTGGTTTATGTTCACATGTTAATTGAATTTTACAAGACACATTTGTTCACTACAGGACTCAGACACTGAACCAACGTATCATGTAGAAATGAAGGAAGTTTTGTTTTTAGAACATAAGATAGTGGGGCGCCTGGGTGGCGCAGTCGGTTAAGCGTCCGACTTCAGCCAGGTCACGATCTTGCGGTCTGTGAGTTCGAGCCCCGCGTCAGGCTCTGGGCTGATGGCTCGGAGCCTGGAGCCTACTTCCGGTTCTGTGTCTCCCTCTCTCTCTGCCCCTCCCCCGTTCATGCTCTGTTTCTCTCTGTCCCAAAAAAAATAAATAAAAAAAGATTGAAAAAAAAATTAAAAAAAAAAAAAGAACATAAGATAGCAATATCTGAACCTAGAATAAACTCAACAGTGTTATGAACTCCATAAAAAATTGAAATCATATCCATCTCATGGGTGATAGGCACTCAGCAAGCTATTCATGGAGGAATGTGTGTGGATTTTTGGTACTGAGTTTTTGGAATGTCCATTGAGAACAGTTGAGGTAAGGGGATTTCTAAAACTCTAGTCTTGTATTAAGAATTAAATTAGTTTGGTAATTTGTTAAACTGTCACTTCTTTTCCTGTTTTCCAACAATTTTATTTTCCAAGATTAGCTTTCTGAAAATTTATGTGTTGGTATCATTTATATTCTTTCACTGTTTTTCTTGTCCAAATTTTATGGGAAAGAAGAAGGAAAGGGGAAGAAGCGAGAGAGAGAGAAGGAAGGGAACCCACAGCATATAAGGGAGATTGTTGGCATTTATGAGAAGACAATTAATGGGGGAAAAAAGTCCTAGTGAAAGGAAAATAAGAACTGAACTAAATTTATTGAGTGCTAATAATTTTTATAATAATAGCAGTTACCAGTTATTAAATGTTGGCTATATGCCAACTACTCTATTAAGTACTTTCTCTGGCTTTTGTCAAGTAATCCTCATAAAAACACTATAAAGTGATACTATGTTTATATGCATTTTACAAATAAGAAAAAAATGATGCTTCAGTATAGCAAATAACTTGCTCAAGGCCATAGAGCTAATAAATGGCAAAGCTGGGAATTGAGCCAAGATTTATTTGGCTTCAAAGTATATTTTGTAACCAGTAGGATATACTGCACTGGGCTAAGTCCTTTGCATGCATCATCTCACTGACTTATTGCAACACTGTGAACATATACTATTAAGCACTTTATTATGTTATTACGTAAAAAATATTGAAGTTCAGAGGGGTTCATGAACTTATGTAAGTTGGACAAGCAAAGCAAGGGTTTAAACCCTGTCTGTGTCACTCTGCACCAAGGAACACATTTGTTTAGAGGAGTAAGTAAATACATAAGAATGTTTAGGACTTGAGTTTAAAGAAAACAAAGGAAAGTAAAATTAAGTCATCACTGTTTTCCTTCTTGGAAATTCCAAGAGGATTTGTAATGGAGGTGACGACTTTAAAAGAATTGAGACTTTAAAGTGAGTCAAGTTTGACTCTTTGTCTTGTCTGCCTTATAAGATATTTTTTACTTCATTTGATTGGTTTCGATCACCCTTTCTTGTGAGTTGTTTTGGGTCCAGAATCCCTTCTGTCTGAGTAAGAAGAAGAAAATAGAAGCCAGAAAACTGATTAGAAAAGAAATGGAAGCAATTCCGTGAGTGCCTGTTGGTCAGGAATCCAGCCCTCCCAAGATGTATGAGGTAGAGGACAAAGCTCACCTCTCACCTGGAGGGGTGCAATGTCCTCCTAGGTAGAATCAAGCCTTCTCTGATGCACTCCCTTTAATCTGTCCTCTACTTTGAAGCCAGAGAGGTCTTTTCAGAATGCAAGACTGATCCTACCAGCTCATGCTTTGGAAACCTTTCAGTAATTTCTCTTGGCTCCGAAATGAAGACAAAGCAATACACCTGAATACCTCTCCAGTTTGCTCTTACGTCATGCTGCCCTACACACTTTCTCAGCTACAACTTCGCTGTCTTTTTTTTTCTTTTCTTTTCATTCCTTCCCCCCTCCCCCCCCCTCCAGTGTCTGGTACTTGCTGTGGCTTTTCTTTGGACTCTTTCCTCTTGCTGGAATGCTATGCCATCACCTAGTCTTGTGGCTTATTATTTCTACCCCACTATTCTGACATGACATTATTTTCCAAGAAGCCTTCTCTGACCTCCTTGATTAGCATAAATATCCTCTTGAGAAAACAGTACTTCCCTTTGGAGCAATTGCTATAGTGGAATTTTTCTTGATTGATGTTTATCTCCCCTTCTAGACTGTAGGCTCCTGGAAGGCAGGAGTTTACTCACTATTACATACCTAGCCCTAGCATCGTGACAGATTATAACAACTACTATAATGTGGTATCTGATCTCCAAAGTTGACTCACAAGGAAACCTGTCTCCTGGATTCACGCCCTTGGCTAGTCCCCTGTCATGTTGAACCTGAGCTGGGCCTTTGATTCTCACTTTATCAATACAACATGTAAGACATGAGGCTGTGCCAGTGCTGTGACTAATCTTTAAAGTGGCTTCGTGGCTTTCACTTTTGTGCTTTTGGGGAGCACAGAGATGTCATATGAGAAGTCCAGAAACCCTTCTAGAGAGACCCTGTGAAGAACCTGTGATCCATGTGGACAGAAGATGCCCTGAGACTACACAAGGCAGAGAGAGACCCAGTTGCCCCAAAGCCCCAATCAAGCCTCCAGTCAACTTTGGCTTCACCCATCGTCGGATTACATCTATATACGATGTTCCAAGTAAGACTAGAGAAAAAATTGCCCTTCTGTGCCCAAGCAAATCACAGAACCGGAAGAAATAATGCTAAGATTTTCTTTTAAGCTGCTTAGTGTTGCTTGTTACAACCAATAGATCACTAAGAAAGAGACACATACTAAAAAGAACTGTAGAATTCATAGATTAATCTAATTTTCTCATGATTGGATTCTTAGTACTAGGGCTATAGGAAAAAGTGTCAGGGTCGGACCTATAAGGATTTTCTTCTTTTTTGGGCCCTCTATGCTCATCAATTGCAAATTTCTGTTTGTGTGGTAGATATGAAAACACATGTAACTGGAGTTAACCCTTGCCTCATTAGCCTGTACATACTACGAATCACTTTAATATGTAATATCACATTTTATTGTTTTAATGCCAAAATAGCTGATGGCAGGGCCTCAAATCCCCACTCTCAAAATACAGCCTCTCTCTCCAATATTTCTGGACACTCCAGAAGGCTTTTCACACTGGCCCACAGGAAGTCCTCTGGATTACTGTCCAGTTATGCTTCTTTGTGGTACCCATCATGTATCAAGAGCGTCAGGCTCTTTGCTGGTGCCTCGCTTTCTGGTCTCTGGAGAGAATGCTGTTTCTATCTATGAGTCTTTCGTTTGATGTTCCCAGGTATCAAAGCACACAAGACACCCCCACAAGCATTGTACTATTTGCAGTCCTCACTGCCTGGAACTCATGATGTGTTCTACGCAGAAATTGGAAGTTGTGCCTCCCCCTGGGTGACAAACTGGAGGCAGGTAGCAATCACTGGTTTATAGTAATTTCAGTTCTGTGATTAGGCTCCAGTCCCTCCCTATGAGTAATCTTCTGTGGGTCATGACGTGACTCTTTGAGCTCTTGGTTTCTCCTCTGGCCATCATTCCTTTTCCATAAAAAAATAACCTATGGCTGTAATTGACAAGTTTTTACAGCTCACTTACTGACCATAGTAATTTGGGCGCCCTAGGCCTCTTTTCATTTTGTACTGTTTCAGTCACTTTGGGTATAAAATGGTGTAATTCCTTAAAAAGTTATTGGGCTTTTGGGGCACCTGGGTAGCTCAGTCAGTTAAGCATCTGACTTCAGCTCGGGTCATGATTTCACAGTTCTTGGGTTCAAGTCCCACGTGGGGCTCTGTGCCGACAGCTTGGAGCCTGGAGCTCACTTCGGGTTCTGTGTCTCCCTCTCTCTGCACCTTCTCCTGCTCATGCTCTGTCTCTGTCTCTCTCTCCCCCCAAAATAAATAAACATTAAAAAAAAAAAAAACCCTTTGTTGGGCTTTTTGGTTATTTGATTGTAATTCTGCTGGACAAAATAGACTATACTTTGCTTTCCAGGTAAGGTTGCTATGGTTAAAATGCCCTTAATATTTTTAGGACCTTTTCTTATTTAACAGATATGCCTACAAGCTATACTATTATTATGTATTCTTTATTTTTTTTTAATGTTTATTTATTTTTGAGAGAGAGAGGAAGACGGGGAGGGACAGAGAGAGAGGAAGAAAGAAAATCCCAAGCAGGCTCCACACTGTCAGCACAGAGCCCCACATGGGGCTTGAACTCACAAACCATGAAATCATGACATGAGCTATCAAGAGTCAGATAGTTAATCTACTGAGCCACCCAGTAACCTAATTATTATTTCTTAATAGAGCATGTTACTCCTCTGCCCTATATTTCACCTTTGACCTAACACTATTTCTTACTTTGAGAATGTTTCCCTGGGAAAGCCTGCGGCTGGGAACAGTTTTTGTTGTTGTTTTCCTTGAGATTCCTAAGTTTCTTTCATTGTTATGGAGATTTGTCCCAACATCTAAACCTTTCTTCCTTTAGTTTACTTGCTTCTTATCATTCAAGGGCCATCCTGAGTTTAAATGTTATATTGTGGTCTCCATATTTCCATTTCTCTAGAATCTCTAACATCCATGTGGAAATGTTCTTCTTAAAGTCCAACATGCTTTTCCTAATACCTATCTACTCAGGCCACTGGATGGGTGAACAAGTCATCAGATTCCAGGCACTCACATTGTCTCTGTGTAGGCTCAGCTGAGGTCTCTAATCACATATGAAAACTCTATCTGTAGCTAGAGGGATTTTTGATCAAGAAGGGACCCATGTAGTTACTTTTGTTTTGTTTTGTTTTTATTGTATTTGGCTGTGGGTAAGATACTTAGCCTCACTGAACCTCAGTTTATTCATCTCTGGAATCCTATAATTAATACAAGATTTTTTATTGGATTTATTTACATGTGATAAGCAAATTTCCTGTCACGTAGTAAATAGAGTTAAGTAGTCTTTATTTGTTGTGTATATGCATGTATGTTTGTTTGAAAGTCGACTAGATCCATTTCAGTGACATTGTTAACATGGATAACTTATTTTATCCAACTCCACCTCATTATTTATCTCTAAAGCAAAGTTTTTAGAAAAATTGAATCATACTATACATGTATTATTTAATCCTTTTATTTAATAATATTTCATGTACATTTTCTAATTTCCTACAGAATTATTTTTAATGACTACATGGAACACCATAATTATTTAACCAGTCTCATGTTGTTGGCTATTATATCATTTCTAATTTGTTGCTATCTTGTAATTATGCTGGGATGAAGTACTTATACATTATTTCCTCGAGATATATTCTTAGAAAGGGAATTACCGGTTCAATGGATCTGCTTATTTTAAGACATGTTAACATATATTTCCAAGTTGCCTTCCAGAGAGACAACCAATTTTACTCCTCCACAACACTGCATTTATCAAGGTTTTTTTTTTTTTTTTTCCTTTTTAAAAAGCTTTGTCAGTTTGAGAGGGCAAAAGCTGTATATCCTTAATTTAATAGCTACAATTTTAAAAACTCATGGTTATTACTTATGGTGATGTTTTTGTGCCTTAAGCCAACACTTGAACAATAATAATTACTTCAAACGTACCCTTTGACAACATTTTCACATTTATTATTTCACATAATATCCCCAGCAGCCTTGGAAGATAAATAGTGGAACCAATAATCGTTAAAGTATGTCACAAAGCATAACAATTAGTTCTACAAGTATTCACATGCAGACCTCCTACTTTCAAAGTTAGGATGAATTGTTTTAGCAAGACCTGCCCTTTTCAGAGTTGATAAGAAAGAAGGAATTTGTTCCCCAGGACTAATCTTTTTTGGATAAAGAGCAAAGTGTTATTATTTCAACATGGTCTGGTGACTTGTTCAGCCAACTGCTGACTAGGCAGTTTATTTCTTATCAGGTTAGGGTTTTTTTGTATAGGTTTCCATAATTTCAATTATATAGCATCACATAGTACTATGTTATAAATGCTGTGTTCTCTTTAAATCTATGCATTGTTTTTGCCAAACCTTCTGTCTACCTCTGTTTCCTTGTGTTTTATGTGATTTTTATTATAATAGTGACACTTGTAAAAAGAACTTAAATACTTGCAAAAATAATCAAACTACAGAAATGCACAAAATAAAAGTAAGTCACCCCCCCGCCACCCCAGCTTCCTTTTGTCCTAACTCTATCTCCAGAGTAAGCCACCATTAGCAATATGATGTGAATCCTCTGGTATATTTGAACCATATTTTTTTACATAATTGGGCCTACTATAGCCTAATATTCTCTTACATCATTTTGTTATTTATACAGTATTCCATGTTGCTTCAGAATATTCCTTTGGAGTCCTATAAGAACTTAAATCTGATGCATTATGGATGAATGTTTATGTTTTTCCCCAATATGGTTAGTTATTGCTAATAATAAAATAAACATCTTTGTACACAAATGTATTTCTAGATTAATATTCTAAAAATGGATTGTTGAACAATAAACTGCAAACACTGAGTCAAAGGTGATTTGCATTTACAATTTTGATAGGCATTACCATATTGCTTCTCAAAAATTCCCAGCATATCCATCAATAGAATATTACAGTGACTACCCCATACTCTTACCAACACTGAATATATTCATTAGTTTTATTTTTACTCATCTCAATGATAAAAAAAAAATCTCACTGTTTTAATTTTTTAGTTAACATGAGGTTGATCCTCTTTTATATATTGAGTTATTTGGATTTTATTTTTAGAAAACTGCCTTTTTATACCCCATTGCCTGGCTTTCTATTCAGTTTTTAGGCTTTTTTTTCCTGATTTGTAAGTTTTCTTGATATACGTCTAAAATATCTACTTTGTCTGATCATGTGTTATGGATGATTCCCAGTTATTACTATCTTAATTTTTTTCTAGTTATATCAATTTTACTATGGACAAATTTTGATATTTTTATGTAGCTTTACCTTATTTTCCTTACCTTATTTTCATTTTTCATCAAGTCTTGATTTAATTAGAATTTACTGTAAAGTAAAATGCTAAAGATTTTAGCATTTCATATATGCTAAATATATATGCTAATACATGGATATCCATCCCATATATTTTTACAAATGTGTGTGTGTGGGGGGGTGTGCACGCGCATGTGCACGCTTCCTTAAATTAATAGATAGTTCTAGCATTATTCAGTAAATAATTCTTGGTTTGAAATTACATCTTTGTGATATACATTTAAATTCATTTAAATTGTCTTGGCCTTCTTAAATATTCATTTATCACTTAGTTTATTCCTGTTCCAGAACTTTTCTGTTTTAACTACAATAATATTGAGATACTTTATATCTGATGGAGCTAATTCTATCTAATTTCTTTCCTTATATTTTTCTCCCACATAAATGTAAGAATTACTTTTTTCAAGTGAGGGGCAAAATGGCAGTTTGATGAAGATTTTCACAACTAAACCTTCAGACAGTAAGGGAAGAGAGCGGATACCATTTCCTTTGGCCATGTTCCCATTGGCTGTTGAAGCAGATAAATAGTTTAGATTTTTTAGCAACTTGCTTTATCGAATTGTTTACAGTTTTATTCATTAGGAGCTATTTCACTCATCAGAGGGAATTTCCATGTAACGAAATAGGCTAATTCAGTTTACTGAAGCTGTAAGAAGGGAGTAGGAAAAAAAAAAAATTCATTCAGTAGTGGAAGATTTTTGCTTAGATGAAAAGCCACACAGCTGCTTATGGTCTGCTGGCTCTTGAATTCTGAAAGAAACTGAAAAGGCAAAGAAAAATCTTACAGAGAGGATTCGGGAAGTCAAAGCATGTAATGCCTTCCACTTCATCTCATCATTAGGAGTTGAATTAACTTGAATTAACTGAATTATCTGGTACTATCAAGCCTACTTTAAAAAAGAAAAAGGAAATAGAACCACTCAATGCAAGTAAAAATGGCAAACATGGTAAAAGCCTGGCTACCTTTCCAAACATAGAACATTTCTAACTTACAAATAGTTTAAGCTCCAAAAATTCCATCTAAATGTGTGCTTTGTACCTTGCATCCATCTATTCGCTATGTAATAGTATGTTAAAAATGAGGTTTCCAGGAAATCCCCCAGATAGAATACATATATGCAAAATTCCAAGGCCAAATTTCCATGTGCATGGTTTCATAGGAAATAAGGGAAAAAAACAAACCAACCAACAACAAAACAAAAGAAAACATTTGCAGGCCTTTTAGAGTCTTCTAACCAGATAAATTATATGTGAAGAAGAAGGCAGTTTGAAAATGAGACTTCTTTGAAGAGAGCTCTTTGTTGCAGGGCTTTGATTTCCACTTTGTCTTTGAGAGGAGAGTAAGTGTTGCTCTTTCCCACCGCAAACCCAGCAAAGAGGGTTTAAAGAGGATCTCCCACACACTCCCAAAATGTACTTCCTGCATTTGGGGGCTGATGCCTGACCTACCCCTGGGAAAGCAAAGGCCAACTCTGGGGTAGAGTTTGATTCCTACCCAGGAAATCTTGATGGCAAAGAAAGGTTATATATCTGGGAGTGGGGCCAAGAAAATGTCCCCTATTGAGTTAAGCGTTCATTCCCAGAATTCATAGGCACAGATTTGTAGAGGGCCACAACCCAAGGAGTTGTCTTGGACCTTGTCCAATAGGCCTGTCTGAGTCCTGAGACTTGAGAGGAGGAGGCTGGAGATGTATTGCTGAGGGCAAAGGGTGGAGGAAAGAAACACGAGGTAGCTGAACAGAGTTGTGTCTATCAGGCCACTACAAGAGATAGGAAGTCAACGGTTAGGAAGTCAACGGTTAAACCCAAGAAACCAATGAAAACCGCTGCCTCCAAGACACCATTAGCTAGGCCAGTGCAGGGTCTCCAGCGTCAGCCATCTGCCTCACGAAAGAACCACAAATACCAGCTGAATAAGAACTGACCTATGTCACTATCAGTTTTCCTTTTCTCTGTCCTAGCCTACTGGTATCCAAAATTGACTTATACCAATTATATCAGTAGTTAGAAAGTGGAGGGAGAGGTAAGACTAAACAGGAGAAAGAAGTACACTTTTTCCTTCCTCTACTACAAGACTTGAGCCCAAACTGGCCCAGACTGTGGAAGGAAAAAACAGCAATTTATGCTAACTCAAATGGAAGTTTTGATTAATATTTCAGACTGCAAATGCTAACACTGTTACTGAAAGTGATCCTAGGACTGCTATTATATAAGAGAGAGCCAGAAAAAGTCATGGACCTTGTCATGCTTTTGTCCAGGGAAAAAGGACATTTAGGACCCATAAATAAAACATAAGATGACAGTGGGAAATGTTTTGATAACAGTACATTTTAGTTAGTACAACAAACATGTAGCAAATAAAAGAATGAGAAATTACAATTCATATTAATCCTGGCCCCAAACAGTATTTCAACCCATAATGTGGATGGAATATCCTAGAGTCCTGGAAAATACCTTCTTTTTTCAGGCTCATTTCTCCCTAATTTCAAATCTTAAGTCTTGTGTCTTCCCTCCACTCAACTAAGAATCTTGTGTATAGCTTCAAAGTCATCAGAGCAATGTGTGAGCCCTGTTCTCCTGCATTCTGACTACTTGAAAAACAAGACACTTGATGTGTCTTACTCAGCTGAGCCTGTGTGCATGGGAACTGAGGATAGATAATTATGATTCTTTCTCCATCAATCATCTTCTCCTCAGTGGCAGCAACCTTACCCCCCACTGCAGATGCTTCAGTGACTCTCTCAAAGTGTTTATATACAGAATAATTCTATTTCTACAAACTCACAAAGGTTATATTCATTCATGTAGCCATTCTCTCATCCATTCATTCATTTAGCCATGTATTAATTATTCACTTGTATTTAGAGGGTATTTTGCAACATGTCCCATAGAAAAAGTTAAAACAAGCAGGATAGAAAAAAATAAAAAATAAAAAAGTGAGTGTAACTGCTAAATGGAAGGTTTTGAGTCTTGGACCTGTGGCCAAATAATAGCTAAGTGTCTGTCACCCATCTTCATCTTTTAAGTAGAGAGACAGATGAGGAAGAAGATTAATAGTGACAATTTCTTTGGAGAGCGTTCCTGGAGGGCTGTGCATGTCTCCTTTTCTCCACAAGAGGCCAGGGTTTGCTACCAGACAGGCTTTGAAAAGTGAGCTGAGAGGTGGTAAGCTACAAAGTGTCCTAAACCACAAGAGTGTTGCAAAACATATCCACTGCAATAGACTGAATATTTGTGTCCCCCAAAACTCACATGTTGAAACTCGAACCCCCGTTGTCTAAAGACGTGGAACTTTTGGAAGATAATTAGATCATGAAGGTGGAGCCCTTGTGAATGGGATGAGTACCCTTAAAAAAGGGATCTTCAGAGAGTGCTCTCACTGTCTCTTTCTGCTATGTGAGGATCCAGTGAGAAGGTGGACTTTGTATGAACCAGGTAATAGTCTCTAACCACACATTGCATTTATTGCTGCCTTGATCTTAGACTTCCTAGCCTCCAGAACTGTGGAAAGCAAATGTCTGTTGGTTAAAATTCCATGGTACTTTATTATAGCAGCCTACCACTGACTAAGGCAGCCACACATCACTAAAAGAGCCCACAAAATTTCTTATGAGAGAAAAAGCCAGCCTGTGGACATCTACTTTTTTGAGGGCATTAAATCCAGATTACAACTGTACCCATTGAATAAGGTCATTTTAACTGCTTTCACTGCTTCTAAATCTAACTCCTTGCTAAGCCCCACACTTGAGTGGACAGAATTAGAAATGAGAAGGTGTGGTAAAATGGTGGTTTAGGAAAAGAGTAGACACAGAACAAGCACATTTATCCCCTTCAATCTTCGAAGTCTAGATCTTGTCAAGGATTGTGACAAGAAGTAGAGAAGCTTTAACATAAATAAAAGTTGGAAGTTTTGGTATCAGATTATATCAGGCTCTTTAATATCTGAGAGTGGGTATGGGAAATATAATAAAACCCTTTCAGGATTTAACAGTAACCAGTTCAGCATTTTTAGCAAACTGGTTATATACTATTTTTAAGCAGTTCAATATCTATAAGGACAGAGGGTGTATATAATTCATTAAAATGCAATTCATTCATTCAACCGATATTTATTGAGCATGTACTATATGCTAGGCTTTTTTTCCAGATACTGGGAATATAGCCATGAACATTGTGTTAGATGTTTTAATATAGGTTTTGTTTTGTTTTGTTTTGTTTTTTAAGGTGCTTGGGAGTTAAGGAAGCAGTTAGTTCTATCCTGGAGTTTGTGGGGAGGCTTCACTTAGGTAATGTTTTTATGTATCTTAACAAGAATAGAAGTTTGCCAAGGTAGGAGCTACCAGGCAACAGAAGCAATATATGAGGAGGGACAAAGCGGAGAAGTTGAAACAGCATAGAAGCCATGTTCTGGGAGGCATTGTGGTGTCTTGAGTCAAACAGAACTAAGTTTACATCTAGGTGGTATCTTAGTAGCTGATTAACAGCTGATAATTGTATCAACATCTTTGTGCAACTCTTCTGCATCTTTTAAGTTTTTCTCAAGTTCTAGAGATCTCGAATAAAACATACCTCACCTGGTGTTAGGCTCATGCCTCCTCAACCCTCAGGTCACTGCTATGACTGCTTGATACGCCTGAAGGTATCAAGGCTGGGGGTGGTGTCCTGCTCTCTCTTAATACTTAATTTGCTGACGTCATGAAGAATGCTTCCCATGACAATTTTCTCTATAGAACATCTTCCATTTCCAGGAAAGACACACTTTTTTTTTTTTTTTTTTACTAAGTAGGAATTGTTTTCCTATATTTTAGATGAAGGAGAGGATTGACCCCTAACCCATAAGAGAAGGAAACCAAGTCATGATTAAATAGTAAGAGATGTCCTAGACCATTCATACACCGATAGCAACAAAGCAGAGCTACATGTATACAGAGATCCATGCACACATGGAAATAATCATACACATTCATTATTAAACAGTGGATAATATCTATCACACTCTGGGCTATATATTCCAGATATATTATCTTATTTAATCCTTCAATCATATGAAGTTGGCATTGTGATCCATAAATATTAAGTTGTGGATCAGAGAGATGAAGTAAATGGTCCACAGTCACAAACCTAATAAATCACACACCAGCAGTCTCTGACTCCTTCCCCTGTATGGAACACTGCTCTTTTACTTGAATCATTCTTTATTCTGAGCATTTCCATCCAGTTCCCAGAATCTTATAGTAATCTGTTGGAAACTGGGTGTCAGTCCCCAGTGGAGCAACCAATGAGCCCTTCTCTCTGATTTCCAATATCTCTCCTGACCTGGGTCTCACTATTGCTTCCCATGTTTCCCACTGGAGGTGGCTTATTTCTCCATCTAGTAGACTATCCCTCTTAGTAATCTTAGGGCCTGTCCCCTCAGTGTATCCACTCATTTTTATCTTCCATGTGTTTCTTTGGCTGTCTTTCAAATAGGTCCTTTGGTGTCCTCTCCACATGCTTGATTATATCTATATCATTATCTCCATTACCATCATTATATTGGGTAGAAATTGAGAACATCTTTTATGGTCCTTTTGTTGATGTCAGTGATGTGGAAGCATGTGAAAATTAATCACTTAAAGGGCAAGTTTATAGTTTATTTCCTTCTCATAGGAGGAATTATGGACCGTGGGGGACTTACTCTTTCCAGTGGTCAATTACATGACCATTTTAATCAGAAGCACCACTCCAGAAATCAGCTGTGCAGTGTGTTGGTTCCCTCCAGTTACATGACACTTGCTGAACAGGATGCTTGAAAGTGCAGATGCATTCTCTGACTCTGTCAGTGTGTTTTCCTGGTGGCCATATGGAGGTTGTATAAATTCAGTCTAGGGATTTGACAGGTTATTTCTTTGGACAGCAGAGGCAGGACATGCTGTTCACCTAACTACTGTCAGTTTAGGCATCAAATGTACACAGTCTCTTCCAGGGCTGACATCTCATTCTCCCCTCCTCTCTCAGGAAGGGAAGCTCCCTGGCCAAGCCTACCCAAAATAGTTCCTTCAGTTGTGCCTGATACTTGTTAACTCCTTTGAGGCAGGTGGCCATTTCTAAATCCTTATTCACAATAGCTCCTCGTATTTCCCAATGAATAAGGTAGAATTAGAAGTCTGTTGACCACATGGGCAGAAAGGAAGAATTATAAACTTCTGTCATCTTAAAGTTTTGGCAGTTGTTTAAACACACACGACCGAGTGATTGCTCTCATCCACAATGATTGAATTCTAAAGGCTATTTTTCACATAAATATCGCTTTGCCCAGTAGATATTTTCCAAAGTTGCTTTGTACACATGAAGTTCATATGAATAGCATCATATTCTAAACATTGCTGAGGAATTTAATTATAGTAAGATATTATCATTATTATTTTTAACATCACTATCATTTCTGTGACATCTGTTTCACGGTAAGGATTTCACATTTATTCTCACTTAGTTCTTACCACAATATTACTATTATGACTAATTATCGCCATTTTGCTTATGAGAAAACCAAATATATTAATTTTATCTTCCAAGGCCATAACCTAAGAAGTGATAGGACTTTTATCAAGGTTTGCTAATGCCAGGGACTAAATACTTTCCTTGTCATCATAATTATGTTCAGTATAATGGAAAAAAAGATGAAATCATTGATAAAATGAATTATTCTATGTAATGATAAATATTACAAAAATGCAAGTAACATGCTTTTATTTATTTATTTATTTATTTATTTATTTATTTATTGTATCACTCATGGGCAGTGGAAGGAGTATGGACCTAAGGGTGGGCAGAAAAATGTTTTTAATTTGGATGCTACTTTGAGAAGCTATCCTAGAATTCATCTGGTCCAGTTCTCTTGCACCAATTCCAAGTTTGTGCTTAAAAGAGGTTAACTCACTTGCCTAATTCCAGGTATTATTTAGGGGTAAACTCCAGGGCCACACCCAAGCATTCAGACTCATGGTGCAAAGTAGAAAAGTCAAGGGGTGCCTGAGTGGCTCAATCAGTTGAGCATCCAACCCTTGATTTCAACTTGGGTCATGATCTCACAGTTGTGAGTAGAATAGCCAAATGCCTTTATTTGAACTCTCTACAGGTTGGGCTTGATAACCACTCAAATAATTTCATAAATTTAGTCTTGCTAAAATAAAGAATTAATAATGTAGATAAAATTTATATTTTGTTTTGTCAGTTAATTTTAAATGAAATTTAGACAAGTACCAACAGGCTAATACACTTTTATTATAATACATTTTCTTACACCATAAAATGAAAAGCCAGAAATGTGCATAAATGAAAATTGTACTGTTAGAAGTTTTTGAAGGGATTATATTCAGTTTTCATAAGAATTGAAATCTTCACACTACTGCTTGAAAAAGGATTGTTCTCTGGACTTATGACAATATCTAATCCCTTAATCTTCAGTTTTCAAAAACTCCCACATGATAAGAGACCAAATAACAATAGAGACTATTTGTGACTTCTTGTTTTTTAATTATTTTTATTTTTATTTTTAATATAATTTATTGTTAAATTGGCTTCCATACAATACCCAGTGTTCATCCCAACAAGTGCCCTCCTCAATTACCATCATCCACTTTTCCCTCTCCCCCACCCCCCCATCAACCCTCAGTTTGCTCTCTGTATTTGAGAGTGTCTTATGGTTTTCCTCCCTCCCTCTGTTTGTAACTTTTTTCCCCCTTTGCTTCCCCCATGGTCTCAAGATCCACATATGAGTGAAAACATATGGTATCTGTCTTTCTCTGACTGACTTATTTCACTTAGCATGATACCCTCCAGTTCCATCCACAGCAAATGGGTATTAAGGAAAATGATGGTTTCTAGGAGCCATGAGAGGACACCAAGATAAACACAATTTGTTTAGCAGTAGTGTCTCCAGGATAATAGTCATCAATTTCCAGAGCATTTATAGAAGTTACTTTGGAATTTGTCAGAAGTCTACGCTTTAGGAATCTTATGGTGAATTCAAAATGGACAGAAGATGAATACATGTGCACTTATCCTCAAGCACAATTTCTCACTTTGAGTGACAGGGTGATTGTTTTAACATGGACTCTTACTATGACACAACTAACAGACTATCTCAGAAATTCTAGACATGTTTTCCTCTCCCCAGAAAATATTTATTTTCCAGTCACTCTCCATATCCTGATGAAGGTTTCTCACATCTCTCAGGTGTATATGGGGGCAGAATGGTTGAAAACCATAAAGTGAGATCCTGTTCCTTCCTTCTGGCACATTTTTCCTCCTAGTCTTAAGCAGAATGGTGAATTTGGGTATCTGGTGAGAATAAACAGAACATGAGAGAGATTTGGCCACAATCTATGTAAAGTGTTAAAATGATTTATATCTCTTCATGAAATTAATTACAAAAGTTTGTGATCAGGTCAAAGACAGTTCATAAGAAGAGTTTATATCCAGGGCCGTAGAACTGCATGACCAAATCTGGAATAATTTATATAGTTCAAGGAGATAAAAATGGACTTGTATGTTCTTTCCTTCTTTTCCTTACCCTTGGGTTGTAGTAATTTCAGATATATTTATTAAGAACTTGAGGGGCGCCTGGGTGGCGCAGTCGGTTAGGCGTCCGACTTCAGCCAGGTCACGATCTCGCGGTCCGGGAGTTCGAGCCCCGCGTCAGGCTCTGGGCTGATGGCTCGGAGCCTGGAGCCTGTTTCCGATTCTGTGTCTCCCTCTCTCTCTGCACCTCCCCCGTTCATGCTCTGTCTCTCTCTGTCCCAAAAATAAATAAAAAAAAACATTGAAAAAAAAATTAAAAAAAAGAACTTGAATACAAACTATGTCCCAAGTTTTGTGTTTTCCAATGCACTACATTTGCCATTAGTAGAAATCAGACCCCATTCCAACACAGAATCTTAAAGATTATTTTACCCAGTTTATTAAATCAAACACTGTCTAGCAACAATTAGAAGATGGCAGGTAGAAGCTACCTGACTAGATGTGGTCCTATGTGATGTCATTGTTACTGATCTGTCAGGATTTTCTTAGTCACCCTTTCCTTCACACTTGTTCTGAGGGCATCTTCTAAGCTTTGAGAATTCTCTTAGGGAAGGCATTTAACATGTAATACCTTAACTCAGAGGAATTTCTTTCAACCCTCCATGGTTTTACCATATATGATTTAGTGAATTACATATGTGTCATTCATGAAACTTGGTATTACTCTACTCAAAGTGCATTTGTTCGGGTATGACATGTTTTTCAATTTTTGACCTTTATGGGATTTTTCAAAAATGTGAAGATTCAAGTAAGATATTTGGTCATGGTGAAACAAACAAATAAACTCATATTTCTGGTTTTTGGTCTATCAGTTTTGATATTTCTTTTTTCACAAACACAAAAGGTGCTATTTGGCTTTATAAATACTTGGAGAAGCACTTTTAACCTGAACTTTAATATCTCCATTAAGCTTTGATGTAAGGTGCACATACGCATTTAAATTATTTATAGAGTACGGTACACAGGAATTCCAGGATAGAAAAGTACTATTATTAATAATAATTTTCATTTATTATATTAATATTCACTTTCTCCTAGGCCTTGTGCTGAGCTTTTATATAATTGTTTTTTTGGAAGAAAAAGGAAAACTTTAAGGTCAGACTCCCAGGATTTAGAGTAGGATGGAGAACAGTGAAGAGTAGATTTAGGGAAGCTAGGATAAGAGAGTCAGCACCTGGAATAATTTGGTCTTTCTCACTGGCAACATAGCATTCCATTTAAGTACCCATAATAACTTTAGTTGGTATTGCTGAGGATTAGGCTCAGAATTTACTTATGCTATCATCACATAACTAATCACAAAGCATTTCTATAACTCAGTACTTGTGGGAGATAATTCTCTTTGACCTCTATCCATTTAGTCTGAAAAGTTCTCAGCTGTCTTCATGAGCAAATACCCAATTCATCAATTGTCTCTGATGTACTTTTGTATTCCTTTTTATATTTTATGAGAGTTTTATGTTCTAATGACCAATACATGTATGAATGTTGTATTAACTGAGATTGTTTTGGATACAAATATCAGAAATGGAATCCAAATGAGTTTAAACAAAAGATTTTGTTGGTATGCATATCTTTAAATTACACAGGTATAGTTAGGAATACAGTGTAGCTGAATTTAAGGTTTGATGCTAATATCATAATTCCTCTTTTTTTATGATGTTTATAAGCATAGATAGATATAGCTGTCTAACTCTCTTTTCTATTTATCCATTCTTCTGTCTCTGTATCTGTATTCGAGCTGCATATATCTATAGAAATATATGTTGTATCTGTATTATAATTGTACCTATATTTTTATAGATACTATAAAACATCTACACCATTTTCCTCTGTATTGGCTTTATTCTCAAGTGAGCTTTGTTCACAAACAGAAGTTGGAAAGGTGGCCATTGACAGTTATAGGGCAAACTAAAACCTCAACCACCCAGCAGAAAGAGAAACCCTCTATAGTTTTTTCTAGCAGAAGGCTCTGTGGTGATTCTTATAGCCTGCCTTGGGCCATTTCACCATGCTGGAATAAATCAGTACAGACAGAGCGAGGGAATACTTCTACAGTGGGGCATAGGCCAAAGCTGTTTCTGTTTTGCTTTTGTATATCTGTTTGGATATTTAATGGCATTTTTTGTGAGTACATAGCTAAAATCTAGGTGTAAGTGACATGACTCTAGTACCAAGAAGGATCTCTGGGAGAGATACTATCAGTCAGGGAGGAAGTAGATAACTTGTTTGAAACCAACCTACTCAATATCCTAGGTGAACAAGGAAGAGGTAAGAATCATTTACTAAAAGACAGACAAAAACTTGTATGGTAGTTTACTTACTAGGAAAGATTTAACAAGATATAGAAAATTCAAAACCTACAAGCAAATCATCTTTGAAATAAAACTCTCTCCAAAACTTCTTAAAAATAAAAGGGAAAGTAAATAAAGTACATTAACCATGGTGGCTGAAAGCAAAATGATCTTTCATAGCCATAATTTGTATATCTATAAAATCTACTTTAAATGAATCTTAACCATTAACCAATCATGAAAGTAATAAAAGGTTCCAGAAATAAGATTCAAATAATATTAAAGCTCTGACACAGTAGTAGAGCAATGAATGTGTAAATGAAAATACAATTCAGTCCAACAAATCTTTCAAACCAACAAAATAAAACCATGGCCTTGCTTGTTTTGTAAATGCTTTCAATTATGTGTGTAATACATTGCTTCCTAAACCCTTAAATTCTGTATCTGAATTCTCTAGTGCCATCTCTTTATAAAGAAGTTCTCTAGAAATGCTAAGTGCCTGTGCAAGACACCATAGTCTCTAAGCTTAATGAGTTGTGTCAATCCAAAATATAAATCTGTCTGCTTTGAGTTGCACTGAACCAAAACTTCTGAATTATCAACACTTAGGGCATAATGTGACATGTTAGGAAGAAATCTAAGCCCCCAAGATTCAGCTTCCTTGTGTACTCTACCTTATATTCTCTCCCTTTCAGTGTGGGTGGGAAGGTGAATGTGATGGGCTATCTTGCTTGTGAGAGGAAACATTACATAGCAAAGGTGAAGGGATTTTTCACGTGTAATCAAGTTTCCTGATCAGATGTCTTTGAGACATTCAAAGAAAGCGTATGATAGCCAGACCTAACTTATTTAAGTGAAGTCCTTTGAAAGATCGTCTAGAGGGAAGAGACAAGGAATGACTGCACATATGCTCGTGTTGGCCTTGAATTGGCAAACAGCCATGTTGTGGAAAGGGCTCTATGGCAGGAATCACAGGCAGACACTAGGATCTTAGGGTCTCACTCATATAACTACAAGAAATGAATTGTGTCAACAGTGAGTTTAGAAGAGGACTGTGAACCTCAAGTGAGACTGGAGCCTTAGCCACACCTTGACTGTAGACCCGGAGCAAAGAACTGAGGTAAGCTGTACCAGGATTCTTGACCTATGGAAACTGAGGTAATATGTGTGGTTCGCAGCTGCTAAAATTGTGCTAATTTGTTACATAGCAACAGAAAACTCATAAACATGGCTTATCCACATTTTGAAAATAGAAAGTTACTTACCATTTCCATATGTAATTTCTCCCATTCTGAAATAGTGTGTGTTAAGATAAGCAGTGCAGTAACTTAAGGAGCTGTCTGTACATCAAAAAGAAAGTCATCCTTTCCGTGAGCTTTCTCCTAAAAAATAAAAATTCTCGGGGCGCCTGGGTGGCGCAGTCGGTTAAGCGTCCGACTTCAGCCAGGTCACGATCTCACGGTCCGTGAGTTCGAGCCCCGCGTCGGGCTCTGTGCTGACTGCTCAGAGCCTGGAGCCTGTTTCCGATTCTGTGTCTCCCTCTCTCTCTGCCCCTCCCCCGTTCATGCTCTGTCTCTCTCTGTCCCAAAAATAAATAAACGTTGAAAAAAAAATTTAAAAAAAAAAATAAAATAAAAAAAATAAAAATTCTCCTTCTAACTTTGTTTTGCATTTCTTAAACCAGATTGTTTATAATCCTGAAAGTCAATGCATCATAAATCATGTTTCCAGATTAAAGTGCCTTTCTGAGTTAGGAACTTTGAAATGAAGAGATGGAGACTGGTCAGGAGTTTTATCCTTCGATTTACGCCCTCTGGTATTTTCACCAATGGAAAAGGAGAAGCATTCTCCCTAAGTGCTTCAGCCAAGAGCTATAGTGTATCACTTCTCAGCCTCAGGGCTCTGAAGGGGACCTAGAACATAAGGAAAGTTAGAAAATAGGGGACTTCAGATTTTCTTTCCTTTGAAATTTTCTTCCATTAACAATATTCGTAGCTAAGTAATTATTTTCAAAAGGAGGTATGTGTACCATACATGCATCCACTGCAAGGTCAAGTTATAGGTTATCCCAGAGGCATCCAGAATTTCATTAGAGAAGCCCAGCTTGACATTGTGTCATGTCCAGTGTCCACTAATGTAAGGTGATGTCTTTGGGTGCAGGAGTGGTGAAAAGGCAGATGAGTACTTTATCTAATAATAACTCAAAGATCGATGTGAGCTTGGCCAAGTACTGCTGAAAGGCAGAGGAGAAAAGAACCCACAACTTTGAGTAAGCTCCAACTTCTGGAATTAAGTAGTTGATATGGAACCCAATACATTTTATGTGTGTTTATACATTTTATTTATACATCTGTGTATGTGTGTATGTATTTATACATTTTATTTATTTAACACATTTATCGAACACTTAGTATATATCAGACACTGTTTGAAATAAAAATGATATAATGATGAAGGGAACTCCTTTTCCATAAAGCAAGTCAGTAAGGTAGAGTGGGTATTTACAACCATGTATTTCTATTATACTATGAGCTTTAAAGTATATTTCTTTCTTCTTTTTTCCTTTTCTTCTTTTAGAGGCTACCTATAGCTCCTCAATAGAGGTCCAGACACATGGTGACTGCTTAATAAATGTGTATTAGATGAATAAATGAATGAATGGATTACCAGTTCAGGTACTACTTACAGCAGAAATTTAAAAAAAAAAAAAAAAACTAAGTAAAATTATCCCACTTCCCTGCCTTAACATAGATCTTCAAGCATAAACAGTGAATGGGAGCTGAAATGTGAGCCTCATAGCTGGAGGTGAAAAAGAAAATGATAGAGAAAAGAAAAAAGAAAAAAAAGAAAAACTCGTGTTGCTGAAGGATAAAGTGGAGTTCCATTTATCCTAAGTTCTCAATTGCTTCTGGGAGTAGCAGTGGTCACTTCAATCTTTGTATAATGAGTATTTCTGCGTACTTAAAATGTCCCAGTCACTATGCTAGGAACTGAAGACAGTGGAGTAAATATAAGTTCCCGGAATAAATATAAGTATCTCTAAGGATAAACTCATATATAAACAATAACAACTCAGCATGGTAAACACTAATATAAAGTATTTTGAAGGGTTCTTTGGGATTATATTAAGAAGCCTATCCAACCAAAGGAGTTGTGGAGTATGTGTGTGGGTGGAGCAAGGAGATAGTTGAGGGGTCACCTAAGGTGTTCCCCACAGTGGTAATGTCTAAATGGCGTTTTGGAAAATGATTAGGAATTAGTTTAAGTAGCAGAGGGAAGGGCATTCTCAGCAGAGAGTGACCTGTAAAACCATGGGAGATTATGGAGGCAGTAAAGAGAATGAACTTTAAGAGAAGTAAAACTCAAATAAAACTCAAACCTATTAGAAGTCGCTACATGACATGGTAGAAGTCTCTACATTATAAGGACCTGAGTTAAAGTAATACAATAGGATGGATTAAAGGAGCTGAATTTGACAGAACTTAAGGGAAAAAAGTGGATGGGACCTGGTGACAATAAATGTGGTATATTTACCTCCTCCAACAGAATAGAAAGGGAATTTTTCCAGGTGGCTTTCCCAGTTACAAAGTGAGTAAATGGCAGGGCTATGAATCTAACTCAGGTCTATCTGAGCCCCAAATCTTTGATCCTGTTTTCTATTATATCATACTCCTTTATATCATATCATTCAAAACTATCTATATCTATATCTATATCTATATCTATATCTATATCTATATCTATATCTATATTTATATCTATATAATAGAGGAGGAAACTTTGCAAACCATAAGGACATTCAAACATATATCACACTCCATCATACTCTTTCAAAAAAAAAAAAAAAAAAACAGAAGAAAATCCTTCAAAATACTGCTGGGCAGCCATAAGGTCATTCAAATGAGAGAATGCTAAAAATGGGACTTAACATTAGCCATGGAAAGGTAGGTGACTCAAGTATGAGCATAAGGGCAGGAAAAATGGAGGTAGATAGAAAGTTCCAGTTAAAGATTCAAGACAAAGGGAAAGACAGGAAGCAAAAAGTCCTAAATGAATTCAAAGTACAAAAGCTGTAACCCGGAGGAATCCATTTAGGATTCCATCATGGTGAAATTCAAAGAGACAGGCAACACTGGGGAGAGCCAGCAGTAGAAAGAGAAGATTCAGCTATTGGAAGTCAGAGGGCCAAGGGCAACAACTTAAACTCTGAGAGAAATGAAATACTAGACAAGGTCCTAATCATTACCGAACAAGAAAGAACCCCTTCATGGAGAACGAGAATACCATAGTCAAAGGAAAGCTGACAGCAAGGTTGATTCACTGCTATTTTATAAATATATTGCTGACAAATGACTTGTGTATTTGCCCCCTGAGACTATGTGGCGTTATGATCTGAATAAGGGTCAAATACCCAGAGAGATTTAGTGAATTCTGCTTGTACAAGTTAGAGTTACAAGGACAAGACACCAGGAAGGTCATTGCAGATAGTTTCCTTTCTTTCTTTTTTTTTTTTTTTTTTTGGTTATTTCCCTGTGACTTTAAATGACTCAAGTTAAGCATTGGAATTACATCTGCCAAGTGCTTACATACACACAAATTCTGTTTGTCCTTTTTTTAGTTAGTATTTTTTTTTTTTAACCTCTGGGATTTTCTTACAGCTTCCTTACAGTTTAATGCAGATAAATTTCTGCATAGCCTTTGAACTCTGAAAGACCCGTTGAAGAGCCAGTTTTACAGTTGCTTCCAGTGTGCCTATGGATAGCTCTTTAAAAACCTCAAATTTTACTTTACTCACCCATCCCATGGGTGTAAGTAATATACATACCTTGCAATGTTGTCAGTTTGAGATTGCACAATTCTTGGGAATGTTTAGCAAAATGAACAGCATTTTATTATGCTTTATAACATTTATAACATTTTTATAACAAAAATGGCAGATATCATATAAGCTAGTAAGTAACTGAATAGTATCAAAATCTATAATTAGCTCTAAAATCAAGATAAATTTTTTCTTATGATAAAAAATTCTTGCACTCGGTGCTCTCTACACAATTGAAAATAAACTAATAAAAAACCTGATCATTTAGACATATTCTTGTTAGAACTCTTTTTTATTTATTTTTTTTAATGTGTTGTATTGCTAGTTTTTCTTTCCTAATGAAAATCCTTTTCTCTCAGTTAAGCAGGTAGGTTTTATAATTTGTTTTAGCAGTTGAGAACTGTTTCAAAATTCCCTACAAGATAATAGATTTGCATTTGCAAGCATTTTGGAGTTCCTTTGCACCCTAACACCTCAGGTGTCAAACTCTAGCTAACCTTGCTGATGAGGATACACCAAAGATGTCTTCATATACCAGAGAACACAACAATCCATGTTTAATAACATCTTCAATTTGCTAGTAATGCCTAGTAAAATTATATAAGATAATAGAGAAAAATTTCAATAGAAGTCTATTTCACATTTCATGTCAACTAGTTAGAAAAGTTACCTGGTAACTCGAATGTACCAGGTATCCTAGGGTAGACTCAACTCCAAGATCAGTTCTTTATCTTCAGAAATTTTGAGTCCTAGTGATTAAAAGCATGGACTGTGGAGTCAGACGGCTCTGGTCTTGAGATGGGCCCTGCCAATACATGAGTTCTTAAATTGTACGAACCACTGTTTTCCCATCTTTAAATAGGAAAACAGCAAATTCTCTACCTCCTTGGGTTGTTTTGATTAGCTGAGATAAGCAACCACCAGCCCAAAGAAAGCTATCAGAAAAGGTTAGTTGTGTCTGTTTCTGTTGGTGAGCGCACCAGGAAGCTTAGAGCTCTTTAATTCTGCTTTAGAATTTGCCTTCAATTAGATCTCGATTTGGAAATATAACCAGATTGCAGAACACAATCCAGTTGGGATGCTATAAATGTGAAACGAATGCAAAGCATAAAACTGGCTAATTGCTTTTTGTGTATGGAAATGGAGGTTGTATTCATTTCTTGTAGCAATTGTAACAAATTACCTCAAACTTCATGGTTTAAAACAACAGAAATTTGTTCTCTCACAGTTCTGGAGGCCAGAAGTCCATTATAATTTTTAATGGGTTAAACTCAAAGTGTCGGTCAGGCTGAGCTCACTTGGGAGCTCTAAGGGAGATTCGCTAAGGGAGAATCATTCTTTGCTTCTTCTAGCTTCTGGTGACTGCTAGCATTCCCTGGCTTGTGGCCACAACCCCTCCAATCTCTGTCTCTGTGGTCACATTGCCTTCTCCACTCTCTTCCTCCCTATGTTGAATGTGTTGATTTCTGTGAAAGTTCACCTGGATCATTCAGGATAATCTTCCCATCTCAAAATCCCTAATGTAATCATATCTGCAAAGTCTTTTTTTTTTTTTTTTTTTTTTTTTTTTTTTCATTTTAGATGACACTCACAGGTTTTAGGGATTAGGACATGGCATCATCTGAGGGCCATCGATCAGTCTAAAACAGATAGCCATGAAAATTTTCCTCATGTAACCGTGACCAGAATCTGGACAAGAAAATTATTTACAAATGTTATATTGTTAGGATTACGTTAAACTGAAAGTAATAACAGCCTCAAGATTATAGTGACTTAAACAAAAAGGTTTTATGTTTCTCTCATTAAAAAAAACTCTAGGGGTGCCTGGGTGGCTCAATCGGTTGAGCGTCCGACTTTGGCTAAGGTCATGATCTCCCAGTTCCTGTGTTCAAGCCCCCCATTGGGTTCTGTGCTGACAGCTCAGAGCCTGGAGCCTGTTTCAGATTCTGTGTCTCCCTCTTTCTCTGCCCCTCCCCTGCTCATGCTCTGTCTCTCTGTCTCCAAAATAAATAAACATTAAACATTTTTTTTAATTTCTAAAAAAATAAGACTAACAGTAGAAAATCTACACACATAAGTGAAACCAGGCATTTTCTCTCTTCCTACTCCACAGTCCTTGGCACACCAGCTCATAGACCAATGTGGTAGCTAAAGCTTCCTTCAGCCCACTGACTTGATGCACCAATCAGCACAAAACAAAGGAAGAAGAAATTAAGGGACTTTTCGAGGTACCCCACCAAATAACTACCTTTAATGGCTTCCCTTATTTGCAAGGGCATTTTTCAGTGGGGCACAATGTCCAGTTTCTGACATCAAAGAGATTAAGAGAATGAATATTGGTCAGACAGCTAACCAATGCCAAATTAACCAGATAACTGCTCTAATTTGAACATCACCCCAAGAAGATTTATATTGTCTCTCAGGAGCTGTTCACATTAGAGGCAGTTATAGTGAAACCTTATGAAATAGAAAATAGTGAAATAATTTTGAGATATTAAAAGAGTAGTAATAATTACTGTATGCCCACCACTATATTAAAAAACAACATTTGCCCATATTTGTTTTACCATTTTATTCATCAGTCTATCTTTCTATCAAGTCTATATAATCCTTGATAGATTAAGGATTGATCTATCAGTTGAAAGGTTGAAAGTGAGCTGCTCTGTAAGTCGTGATAGTTTACCTCTAAATAATTCAATAAGTTTCTGCTAAAAATAAGAACATTTTCTGTATTACCTCAAATCATCACACTTAAGAAAATGAAAATTAATTTCCTAATATTAGCTAACATAATGTTAATGCTTAAATTTCCTCCTTTGTCTAAAAAAAAAAAATCCTACACTGTATCTTGAAGCTCGTGCATTGTATTTGTTAGATTTTTTTTACAATGCTCGTGCATTGTATTTGTTAGATTTTTTTTAGTCCTTTTTAATCCACAAAAATTCCTCATTTCTCCCCGATATTGATTCTTGATGGTCCACTTGTTCTGTAAAATGTCTTATATTGTGGCATTGCCACATTTTTCTCTTGTGGAACACATTAACTCTTTTTTTTCCTCTATCCTCTTTATATTATAAACTGTAAATTAGGTCTGCAATCTTGACAAAAAAAAAAAAGAAAAAAAAACTTGAAGAACAATGCTGTGTACTTCATTTTGTTTTGTATCAGGAGGCATATGTTGTCAGGTTGTTTCAATATTAATGATTCTATGTCTGACTAGTTCTGGAAAGTATGGTTGCCAGATTGCTTCTTTGAGGGTTGTTTCTCTAATGACTATTAGCAAGTAACCTGATTCTTTGGCATCATAAGACTAATAACACTAATGATTCCAGCATCGAGCACTTTCTGAAACAATGAATTCACTGGGGGCTCCAAAATGGTGTTTTTTGTATCATATTCAGTCCACATATTAGCTGGCATGCTTCTGGAAAAGAACTTTGCCACAGCAACTTGAGGGTAAATAGGTAATCTTAAATAGAGAGAGAGAAAGTTTAATTATTTCTCTCATATTACTAATTTTCATAGGAAAGCATCGGTATAACAATCACTTCCACTGATGGCAAGTGTGTATATGTGTGTGTATTTCTTTCTCTGTTTTGTTTTAATTATCACCATTTTTTTTAATTTATGCAATGTTTTAAAATCAAGTATCAACATTTTTCTGTTTTATCCTCAAATTATGCCAAATTTGGTCCAGGAGTGCCCTGTAAGTTAGCTTCTGGCTCTTTTTGATATGCCCCCACGTGGCTTTGAGCCCTCCCTGCATTCCAGAATAGAAAGAAGTCCCAGGTTCACCCTCTAATTTCCTTCCTTGGAGTTAACCAGGATGTAGATCCCAGTCTTCTGGGATGCTACTCTTCCTAGGCTCTTCCTGGACACATGCTAACAAGTTTCTATGTCTTTTCTCTGACACTAAAATCTTTTTCCTAATAATAGTTAAATATTTACCTCTCTGTTTTCTTCAGTGAGATTCAAAAATTAATCCTAATTGCACAATCGATAATATATAAACAATAAGCCTTGTAAGTGAAGTTATTTGCAGTTGTTGACGTTTTTGTTCGGTCCCACTGAATGTGTCCTACAGAGAACTATGTTTGTATTACCAGACTAATTATTTTCTTCCAATGGATATATTAGACACATGATATATAGCTAGGATGAATGATTCAGTCTGTTTTCAAGTTTAAATTCTGTACCTTTTGCATTTCGTTTTCCTTTTTGGATGTATAAAGCATTTAAAGTAGTTCAGAAAGACATACTCAGAAAAGTTTTCCTTCTATTTTTCTTTTCTTCCACTGCAGTTTCCAACATCCCAAGCCCAATAACTAATAAGTATTAGTTTGTTGTTTATGTCTCCTGGGATATATCTTGCCTAACATATCCTTATGTCCATTTCTTTCTTATATAAAAAGAAAATTACTAGATACATTGATCTTCGTCCCTTCTTTCTCTTGGAGAGCACTCCAAAACAGGGAGCAGAAAACTGCCTTGCTTTATTTGCTTATGTGTGGGTGTGTTTTTTTAGGATGTCATAATATTCCACCGTTTTTATGTCTCATATTATGGGACATTTTGGATAGTATGAAATATTTTACTATTACAATTAACGGGACAGTGAATACTCTTATGCATATTTTATATATTTCTGGAGATGTATCTTCAAGAATGATTCCTAGAGGTGAGATTACTGGATCAAAAGACAAAAATATTTTTATTAGAGGGGTGCCTGGGTGTCTCAGTTGGTTAAACATCCAACTCCTGGTTTCAGCTCAGGTCATGATCTCGGGGTTTCATGAGTTCGAGCCCCACGTTGGGCTCTGTGCTGAGAGCATAGAGCCTACTTGGGATCCTCTCTCTCACCCTCTCTTTGCCTTTTCCCCACTCGTGCTGTCTCTGTCTCTCTCAAAACAAATAAAAACACTTAAAAATTTATTAGATGTTGAAAAGTGTTCAGCATTGGATTTCTACATTTTGTACGTCTACCTGAAATACGTGAGGATGCATGTTTTCTTCTTTCTAACCTCTCCAGTAAAGAATGCTGCCAAATTTAAATTTTGCTAAATTGACAGTTGTGGCATAGTATTTTATTTATTTTTTTAAAGTTTATTTATTTTGAAAGAGAGAGAGTGTGTGCACAAGTGGGGGAGGTGCAGAGAGAGAGGAGAATAGAGGATCCCAAGCAGGCTCCGCCCTGACAACAGCAAGTCTGATGCCAGGCTTGATCTCATGAACCATGAGATAATGAACTGAGCTGAAGTCAGATGCTTAACTGACTGAGCCACCCAGGAGCCCATGTGGCATAGTATTTTAATACTGTTTTAGTTTACATATCATTGTTTATGGGTTAAGTCAGGCATCTTTTGATACATTTTAGGACCATGTGCTTTATCTTTTAATAATGAATTATATTTTCTTTTTTCCTGGAGAATTTTTTTTAAATTATTGTTTGAAAGATTCTGTGCAAGTGTTGTAATTTTTTTCTTTTCCAAGAACCATGCAAAATGTATATTAGTCATTGCCAATCTTCTATATTATCTATATCTATATATACATTTTAAATATGTTTTTAATGTTTGTTTATTTTAGAGAGAGAGAGAGAGAGAGAGAATATGGCCAGGAGAGGGCAGAGAGAGAGAGAGGAAGAGATAGAATCCAAAGCAGGCTCCAGGCTCCAATCTGTCAGCACAGAGCCTGATGCAGGGCTTGAACCCATGAACCAAGAGATTATGACCTGAGCTGAAGTTGCATCCAAGTTCCCCTATATTAATTTATATTTAAATATCATTTTTACCTGCTTTTATTTATTTGAGGCTCTTTCTTCAGTGTCCCATTTGGAGAATATACTCTCCTTTGGTTTCCTGAAGCCATTATTTAACGAACTATTTTGCCTTTTTTCTTCATTCATTCTTCCTGTAGTCAGCAATGATTTCAATTTTCCTTGTCTTTATCCATTTTTATTCAGAGTATTTGATTTCCTGAAGTGTGTTCTTTTTCACATCAGCAATTGCTTGCTCAATTCCTGATGGTTGCTTTTATTAATTGTATTTCCTAAATCATGGGTCACATTACCTTGCTTCTTTGCAGCAAGACTTGATAAAGCTTTCTATGTGTGTGTGTGTGTGTGTGTGTGTGTGTGTCTGTGTGTGTGTTTTCCTACCTACCATTTTTCCAAACCATAGAAGAATCTCTCTCTCTCTCTCAATCTCTCTCTCTCTCTCTCTTTACTACTGTCACAAGATGTTTTCAACCTCCAGGAATTCTTTTTCCCTTCATCCCTCCATAACTTCTATTACCTCAAGAGACCTGTCCACCCTCCAGCTCTGCCCTCAGCCTCCATGAGTTGCTGCCATGCATGACCCTTCATGATTTTCTCTCAGGTTCCATGCCCTAACCCAGCCTCAGGTCACCACCTTGAAAACAGGAAGTTCTGGCACAACTGGAAGAGGTTCCCTCTGCTGAGCCTTGGGTATACTATGAGTGTGTCCTCAGCCGAGGACCCAGGGGAAGGAAGTTCGGTTGAATGGAAACTTACTCTGTGACTGGAGCCCTTCTGAACTGTAAGATATCGTGCCAACCTCAGAGAGACATTGAAGAGTTACAAAAAGTGTGGCTTGTTTCTCTTTACCCCCATTCAGGGTACATTTACTCTTCTTTTTGCCATTCTATTAGGAATGAATTCATCAGACATGGGTCTTTCTCTCCTAGGATAAGCTTATCTTCTTCTGGAATTTCATTCCCTTAGGCTCTTTGTGCCCTTAGCTATCTGATGAAATTTTAGAAGCTATAACTGATTTTTTAGCTTACTGTCTTTTACTGATTGTTAGGGTGGAAGAAAGTCTCATTCATGGATAAAGAAATTGTGGTTTATATACACAATGGAATACTACGTGGCAATGAGAAAAAATGAAATATGGCCTTTTGTAGCAACGTGGATGGAACTGGAGAGTGTGATGCTAAGTGAAATAAGCCATACAGAGAAAGACAGATACCATATGGTTTCACTCTTATGTGGATCCTGAGAAACTTAACAGGAACCCATGGGGGAGGGGAAGGAAAAAAAAAAAAAAAAAAAAAAAAAGGACGTTAGAGTGGGAGAGAGCCAAAGCATAAGAGACTGTTAAAAACTGAGAACAAACTGAGGGTTGATGGGGGGTGGGAGGGAGGGGAGGGTGAGTGATGGGTATTGAGGAGGACACCTTTTGGGATGAGCACTGGGTGTTGTATGGAAACCAATTTGTCAATAAATTTCATATATATAAAAAAAAAATAGGGGCGCCTGGGTGGCGCAGTCGGTTAAGCGTCCGACTTCAGCCAGGTCACGATCTCGCAGTCTGTGAGTTCGAGCCCCGCGTCAGGCTCTGGGCTGATGGCTCAGAGCCTGGAGCCTGTTTCCGATTCTGTGTCTCCCTCTCTCTCTGCCCCTCCCCCATTCATGCTCTGTCTCTCTCTGTCCCAAAAATAAATAAACGTTGAAAAAAAAAATTTAAAAAAAATAAAAAAATAAAAAAAATAAAAAATAAATAAAAAAAGAAAAAAAAAAAAGAAAGTCTCATTCAACTTCTTACACGCTTTTTGAAAACTCAGAATTTGTTTTAAAGCATTAAATTTGTCCCCTACTATAATTCAGAATTAGTCTAGAAGTACCAAAGTGATAATCTGTTGTTTTGGTTGTACTATTGGCCCCAGATTTTGGCCAATCTGCCTGGGTAGCAGGTGTCCTGATTCTGTTATTAATTCATGTGAGGCCTCCTGAATCTATTTCATTGGTTATAAAAGATGGACTTCGTGGCCACAGCCAGCCATTCTTGAGTTTAAAATTCAGTATGATGATAATGAATCTAACAAGTGAAATTGACTTGTATAATGAACCGAGTGTTAGATGGTATGAGTGACAGAACATGTATCCAGTGATCATTTGTTTGGTGCTTCCTAATTTATAAATACTTTCATGTATGTTATTTCATTTCCTTTTTATAATATTCCTACCAGGTAGTAAATATTATGCCCATATAACAGGAGAAGAAATTGATGCTTGTCAAGTCATTGAGATAGGCGCTTAGTTATCCCTCTTAAGCATCTGATTTTAAAGACTTCATATTTGGTTCCTATTTCAGGCTTATCTGAAATCTTAGCTTTTCAAAATAGGCAAAGCAGAAAATACAGACCAAACAAAGAAACAAAAATCTACCCAAACTAAGGGAACATAACAAAAATAAGCAAGCATATTAAAATGTATAACATTTCTGCTTCAATTATCACAGGAGATACTTTCTTGAAAATGAGAGTTTTAAAAGAATCAGTATTATATGAGATACTTAGAAATGAATCCCTATGAAAATCTTATTACTTACGTTCTACAGAAATTTAGAGAAGTTTATTGGCTAGCCACCTTTGAACATTTATTATAATTGTCTTTGTAGTACAAATAGTAGCAATTTTTAGGTGTAAAGTAAGACTCTCACCCATCTGACACCGAACCGTCTCTGGTTCTATTAAGATTACATTTTAACATCCAGTATGTAGTCAAAACACTGAACTAATGTTTTGTTTGCTTCTTCTTTGGAAAATCATTAAAATATTTGCTGATATTCATGGCCATGGGCTAGAATATAAGGTATTAAGGGCAGATAGAAAGACCACTGTGTTGTAAACAAAAGGGCATTCTGTTGAATGCCAGTTAAAGATAGGCAAGACCCAGTATGCATGATGAATGAGAAGTTACAAGAGATTTCACCCCCCACCCCCATTTTCACTGGCTGGTAATAGGGTGATATGCTGCTGAGTGAGGTTTACCTGCAGTTAGCGTCTACAGAGTGCCTTTTTTTGTGCTGGACTTATTAAAAGCATCATATCATTTAATCCTAGCGTGTATTTTATAGGTGAGACAACTGATACTCAAAGTAGATTAAAAAAACTTAAAACTTGGGGTCTCTGGGTGGCTCAGTCGGTTAAGCATATGACTCTTGATTTCAGTTCAGGTCACGATCTCACCCTTTGCGTAAGGCTCTGTGCTGACAGCCAGGAGCCTCTCGGGATTCTCTCTCTACCTCTCTGTCCTCCCCTGCTGGTGTGCACCTGCTCTCTCTCTCTCGCTCTCTCGCTCTCAAAATAATAAAAAAAAAAACATTAAAAAAATTAAAACTTGTACAGTGTTACATAGCTGGTAAATGACAATTGGGGGATTTCTAACTTAGACCTATTTGATGAAAGTCCCCTTGGTTTTCCCCATATATTAGGCAACCTCAGACATGAACAGTTTTAAAGAAAGCCTTATATGTCTGTTTTACCGAGGGTGGTTTTCCTAACGGTCCTTGAGTTTGCTTTAATCCTTGTCCTTGCTTTCAACTTAATTGCTTTTTAGATATAGGATTAACTCTCTTCAAGGAAAAGCAATTTAAACAGAACAACTATTTGTTTATATTCAGACTCATACATCTAGTAGAAGCAAGGAATAATAGAGGTCACCTTTTCAAATGCTTTTGTTATACAGATGCAGAAAATCAGGTTTCCTAAGATCACAATTAGGAAAGAAGCAGGCATGAACCCAGGTTTTCCATATCCCAAACCTGCATTCTTCCTGATAAAGAAAACTATACAGTGATACCTCAATCTCTCTGCTAATTAATTTTCATAACAATTTTGCAAGAAAATAAACTTTGGGTTTTGTTTCTTAAAAAAGAAAATGATAAGTGAACATCCATGACATATGAACACACCCTTCAAGGAACTCATGGGTGACAGTCTGTGATGTGAGCATGACAGTGTGTTTGAAAGAACATAGTATTTACCTGGCTGTTTAACCTGATCCAACTCACACCTCTTATTTTACCATAAATATGACTAGATTCTTCCATCACACACAGACCACCTACATTTGGCCTTAGTCCTTCTCTATCATATTGCCACTCTTCATGACAACCACAACAATCTGTTTTTGTCAGGTTGTTTGATTTTGTTTTGCATATTTGCATATTGGCCCTCTCTCCTCTCTCAAGTGTAAAGTCCAGGAGGACAGGTACCTTGTCTGGAGTACTCATAGTGTATCCTGTCCCCAAAACAGAAGCCAGCACTCATAGCAGGCCCTTCCAAAGATTAGTTGAATAACTGAATATGTCTTAAAGAAAAATAAATGAATGCTTCAGTGGAAGACATTTTTGTATATCATGCTCGGAGAACCATGCCGCGTAGCATATACTAAACCAATAGAGTTATGATGCAGGGCTTTCTGTGAGTACTTCTAGGAACAACAGACCCTTACTTATGGTTTTTATAACTCATAAAGTTAGCAAATGTTTTCATGTTCGCTGTCTCATTTGCTGCTTGTAATTATTGACCTTGGGCATCCAGCCCAAGCTGAAGTCTGTCAAATCTATACCAATAGATAAACGATGTAAGTTTATGAAAAACAAATACGGACTTGAGAGTCATAATCATTCCTCATAATAAAGCAAATAGTAATGAAAAGCATTTAAAAATTACCAATTTCCTCCTCTCTTCTACCAGGCCACGCAATCCCACTTCTCTGAAGTAGCCAACATCAACAGAGTAGATAACAACCTTCCAGAGACTTACTACATTTCAAAAGTATCATTATACCAGTTCCCTCCAACACTCCCACCTCACCATTGAAACACATCTGACAGTGAAAAGAAGGAAATAGTTAAATTAGTCCTTTGTTCAGTTTCCATCCCGTGTAATATTTTTAATAGATTCCTACCACATTCCTTTGGGCCCCAAAGTAAACATTAACTTTACTACACTAACTAGAATGCAGAAGTAAACATTCTTTGGTTGTAATCTCTCCGCCTTGTTCTCTGGAAACCACATCTGACCTGATAAAACTTGCGTATTCATCATAGAACCACAGTCACAGACAGGAGCGGCCGGAAGCCCATGGCATAGACTCCCTGTGCTAGGCTGCTCTTCACGTATGCCTTTTGCGGTACAAATGTTTCTTGTTGGAATCCAGGTGCTAAACCTAGGATTTTGCTCACCTAAATGGGGGACTTTAAAAATCTATCCTCAGATGGGTGCCTGGGGGTCTCAGTCATTAAGCATCTGATTTTGGCTCAGAACGTGATGTCATGGTTTGTGACCCTGAGTCCCACATCGCTTGAGCTCAAGCCCCATTTCAAGTGAACATGAGCCCCACTGTGGGCAAAGCACAAACCCTACTTCAGGCGAGTCCCACTTCTCTGGGGCACCTGGGTGGCTCAGTTGGTTAAATGTCTACCTCTTGGTTTTGGCTCAGCTCATGATTTCATAGTTCATTAGTTCAAGTCCTGTATTGGGCTCTGCACTGATGGCATTGAACCTGCTTGAGATTCTCCCTCTCCTTCTCTCTCTGCCCCTTCCCTGCTTGTGCTCTATGTCTTAAAATAAATAAATAAACTAAAAAAATCTTTTCTCAGAGAGATATACTTCTTTAGTCCAGATTAATGTTTACTTTGGGTTATTGTTTTTATTTCCGTTTTTAGTTAGGCTGATGAGTAAAAAAAAAAAAAATACAGACTTTTAGAACAGAGAAAATTGAGAGCTCAGAGAACTGGACACTCCTGTATTTGAAATAAGGGATGGGAAAATCAGTGAGATAAAGTAAATTGTTCTTGGTCTCATAATCAGTGGCAAACCAAGACCCAAATCCATGGGTCCCCAAACTGCTCCTTTTTTCCCAGGCACCTGTGGTACAAAAAGTGGTTGCTAAGGACTTCACAAGGATAGCTTCCTTTTATGAACTTTCAAAAACACTTGGAAGCTAACACAAGCAAAACCAAAAAAATCAAATGGCAATCAATAAAGAAGCAAGTGAGGAAGTAAATAAAACCATATATTAAAAAACACACACACACACACACAAGGTAATAAACTGTTGGAGGCCTTGTCTTAAGAGGAGAATAGTACAAGAGAGGACCACAGTGATAACAATTGTATTTTTCTAAAGACTAAGGTGGAATGGGTAGTGAGCACACTGATGCCTTCCTGCAAAGGAGAGAAGGAACAGGTTACACCATCTAAGCCAGATCATCCCACCCCTAATTGGTTCCTTGCCTGGAGGAAGTAACTATTGAATGAAAAAATGAGCAGTCTGTTCTGAGTTAGGTAGTCTCATTTTTTTTTTTTCCTGAACATCAATCTTTTCCCAAACTCAATAGTGGCACCTCTAAGCAGAAAGTCTGTGGCATTCTTGCTCTCCACTTATAAGGACTTAGAATGACTAACAATGCTAGAAATAAAATTGAAATGGACCTTCAATGGCATCCAGTTCAAACCCCTCCTTTTATAAATGAATCCCGGAAGAGTAATAGAACAAACTGGAGGGAAATGAAAATCATGTGTGAGCCAACTGGACTGGTGGTTTTCAACTTGGGTAAATTCAACTGCCATGGCCTTAGAACCCATACCAAATAGAATTACTGCCAGAATTGAAAAGGGTAGAGAGCATAAAGCATCACCCCTTTTTTTGTACAATGTGTTCAGTGGTGGCATAAGCTTGCTGACTCATTTGATACATATTAATTAAGTTGATCCTAGGACAAGATAAAGAAATAAAAAAAAAACATTTCATAGGATGTTTATATAAGACAAGAAGGGGTTGATTTCCTTGTAATATTTATGGCCTCTCTTTCCTCCCAAAGCACAATGCCTACATTCTTCTATTTCAGAGTTCTGTGGGGCTGAAGGCCTGACACTGTATTATCATTCTCAATTTGCAAGTGAAAATTTGCCACAGAGAGGAAACATTTGAACCTATTCATTTCTTGTTTTTAAATTGTTGTTTTCTAAAAAAGTTAAGCCTCTTTCAGTCAATCTGTAGCTTTTGAATACAGGGTAATAAACTATAGATATTTCTAAAATGATATCTGTGACAAACTGAGGTGAGAGTGAACCTGAAAAGATTTCTCCCATATTTTTAGCAGCTTCCTTTTTTGTTTCTAATACATAATGTCACTTATGAGGTTGAGATTAAATAACAATCTGTTTCAAAAAATTAGACAGCTAAAACAAATACAAACACACACATGTGCACACACACACACACACACACACACACCCATCCACTCTTGGTTCCGGTTACAATTATATCTGTGTGTCAGCTCATTATGCTATGGTGCCCAACTGTTTGGTCAGACACAAGCCTAGATATTGCTGTGAAGATTTTTTTTAATAAAATTAACATTTAAGTTGGTAGACTTTTGAATAAGGCAGATTTCCATCCGTAATGTGAGTTGTCTTCATCCAATCAGTTGAAGGCCATAAAAGAAAATTCTGAGATCCCCCACAGAGGAAGGAATTCTGTCTCCAGACTGCCTTCAGACTCAAGAAGAATACAACATCATCTCCTGCAAGAATTTTCAGCCTGCTGTCCTACCGTGCAGATTATAGACTTGCTAGCCTCCACAATTGTGTGAGCCAATTCCTTAAAACAAATCTCTCCCACCCTTCCATTCTCTCTCTTTCTTTCTCTCTTTTTCTCTCTCATTCTCTCCGAGTATGTATGTATGTGTGTGTGTATATATGTATGTATATATATGTGTATGTGTATGCATATATATGTGTATATATGTGTGTATATATGCATATATATGCATATATATACATATATATATATACACACACATATATATATATTCTACTCTGTTGATTCTGTTTCTTTGGAGAACTGTGACTAACACAATTTCCAAGTCATTTAACCCAGGACTGAAGATTTAGCAGATAAAGTGGCTTTAACATTCGGGAGTAAAGTTCTATCTCCTACTACATACAATGCCCATTAAACCTGGGCTCTAGTCCATCAGGTTCTGCCAGTGCTTCCAGTGCAAATATCTGTTCAAATGATTGCTTAGCTAAATATACACGCTCTTATCCATCCAAGAAGACCATCATGTTAAAAAAACATCACAATGATTTCGGGCCTGATATCCTGGGAGAGAGATATATCTATATTGCAATATAGCATACCTTGGCTTGACTTTTCTGTTACCTCTGTGTTTTCCACAGGGCATAGTGTACCAAGAAATGGTATGTTGGCATAGTTGGGACCTGTCAGTGTTTTGAAAATAACAAATTTCTTCTTATACTGTTGTCTATTTCCATATAACTTCCCCTAATAATATGCTTATTTCTGTTTCAGAGCATGTTTCAAACTGTCCAGCTCTCTTGATTCTTGAAGCAAATTGAGCCGTAGTAAGCCCTCATGCTTATGTGGAGAATACAGCATGGTCCTGTGCTTAGGTTTCCAGTGTCCTAAAAACTCATCCTTCCCCCTGCTCACCTCCCATCATAAATATGTGATATTCTGTGCTATGAGCTTTACATAGCTGTGCTGTGAACTGCCCCGTGTTAGTAACATTGTGCTAATGGAATCAAAGATGCATAGGAAATAATCTTTATCCCAGCACACTCCCTAAGCAGTTGACAAGGAACTTCAGTCTAGTTCAGAGTAATAATAACAACTTAAGAGATCAATCACAGAATGAAGCGAAACAGAGAATGGGGAGAAGAAATCGGTTTTGAAACAGAAGAGGAAGTAAAAAAAAAAGGCTTTTCAATCCACTCAGAGACTCTGTACCTCTTATACAAATATCCCACTTCTATTCTCCCGTCCCCAACCCGGCTTTGTCACAGCTGTGTCAGAGTCCACAGCCAACCACAAAGCAGAGGTCAGGAAATTCTGGAAATGTGGCAGTCCATCTCCAAAAGACATACAGCTTTTTCTTCTCAGTAATGGCAGTGTGGCTACATCTTTTCCTTGATAGAAAATTGGAGCTCATATGAATCAAGTCAAACATTCATGCCTCATCAAACAAAAGCACAGTTTATAAAAATGTAAATGAATATATATTCATTTAGCAAATTAAACATGACACTTTCAGGCCCATGACTTGAAAGCATTGTGATTTAAACTGAAATAAACAAAGCTTGTTTGGGGGGAGAGAGAGAAATGAAGTAAGGAGTAAGATACAAATTAAAAGTCACGTGGAATGAATGGAATATGAATGTTGAAAGAAGATATAGAATGCAGTGGTTCTAATGCATTTGATCAAGTAACCCTTTGCTCCTGGAGCATTTTGAATATCTGGGCTTTTCTAGAACATATGTTGGAAGATTTTGCAAAGTTCTTTTTATATTTTTTAATTTATATTTTTTTAATTTTTATTTAACATTTACTTATTATTGAGAGACAGAAAGAGACAGAGCATGAGCATGGGAAGGGCAGAGAGAGGAGGAGACACATCTGAAGCAGGCTCCAGGCTCTGAGCTGTCTGTCCACACAGAGCCCAACGCAGGAATCAAACTCACAAATCCGTTAACCCTAGGCATGTTTACCTTGGAAATAGAATTTGGGACTGCTGCCAATACTTGGAAGCAAAGTTTCAGTGGAGTTGGAAACACGGTTTCAGTTGAGTTAGAAACAAAGTTGTCTTATTCCTTTCATATTTTGAGGAAGTGTACTGGGTAGCTTCAGTACCTTATTACAATCATTTCTGTAGCAAGGCTTTCTTCATCCTTTCATTCATGTATTCATTCATTCACTCTCAAACCTGTAATACATGTCCTGTAGTGTTTTGCATCATGGGGTTCCAACAGGTGAAAATGACAAAGCCCCTGCCATCATGCAGCATCTTTTCTAGTGCATATCTACAGTTGAAAAGTACTGGAGATTTTATTATATCCTTCAAAGGTGATGAAATACTAGGGAACTGATTGTTGTACCTCAGCTTACTGCAGGTGTATTTAAAACGTAGTGTGTGACTACGTAGTGTGTGAGGGATGAATACTTTCTTTAGGCTCTGGTTGATGCATGAGATATGATTATATATATATATATATATACCACATCTTCTTGAAAGAGGTGGTGAGAGTTAAACTACTTGAAAATCAACTTCTTGAACTTTTCTCTCACCTCCCCATGGAGAAGACCACTTTCTCTTTTCGCAACCAATTTAAATTGAACTCAATATCTATAGTGAGCGCTTGTCAGTTGCCTTCCTAGGCTCTGCACATCATCACAATGTCCTGTTATCACACTTGTTCCATGCATTAACACTCGCTCACTCATTCACTCACTCACACCCTCCTCTAGCCAACAATATAGTGTTGTCTTCCACGGGGAATGTGCCTCTTTCCCCAGCGTTAGCCAAGCAGTTTGGGGGAATTTACCCAAACCCAAGGTTTAAGCATTGATCAGCATGTCCCATCCCTTTGACCACATTTGCTTGTTCAGTGATCTGCACAGAAGCCAATTAAAGACAGTAAATCTTAGGCCTTGTTTGAGGACTACCATGTGAGACACTGTATTTTACAAATGATCTCAGAAAAGTGTGATGTGAGGCTCTAGCCATGTTTTGGACCACACAAGTTCTCTAGCCATGTTTTGGACCACACAAGTGTTGGGATGGGTGGAGTTTAAGGAGTTCTGGAAATAAGAACGATAGCATTGAAGAGAAAGAACCTGCTCCTGGATGCCATTGGATTGGTTCTAGCAAAAGTCAGCTCTTGTTTGTAGTTGTAAGAGTTCTAATTCTCTTTTCTCCCTTTTAGTTTTCTGTTTTAATGATTAGTAAAGTCTCCTAACTGGCTAACTGGAAGAATTTCTATCACTAGGTAATACATATTTGTTTTGTGTGTATTTGGGTCTCCTCTTACCCTTCTTAATGAGTTCTTTGAGAGCAAGAAATCTATTATCTATCTTTTATCTTTTATCTATCTTTATCTATCTATCTCCTATGCTTATAAAGTACAAGACCTGGCCCATAATTAGTATTCAGAAATATTTTGTTGAATTTAAATTCATCATTACCAGGGCTTCATGTATCTTTTTTTCTTTTTCTTTTTTTTTTTTTTTTTTTTTTTTTTGGAGAGAGCACATGTGCACAAGTGGGGGGAGGGGCAGAGAGAAGGAGAGAGAATCCCAAGCAGGCTCCACACCATCAGCGCAGAGCTGGATGTGGAGTTCAAACTCACAAACTCTGAGATAATGGCCCGAGCCAAGATCAAGAGTCAGAAGCTTAACCAACTGCGCCACCCAGGCACCCCAGGGCTTCGTGTTAGTTTTAGTGGTGTGCATACTGTCTTTGAAGGAAAGAGTATAGAATCTGAAACCTACACCTTTAGTATAGACAATACAAAGTCATCTGGACTATTTGCCATTTCTAAGTTTAGAAGCATGCTACATGCTTCTAATTATCCCCTGAATAATTAAGATACAATATAAAGTGCTTTTTACCCCACTCCCTCCTTTTTTTTGCCATGGGTATTTAATATAATTGTGTGTGGACAAGATTTTAAATAAACTCTCAAGTTATGGATGGAAGAGATTTTTAGTGTCACCTCCATTGGTATTATCAATATTTAATAAGTGAATTTCATTGACTAGTATCACCAACCAGGTGTAATATTGAAAAGACTTCAGTTTGGGTCATTTACAATGACCATACTGAAAATACAGCAGACTCCCTGTTCAGGAAAATTATTTTGTCATTCAAATTGAAAATATTAAAATTTAAAATATTCAAATAGAGAATATTCAGAGATTTTATGGACATGTGGAATAAAAAAAGGACCCACTCTTAACAAGTAGGCTACCTGGCCTTCCTCCCTTCCTCTCTTCTTTGCTCTTTTCTTTGTTCCCTCCCCACCCCTTCCTCCCCTCCTTCCCTCCCTTCCTGTTTTCCTTCCTCTCATTTTTTTTTCTATTATAAGTAAACATCTATGTTTATTATACAACCCATGCCCAATTTTCAGGTTTTACTCTTACTTTATTTCAGAAATTTCTTCTAATTGATGATTTACCACTATTACTTACTTTTTAAAAAGTTATCCCTACCTAATAGAAGGTTGATGCAAATCTACACACAGAAACTTTTAGGAAGATTGTTCTAGTACAATGGGAGAGGTGCAAAGTGGAGAAACCATTGTATGTTCTAGACACTGAAATAAGAATTTACTTAAAGAGTTATTTCATTGAATTATTAAACAGATTTGATGAACAAACTGAATTATCTCTATTTATTGAGCCCTTATTGTATTAAACATTTTATTTACATTAACTCACCTCATTCTCACAACTCCTGAAGTAGTTTCTTTTGTTATCTCCATTTTATAGTGGAAAAAACAAAGCTGTGGGATGTTATATATCTTGCCCAAGGCCACAGGTGGTAAATGGAAGATCTGAAGTTCAAAGCTAGATAACTGGACAAAGGACAATGCTTGACTTCACCTTACTAGTTTATGGCAGAAGCAGCATTCAATCTCACATTGGCCTGAGTTGGAGTCCATATGATCTCCATAATCCTCTACTAAACCCTCAGAAATTCTGAATTCTCTATATGGCTTTGCCCTTGGACAAGCTGGTTAACTCTGAAGGATCTCAAGAAACTCCCCATAAACAAAGATTTTGTTGTTATCTTTTGAAGTCCATGCCCATCAGTACAGTTTACAGAAAAAAAAAAACAACAACAAAGTTTAGGATTGAGTATTAATGACAGAAATACTGTTTGGAAAACTCAGATGCATGAGATGTGATAATATAAGAAATTCCATCCAGGGGTGCTTGGGTGGCTCAGGCCATTGAGCAACCAGCTCTTGATTTCAGCTCATGATTGTGGGAACACTGGGTTCTGTGCTGACAACATGGAGCCTCCTTGGGATTCTCTCTTTCCCTCACTCTCTGCCCCTCCCCAACTCATGCACCCATGCTCTCTCTCTCTCTCTCTCTCTCTCAAAATAAATAAATAAACATTAAAAAAAAAAAAGAAATTCCATCCAGATCATCAAGAATATGGTCTCAACTGACGAAAATATTCTTTCTCTGATTACTACTTAAGAAACTTCATTGAAGTCCTTTTGTCTCTAACCTTTCCATTTTACTACCTATGGGCATAACACATTTGCCAGTATCATCCTATTAATTCTTGTGTGTATCATGAACTGATTTTAATTTTAAGCATCAGCAACCTCTTCCTCCCAACCTCATGCTATCATCGCTTTTCCTTCAGGTGTTAGGTTTATAATAGAGTAACCATATATTGTTAACGTGTAGCACAGTGTCTGATGTACAGTATTTGCTCAATAATTTAAGGCTGAGTGAAATTGAATTCGGGTGGCTGGAGTTGTCCCACCAAGTCTACAGACCATTCCCAGGAGGAAAGTAGGATTAAGATTTTTTTAAGGAAAAAGTAAACTACCCCAGATACTCCCAATTGTTGAAATGACTACTGCCACTGGTTTACTGCCCCTTTTTGTTTTTAAGCTTTTCCTCCTGTGAAAGTGCATTGCTGCTGAAGGGAACTTGTCAGCCAGAAATAGCAAAAGCCTTTTGTTTATCTCCAATCCTGAGCAGTCCTTGCAGGCATAGTGTAAACCTTCTCCTGCACTGTGGATGTGTTTCAACTTTCACTTGGTGCACACAATTCAGAAGGTCAGAGGTCAGCCAGTGGGCATGCAGGTGGTTTGTCTTGCTCTGCAGTGCCAGAAATAGGGACCTCTCCTTGTGAAGGCTTTGTAGAGTGGACATTAGTCTATGGCAGCAAAGTCTTCCTAAATTCTGACTCTCAAGGACCTCTTTGTGAGGCACCATTTTTCTTCTTTCATGTTGGTTCCGCTTTGTCTCTAATATATCTGCTCCAACTCAAAGAGTGGAGAGAGGCAGCTTTTCTGGCTTGGATGGATTGACTGTATAATGTAATCATTAAATGTCTTGAAACTGGGTCTGAATTTGAAGGTGTTAGAAAATTCACAGGAGGCCATTCTTTGTGTGATTTTGAAATTATTTTCAATTACAGATTAGAGCACGGCAGTGTCTGTAATATCATTTAATGAGGCATAATGCTTCCTTTTGTCATTTTTCCCCTCTGATTGAGATGGGCACCCTTGAGCGGCCTGACAGATTCCTGAGTGCTGACAATCACTGCTCCTGCAGATGAGACTGAGTACAATGATGCTGCAAATGAGTGCCAATGAAAGTGATAGATCTTTAAAGTAAATTGCGTAAGGCTTCCAAATTGGATGTAATTGGTGTATTCATCAAATTTTGAATTTGAACTCAATAGTAACAGGAAGTTAGTACTAAAACACCGAACAAGAGAACACTTATCAAATAGAAGTCAGTGATTGTATATAGGTATATGGAGGGAGGAAGGTCACAAAAAATATATTCAATGGCTGTTTTTCCCAGATCTACAATGGATATGAAGAGTATAAGACATTTTTATTTTGCACACCTGTGTGTGTGTGTGTTTATTTCAATCTATGTGTTTATGTGTCTGTTTATCTAGGCTGTTTTCATCTCCCTACATTTAAGTTTCCAAAAAACACACTAATAAACTATAACCACTCTTAGGAAGAGATATTGTAATAGGATGTACAAACAGAAAACAGGAGTAAATTTACCTCTCATTTCTTATTCTTGGAAGCCAACAAAGGAAAATATATTAGAATACAGCAATGGTTTAGTTAGGTTGACATCTCATGGGATTTTTTAGGTTTTTGAAGTGATTGGAAATTCAATATCTCTTGATCATTGTTGTGTTGTTGAGATTGATGTGTGCCAAAGGAAACAAATTTAAACCAGAGAAGCTATTTCATTTTTACTCAATTTACCCATTGAACCTAAGCATGATTGGTGAACCAAAGGCTTGGAGAAGAAGTGGGCAGAGAAAAATGTGACAGAGGAAATAGGGAAACTTTATGAATGATGGAAGGGAAAAAATGATTAATGATTGGATTGGCAAGAATACATGTTATGTGGCAGAATGTCGTAGGATACAATGTTAGACGACAGGTTTTAAACACATTGTGAATAGCCTTGATGGTCATTGAGGAAGTCTAATATTATTTAGGGGTGTATTAGGTTGTAATAAATATTTATGTGGGTGACAGAAAACACAGAATTATAATGGTAAAAAAATTACGGAGGTCGATGTCTTTTGCACAGAAGCATAGACCATGATCAGTAATGAAGAGTGTGTTATCATCAAGGATCCAACTTCACTGTCCCCAATATATGGCTTACAATTTTTTATCTTCTTGATCCTTTACATATTATTTTCTAGAAGTTGTACAACCACTTTTTTTTTTTAAATTCCTTTAGCAAAAACATGTATGTGCAAAAAGGAAGGATGAAGGTAATTTTTGTTCTACTTAACCACGTGGGTAGGTAAAAATTATGAGTCATATTGCTCTAGAAGAAAAGGAGAATAGGTAGATACTGTAAGAAAAATAGTGATTTCTGTAATAAGATGCAATATAAAATTTTCCACTTTCTACTACACAGTATTAAGTCTTTGCATATAAATGATGAATTTACTCAAAGAGAGAGGTGCATCAGGAAGGGAGACCAGTTAAGATTCTCTTCCGACAGTCCTTTGGTTAATAATTAGTACTCAGGCTAGGACAATGGAGATAGAAGACTGTGGATTCGTGTTTCACTGAAGAGATGGGGGTAACAAAATTTGGTGATTCTCTGGTTGCAGAGTATAAAAGAACTGAATTTTTTCTCTCAGTTTTGCTTCCCAGGCCAGATATAGTGGTATACTCCAGAGAATGGCCATAAGGGAGGAAGTTTGATTTAGATCTGTTGAACTGAGAAATGCCTCAGGGATATTCACTTATGCTAAGTGTTTACACACCTGGGGTGCAAAGATAAAGGATGTAAGCACCTTGACTTGAAGGAAATCCTCAATCTAGTAGCAGACAACACTAAGCTGAGTGTATGAGTTCTTTTTAATAGGAACATGTATTTTCATCATGAGTTAGGAAACTTTCATCTCTTAATTATGTATTTATGCAAGGGGTACACTTTCTTATTAAGGATGTCTTTCCGTATTTCTCTAATTGTCTTTTATAGTCTTTCTAATTGCTGCTTCATCTCTATTAACATGTAATTCATTTTATTGGGCTTTTCCCATTCTTTTTAAAAAATTTTTTGTAGTATATCTTCAGGGCACATCTTTTTCAAAAGATTCACAAAGCCTAAATATTCTGAGCCATTGACTTTTGCAAATGTCCTTATTTTAATTATATTTAGGAATTTAGATTCAAACTATCTTTGAACTTTTAAAACAGTACACTGCTGTCCTCTAGCATCCCTAGTGTATTTTAAATTTTTTTAAGTTAATAATTTTTGCAAGGCTATGAGTCCTTTCCTTCTCCTTACATGTTCCACACACACTCTCTTTAAAAGCTTTAAAAATTGTCTTTATAATACTAACATTTCTCCAACATAAGTCTGAGCATAGATGTACTTTTATTTTATTTTTGTTTTCAAATATGCTTTTATTGGTACTGTAGACACTGGAGAGAATATTTCAGGCTTGAAGACAGGAGATTTTCTTCTATTATTATGTCTTTCCCTCTGTTATTTCTTTCATTGTGAGACTCCATTAGATGTACTTTCCAACGCTTAGATCTCTATACTACTTCTGAATTAACTTCTATATTTTACATCACTTTTTTTCTCTAGCTCTATAATCTAGAAATTTTCTTGATTTTTATCTTTCAGATCTCCAGTTAAGTAATCAGGTTCAGGATTCTATTCAGATTTGATTGGTGATCCTAATTTACCTCTTACCTTTTAAAATAGTATCTTTGCTTTTAATAAGTTGCTACAATACAACACAAATATAAATAATATTTACTTAAATTAAACTTCTTTCTGGGTTTATACTATTGGTCATCTGGAGAGTAGTTTTAATATTTGTTTCTCTTATTTCTTATTTCTCTTATTAACATAAATAAATTTCTGTTAATCTTTAGTTGTTTATGTGTATGCCTTCAAAGGGAAAAGTTCGGCTGATTAATATAGGGAGTGGACATTGGTTTCTTCTGCAATTGGGCAGGCATTTTTCCTCAGATAGCTTCTCAAATGAGAGGGGGTCATATACCAGTAGAATAAAAGTGAAACATGTAGGTCTCAAGAGTGCATAGTTAGGTACTGAGAACATACTCTTATCGGAGATGGGTAATTCCACACATCCTAGTTAGAGCATTTACCATGCATCAATCTCAATGCCACCTTTACATACTAATATGGCCATTAATATTCATCTCCATGCAGTTTAAAATTTGCAGATAAAATGAGTTGGCCAGCACAGAGGGGAAAAAATATGGCCAGAATACAGTTCTGCACTATTTATTTCAATTACAGGTCTGAGGTAAAAGTACCAATGTCACCAATACAAAAGGTTGCAACGGGACATTTAAAGGAGAGCCTCATACAAGGTTTTGATGAATTCTGGAGGCAACTGTGTCTGCAAAAAGAAAATATGCCTGGGGAAAGGTGATAGAATGGACCTTTTTCTCTCTGTCCTGGGAGGATAAAATGAAATTAGGACTCAGGGAAAAGAGAATAAAGACAGATGAACAATTCAAGCATGGAGTACTAAGTACATGGGAAAGAGGAAGCCATTCTCTCACCATTTTACCTTTCCTTCCTCTCTTAGGGAATCTTAAACCTATCACTAAAATAAATGGGGTGGAAGTACACTTTGCGAGTATTACATAAGTCTGGCCATGTTGCCCAGCTTCCTGCCTCTAGGCAGAACTCTGGTTAAATAATTATGGACAGATGGATGCCTATCCTTGGAGAGCAGGGACACAGTGAGGACTGAGGATGGACACAGAAGCAGCGTGTCAGACTGCTTCCATCTGGAACTAGTGAATACCTCATTCTGTACAAAGGCAGTACCATGCTGTTCAAATGACACTCTGTATGATTCCACTGAGGGAGGTGGGCTTCAGGAGCATTATATTTCCCATATGGTCCAGGTAAGTTGTATTTTAGGCCATGGGTTTATCACCTGGTGTCATTTTGGAGGTAACTTACTCTTCTACGAATGTGGACAACTAGTTAAATCCAGTTATGCTCCATTTTTATTGATGTGATACACATGACAGATGACCTTCCCATGCCCAGTACACCCAAAGCTTTATGCTGTTTCTGACACACTGTTCCCATTTAAAAGGATAGTGAATAACATCACATTTATTCAAGTTTGGAACCATTCGAAAATTTAAACAGCGATCAAGCATCAGCTTTACTACTGATAAAGATATATTGGAGAATAAACACCTGGGTTTTGTAAAAACCTCTTTATATTTCACTCTGATCCTCAAGCTTAGTCCTTGGACCAGCTTATACAAGAAAGAGTCTGCTAATTAGATATGTACCTGGAAAAGTGAAAAAAAAAAAGAAAAAAAATATATGTGTATATATACATATGTACATGTATATATACACATATACACACATACATATATATACACATATATATACACACACACATACATCTATATATACACATATATATATACACACACATACACATATATATATATACACACATACATATATATATATTTGCTTCATTACACTGAGCCCCAATAGCAGGATTAGAGAGGGATGAGTATTTGGATATTTATATAGAAGGCAAATATAAGCCCTGACCTAAGCCTAAGTGTGTTTACCATATTGAATGAAAATTAAAAAAAAAAAAAAAAAAGGCACATGATGTCAGGGCAGGCAAGTCCATAAGGGAAAACCAAGAAAAGTTGAATTGCATAAGCTCTTTCTCCCATTGTTATCTTTCAGATAAATTACTCTCTGATCCAGAGGGTAAAGCAAGTAAGAGAGATGGGCAGAAATCTCTTTCCAACACTTCCAAGATAACAGACATTGTTACTTTAGATGCAAATGTAGAAATGCTAAAAGAAATTGTAAAAATATGTTTCCTATACTTGCTACCTGTAACTTAACCTATATCTCTTTCACATTAAAGAAGATATTAGAGCACAAGTCAGTAAGGGTGAAAAGATTATAGGGATATCACTAAGTATTATCTAGAATAGTATTTTAACTATGGTGAGTTACATTTGAGTGTTACAACTAACTTATAGCTGTTGGTGACAAACCCTCACTTGTCTAAGCAAAAAGGATGTCACCTAGTGATTATTTCATAATCATATCACTAAAACACTAAGGAAAGATTCTCCAAAGAAAATAGTTAAGTCAGAAGAGAATAAAATGTCAAAGATAGAGGAACCGATAAATCTTAAAGGTCCTCCTTTTTAGCACTGCTCATTGAAGAATAACCATTCTACTAGACATTTTTGCTGTTTATAGCTATAATATTTTTAAAAATTAACATTTTTATTCATTTTTGAGACACAGAGTGTGAGCAGGGGAGGGACAGAGGGAGAGGGAGGGAGACACAGAATCTGAAGCAGGCTCCAGGCTCTGAGCTGTCAGTACAGAGCCTGATGCTGGGTTCGAACCCACGAACTAAAAGATCATGACCTGAGCCAAAGTCGGACGCTTAACCGAGCCACCAGGTGACCCTAGTATTTTAAACACCTTTATTAAGATATAATTCACATGTCATAAAATTTACTTATTTAAAGCACCCAATTCAGTTGTTTCAGTATATTGACAGAGTTGTGCAACCGTCACCTATATCTAAATTTTGAACATTTTCATCACCCCAAAAGAATTGTTGTACCAGTTAGCACTTATTCCCCCACCAAACACCCAGTCATAGGGAACCAATAATCTACTTTCTTTATATATTTTCCTTATTCTGGACATTTCATATAATATACAAGTATAAACCATTTTATTTGTGTCTGGATATGGTTTGCTAGTATTTTATTGAGATCTTTATTCCTCTTTTTTCATAAAGGATATGGATCTGTATTTTTCTTTCCTTGGAGTATCTTCCAGATTTTGGTATTAGGGTAATGTTGGAATCATGAAATGGGATGAAAATGTTCCCTCTCCTTGTATTTTTTTTTTTGACACAGTTTCATATTAATTGAGTTGGTATTAATTCTTTCACTCTCTGGTACAATTCACTAGCTATATGGGTCTGAGCTCTTCTTCAAGGGAAATTTTTAAAGTATTAGTTCAATCTCGTTAGTTGTTTTGGGCAATCCAGATTATGTATTTAATTTTGAACTAGTATAAGTAGTTTGTGTCTTTTAAGAATTTGTCCATTTTAACTAACCTATTTTTTGGCAAATATTTATTTATGGAGTTCCCTTAAAACCTTTATTATTTCTGTAAGATCGGTATTAATGTCCCTCTTTCACTTCTGATTTTAGTAATAAAATTTCTGATTTAGTAATAAAATTTCTTTTTTTTTTTTTTTTGGTCATCTGAATAAATTTTTGTCAACTTTGTTATCCTTTCAAAGAAATCAGTCCTTTGATTCATTTATTATTTCTGTCATTTTCCAGTATATATTGTTTATTTCTGCTCCAATTCTTACTACTTTCTTTCTGCTGTTTACTTTGAGCTCATTTTGATCTTATTTTTCCAGTTTCTTTAAGTATTAAGCTGTTATTTTGAGGATTTGTTTTGTTTTTTAAAATATAGGCATTTACATCTAACTTCTCTCTGAGCACTGTTGTACTGCACCCCATAGATTTGGTGTGATGTGTTTTTCATTTTCACTTATATCAAGGTATTTTCTAATTTTATTGTTAGTTTGTCTTTGACTCATTGATTCTTTGAAGTGAATTTATATTTGCGATGTTCCCAAATTTTCCTCTATTATTGATCTCTATTAATTCCATTGTAGTTGGAGAACATACTTTGTATGATTGCAGCCTTTTAGATGTATTCAGGAATGCTTTAAGGCCTTGTGGCTATAATATTTTGAGTTATTAATGTATAATATAATGGCTAGCCTTAGCTAAATAATTAAACCACTAAGGAAATATCACTGTACTCATATTTATATATTCAACAGAAACCTATTCTTTTATCTCAGTTTGGAAGAATAAGTTTGAGCAAATCACTTAAGATCACTGGACCTTTGTTTCTTTAGTATCTATAGCTAATATTTATATCAATAATATATTAAATAATATTTATACTTATGTACCTATTATGTTATTTCATGTTTGTATTATATTATATTACATTATATTTTATTATATTATTGTATTATATTATATTGTATTATTATATTATTATATATATTTCTTTGTCTTCTTCTAGAAGAGACCGAGATATATATTTATTTATTTAATCCTAATGAACAACCCAAGTATATAGCACATATACACAAAAACTATTCCCTAGAAATTCATTTGCATCAATAACTTATCTCTTATCACTACCTAGTATGAAGATCATATATATTAACTAAGGAAGCATAAATGTAGACAAGAAGGGTTGGAGGAGGGAAGGGCATATTTTATGAATGGGTCTTCTTCATAATCATTATCCCACATCCGTACATTTAGAATAATTAAAGATTGCTATAACAACATATATTAGTGCTACTTTACTCCTGATAATGAATATACTTAGTGAAGCATCTAAAAAATAATGCCTAGTTGGGGCACCTGGGTGGCTCAAGTCAGTTAAGCATCCGACTTAGGCTCAGGTCGTGATCTCAAAGTTTGTGAGTTCAAGCCCTGTATCATGCTGAGATTGTGGAGCCTGCTTGGAATTCTCTCTTTCTCCCTCTCTCTGCCCCTCCCCATCTTGTGCTCTCTCTATCTCAAAATAAATAAAACTTAAAAAAAAATATGCTCAATCTAAAAAGACTATGCTTTTAAGGATAATTAACCAGAGTTTATTGAAGACCCACAGTAACTGCCAAAGTAGAGATTAAACTTGAATTTCGTCATCTCGGGTCTCTCAGGGTGAGTTCTAAGCATTTATCCCTTAGAGGAAAGTATGTTTCTCCAGATAATTAGCTTTGATTGAACTTCATAGTTGTGTTGCTTTCTCTTCTCAAGAGTACCTACAATATTTATTTTGCTCAATTGTGTAATTTCAAAACGGTGATGCCATTTTAAGAATTGTAAAAACATTAGAGTTATACTTGCTAAAAGAATTACTCCCTGTCCATATCTAGAATAGAATGTGTGTTCATAGAAACAGAGACATACTGTAAATCATAAGCAACTGGCTAGGAAGTTAGTTGTCAAAGCTTGATTCTGTTACTAACTAAATAAATGACACTGGGTAATTTCTTTAACTTTTGAAGTCTCAGTTTTACCATTTAAAATAAATGGCTTGGGGTTCCTGGGTGGCTTAGTTGGTTAAGTATCTGACTCTTGGTTTCAGCTCAGGTCTTAATCTCACAGTTGTGGGACTGAGCCCTGTGTCTGCGTCTGCGCTGACAACGCAGAGCCTACTTGAGATAATCTCTCTCCCTTTCTCTCTGCCCCTCCATCTCTCTCAAAATAAATAAACATTATAAATTTTTTTTAAAAAAATTAAATAATTAAAAACAAATAAAATAAAAGGTTTCATTTAAGTAATCACTAAAAACCGATGTTAAATATCTTTTGACTCCATGATAGTAAATGGGAGTTAAAAAGAAAGTATCCTTGGGGCACTTGTGTGGATCAGTCAGTTAAGTGTCCAAATTTGGCTCAGGTCATGATCTCATGCTTTGGGAGTTGAAGCCCCGCATTGGGCTCTGTGCTGACAGCTCAGAGCCTGGAGCCTGCTTAGGATTCTGTGTTTCCCTCTCTGTTTCTGCTCTAAAAAGGGCCTGTCTTTTAGGAATCCAAAGGGCCTAGAATGTTTGTTTATTTGGTTGGTTGTTATTGTTTGCTAAGTGTTTTAGTTAAATGAGTAGTAAATACAAACAAACAAAAAGACCCACTCTAATATTTGAAATAATTAGAGCTAAATGCCTAGGAGGTGAAGAGAAAGACCAAATGCTTCTGGAGCTTTGAGTAAAATGTCTCTTGCCTCTCATGGATTTTCTAGAAGTATTTCAATCAGTTAAGTAGGGCATTCTGGTAATGATATGGTAGTAACTTCACAAAAGTGTTTAGAAGGCTTTTGCCACTGGTGTGGATCTTTGACAGGCAAGCTCATGCAGCAAAACCACCAAGGGAGATCCACATTCTCTGCATGTGATAGGGTTGAAATCCTTGCAGGATTCTTTCTTCACTTGTAGGTGGAAAGCTTTGCTCAGAAGGGAAAATTACAAAGTTCCAGTTCTTCCTGCTTACTTTCCAAATAGCACAATTTTCCTGAGTCTTATCTTTAGAATTTAATGGTCCTTTATCAAGCCATATGTGACATTCTTTGGTTCATGCCTCAGTAAAAATATGGACAAATAATAAGACCCTTGATTTGTTGAGAGAGCCATACCATGTTAAGTTGATATTAATAATGGCCCTTTGAACTCAAGTGATTTAACCCAGAAAAATAAATCCATCTAAAAACAAACAAAACACATACAGAAAGTCAAAAAACTAGGCAAATGAGAGGTAACATGAACTCATTCTTTTCTTCCTTTTATGGTTTTATTATTGTCTTCTATGTCACTGACACTGGATAGATCTACTTCAATTCAGTTAAATTCAATACACTTGTTAATTGCAAGATACCTGTTGAGAAATGGTTAGACAAGGCAATCGTGATTCTTATAACTCCAAAATCATTATAACATTAATAATTGAAAATGTTTGGGCAGGATTTAGAAAAAAATAACTCTGGCATTAGCCTGCCCAGGTTCATTCCAGACTCCATCATTTACTATTAGCGTAGTTTGAGAAATTTTTGTAGCCCCTTTGATCTTCAATTTTCCCATATGAAAAAAAAATGAATGATACTCTCTACCTCATAGTGTTGATGTGAAGACTAGCTTAATTGATGTAAAGTGTTTTAATAGGGCCTGGCATATTCAATGAATATTAGTGAATATTATTCATCCTTTTATTCCCTGTAAGTCCTCCCTAAATGATTTTTCCCACAGTAAGGCTTTAAGCAGAATTTTTTGTATTGAATAGAATCCAACTGAAAATCTGTTAGGAGACTAACCCTTTTACAATATAAATTTTATAACATAAAATTTCAGGTTTTTGTATCTTATGTTTTTTTTAAGCAAACAATACCAATGTGCCATTTAATGGTGAAAGGTGGTTAATGATGCATAGAATATACTTATTCTCAAAATGAGTCTGGCCCTGGAAAGATGGCTGGCAGAACACTGTGCTAGACAATAATTTTCATTTTTCTGCTATTTGCTGTTACCGTAGCAATGTACATCCCATAGGTGTTCATTAGGAGGAAAATGGCAACACTTCAGTTTAATTAATATGTAGTGAGCTGTGTAAAAACTTGTATCTCCTCATACTGAGAATGGCCAACTGGCCATGGGGGAGATGAATATTTGGAGACTGTGAAGGTGCTGATGCCCAGTTTGAGAACAATTCCCAGGTGACATATGAATAAGAGGAATGAGTCTCATCTGGGACATCACTTTGCAGGACAAAACAGTGTTGGTAGGAATTTGCCTAGCTAAAAGTCCAAACTTCTTACCAGGAGCAGCAATTTGCTTGAGTTCTATGTTCCTAATATTAACTAACCACAGCTCTGCCACTGGGAGTTTTAGGGACAGATTCAGGGAAATTTCTTGTTTGTTGTCACAGCTATATGATCTTTCCCAACATCTGGGAACATTCCTATGGTGGCAGGTTGCAAAGGTATAATGTACTGGCACAGTAGACCATTGTTGTTCTTCCCTTTATCTATAGAAGTACACTAAGTACAGACTACAGCCAGATGCCTGATTGCTCATCAGGCTTAACCAGCCTGTGAGTCTCAGGCTGTCAATTACAAAAATACTTGGAAGAAATTAAACATGTAACAATTCATTTCAAATGCAATAACTTTGAACATATATATATAGCAATTTTATATTGGAGTTCATGACTGGAGTCATTCTTGCCTTCTACACTCATATCCATTCTTTCAAATTATTTACTTTTTTAGGACTAAAATTTTGCAACTATAAAATGGGGTATCATACAGAGTGTATAGGCTCTATGAGTTGGAACATATATGAATGGTCATCTAACCCCTCTCCTTTCTAAATTGAGATGTAAGATCTGAGAAATGAGAAAGCCTTAGCAAGGTCACACAGTGAGTTATCAGCAGAACTAAAATTGAAATACAAATTTTCTCAACAGAAATTCAGTATCCTATCCATTGCTTGAAGCTTATTTGATCTCCACAAGTCACCTCTAGGTCTAAAATTTGCAGAATATCCTTCAACTCTGTCTCCTGGGAGTACTGTATTTTATCCCTTGAGACAGAGCTTAAAGGTCAAGTTCTTACTGAAGTTTTCCCCAGTTGCTTTAAGCATTGATAGTGGATTCCATCTCTTTGCTTCTATAGTATTTGATTCTTATCTCTATCATAGCATTTATCTTACCACATTTCAGTTATTTATATATTGGTCTATCTTCCCAGTTGCACCTGGAGTGTTTTTGCTGTCTGAATCTCTAGGGTCTTTTTTGGTACCTGACTTGGTAGTTGGTACTTATAAATGTTTTCTGAATGAGTGAATATATCATGTTCTCACCTGGATCCTACACTTGATATTTACTTAGCTTTCCTTGCCATTGGCATAAAACTTCTCTAAGAACTCATGACAAGAGTCAAATTCATACACTTAGTAACTTCATAATGAGGTCCTTTGAGCTCTTGTAAGAGCTCTTTAATTGAAGGGGTAGTAGATAATTCATCTCATTATGAAACACAATGGGCCACTGTATTTTTTTCTTCTTCTTCAGGAAATGGCTCCACCATTACTTTAACACAACACTTTCAGTTTCTGGAAAATTTTTATATTCATTATCTCATTTGATCTTCACAACAACCCTGTAATATAGGAAGGCACAGATATTATTATAGCTTTCTCAGAAATGAGTTCAATAACACTCAGATAATTGAAAGGATACAATTTGAATTGAGGTTTTTCTGACTCTAAATTTAGTTCTTGTTCAATTCTAAATGGTCCCCTTTTTAAACATTTGAACTCTCCAGAAAGATAAATCCTCAAATGAATCAGTTTTCTAAATCAGTAAAGACTCTTTGGGTTGCAAATGGTAGAAGCCTAGCTCAACCTGCCTTAAGCAATAGAGAGAATGTATTGTTTCACAAAAATAAATAGTTTGGAGATATAACTTTAGGCACCCTTAGTTCTAGCAACTCAAAGTAGGTTACCAGAAACAATTATTTTGCTTTCTTCCTCTTTTGGACCAGTTTGTCTCTGAGTTGGCTTTAAACTCAGAGTTGTATCCGCCTCTAGAATGTGAAAATTGACTGTAATCAGCTACAAAGTTCTCACAACTTTGCAACCCAAAGAATGACGGTTGAGCAAATTTCCAATATCTGACATTCAGTGGCCCAACTTGGGTCATATGTTCACCACTGACACAATCACTGCAGTTATAAGAATGGCCTCCTGTGACAGATTACCACTGAATGAGGGACTGTTCCCTGGAGACTGGTGACATCAAGTTCATCAAAATGACTTAGGGTAAAAGCAGAAAAAGACTGCTCCCCCAGTGAAAACAGAAGTGCTATTTCCAAGAAGAGGAGGGTTGGATCCTGAGCTAATGAAAATAATAGTTTCTACTATAGTATCTTTGTAACTTTCAGACATTATTAAATGGAACCCAGCTGACTTTCTTTGTCATCACCTGTTGGTGGGTAGGCCATTCCAACTAATGTTAAGAAAGAGTAAGTTTAGTAACTTGAATATAAAGTCAAAAATCACGTTGTTCAAACAAGAAATCTGAGCAAACCTATCTTATCTATTTGCTGCACTAATCAAAACAAAAAACAATTAAAAAAATCTACTGGCTAAGAGATTGCAGCTGTGCACAAGAGGAACAGACTCCCTTCAGCCTGGTGCATCATCAGCAGAACTGTTGGCTGAGTTGTACAGCATCTATTATTTTTAGGTATGCAGAAGGTGGAGAGAACACAGCTGGATTTTCAGATCACAGCAAGAGCTATAATATAATCACCATTTATTAATATCTTTATTACTCTGTATGAATAAATAATACCCCTCAATAGAAAAATCCTTCTATCACTTGAAAAGCAAAGCAGGTGGATTAGGACATCATCAATAGAGAATGAATATGGAACTCCTCCATGTCTTTCAAGTTACTTTTCAAGAGCACAATAGAATTTTAAAGGTATGAGGGCATATGAGAAATTCACCAAAGGTAGAATATTATCCTGGCCTTTTGTTAATCATTACCAGGATTGAAGTTGAACATGGAGCACCCATAAACATATTCTACTTTAGTTATATTATGGTAAGTCCCTTATAATTATTATGAGATCTTTTCTTTTAAAGCAGATCTTTACAGAAAACCAGTTTGTAACTTAGCAGAAAAAAAATGTATAAAGAAGAAGAAGAAACTAAAGTGAAGATTTTGTGGAGTCACATAGATCTGGGGTCATTGATTCATTCATTAAAAGAAAAAAATGTGCTCAGCACCCATTCTCTGCCAGGAAATGTTCTAGGTTCTGGGAATGCAGGAGAGAACATACAAGCAACATCCCTGCCCTCATGCAACTTACGGTCATATAGTACATAAGTTTAACTTTGCAGGCCACATAGTCTCTATTGCAACAATTCAGTTCTATCATTGTAGTAGTGCTCAAAGCACATCAGCTTTACTTGTTTTGTTTTGTTTTAAATAACAGGCAACAGGCCATATTTGGCCTGTAGCAATAGTTTGCCAGTCCCTGGTTTAACGGGCTGCTGGTTAAGGCTCTACCACATAACTAGCTGTTATTGATATTTGTTTAATTTCTTATTGTATATTTAAATGTTATAATAGCAGCTACTTTAGAGAGGTATTGCAAGAATAAATGGAATAATGTATACAGCATGTCCTAGTACTTCTGGTGGGAACTTAATAAATACCATTTAATTCTGTATCTAATTCCTTCACTTCTATAAATTCAGAAACTAGTAAAGTAGGGAGTCCTGTAACAAATGTATTCTGTGCTTCTTCCCCATTTATTGTTTTCAGTTTTCTTTTTAACAGATTTTTTTTTTAATTTTAGAGAGAGTGTGAGTTGGGGGAGAGGGGTAGAGGGAGAGAGAGAGAATCCCAAGCAGGTTCCATGTTCAGTGTGGAGCCTCACATAGGGCTTGATTCCACGACCACGGGATCATGACCTGACCTGAAATCAAGAGTTGGACACTCAACCGACTGAGCCATCCAGGTGCCCCTTTTGTTTTCAGTTTTCTAATTCTTTTGAGTTCCTGTGAATAAAAAGGTAGCAGCCTATAATATAACCCTGTGGGAGTTGATTGATCCCAATTTGATTTCTAAGTATATGGATAAAATTTATTAAAAATTATAAAATTTTAGGGACACCTGGGTGGCTTAGTCAGTTAAGCATCTCACTTTGGTTCAGGTCATTATCTTGCGGTTCATGAGTTCAAGCCCCACATCGGGCTCTGTGCTCACAGCTCAGGGCCTAGAACCTGCTTTGGATTGTGTGTCTCCCTTTCTCTCTGCCCCTCCCCCATTTGTGTTCTCTCTCTCTCTCTCTCTCTCTCTCTCTCTCTCTCTCTCTCTTTCTCTCTCAAAAATAAAAAATAAACAGCAAAACAAATTTTTTTAAAAAAATTATAAAATTGTATTAATTTGATTGTTAATATTGCCTTGGCAAAAGTAAAATAAGAAAAAAAGTCAGGTTATTTTTAGTTGATAATTTATGAGTAGTTAAAACAGTGATTTAAGAATATTACCTGGTTGGGCAAAGAATCCATGTATAGAGATGATGGGTCAGGCTCCATCTCTGTGTGCAACATGGTGGAGCACACAAGACACAAAAAACATACAAAATGTTTTCATTTCCAAATTTGAAGACTCAGATAAATAAGATGTTTATTAGCTTATTCAATTGTTTTCTGAATGGCTACTATTAGCCAGGTTTCATCTTTGACGTGGAGGACAGAGTGGTGAATAAGACAACAAATGTCCCTGCCCTTCTGCACCTGCAGTCCAAATTCTGTTGGAGGGATACAGATGAGAAATGGAATACACAAGTAAAATATAGACTTTGAGCTTGGAGAAGAAGAGAGAAAAAGTTTGGAAGAACTGTTTTTTTTGGGGGGTGGTAGTTTAGGGTTTTTTTTTTTTGGTTTTGCTTTTGGTGTGTGTGTGTGTGTGTGTGTGTGTGTGTGTGTGTGTGTGTGTATGAGTGTTTAAGGATGGTTAAGGAAGGACTTACTGAGAAGGTGACACTTGAGAAAATGTGTGCTGAAGATGAACAAGAGAGCTTGGGGAAGAGCATGTGAGGCCAAGCAAACAAGAAGTATAAAGGGTGTGGAATGTGATCCTGCCTAGATTCAAGAGCAAGCAGGTCATTCCATCAGGAGGAACAGAGTGAGCTAAGGGGAGAGTAACCAGAGGAAAGGTAGATATGCAGTAAAGCGTGGCGAGTCTGGGACCTTGAGAGCCACTGTCAGGACTTGGCCTTCTATTCCTAAGAAAATGGGATGTCATTACAGTGTTCTGAGTAGAGAAGAGATGCTCACTTAGGTGTTACATTGTGGTCTCCCTGAGTAAAACAGACTGAAAAGGGATGGCAACCAGTGCTGAGATACAGGATTACAATGTGGGTGTGCAAAACAATTATGCAGGTTACCATAATCATTGTCTCGGGTCCCTTCATGTAGTAAGGAAAAAGAAAGATCCTTGGGTAATAAGCACCCATTTGGTTCTTGCATCCATGATTAGTTGGGAGAATATGATTTCCCGTGGTTTCCAGAAATTAAAAAAAAAAAAACTATCAGAATAGTAACTCAATTTTTAGAAGGTAATAAAAAAGAATAACACTGCCTCATAGCCATGGTAGCTGTTCATCCTTGGATGGTCTGGGTTGAAAGTGGGCAGCCCTTCCTCAATATGTGGAACTGCCAGTCCCAAATGTCCTCTTTCCTTGAAGGTCTGAACCTTTTTTTCCCTTCCTTCACACCACTTAGCAACCTCCTATTGAGACTTTCTCTCAGCAAGCACTTCCTTCAGGTCTTGGCAGCCAGGACTCCACAGCATCAGCTGGGAAGTCCAGCCATAGCTGAAGCCCTCCCAGAACGGTGGCCACAGCACTCTTCTCCATCATGCTGGGGTCTGGCTCTCTGCAATCGCTGCTGCCATTGTCTGCAGCTCAGCTCATGTGTTAGTGTGGGCTGCCTCTGGCAGGATGTGTTTCGGCCTCTTCCCGTCTGAACACTAAAGACTTACCTCAGACATTACATTCAGTCTGTAATAGCTCTATGGAGCCACGAAGCATTTGGGTTAGGGGTCTCCCTCCTGTGCTCACATACCAGGCTCTAAAAGCAGAATAGGAGAGATGCCAGCATGATAGATTCTGTCTGACTAACTCTTGCCATCCTAGTATGCCTCGATTAGAGCATTTTGTACTAGACCTTTCTTTTTCTCTAACCAAGAAGTTCATCTTTGTTCCTCAAATTATATTCCTAATTTTTTAGACTGATGCTCCTTTTGGACAGGACTCATGTTTCATGTGCCTTTATCCCCATAGTTTTTTTTTTAATTAAAAAAATTGGGGAGCGGGTGTCTGGGTGGCTCAGTCAGTTAAGCATCCAACTTCAGGTTAGATCATGATCTCATGGTTTATGGGTTTGAGCCCCATGTCAGGCTGTGTGCTGACAGCTCAGAGCCTGGAGCCTGCTTCGGATTCTGTGTCTCCCTCTCTTGCTGCCCCTCCACGACTCATGCTCTGTCTCTCTTTCTCTCTCTCAAAAATAAACACTTTAAAAAATAACAAAATAAAATATAAAAAAAATTAAGTTTTCTTTATCTATTTTCAGAGAGAGACCACAAGCAGGGGAGGAGCAAAAAGATGGAGAGAAAGAATACCAAACAGGCTCCACACTGTTAGCATGGAGCCAGACACAGGGCTCCAACTCATGAAGCATAAGATCTTGACCTGAGCCAAAACCAAGTTGGATGCTTAACCAACTGAGCCATCTAGGCACTCTATCCCTATAGTTTTTATATACACTCTTATTAAAAGTTGAATGAATGAATGGATGAATGAATGAATGCCTCAGCTATCTATAAAACCCTCCCAGGGGCTTGTCAAAGCCTTCTGTTTATGCTTAATTATTATCACTGTTTAGTCTTCTGAATACATGAGAATATCTAATTTTTGTCCATGTTAGCAATACAGCCTAGACTACTAATCCATTATTTGTGAGGGGACAATACACAAGTTGTGAAAGTGATGATGATCTACAGTTATTCCAAGGATGAAGTGGAGAGATGACATTTTCTTTAAGTAGTAGAGCTTGAGCTAAACAATTAAAGATGGATAGAATTTACACAGGGGAAAACATTTTCAAATAGGAAGAAAAATAGGAAGAAATTCTGCATGTAGGGATGAGAAAGGCATATTAAGGGTAATAGGAGCATTGAGGACACACATCTAATGGTAACTAATACTGGGAGCAGAGAGAGGTAAGGATAAAGAGCAAAGTGAAGCAATAGTATATATGGATCTTTGGATGTTTTTCTCCCTTCCTCTTTCTTCCCAATCTCTCCATTGTAAATCAGAGCCTGCATCCTCTGCTCAAAACCTTGATTGATTCCCATTTGATTTAAAGTAGAAGCCAGGCTCAGTAAGTTAAGCTTCTGACTCTTGCTTTTGGCTCAGATCACGATCTCACCGTCCTGAGATCTGCACCCCCACATCAGGCTCCTTGCTCTCTCTCTTTCTCTCTGAAAACAAATAAATAAACAATAAAAAAAGTAGAAGCCAACATTCTCACTATGTCACTTACAGTGAAGGTTTGGACTTTATACTGTAAGCACTGGAAAGCCAATGGAAAGTTTGAACTGAGGAGTCTCTAATAAACCAATGCAGATAGGAAAATATGGAGAATCTTCCCATTGCCCCTCCCCATATTTTTTTCCCCTGAACTCTGTCAAAAACATCAATATCAGTTCAAAATGCTTCTATTTATTAAGTAGGTAAAGTGAATGTCTCGACATCCAGGAGTTTAACCAAGTGCCTGGTTCTGTCCCAGTTAAGTTGGTTGAACTCAGAGGGTGATGTCTACCTATGCACTGCCTCTGCAAATGGAATCAAGGCAGCCACAGTGTGAGCAACATATGCTGCTAGTTGGCTGCCTGGTTACCCTGACTGGGTCCATTAATATAACGCATAAACAAAGCCTGGATGAATGGGGTTGGCCATTTTGTTGCAACATATGGTGGTGGCGTCCCAGATATTTTTATCTTACTCCTACCCAGATGTTTAGCTCTCCTGACACTCAGTTTTATCTGGCAGGCAAGGTGGTAGAGAATGCCCTTGTGATTTGGGGGAAAGTATGTTTTTTTTCAGACTTTTGCAAAAATAGGTTAGTGATCAATTAATAAGGGTTCTAAGGTATTAAATAATTTTAGCAAATATGTTTAAACAAACCAATAAATCTCCATTAATTTATCATTCCCCTTTTCTCTTTTACATTCCTTTCTCTAAAACCTAAAAACTCAAGCAAAATAGAGCTTAGGTATTGAAAGCATACCTTTTTCTGAAAAGGTGCAGGTAAACCAAATGTAATACTTTAACCAAAATTGTTCAGATGCTTCTCTTATGTTTCTCTTTCGTTAAACAGTGCTGGCCATACAGCTTTATTCTGTTCAGTGATGATTCTGAAGAACAGCTTATGCATGGAGCCTATGGGTGCAGCAGAAAAGATAAGTCCAGGTCTGGTATTCTTGCTCCAGATGACTGGGTCCTTAGGTTACATTGAAATCATGAGCTGGGGCGCCTGGGTGGCGCAGTCGGTTAAGCGTCCGACTTCAGCCAGGTCACGATCTCGCGGTCCGTGAGTTCGAGCCCCGCGTCGGGCTCTGGGCTGATGGCTCGGAGCCTGGAGCCTGTTTCCAATTCTGTGTCTCCCTCTCTCTCTGCCCCTCCCCTGTTCATGCTCTGTCTCTCTCTGTCCCAAAAAATAAATAAACGTTGAAAAAAAAAAAAAATTAAAAAAAAAAAAAAAAAAAAAAAAAATCATGAGCTACCACTGCTTCCAAGATCCCTGTGGAGGGTTTGATTCTGATTCTTAGTCTTCACAAAGAGCACTCCTTTCATGAATATTGAGCGGTCATGTGCCTTGGCACTTTTGGCGTCTACCAAGGAGATGAAGAGATGCCTTGGCTTTGGCTATTTTTGCCTCATTGTCATGGTTAGCAGCTATCATTCTCTACCAGATAGCAGGAGAATAGAGCTTGCCTTCCCAAAAGTCCATCAAAGCCCCAGGGTAGCTGAGAAATAAGCAGTCTCCTAAAATAAAGAGAACAGTGCTGAGTATAATAATAACATATTGCATCTGCCTGGAGTATTTCATCCCAAGATGCCCACGTGCTTTGCCAGCATTCTATCTACTAATCTCAAAGAACAAGTTACTATCATCAGCAGTTGATAGGTGGGAGACCATGAGAGGCCTGGGCAATACTGAGTACTGAGAGCCTAAACAAATATTCATAATATCGGAGTTCATAGATTTACTGAATTTCCAACTACACTGATAGAAAGATACAAATGAGGAAAGAAGTAAACAAGCTGTACAGACCACGATTTTCATTTAGCCTGAACACTATTAGCCTCCCCATTAGGGGTTTTTTTTTCTTAATTTGGAATTTTTTAATTGAGCATTTATTTAAGTTTCTGAAGGACCCTCATCCTCAAATTCCTCAAGCCAATGGTCATTTGACAAAATCAGTCATTGCTTCCTTTTTGAAATACTTTTCTTTCCAGGCTTTCAGGACACCTCAGTTTCCTAGTGTTCTTCCCATTCTACAAATCTCTTTTTATTCTATCTCCTCATCTTCCCAACCTTTATGTAAGTCCTTGGACCGTTATCTTCTTTATATGCATCCTCTGCTGGCAAATTTTATAAATCTCATAAATTTACATATCATGAAGCTATACGTGTGTATGTGTGTGTGTGTGTTTCCACGCCTGTCTCACCATTTCATACCTCTGTCTTGTGGGGTACCTGCTGAGAGGCAAACCTTGGCCAAAGAGCCAATCACTATGAATGTATCACCAAAGCTAGTGACTATCTGATTTTTTCCCTTACCTTTTAACTTCCTCTGTCTTTCTTTCCCCAATCCACTATATTTTGTGGGAAGTCAGGAAGTTAAGATTTAAGAACCCTTACCCTCACTTACCTGAATTGTCGCCAGAAGCTTTGAAATAGTCTCCTTCGTGCTTTATTCTCCTTCCAAGCAATCTTCTCACCCCATGCCATATCTGATATCACCAGTTCATGGCTTATAGTACTTGTATGTTATCAATCCTGAAATATGGTTTATCTACTCCAAGCAAGGTTTTCTAATGCTGTGTTATTTATAACATATACAAATATTTATATATTTGATACATATCATATATAGAATATAAAACGTTTAAAAACAATGTAATGTCAAAATAGGTTATATCGACAACTCAGCCCTTACAAACACTTGAATTATTGCTAACTTTATAACTTATGCTATTTATGTAGTAAGTGAAAAAGGAAACTACAGAAAAAATATGTATACCATAATCCCGTTTTGGCATCTGGTGTGTATGAGTGTGTATGTTTGGGAACATATGTCGTAAGGGGATTTAAATAATTACCTCAGTGTTGTGACTTTTATTTTATTCATCTAAATGTTCTACAAAGAGCACTTATTTATTACATAAAACAAAAAAAACATTTATATCCATTTAAGGTGAAGAATAAATGGGTTTGTTGATTCTAGATTCAGTACGAACTTGGGCCCATTTATACATCTAAGAAGAGTATATCTCTTGGGAAATAGTAACTCTGAGATGTACTCTTGTTATTGGTTACTCATTGTTTGAGGTCATCAGTCAAGGGATATTTTGACAAAATGACCATGGAGAATACATTTATCAATTGAGTGGCTAGGTCAATCAGGGTATAATAAGTGAAGTGATAAAAGTAATAAAACAAGGGGGTTACCCAGAAATTAGGGGTTAGATTCTGAGAAACCATGGATATATCCACACATTACTTTGTGCGGAGAAGGCCAATTCATACTGAATAACTTGCAACCTTAATGCAAAATTGTTAGCACTTGGGCAGTTTCTGTCATTTTTTTCTGCAATTCCTCCCTATTTCAAAATAACATGGAGATTTCAAACAGGAAGCTCCTGTCTCATCGGGATGTTGTTTTAGCACTATGCTAAGAACCAAAGGGAAAGAGTAAAGCATATAAAATAGTTACTTTTTTCAAGACACAACTTTGCCAAAGAAAAATTTTATTGAATCAAGTACTTAGGTATTTGTTGTGAACAGTGTATGCTATTGGTGGTCAATACACATGGAGAGATTAGTGTGGGCTGGAAGTCAGATGAGATTTCAAGGAGATATCGGAAACTCACTGATGTCTTAAAAGACAGGTGCATCAATATAGAGGGAGTATCATTCGTCAGGTTAAACAACAAGGAACATGCCAAGAAGGCTGAAATTGAATGGTGCATGTGGGTGGATGAGTTAATAGGGGATCAGCCTGACAAAGTACTGGCCTTTTGTTAGTAGAGTAAACATTCTAAGTGTCAGCTGATAATGCAAAGTCAAAATAGTCTGACTACTTGTCTGAAGTTTTATAGTGACTTGCTGGTAGAACAAGTGCTCACACATAGGTCTCCATATTGTTGGAAGTGGGTGAAAATTAAGAAGCTGAGGTGACTTTTCTCTTAAAGATCTTGGCCATACTTCCTTGGATTTGACCTTCAGGAGGGTGTTGTGGCTGTTTCTTAGTACTTTGAGTTATCATAGCATAGTGAGGGTGGCCCAGCCCTCTGGAATAGGAAGGTCCTCAGTTGTAAGTCTAACTCTACAACTATTCGGTTGCGAAAAATTGCAAAATGGGCATAATGTGCCTAAAACTAAGTTTCCCCATTTGTAAAATGGGGATAAAAGATCTGATTGTGGTATTGCTTTGTGAAAGAGATGATGCCTGTTAAGTATTTAATATAGCTCTTGCAATGTTGTAGAGGTTCAACATATGGTAGATGACAAAATGTTTTACCAGGCATGTAATAATGAGTGGGCTTTTCACACTAGAGTTAAGAGAAAAGGAAAGGAGGAGATTTTAAAAAAGGAGAGGAAAAGTAAAAAACGGTAGAAGTAGAAAAGTATGGAAAGAAAAATGCTACTCTATGCATCACTAGGGGCGATTTGCCTGTGAGGCAGCACTGGAAAATCCCAAATACCTTATAGTTGAGAACTCCTGATATTTATTTTAAGGGAATATTACATGTTAATGAGAGAGAGAAGAGAAAGAGGCAGAGAGGGAGAGAGGCAAGAAAGGAGGAAGAGAGGGAGAGGGAGAGAGAGATTTGTGGAAACAGAAGACAAGAATGACAATAATTGGGGTTCTAATTTTAAAAAAAAAGCTCAAAAAAAGTAGGAAGTAATTCCTGTACTAACCTGCTAGTTATAGTCAGAGGGTCTCTTTTGCCATTGCCAGATAACTAAAAGTCTCCCTGATCTTTCATAGCACCCATGTAAGAGGAGTTGGAGATGGGTTCTTCTGACCATGTACATCTTGGCCTCCTTATTACCAACTGTGCCCACTGTAGCATCTAGCATGGCTCAAAAGGTTGCAGATTATTGTAAACGATTCTTTCACTGTGCTTCAAATTGTGCTGTTTTCCGTCAAAAAAACTTTTTTCTAGGACGTTGATAATCCTTCACCAACCTTCTCTCTGAGGGCCCTCCTATCCATATACTTTCTTTCCTTCTGAGATTTCTTATCAGCGCCCCCCTACTGCACAGTGATTTTGTGCAAACCCCTCTGATGTGAAAACTGAGAAAAATCTTTCTGGAATCTTTTTGAAGCTTTGATTGATGTAAAGCACAATAAAAGCACAGCTGGAATTGGAGATACCAAGCTCTGCTTTTTAGCTCAGCATCCAAGAGAAGGGGGGATAGCAAGCTTTGTTTGGTCTTGAATGTAAAAGCAGAGGCAAAATGAAGCAGGGTGCCATTTGTAAAAATACTTTGGAACAATAACTGTGCTTTGAAACTAATGAGAATAATGTTTAGATTAATAGCTTAGGTCATATTTCATGTATTATATTTCACACAGGAGAAAAAGAGCAAAAGGAGAAAGTTGGCATACCCTTCAAAAATCTACACACATCACTAATCAAAGGACACCTTTTAATGTTCTTGCAAAAATGCAATAAATGCGAGCTAAAATCTCCTGCAATGCATTCCATTTCTTCTACAAACTTTTTGCCATCATCTTTCAAAATGTGGGACAAATTACTTTTTTCAAATATCTATTTAGGTGAGATTCTTAAGCCTTTTTAAATAGAAAGGGTCATAGAGCACTTTCAAAATATGAAGAAAACATGCATCCCAATCCTAGAAATTCACATAACCTTACACACACACACACACACACACACACACACACACACGCATCTATCTCTATATGTTTTTTGAACCAGATTTAAAGAGGTTCACAGATTCATGATGTATCTTTAGTTCAATGATTTCCAGATTAAGTTTATATTGTCAAGCAAGTCAATGTCAAAGCAATTCAAAGTGAATGAAATAAGTTTTCCTACCTCTTAGAATGGATGTAAATATTAAATAAGTAAACATGGTTTAAGACAGGGCACCTGGGTGGCTCAGTTGATTAAGCATCCGACTTGATTTTGGTTCAGGTCATGATCTTACAGTTTGTGAGTTGGAACCCATGTGCTCTCTCTCAAAATAAATAAACATTAAAAAATGAAAGAAATAAGTGTGGGGGGCAGGGTCTGGTGGGTTCCAGTGCAAGACAGTAACAATACTAGAGACCCTAGATACCTCACACTTTATTTACATCATAGGACGTGTCTACACAATTTCTAACAGAATTATGACAAGATCAATAGTGGAGAAAAGGAGAAGGAAATAGAGTGCTCTAGAAGGCCTTGGCTCCTGAAGTACAAGATACAAAGACTTGATGTCTTTTTTTAAGCTTATTTACTTATTTTGACAGAGTGAGAAAGAGAGCATGAGGTGGGGAGAGGCAGAGAGAGAGGGAGAGAGAATCCCAAGCAGGCTCCACACTTAGCACAAAGCCAAATGTGGGTCTCAATCCCACAACCATGAGATCATGTCTTGAGCCAAAATCAAGAGTCAGACACCCAACTGATTGAGCCATCCTGGCTCCCCAGACTCAGTAGGTTTTGATCACAGTTTTTCCAACCCTCAGGCAGGCAATAGTGATGAATGATGCTGACAGGTTGTAGAAGGATGAAGTGGTCCAGTGAGACTGAATCTTTATTGGGTTATAGACAAAGATTCTATAAGGAATGTACTGAACTGAAGTAGATAAAGAAATTCCAGGAGATGGAAGCAAACATAAGGCAGCATCTTAACATTGGTAGCTCTATAACTCCAATACCCAGCCAGAAATGCAAAATCCTAAAACCACATGATGGCATAGAAACAAAACTACGAAATGTCCACCAGCTACAGATATACTCACTTTATCAACCATACTGTTGTCAAGGATGGCCATTTAATAAGAAGCATATGAAATTCCAGAATAAAACGTAAAACATTTTTGAACTCTGAAGATCTCAAAGCTTGCTTTTCCCACATCATCTAGATATTATAACTATCTTCATTACTGTCTGTGTTGTCTATACAGCATGGTTATGTATTGAATGATGTTTTTTATTTGTTTATATTTAAGACATTATTCTTCAATAATGATAAGACTGCTGTTAAAAAACATGATTTTTTAAAATCAACACACCTGTAAAAGCTATAAAGTTGTTGACATTTGGTAAGCTGATGTTTTTAAAAACCTCATTTAAAAACTCATTTGTTACAAATTATTTTTTTCAAGTAAAATTAAACCTACAAATAACTATCAAAAATGGTCCTAAATAATAGTAAATAATTGGGTGGTTTGATTTCGTGAAACTGAAAGTCCTTTTTTTTCTTCAAAACTCTGTATTCCAATTCTTGAAAATGGTATTAAGTAGAGACACTGATAACAATAATAAAACAGTAACTTCTAATATTTATTTAGCTGTGGTTAACTCTTAAACTACTTTATTAAAGTATTAATTAATTAATTAATTGAGAGCAGGCCCATGCACGAGAGGGGGAGGGGCAGAGAGAGAGGGAAAAAAAATCCCAAGCAAGCTCTGTACTGTCAGCATGGAGCCCAACTCGAGGCTAGATCTCACAGTCTCTACTCAGAGCCAGATTTCATGAACCATCAGGTCACGATCTGGGCCAAAATCAAGAGCTGGATGCTTAACCAACTGAGCCACCCAAGCACCCCACATCTTTCTTTTTCAAGAACACCGCTCTTCACACTTTCTTCAATTCCTGTATTATTTATTTTTATTTTTTATATATTTTTTAAATGTTTATTATTGAGAGACAGAGAGAAAAAGAGCATGAGCAAGGAAGGGACAGAGAGACAGGGAGACAGAATCTGAAGCAGGATCCAGACTCTGAGCTGTCAGCACAGAGCCCGACACAGGGCTTGAACTCATGTGACCTGAGCTGAAGTCAGATGCTTAACAGACTGAGCCACCCAGGCACCCCTTCATTTCCTGTATTGTAATGGAAATTTCTGGAGTCTTTTATGGCAGTTAGGTTTCAAAAAATATTCTTTCTTGGTGTCATTCTTGATGAACAAATCATATCACTTTTAACCACTTTGCACTTTCCAAAATCTTGGCAATGACATTTTTTCTCTGCCATGGTACTTCCAATGGGAGTCTCCCAGGCCAGGATTCCTTGTGCTGCTATCCTTGGTGCTGGATTTGCTATCTGGGACTAAAGACAGATGAACAGTGTGGCCAGGGGTGGTGACCGCTTTGTCTAGCCCTCCCTATTTATCATGCACAGCAGCCAAACCTGGGATGAGATGGTGATTGGGCTAGCAATGAGAATGGCATGGCTTCTCAGAACTTTCTGCTCACTGAACAGAATCAATCATCACAAACCAGGAGGAAGGTGATGTTAAGAGAAATGAAGTTGCCGAGGACCACAGAATTGGAGAGCAGGAAGGTGCTCTTAAAAATCATGTCATCCAAACTCCATTCCAACAATTCTTATTTCATGGAGTTTCAGGTGATTGAATTCACCTGTCCAAGGTCACTTGGCTATAAAGTTATAGACTTCCTCCCAAGGTCCCATGCTTTGAGACAAAAGGTAATATACAAAACAGAAGTAACTTTAGTTCTCAACTGGCACCATGCTAAAAACTTTCAACCTCATTTCCAAGAGGAAACTTCCTACAAAGGGCATGCAACCACCTTAGTAATTGTGCTAGTTTGACCTGCACTACTGTTGCTCTAAAGAATGCCCTCACAGTTGAGGCAGTCCTTTCTACTCAATAGATATTTAAATAAACTGAAGCTAAGTAGCTTACTCTTAGGACAACAACCCTTTGCTTCAAGCCCTTCATAATGTATAGGAATAAAAGCTCTTAATACTTGTTTAAGCATAACTACCCTTTCTTCCATTCTCAGATGGATTTTTTTTGTTACTCCTTCATCTCTGCTGATGGTGCCAAGACCACAGAAAAAGACTTTGTGCATACAATGACTGACAGTAAATGACTAGGCTAAGACCTGAGAGTCCTGATCCTGTCATTTATTCAGTTGAATGACTTTATTCAAGTAACTTGTTAGTTAGTGGAGAGGGATTTTCTGCTCATGTTTTGAGAACTACAGAAGTAGGAAATATGTTTCTCATTTCTCTAAGTAAGAAATATGGATGCATTTCCCAAGAAACATTTCTGTCAATGCAGCTATTTTGTATAAAATACTTCCTGTCTAGCTGGATGAGATCTCTTACCATAACTCATAAATTATTTTTTTAAATAATTATATGAGAGATTAGGGAGACGTTGGAGATGAGCTTTTCCAAATTAATTCATTTTACAGATGAGGAAACTGAGACTCACTGAGGATGATGTATTTGCGAAAGCCATATAACAAGTTGATACCGAGATTAAGGAAACCCTTTCAGCATTTCAAGCCAGTTCATCAATACCACCAACCTTCCCTAATCAGAAAAGGCCCATAGATTACTTCAGGGAATCAAGATTGTCTAATCTAAGCCTAAAAATTAACATCATTTCGCCTGGAATATAGCAGTAGTTCAGAAACAATAAATTTTCAAGAGACGTTATAGACTCTTCCTGGGGACAGGTAGGGCTGGTATTTGTAGAACTCTTACCTGTATTGATTTGAAGTTTATTTTCTAGAAGAGAGCAATTCTTCAGAATGTAAGTCTTTCTGATTCAGAAATCAATGTAATATATCTCAGAGAAGTTTGATTCTTCATAACATATTTATTAGATTTTTTTAAAATCAGACCATCTTTGAGAAAACAATACAGACTACTATATAGGTTTTCAACAAGTCATTTTGTCTGAGAATTTGTGATTCAATTTCTCTTTAAGAAATTGGTGAAGCTTTTCTTCCTCTTATTTTTCTCCATCCCATTTCTTTTGGATCTTTCTGAGACTCTTGCCTTCATTCTATATCATTATGTATATTAAATTTTATTTATATGTTCCCAACTCTGTCTCTTATATGCAATCACTTTGTGCTACATACTGCCGTGTTTTACTTAAATATCACAGAACGTGATTGCAAATATAGATTCTTAGTAAGTTTTAGAAACATTCAAATAGAGATCAACTAACCCAGTAGACAAAAATAAATGGATCCAAGTATCAGAAAGAAGGAAAAAACCTGACCAGAAGAATCATAATTATTACTAGAAATGTAATGAGATGTGAGTTAGAATACATCAGAAACAACAAGAGAAAGATCTTTCAAAAACTAAGAAGTAAAAGCAGGAAATTCAAAAAAATTCCTTGTGTGTATCATGCTTGTTAATTCATTCAAAAAAGTCTTGGAAAACTGATATGTACCAAACACTATTCTTACTACTCAGGCTACATCATGAGCAAAATCATAAGGTCATTTCTTCTAAGAATATTCCATTGTACAGTAAGGAGATAGACCATGAATTATAAACTTAATAAATAACTAAAATGTGTAGTATTACAGAAAATACATGCTAAAGGGAGAAAATGTGCTGCAGTTGCTGCAGACCTAAATGTGTAGAGAAGCCCCCTTGAGAAGATGACATTTGGTCAAAGGCTTGATTGGGAAGGAGGGAGACAGCTATGTGGATGTTGAGGGAGGGGGTAAACCCAGTGGAGCAAATTGTCAGTGCAGATTTCTGAAGGCATAAGAAGAGAATGTATCTTGCAGGGGAAAACAAAAAGGACTGCACCAAACAGAATGGGGAAAGTCGTAGTAGATGAGATCACTGAAGACAGTGTGGCTCAAATTGCAGAGAATGCATCTAACTTATTCTTTTTATTACCAGCACTAAACACAGTACCTGGCTTAGAGTTATGCTCATTTCCCACTAGTAGAATAAAACTAAACAAGTAGATTGCCTAAGATTTAATGACATTTCTTCCATTTAAGTGGGAAGAGTTGTTGGGGTGGAGTGATACCTGCTGCCCAAGATGGCTCATTATTTATATATACACACGGAATGATATGAACTGGTTTTGTCTAAAGTATTTCTAATGTGAAAGAGAGGTCAGATAATGGTTTAGGTCCAGTGTCATACATCATGAGACAAAATAATTAGTGTCATTATTTCTGATCTGGTTGAGTTATTTCATTTTTCTCCCCACTATTCCCACATGCCCCTCCTGGTAGTGCTTTCTTCCCTTCTGTTCTAACTTCTCACCCAGAGATATTCTGAGCTTGTGGAACTGAATGTGTAGTGGTTCAAGAGTTTGGGAATGACAGCACCAAGATATAAAGGCCTGCTCTGCATACCATTGGACCTCTATAAAGCTAAGAGCGAGGACACAAGCACAATTTCCTCCAGTCATCAAAAATATCGCATTGCTTTCTACTTGTCTCAGTGTATCCCTAGAGGAGTGTTCAAATACCCATGCTGGCCAAACACACATGGAGTCTGATCCTTTTATGAGTTAATTTTTCTGCCATTAACTTCATGAAGCAACTTCTAGTTCAGATGCTACAGCATCATGAAAAAGGAAGAGAACTGATTGGATTTTACTAGATCTCTCCAGATCTTAAATACTGATAAGACTTAATAACTCCAACCCATAATGTGTGCGTGTGAGTGTGTGTGTGTGTGTGTGTGTGTGTGTGTGTGAGAGAGAGAGAGAGAGAGAGATCACATGCACACATACACACACATAGATGAGACTTCTTCAGTTCTCCATTGAATGAAATGTTTATAACCTTGGAAGGAGCTGGAGGTTCTACACAATTTGGCAACTATTATCTTTGATAACATTTGGACTGTCAATGTTATAATCCTTCCCTTCCTACTTCCACCTACAAGGAAAAAGCAAAAAACAAAATCTACCTGGAACATCTGTTTTCTAAGATGACTTCTTGGCATTTGTTATTATTAGATTAATGCTTGCTTATTGAAAACACACACACATGCACACAATATTAAACAAAAATTAATGTAAAAGCCCCTAAACCAAGTTCCCCATTCCTCAGAGGTTATCAATGTTAGCAGTTTAAAGTGAGTTCCCTGAAAACTGTTCTATGCTTGCTCAAATATAGTATACTTACAATTTTTAAAATACTACATTCAAGCCAGCATTCTGGGCTGCATTTATTTGCTTGAAATCATTCCATGTTATTGCATATAAGATATTCTTCATTCTTTCTAATGATGACATAGTATTGCTTGGGTGGATTGCTGTAAGATATTTAGCTGGTCCTTTTTTGATGTTTTTTTTCTACTTTATCATTATTGCAAATGATGTAGAAAATTCCTCTGCTTACACATTTGTACATTGAAATCTATTTGATGATGATTGAAATCTGTTGAAAGTACCTTTAAAAGTACTTTGTATTATTTCTTTAAAAATGAACTATATATAAGGAATCTATAAGGAAAGAGCAGTAAAATATCCCTTATGTCATGCAAATCTAAAAATATAGGTAATGACTGGAAGGTGGATCATTCTTTTTTTTTTTTTTCTCCTTGAAAGAGAGGCAAATTACAGTGAGCTAAAAGTGTTTAAGGTGCTTTAATGTGCAGAGTAAAAACAACCCATGAAAATATTATTCCTCTTCATTTTGAAGTCTCATTTAGAGTCCTACCTTCATCAGAAGATCTTTGTTAGTTCATGCTTCACTCAAGTACCCAGTCTTGAAAGACCAGTGAAATGTTTTTTCCAGGTTTCTCAGTGCAGATGTGCTAAATTTTTGTGAAGGCCACTTAAATTTCATGGACCTATGCAAAGATTAATTAAGATGATTTCCACTCCTCTGTGTGGCAATGATATATTTTCCCTTGCCTGGTTTGTAAAGCCCTCCATAATCTGATGTTATTTTGCTAGTCAATTTTATCCACTGGGTTTGCTGATAAATGTTTAACAACTGTCACCCTTCCCCACTAAAAGAAAATAACAATGAACAATGTGAATATACATATGCATATTTATTATAAATTCCACCAATGTAAAGCATATGCAGCATGAAATTTATAATTATTAACAAAATGTGCAATATACTTTATTCCAAATAGCTAATTGATCCTCATACTATGCTCTGATTAACTTTAGCTGAACCCTTTTATTCATAGCCAATGTTTGTGATGCACATGAATGTAGTTCAAACGTTAATATTGGGTAATATTTTAGTTATGATAACAAGTAAGATAAAAGTGAAGTATTGAAACAAATTTACCGAGGTGATGGCACTGAACACAGATCTGGGAAGAGATGTTCAGTAGCACACTGTAGTAAAGTATTTCTGCCATACATTACTATACACAGAGATAATAGTAAAAGCTATCAAAATCATTAGGAAGTGATGAGCTTTGAATATGTATTATCTTTGTTTTTAATATAATTTACTTAATTTTAACTTCAAGTAATTCATTACTTAATGACAGCATTCAATAGCTGGCTCACAAAATTCTTAAAACAGATAATTGAATCTCGTGAGCCTATCAAAGTGGCTCTAGCTCACTACAAGCTTGTATCTCATTAATTTGCAAATGGTAAAATCTACTACATTTATAACTATCTTTAACTACCCCTCAGGATTGATAGGCCAAAAAGAATTTTAAATCCAGGAATGCAAATATTGGCTGGAGTTGGATTTTTGGTGAAATGAATCTAATCAGCTGAACTTTTTTAAAACAGAAGGAAAAAAATGACCTATTTTGCATAGATCTTGAGATTCTAGCAAAATTCTTTTATCCAAATGATTATTTTATAGGATAACCAAGTTGAACTCACTAGTGAAGGAGGACAATATCCCATGGAAAGATGTTTTGAACCCTCTAACAAGAAACCAACTTTGAATCCGACAGTGTGTTCAGACAAAAAAAAAAAATGGTTCTTTGAGTTTAAAGTTATTTCAGAATTTTACATTTTTGTTCCAGGCTCAGGAAAGTATAAAATAATGAACTCTTCCTTCAAAGAAATAAATACTCAAATAATGAGATCATTATAGGGTCACCTCCCATTCTTTCATCCTGTGGTAGGTTCAATAACATCTCACCAATATATCTTTGATCATTAAACCCTTCTTCTTGTATTTTCAGTCATTTGAAGGCCAAGGAGAGCACTTTTTCCTCTGTGTCCTTGGAATACTCCATTTCTTCTTGTGATGATCATTATGTTATGTACTTTCACCTTCCTTTACTTACTCCCTATTTCACTGGCAGTAAATGCTGTACTTTTCTTCAACTAGAACTCCATCAAAGAACAGATATGTGTGTGTGTGCATGTGTGTTTACACACATACACGTACACACCCCTCGAAGTTGATGGACAAAAAAAATTTACATTTATACAAAGATTAAATGAAGTTTGCATTTTTGATAAAGTTAATCTAATAGGCTCCATGACCTCTTAAATTTGGGGAAAGAGATGACCTACTTTGCCTAAATCTTGAGATTCTAGTAAGATACTTTTATACAAATGATTATACATATTTATATATTTAGTTTGAAAATGCAGTTGAAATCAAATTAGCACTAACTGGACAGAGTTTGTCTTAGAGACTAGGTAGAGTATCCCCTATAGAGCTAGGACAATCACCGAAGCAGTGGGCTTGCTTTGGTATAATGTGGTCTCACCTCAACGAGAAGGATGACTTTGCAGATTCTCCACAGCATTTTGCTTTTTATGTTTTCATTTAATAGTGTGACATCCTATGACAATTATCATTATTTTTGGTCCAATTTTCCCTCTGAAGCAGCTTTGACACAGATCAATGCATCTCAGTGTCATTTTTTATGGAGCTGCAACATCAGAAACTGACAGCTGGAAATCTTAATTGGTCCAGTGACAGAAAATATAATGACTGCTCACAGTGACTTATTTCATCTGACCTTGTGTTTAATTCAAAGGTAAATTTTCATTTCACTATTGGAAAAGAGAAAGTTGTGGGGTGATGAGTGGGGCAGATGGCCACAGAAAGACCCTTCTTTTGGAAAGAAATTGCCACTGGTTTGGGGGCTATTATTAAATTAGGGTTTAAGTGCTGGTCTCGAGTAATGGATACCAAGGGTCTCCATGCCTATTTGAACTGCCAACCTTTCTGCTGTGCCTGTCATTACAAATGGCAGCAGATACTGAATGCACCATGGAAAGTTGCCAATAAGTGACTGGCTGTAGGCCCTACCACAAAGGCCACCAGACAGCTGTCAAACAGACTGGCATTTGATCATTACTGACTTGGTCTGGAGCCCAGTGACTCTGACCCAGAGGCAAAAGGTTTCCTATAATAGCACCCAAGTTGCCCAATCCTCCTGGTCCTAGAGAGAAAGCTGTTTCTGGAATAAGGACATCAGATTTGTCCTACTGAGTCTAGCTATTAATCCAAATTTCCAAGAGTCCTATTGGCAGTTAAAACTGGTATATTAAGAAAGTATTAAATTCCCAACATCTTAACTTCACCTTGGACAAAGACATAGCATAAAGAGGAAGATGGCATGACAGTGGGAAAAAAATGCTGGAGTTACTTTGAAAAGACATCTCTGGGCTTTATTTGCAAAACTTACATAATTTGCTGGGACGTCATGAAAAGTAAAAGGTGGAGTACATATATAAATTCTCACTAACTGCACATCTCCCTTAGAGCTATAACTGATGATAATGAAGACAAAAGTGATGATGATGATGATGTTGATGATGATGATGATGGCGATCATGATGATGGTGTTGGTAATGTTAGTGGCGGTGAATTGAATGTTTTTCTTCCACAGACATGTTATTAGTGTCGTCTTACAATATAAAAAGATATCAAGGAACTGTTGATCAAGGCTGTAGTACTGAGTACTTAAAAGTATATACTTTGAAATTTAAACAAATAAAGTAAAATAGAGATCTGGCTTGGAATTCTGACTCCAACACCCATGAGCCAGGTAAGCCACAGTTTCATCTATCAAAAAAAAAAAAAAAAAAAAAAAAAAAAAAAAAAAAACTACTACAAAGGATTATTGAAAGGATTAAGTAAGATAAGGCATGTGAAGCATTTAGTATAGTGATCAACACATAATTAGTACTCAGTACTCAACCTTTCAACTTGCTCACAGCCCCTTCGATTCAATATGGACTGAGCTAGTGTGTTCCTCAGTAACTAATTCACCAGACTGAGACTAAGGAGTGATTTCCTCAGCATGTTTCTTTGCTAGGTGTATCTTTTTGTTAGTCCCGGTCTCCCAAAAAGCAGATACCAAGACTAGATGTTCTCGAAATTAAGGTCTTTGAAAGCAAATGGAGATATTGTTGAGAGGAAGGCTGGGGGAGCCATTAGATCAGGATGCACCTCTGATCCCAAGTGAAGCAGAGAGGAAAGGGAGGTTGTGTATAAGCATTCTAGACCACTGTGCAGACTAAGGGAGATTGAGTAAGACTGGCAAGGGGTCCTCAAAACTGAGTCAGCTATCAGAGGAGTCCCTTGTCTTACAGAGACAAGTCTACTGTTCTCAACCATGGGCTGGAAGCACCTGCACTGGAAGCATAATCTTAGTACAGATGTTGCGGTTGATTTCAGAGCACAGCAACTGAGTCCCTTCAGTGACACTCTCTAAGGCTGGGGATATGTGAGGCACATTCTCATGGACTCCACAAACTTGCCTTTAAAACTGTGATTTCATTTTAACTGTAATTAACTCATTCCATCCTTCAATTTAATGATACATCTATTTATAGTATTTCCTAGACTGCTTCAGGTGTTGGCTAGTGTTGGCTATTTAGTCGTTTGCATCCTTCTGATGTTTTCTGGTCTTCACAAGAAGTTAATGAATAAAACGTACCTTCTTTACTTGCTTATTCTTTCCAAATATTAGACTCATCAGAAGTTCCCAAACATCTGAACCTGGTGCCTCATTCTTCATCCTTTTGTAATGCTCACTTTTTTTTAAAGACACACTTGCTACTCTTCCAGGAAAGCCAGACTTTGACGTAGGAGCATTGTGTCTGTCTTGTCTCCATGGGACTTACCTCTTGGGGCCCTGGATGAAGCCAGAGCCCATCATTATTTCTGTCCTGCTCCTCTCAATCACATGCTTGCCTCAGTCTCAATGGGATTTTTTTTTAATCACTGGAAGGCACAGACCTTGTTTTGTTTAGGAAGTTTTTTGCTGTATGTCTGTGCTCTTTCACCAAGGGAGAGTCAAAGTGAGGAAAGTAGTCAAATGAGTCACACGAGGGAATTTATTCTGAATGGTGCTGGCATTAGTACTTTGAATTACAGCAGCATTGGCTCTGCTTGATACCTGAGTCATGATTCAAAGTGGAAATAGATTTGGCTTTTACCACTTTTGAGTAGCGGGTAAAGTCTAACCCATATTTTACTACCATGTGGTCTTTCCACTTCTGGAAATGGAGATCATTGTCCATTTCATCATTTCAGAAGGAAGCTTCTTGTGAGCCTATGGCTCACTTCTCAGAAAGCCTTGCTAAAAGAAGAAATGAATGAATGCATGAATGAATGGGGGAGGGAGGGAGCTGGTTTAAGGAACATTTGGTGCCTCAGCATTGTTTTGTGTTTCCTCTCTGTTATAAAAGGAAAACTATGCCCCAAATTCTATTATTGCCAAACAATTCACAGAATAATCACACCATAATATGTGAGATCTGGCAAGAACCTCACATATTACCTGCTATAGTCCATTGAAATGACTGAGACCTGAGGGGAAGTGGCTTTCCCAAGGCTGTAGAGCTAGTAAAGGCAAAGTCTATACCATGCATTTCTGTCTCTTCTCTTTCAATTGGCTGTGTTGCTTTCCTTTTTCACTTTTTATAGTTCATTTGAAAAGAAACAGTACTGGTTCTCAACCTATACAGAAATCCCAACCAAATACTCCAGAATCCATCTGAAGTCATGAAGGCCCAGTGAATTTGCCATTATAAGATTTACCCAAGTCATTTATTTATTCACTTAACAAATCTTGAGAGCTTGTTATGTGACAGGTATTGGTCTATGTACTAAGAATATAAGAGCATAAAGACAGGCCAAGTCCCTTTCCTCCTGGGGCTTGCATTCTAATCTACATTCAGAAAAAATGTTTTATCTATGACTCTGTTACTCACTGGCCATATGACCTGAGACAAATTCCTTAATCTATCTGAACCTCATAATTCTTTGTCTGAATAACAAAACCAGAAAATTCCACCTTGCTTTGTTGTTGGAGGACCAAAAAGGTAATGTCATTAAGTCCCTTGGCAGAGTGCCAGGCACATAATAATAATGTGATATAGAATGGCTTTTGTTATAATCAATTCTGGGTGTTCCAGTTGCCCTCATTTCAGGCCTGTAAGTTTTTCTCTTCCAAGAGGTGCAGCATGGCGCAAATGTAATCTCCACCCCATGCAATCCCTTCCCTGCTTACTAAGTTCCAGTCACACTGACTTTACGTCGGTTCCACAAACACTCCTGGCTCTTTCTGCTATTAGTGTCTTTGTATCAGACCCTCTGCCTGGAACATTCAGCCTTCTCCTCCCCGACCCAGACCTCCTACTGCCTTTTTTATCTGCCTCACTGCTGCTCATCTTTTTCTCTCAGTAATTACTACTTGGCAAGAAGTCCTTCCTTAACTTCTCAGGCTCAGTTAGATCTTCAGGGTACACTTCCAGCAGGACCAATGACACAATTTCCAGACTCTGCAAATGAGGAACCCCTGTCTAAAAACCCAAACAAAAGTATTGTTAAAAGTGAGTAGGGTATAAAGGTCTTCCCTTCTTCTTCCACCTTGTTTGGCTTGTTGTGGTATTTTTGTATTTGTTAATGTTGTTCTAAGTAAAGAAAAATAAAAATTTTAAATTATTAATATTAATTTTATAACTTGATAAATTATAACATAAAATTTTAAAACATTGTAATTGAATTATATGAATTTATTATATATGAATTCACACATAATTCAATACAATTCATAATTATATATGAATTTAAATTATTCATCTTTATCATGTGCAATGCCAGTTTTAATGACAAATGTGAGTTTAACACATCTGAGAAAATAGGAATTACATACTTCCTGTTTTGTAGCCCAAACGTGTATATGTGTTTCCTTCTTAGCAGAGCAACAGAAATATTGCACAAAACCAGTTTAGATGTTTTCACTTTATTTCTTGCTATGCATACGTTCTACCAACAGTCTGTGCTTTTAGTTTTCTGATAGATAAACAATGATTGAAAGAATAAGGAACCTTGGGTCACCCTAGCTTCCCATTTACTTCCATGTCATATTCAGCATAAGTGGTTGGCTGATACAGGGAAGTCACATGAGTCAAGAAAGGATATGATAGACTTTCTTGGTCATTCATGTTTCTTTCAATGACATTAGATTCTTTCTGCATTCACAGTAAGTTCTGGTTAGAAAAGAAAGTATTGCCTCTAGGGGCTGTCAGTCTTAGATGTAAAATACTTACCTTATACTCCTATAAGTATCACTGAACTTCTACCTAGCAGAGACCCACCAGAAGGCTGTACCACATATGAATGGAGCAGGAAGAATGGTGGACACTCATATTGCACAGGTTCCTCTACTCATCTGCATGTTACATTATACCATTGGACTTAATTATATCATTTAAAACATCAAATTATTAAGAATTTTAAGATAGCAATAGGAGAGCCTTAAACCAAATCTGCAGCTTTTCTGAGCATAAGTTCTCATGAGACTTCTCAGATCCTGTGCCTGTGAAGCTGGCCCTGCTAATAACATCCTGTGCTTTTCATTGAACTCTTGATAACATTTGTAATGATATATTTATGAAATTGTTTATCATATGCCTCTGTGACTAAGCTACAAATTGTGTGAGGGTAGTGATTTTATATTACTTAATTACCTTTCCTTGGGAAATATCTTTGAGTATATGGATAGATAGATGGAATACATGAATGGAAAGACCAGGAGACTGAAATCTGAAAGTTTCAAGGTGTGCCTTGAAATTTATGATAGGAGTAAATGTTGGCGTATATAATTAGAATTCATAGATATGTTTCATAGCTGTTTATTCCCCTCCTGTTTAGAGTTATGTTTCACTTTCTAATTTTGTATTCTCTGCTTGATCAAACCTTAGTCATAAAAACTATCAATGATATTGCCACTTATTCTGAGAGAAGACTTCTTCCTGTGTGTGTGTGTGTGTGTGTGTGTGTGTGTGTGTTTTAATGAATATACCATCCACATGCATAAAGAAAGAAGCTGTCTATTTCATTAATAATAGATTTTCACATTGCTCAAGTTCCAAAGGGGAATGTTTCTTCTATTTTTACAGGTCTTATTTTATTAGCCACACAAAGTGAAATAACAGTTCATTTAACTATGTCAAAACCAATAGAGACTCACCGCTATTTGCTTTCCTTTGTATAAATTTTAATGCATTTTTAATTCCACCCCACTGGTTGATAAACCAACCATTACGGTTACCACTGCCCTATAATGCATTTCAGTCATTTCTAATAAACCCAGACTTTAAGATGGCTTATCATTATCTCTCTAAGCTACTGGAGATGGAGTCCCTCCCTGAACTGCTGGTTCCTGCAGCACTCTAGTTAATGAAAGTAGATTTGGAAACACTATTCAAGTAAACAAAACTGCTGAGCTTTTTTTTAAGTGAAATATAATGTTCAGCAAAATCTGTAATCTCACATTCTGACCTTCTTTGCAGAAGTTACTCATTTAAATGACAATCCTCTGGTCCCCAGTGACTGTGCTTCCTTTCTTTTACAACATGATTTCAAAAGAATCTATCTAGCCATGTAAGTCTAGAATTTACATAAGCTTTAAATAGAGAAGGGTATGTTTAAACATGAATACACTTTCATTCATCTTAAGCCATAAAAGAATAGGCAGTATATACAAATGTTTGTACATAATCATCTATATAAAGTCATGTGAATGAATACATTTATGTCTAATATTCATATGGTAGAGAAACTAATACTGAATGGTGAGAAATGTATATAATTCTTAGATTTTTCACATAATAAAAAATTAATAATTTAAAGGAGTGAGTAATGAATGACCTTGGAGTAAAGAGTGGATTTGCATCAATATCTCTACCACTGGTACGATCTGATATTGATTCATAAGTATTGGGGGCATGTTATATCAAGAAGATAGTGATAAACAAAGTTAACATAATAACTGTCCTCAAGGAACTTATATTCAGAGTCAGTGACTTGAGCAAGTCACTTTTTGATCCTAAGTCCGTCTGGCTTTAAAACATTTATTTAATAACACAAATATCTTCTGATGTTTACTAGAAATTGTGTAAGTGTTACAAAGAGGCCCAAAAAATAAGTTTTACATAACTCCTAATTTTAAAGAGCATATATGCTATACAAGAAGATTTAGTTAACATGCCATGGGAATGAGAAATGAAAAGAATTTCCAGCCAGCAAAAGCAAGGCTTCCTTGAGCAAATAATGTCTGAATTGGGTGTTGCGGATGCAAAACATTTAAGTGTTGAAGATGAAGGAAAAGTGGGAATTATAAGCAGAGGGTGGAAGACCTGAGGAGGGCGTGATTCAGGTAACTGTATAATATGACCCTATATGGCTGGATATAGTGTGTGTGAATGCTTTACATTTCCTCTCCTCTTTTCCATTAATGACCTGTTTTAGTAAAATCCTCATTTATGAGGAGACCCACTCCAAATATTACCTTCTTTGCTACTTCCAAAAATGCCTTTTCAAAAGAACCAATCACTTTCTGCTTTTTGCCACAGCATGGTACTTTACATGCTATATAGTATGGTTATTTATTTATTATTTCTGTTAGTCTTACCAGATTTCAGGTTCCTTCCAGGTAAGCACTATGCCTGATTTTTTAATCCCCTCCATTGTATAGATGGGGTCTGGCTAAAATGATGTTGAAATGAATTCAGTTGGAATCATGAGAAAATGTGATTGCAAAAATGGATTGGAACCTGATACCGAGGGTTTTGAATGCCATGTTTAGAAACTTAAAACCACTGAAGGCTTTTTCCCCTGAATGTTATAATAGTAGCTAATTATTTTTGTTCTGGACCCTGTTTTAAGTATTGTGCATATTATATACAGTCTTCAGAACAACCTAATGGCATAGGCAATGCTATTGTTCCCATGTTATCTAAAGGAAACTGATGGGGCACGTGAGTGGCTCAGTCGGTTGAGCGTCCGACTTCAGCTCAGGTCATGATCGCAGGGTTTGCTGGTTTGAGCCCCATGTTGGGCTCTCTGCTGACAGCTCAGAGCCTGGAGCCTACTTCTGATTCTCTGTCTCCCTCTCTCTCTCTGCCCCTCCCCCACTCAAACTCAGTCTCTCTCTCTCTCCTTCAAAAATAAATAAACATTAAAAAAGTTTAAAGGAAACCGAGACCTACTGTTTTAGGGACTATCCCAGCATTAGGGTGAATCCGTGGTAGGGCCAGAATTTGAACCCTGGGAATGTGACTCCAGGAGAAATCCTCTTAACTGATATGTAGAACTCAGAAAAAGGAATGTTGCAAAACTAACCAAGGTGAATCAGAGGGGAAAGGCCCAAGTCAAGGACTTCAGCTTGGAGGCAATTTCAACACAAAGACAAAATGAGTGCCTTTATTATGGTGAAGGAGGTAAAAAATGGAAAAGGGGGGTTATCTTTGTTGTTCATACAGAATTTAAAGGGTTGGTAAATTACTACATGTGAGCAGGAGAGAAGTGAAAGATTGTGAGATTTTTTTTTTTAATTCAGTGATTCATTTTTTTAACTTTACTTATTTATTTTGAGAGATACAGAGACAGAATGAGTGGGGAAGGGGCAGAGAGACGGAGGAAGAGAGAATCCCAAGCAGGCTCTGCACTATTGGCACAGAGCCCAATGTGGGGCTCAAACTCATGAATCATGAGATCAAACCCTGAGATGATGACCTGAGCCGAAGCCAAGAGTCAGATGCTGGACCCAATGAGCCATCCGGGTGCCCCAAGATTGTGAGATTTTTGATCCCTTGTAACTGAAAGGAGCAGTCTCACTCACATACATACATACATACATACATACATACATAAAAATGGAAAAACATGAAAGAAGCAAGTTCAACAGGGGAGATGATAACTCTGTGGTCCATAATGCAATGTATTTTTTATTTATAAATTACACAAGTCTGTGACATCTTTTTGCGATTTCTATTCTTCAGAACAGACACAGTTTATAATACAGTTTATTATGTGCCATTGTTGTCACTTGTATTCTGGCTCTGCAGAGATATTTTTCAAGACAAAATTATGACTTATTGTGGAAAATAGGCAGCATATATAAAAGTTGTTTTGTTGGAGGGTTAGAAGGAAAGCTATAAATTTATAAAAATATGCTTTAAAAGTCGACAGGCCATCATAGCAAAAGTAAGGAATTTTACTATTGGTTCCTTAATGGATAACCAAAATACAAATGTTATTTTATTGGAAAAAAATCAATATTCTGTATTTGCAACCTTGAGAAAGTAACTCAATTTCAATAAGTTTGTTTTCTGACCTGTGAAATGGCAACAATATTGGGAGTAATCCCTAGGGTTATCATGAGTATTAAATGAGATACCACATATGAAATCTTTGCACAATGTATGGTATAGTAAGCTTGTGAAAATATTAGCTACCATTGTTGTATTATTACTGTCAGTTCTTCTTTTCACTGAATTTCCTGACAGTCTGTGCCGCACTAGAGAAATAGGAGAGTACCTAATATTTATTGAGATAACATATAGCAATTGTTTCATAACCACAATTACAATAATCTTAAAATGTTATTTCTTAAAACATGCAGCGGTTAACATCTGCTTTATCTTATGGTTTGAGGTGGAAAAGATAGGAACTGATATGTACAGTTTTTATATTCAGGATTTGTATTCCATACTATCCATTTAGCAATTTGGTTTTGATGTGAAAACAGTAAGGGAAGAAAGAACAAGGTAATATTAAAAAAAAAAAAAAAAAACAACAAACGTTTATTTGTTTTGAGAGAGCCACACAAGTTGGGGAAGGGCAGAATGAGAGGCAGAAAGAAGATCCGAAGCAGGTCCTCTGCTGATAAGCAGAGAGCCCAATTTTGGGCTCGAACTCAGGAACCATGAGATCATGACCTGAGCTGAAGTCAGACACTTAAACAGCCCAGACCACCCAGGTGCCCTGGTAATGTGTGTGTGTGTGTGTGTGTGTGTGTGTGTGTGTGTGTATATATATTTCCTTTTTTAAAAAGAGAGATATTCTAGAACAGTGGATCTTCAACATGCTCAGATACTGAAACACGTGGGAATGTATTGTTATTATCTGGAACAACCAAATGGAATATTTTAATGACATACATTTTTTGATGTGTTTAATGCCATCTTAAAAATCTGGGAACAATTTTACTACATTAAAACATTACTGTGCCAATTAAAAATACTATAAAATCACAGTTCTGTGAACACAAGTACACAAAAAATAAAAGTGCTTAACTACGTATGCATGAGTGAATTTTTCTGAGTTCTTTCAGTAACATTTTTTCCTACACATTTTATTATCTTTCAATGATCAAGATGTTTCACAATAAAAAATATATTTAGTAAAATAATATAAACTGAAGTCAATATTATCAATCAGTTTCTCTTTTTGGCCCTTTCAAGATGGGAATACTGACATTGTTTTTTTGTAGCTAGAGAACACAGTCATGTTTGTCAACCTCCACTGTTCCTTGTGAGCATAGCTTCTGAGTCACAACACAGAAGAAAGGAAAGGAGAAACCCTACTTAAGTGTAAGACAGGCTTATGTGGCTTTAATTGCACCACTTTAAAAAAGATATAGAAGTGATATTTCCCATGGGTATAAGAATCATCGGTGCAATGTAGCTGCCAAGAAAGCAAACTGGACTACATTAACAGATTATCTCTATATAACAAAATTATCTCTAGAACCAAAGGAGATGACACTTCTTCCTACTTTGCAGTAGAAAGGCAACACGTTGATTGCTAGATTCAGTTCAGAATTTAGAACTTTAACTTGGGTAGAAATAAGCAAGTGCACTTTCTAGATTCTGCCAGCAGTAGCATGAACCACCCCCAGGAAGAAGTACCTCCTTTCTATACCCTGATAATAGAAACTCCCAACCCTAGCAAATCACCCTTGACCCAGGCCTTCATCCAGCAGGAAAGGGGTGGGGATTGGAATCAGAGAGAATAGGGCAGAAAACATGAACTCAATCAAATATAAACATATGATTTACTTGCTGGAGATCTGAATGTATATGAGAAGACCTGTCATCTAGACCCACAGTGCTCAAGATGGCAGCTACTAGCCGCAGGTGGTTATTAAGTATGTGAAATATGGCTGGTCTGAATTGAGAGGAGCTGTAAATTAAAATACACACTAAGTTTTGAAGATTTTGTGTGACGAAAATGTAACATATGTATTTATAATTTTTATATTGATTATATGTTGAGATAATGTGAGATATTTTGACTTAAGTAAAATATATTATTAAATTAATTTTATCTGTTTCTTTTTACAGTTTTTTTCAATGTGGCTACTAAAAATTTGAAAATACATATGTGCCTCGTATTATATTTATATTGGACAACACTTTTCTAAGATAGTGGTCAGTAATTTTTTTTTATGAAGAGCTAATATTCGGGCGCCTGGATGGCTCACTCGGTGAAGCATCCAACTCCTGATTTTGGCTCACATCATAATCTCATGGTTTGGTTGGTGATATTGAGCCCCTAGTCCGACTCTGCACTGACAGTGCAGAGCCTGCTTGGGATTCTGTCTCCCTCTTTCTGTCCCTCCCCTGCATGCACACATGCTTTCTTTCTCAAAATAAATAAACATATAAAAATAGAGCTAATATTAAATATCTTAAACTTTATCCCTGTCACAACTAAACTTTGGTGTTACATACAGCCAAAGGCAATGTGTAAACAAATATATGAGGCTGTGTTTCAATGAAGCTTTATTTATGGATGCTGAAATTTAAATGCTATACATTTTCATGGGCATGAAATATTTTTATTTTGACTTGTTTCCAATTTAAAAACGCAAAACCTATTTTTTGGCATAAAAAAATTGACTGCTCATGGGCCTTAGTTTGCCAACTACTGTTCTAAACTTTACATGTATTACCTTTAGTCTCTAGTAAAATGACTTAATCTATATCCTCATCTAAAAATTATGATATTTATAGCTTAATTTTAGAGCTCTGCCCCCCCCCCCGCCCTTGGAGTTTCAAGTGAAGTAGCACATAAATAACTTTACAACTTGATAAGAAGAAAAGATAAAATTGGCCAAGAATAAAATAGACTGCTTCTAAAAGTAGTAAGTTTCCTAATACTAAAGGTATTTAAAAGGAAGGGAATTTCAAGGAAAGGATTTTGTACCAAAATTAAAGTTTAGATGTATGATTTAATTAAATGTGTGATAACTCCCTTCCAAAGCCTAAACACATGTGTTTTGTTGTTGTTGTTGTTGTTATATGTTAACTCAATTTTAGTTTTAATGTTGTAAGTGAAAATTCAACAAAAGATTTCATAGTTCAAGTTCTGACTTTCATCATAGAAATAATCAATTTATTATTTTGAGAATTATCAGTTCATCAAAGGGTTTTGGTAGGCATCTCAAATATGATCAGTTACATTTATTTCCATTTGGTAGTAGAATGTGGTAAGGTTTTAACACAAGGAAATGAGATTATGGGAAGTAGATTGATATAATTCTTCCTTATCTACCAATGTACTATTAGTGAATTATTTGCAATTTATCTGACCACATAACCAGTGAATGGAAATAAGTCGATAATTAATATTTTAAGCTGTTCATTTGGTAAATACCACCCCCCAATATTTTAATCCTTTTTGTCAGTTCCTTTCATTTTCTCCAGCTGAGTTATAACTATAGAATGTGTGATGCAATTATACTGAGTTTACATTTCTTTGGTTAATAAATTGGACTCAATCACTAATGGATTTTTTATACTGATTGAATGCCCATGTTGAATTGGTTTAATTTGCCCAACCATATTTCAAGGTTAAATACAAAAGTATGTCAAGCTATTAATTTTGTGTTGCTGTTGTTGGTTTGAATGATTTAAGTAGTTGAAGCTAGAACAGGAGATTAAATTAATTTCTGCCTTTGCCTTTGCCTTAGCCCAGACTTTCTCTATGGATAATGTATCTATGACATTTGTTCTCATTCTGAGAGAAAATGAGGAAAACTCATCAGAATGAATGACCAGTCTTCATTAGACTGATGATTTTCAGGGAGATTTCCTTTGATTCCATGCAGTGAAACATTACCTTCCTAAAGAATGAGTTTAGCAATGAGAAATCCAAAACTAAATGCACACCAACCAAAATCAATCAAATCATCTATTTCAAGGGCAAGGAGAAAAATGGAGAGTATCTTCCAGCCGCTGACAAAGAAATCAACATGTCTGAGCTACAGTTTGGCTCCATATTTGACAAGCAGATATTTTCAGTAGATGCTCTGCTTTCCCAAATCCACATGAACTGCACATTTACAACTTTGTTGAGGAGGCTAGAAGAAATGGGGTGGTTTTTAATGTTAAGATTATAAAAGCTAATCCTACATAAACATCCTTTGAGATAAGACTGTAAGAATGTCTTGTGGTTTCTCCAGAGGGAGAAATTTCAGTTGCAAAAAAAACCTAATCTGTAAAGCACTTACGAAAACTTATGTGGAAAGCAGGACAAATAAGCCTTTTCAAAGAAACACCAAGGGAATATATGGACCCACATCCATCATCCTCAGTGTATCTCTTATTACTCACAAATTCTTCTCAGAGAAGGAGGAGCAGCTCATATTGATTTTCTTCATCTGGGACTAGAACTTCAAAATCGGTCAATTACATATTTCCCTGTTGTTAGCCTGGACATACAATGTTTCTGACTAGTAGGCAGAAGTATATTTGATCCCAGTAATGATGATATTCTTTTTGCATGTAAATCAAAACCAGAAGTAAGCTTTTGTCTCCAGTGCCTAATATTTTAGAAAAAAAAATTTTCATTGTATTGTGTTTTGTGATTATAAAAGTAACATATGCACATTTTAGACTTTAGAAAATATGGAAATATAGTAAAAAAAAATCCTGATAGCTCCACTACCTAGATATATACATATTCCTCATATATTCCCCCACTACTCTTTATTTTTTAAATATACTTCCTTCCAGTCTTTTTTTCCATACTTTTGCATTAAATCATTCAATTAATGTGTATAATTCCAGTACATGCCAGGTATTATCTTATCATTTGATATGATATGAGATATGATGGTGAATGAGACATTGTTTTTGCATTCACAGAATTTATTCTTTAGTCAGAGAGACAAACTAATCCAAAATAACATGCTTTCTGCTTTAATAGAGTGAGTCAGAATATGACAGTCATTCATGAGAAGAAAAAATAGCTCAGACTTGGGGGACAGCAGGGAAGGTTTGATGGAAAAAAATACTATCTAAGCTCAGGCCTAAAACTGGGTAGCATTAGTCAGATGAAGAGAGAGGAAGAAGATAGAAAAGAATTGACCAGAGGAAGAGCTCAGATAAAGGGTCTCATGTGCTCTTCCTAGAGCATTTCTAGGAAGAAAACAGCAGATGATTTTTGCTTCAGGGGGTGAGGGGAGATTTGGAAAAAGTGGGACCAGGACAGTAACAGGAGCCATATTCTAGCAATCCATAGAAATAATATGTATTATTTAGTCTCCAAGCTAAGAAACTCTAAAAGGAGAGCTTATATACATTATTTCAAACAAGATGGAAGTGTATTTCTCTCTCATGTGACCATACAGAGAAAGAGGAGCATGGTGTGGGCAGGCAGCTCTGTTCTACCAGATCATCTAAAGACCCAGATTCCCTGTTTCATGTAACTCCACCATTCCCTAGGGTATAGTCCACATGATCATAGGATTCAAGTTAGCTCATGGCACTGCATCTACTTTCCATCCTGCAGGAAGAAGTGAAGAAGTAGATAACACACAATGTCATTCTAAGGAACTGCCTTAAATTTTATACATTCTGTTGCTGAGAATTTGGTTACATGAACACCTCGAACATGTTATGTGCCATTGGGAAGGCCTAATGCCTGCTAACTTAAATTTTGGAAGGGAGATTCTGTACTAAAAAGAAAAAAACAGGAGACTATTTGCCTCACCATGATATAAAGTCTGACTTGTGTTTTAAGGGTAATGGAAAGCCACTGAAAATACTAAACGAGAATATTATTGTCAGATATGAATTATAGAACATGCCCTTGGCTACAGAGTAGAAGATGGATTTGGACACTAACAGAGGTGGAGAGAGGACTACCAAATGGGAAGCTGTGTGATGAAAAAAATACAGGCAAGGGATTTCGTGTCATGGGCCAGGATGAAGCAGAGGAATTATGAGGAAAGGAGCAATTCACTTATGAGTCAGAATGAGTCATTTGTGAGGTAGAATTGCAAGGTTGGATGCAGTTTAATGTAGAGGGTAAAGGAGAGAATGGTGGGGAAGGGGGAGGAATCAAGATGTCTGGCTTAGCAACTGGTTAGATGCTGCCATTCTCTGATTATGTCCATACATTTTGCACTATTTTAGAGATTGCCACAAAATCTAATGGCTTAAAATAACAACTGTTTGTTTAACTCATGGTTGTGGGTCAATTGGGCAGAGCTCAGGTAAGCCATATTCTGCTAATTTCAGTTGGACTCATGTATCATAGGCCACCTTTGAGTCAGCTAGGCTTTTGGAGGTTACTGCTTATGAAGTGTTGTGACAGTAGCATTTCAGCTTCAGTTTTCCCATAAGACAGCAGATTAGCTTGGACTTCTTTGCATGATGCCAGCAGATTCCAGGAGCACACAAAAATGGAAATGCTTCTCTGCACAAGCATTGTGAAGTGTCTGCTCATATCCTGTCTGCATTGGTCTCATTAAGCAAAGCAAGGTACCTGTCCATACCCAATCAGTGTAGGAGGGAGCCATGAAAATCGTGAGGGTCATTATTCTAAGAATCTGTTAGTTTCATGTAGAAAACTATGCACACAATGTAGTAGAAACAAATATCCACTGGACTTGAATTTTAGTGATGTGGAATGTAGAGTTTCTTTCTGGAAACCAGTTCTGTAAAATTTGTAGCATCATCTCATCTTTTTGGTCTTCCCTTTTCTGTGTCCCTAGAGATTGTACTTGATTAGCCCCACTGTCCTTTTCCTCTATAAGACTTATGATACTAATTGAATAGTTATTTTACTACTAGTAGTATAAATAAGAGGCCATTTTGAAACTTGGACAGTTGGATCTGGTTTCTTTCAAATAGATGAGGGAAAAAAACATATATAATTGGAGTAGCTAAAGTCTTGATTCTGTTTTTTTTCCTACTGATCAGTGCTTCTAAAACATGGCACTGACCATCCAGTTGTCATGTGCTACATTGTCTGGTTAATGTTTATGTTTATTTGTTTATAGGCATTAGTATGTCTGCCTTAGCACATAAGTGATCATATTCTTTTTTTATCTTATTCTTTCTTACTACTTTCAATTAAAAAACTAGATAAATGGAAATTTTGAAATGTGTTCTTTACTTTTCATCATGACTTGTGGAAGCATATCAAAGGCAATTGTTTCCTAGGTTATATTTGTGACTTCATTAGTAACTTTAACTATAAATTTTTCACTAGCTAATTTGGTTTGTCTACAGTTGGAATTTTAATCTCTACCTAATTATGATATGACCTTCTGTGGACACACATACTGCCATCACCACACAGTTTACACTGTGTCCTGTAGGTCAGGAGCTGTATAAAATCACATGATGTGCCAACAGACACATGAAAAGATGCTCAACATTGCTCATCATCAGGGAAATGCAAATCAAAGCTACAATGAGACATCACCTCACAACTGTCAGAACGGCTAAAATAAAAAACACAAGAAACAAGTGTTGGTGAGGATGTGGAGAAAAAGAAACCCTCATGCACTGTTGGTGGGAATGAAAACTGGTGCAGCCACTATGGAAAACAGTATGGAGGTTCCTCAAAAAGTTAAAAATAGAACTACCTTACCATCCAGTAATGGAACTATTGGGTATTTATCCCCCCAAATACAATAAAATTAATTCAAATAGATACATAAACCCCTACATTTATTACAGCATTATGTACGATATTAATATTAACACAGTATTAATTACCAATTGAGGAAGCAGCCCGAGTGTTCACAGATAGATGAATGGATACAGAAGAAGTGATACACACACACGCACACACACACACACACACACACACACTCTGAAATATTATTCAGCCATAAAATGAATGAAATCTTGCCATTTGCAGCAATGTGGGTGGAGCTAGAGTATAGGATGCTAAGCTGTGTAAGTCAGAGAAACACAAATACCATATGATTTAATTAATATGTAGAATTTAAGAAACAAAACAAATGAGCAAAAGAAAAAAAGAAGAAAGAAATAAACCAAGAAACAGAGTCTTAACCATAGAGAACCATAGTGAAATTTAGATGGTTACCAGAGGGGAGGTAGGTGCGGGATGGGTGAAATAGTTGAAGTGGGTTAAAGAGCACACTTACCATGATGTGCACTGGAGTCATGTATACAATTGTGGAATCACTCTAGTGCACACCTGAAACTAGTATAAAACTGTATTTTAACTATACTGGAACTAAAATTAAGAACTCAATAAAAAATATAACCACCTGATGTGACTTTAGAGCTAGAATAAATAATGTAAATAATCTTATTAAAATTACTCATATAATAGGAAGAAAATTATAGCCAGAGAATGTAGGCATATTTTCAAGTCATATGGTGAGAAGACCATACAAACTATAACTCCCACCCCAGTTCAGCTTTATCACAAATATTACTAGGGTCATGTTATTTGCAACTGAATAATAGATTAGTTATCTATAATCGGCCCGAAGTTGAATAAATACTTTCTTCCAAGGCCATTCTAAGTAGACTGGAGATAATGTGATGTGGTGGAATTGACCTTGTCATTACAGCTATACCTTCTACCAACTGTTAGGACAAGTTACTTACTCTTTGACATGTGTGCTATTGAACTTAGATTGTAATAGCTTCTTCAAAAATTTTTAGTTCTTTCCTTTCCCTCTTGTATGTACATCAGCTCTCAGACTCATTTGGGATGGTCTTGGATTTATTACTGTTTTGGGGAGGATAAATATAAATGAACACTTTTTTGTTAGCTGTTTTGATATAGTGAAAGTTTTATGCTCCTAATTTGACAATTGTCCAAGTGAATCCATATAAAAATTTCTAGATGCTGTATGTATCCTCTGGAAAAATTCATAGCTAGACTATTGAACTGGGTTAGGAGATATGGATTCTAGTTCCATTTTGTCATTAGTAAACGCTATAGTCATAAGTCTTAGTTTCTTCCTCTAACATGGGAATAAAATATATCTGCCTGGCCAATTTTATGGGGTAGTTATAAAGGCCAAATAAATCATTTTGAAAACAACAAACACCAAATACTCTATAAAAATATGAACTTTTATTGAAACATCTAAAATAAATGTTTTTCAAGCAATCATGGCAGTGTGTGATACAAACTTTTATTACACTGACAAAGAGAGACAAAAATGGCATGGTGTAAACTCATAGTGAAATTCAGTTTGCCATTGACATCTGAGAAAGGAAGACTCCTTAGTACTGGCTGTGAGAGGTCAACACTAACTCCTATTTCTGTTCAGTATTCTCTTCTCAAATGCTATAACTGAATTTCCTTCACTTTCAAGCTCCCTACCCATTTTTCCCTCTCTTCAGTCCCTCTTTTCTTTGCATGAAGGCCACAGAAGTATAGCTCTTTATTTCAGAAGAAATGTGATATTTCATATATGTATATATGACAGACAATCTCTCTCTCTCTCTCTCTCTCTCTCTCTCTCTCTCTCACACACACACACACACACACACACACACACACACACACACACAGAGAGACTAAGCTCTTATCTGACCACAAACATCTGTGTTTACTGGGAGAACACAATATAGACAGGGAATTCACCTGAAACGTTATATTGACAAAGCAGTCTGTCATCCTGTGTCTACTTTGACAGGAAAGTAGAAACACACACACACACACACACACACACACACAATGGCTTTGGCTGTAGTTCCTTATGAATTATCAGATCGTGAATTTATAGACACAGTTTTCATATACTGTGGACTATTTTACACCGTTTTTATTTCATTATGTTTCCCTTTCCTGCCAGAAAATGTGCATGTGCGGTGGGCTATAGAGGGTGAAACATAGCCACGTGAAATATTCCCCAGTCAAAAGAAATAGGCTGTCTCTCTTGCTTTAGATTTGATGAGCTACCGATTTGTGATAGTTTCATTTCGATTTCATTACTGGGCAACCAGAATGAATTGACAGAGAAAGCAATCAACACATGATGCACCCACTGGAACCTCTAATACAAAATGTTGGCTGCTTCTGTCAACACAGCCAATTACCAAAGGTACTCAAAGGGTAAGTGATAGCCCAAATAAGCCACATGGTTCCATGGACCACATCCTGCATACCCATTAGTGTATTCAAAGTAGACACAGGATGACAGACTGCTTTGTCAATATAACGTTTCAGGTGAATTCCCTGTCTATATTGTGTTCTCCCAGTAAACACAGATGTTTGTGGTCACATAAGAGCTTAGTGTGTGTGTGTGTGTGTGTGTGTGTGTGTGTGTGTGTGAGAGAGAGAGAGAGAGAGAGAGAGAGAGAGAGAGATTGTTTGCATACTGATGCCAGGATCTAAGAAATACATCAGGAAAAACAATTTAAAAAATAATAATTAAATCTAATCCTTCTCACCCTGTGGGTTCCTTCCTGGGCTAGAGCATGAGGTTGAAGTAGAAAAAAACAGACTCAGACTTCTGTGAGCTCATCGATTCATGCCTTACAAACAGCTAGCCATCAGTTGTTTATTAACAAATACTTACTGAGCACTTGCTATGTATAGGCACTAATGGAGATATAAAATTTAAAAAGATAAGACTCTCATTTGTGACAACATAGATGGACATTAAGCACATTATGCTAGGTGAAAAAAGTCAGAGGAAGGTAAGAACTATATGATATCATTTGTATGTGGGATCTAAAAATGTTAAACCTATAAAAAACAGAGCAAAATGGTGGTTACCAGGGAATGGTGGAAAGGAATAAGATTGATGGTATTTAAGGGTACACACATTTAACTAACAAGTAAATAAACCATAGGGATCTAAAACACAGGATAATGAATATAAGAATAATAGTTTACCATTGTTATGTAATGTGATAAATATGGTTTCCTTAGCAATGACATTAAGATATATAGATGCATCAAAGTAATACACTGTATACCTTACCTACATGACGTTATATGGTAAATTTATTCAATAAAAAGAGATTAACATGATATCTATCCTCCTGGAATTTATTGTTTGGGAAGAGAGAAGGGAAATTAAGAAACCTGAGCCACAGTAGTGTGGGGCATGGGAAGGATAGGATGCTATCAGAGCTCTTAATCCAGATTTTGAAATCAGTGAAGATTTTAGAAAGAAGTGATACCCACACCAAAGCGTAGGAGTTAGACAGAGAATCTGGGAAAGCAATGATTACTCTTCACAGTTAAAGTAACACCAGTGAAAGCGTGATGGCAAGAAAGCATGAAACATTTTAACAAGAGACAGACATTCAGAATGTCTGGAGGTTCATCAGTGTTGGAGAGGGAGAATAGCAAGAGACGGAACTGAAAGGTAGGCAGAGATCACATTCCAAATGGTAGTGAAACTGGCCTTTATGCAGTGAGGAATGAGGAAGTGTTGAAAGCTTTTTGACCTGTGAAGTGACATGATTAGATAAATTTGAGTAAAATCTAATAATTGCCCTGAGTAGCTACACATGCACACCCTTTAAATGCAATTTTAAAATGATTCTGAGAACACAAAGTGGAAGAAAACAACTATTTAGAGAACCTGGTGAAATATTTATAGAAAATGGAACTTTTACTTTTGAATCGTGAAGTCTTGGCACAGTGATATTGCAGCAGCCTTCCCTGCAGCAGCAGCCCAGTGATGGGGAAACCTCTGCTCACACCTTGCCTCGCGCAGTTGCTGTGGTTTGCAAGGTGCCAGGTACTCTGCAATGTCTAAGGAAATAACAAAGCAATCAGGAAATCACATTTCTCCCCTTGAGGTGCTTTCTCTCAACCTGTTGAGGAAGATTTGTTTTGTTTTGTTTTGTTTACTGTAAAAATGCAGGAAATTTTGGTACAGTTAATCTGTAGATTATCTCCACCTATTAGAAATTATTCCTGGGAATGAACTTCAAGCAGTTTTCTTGGGATTACCACCACTGGTCTTAATCATATCTTTTGTAGCCATATTTTTGAAAGTCTAAAATGTCTTCTGTATGTTAGCATGCTGTATATTTGAAGTGATAAAATCCCCCTTGCTGATGGTTTTCTTATAGTCTTAACAAACTAAACTGCCCAAGTTCCTTCAGCTATTGTTCATGTGACATGAAGGTTTGTGATGGTCCCATTGCACTTCTGTTAGTAGTGAAAAATTGATTGACAGGGAAAGCCTTTAGCACATGAAACTACCATTGTCACTTCTAATGCAAACTGTTGGTTATTTCTGCTAACCCCCTCCCATGCTGGCCATTCCTCTCTGAATACACTGAATATACATCTTAATGTATGGTTCTAATTCAGAAATTTGTTCCTTGGGGTGTCTGTTAATATATCATTTCAATTTTAAAAATAGCTTTTCACCAAAATATTAATTGGGGGTTATCTGTAAGTGTTAGTGTTCACCAGTGTCAATATGTGGAGGAGATTGGCTTAGAAATTGATATGTTATACATCAATGAAATATTCACAACTGTCGGCACCAAGGGTGATGATGATGTCATTGCTGCTTTGTTGAGATGACTGATGAGTGGACCATTGTTTAAATCTCCTTTATTTTTATAATTCTATTTGTGTATTTACTTTGATTTTAAAATGTGGTGTCAGAACCAATTACTCAGGTGCTTCTCATCTTCCTTCATCTGAGTCCTGACCTGCACATTTAAGCTTAGTTTAACCATCTAGCTGGTTCTTGGCTTGACTGTGATAGTTTTCTCTCCACGGTATGTAATATGTCATTGTATGAAACAAGACAGAGGACAAAAGCAATCAGAAAAAGAAAACAGAAAGAGCCAGAATTCCAGCCATAAGTTTTTATGATTAGGTGCAATATTGTTAGGTTTATTTACTTGTTTAACAGAGGTCTATTCAACATTTACATTAAAAAAACAACAATGGGACCAGAGTGGCTCAGTTGATTAAGGATCCAACTCTTGATTTCAGCTCAGGTCATAATCTCACAGTCACGAGATCAAGCCCTCAGTTGGGGTCCATGCTGGGCATGGAGCTTGCTTAAGATTCCCTCTTTCCCCTCTTCTTCTATTCCTCTCCCCTGTCGCTCAAAAGAATAAAAAAGTAACAAAAGCAACAACAACAATGTTTATTGATCTCATAGTAAGTACCATAATAGACAATGGAGTATACTGGTGATCTGTGAATTCACTGAGTTTATATTCTAATCAGTGAAATGGATAATGTACAAATAAACAAATAACATTTTTTCAGCTCATGACATGTACTGTAAATGTGGTAAAAATGGGTAGGCTTATACTCTTCTGAGTAATTTCCCATGCATAGTATTTCTTTTTTCTTTTATCCAAAATTATACCATATTCTTTATAGTGCTAAGTTATCTTCACTAACCAAGGTGTCTTTCTAAGTAAAAACTAAGTCTCTACAACATCATTGTAATCACTCTACAGTCTATAATTGCATTACAATACCACAATTATTCAATAAATAGCATCTTTTTGGAAATCCATGCTACTTCTAACTTCTCCATATTATAAACATCCTTCTGATAATCATCCTTACAATTAAATCTACATGCACATTTTAATTATTTCATTGTATTTCCCAAAAGAAAAAATTAGTGTGGTAATTTGTCTCAATACAAATTACAAAAATTGTCTCTTAGAAAAACTAAATTACTTTCCAACCAGAATTATATAGAAATGTTATGTTCCTACAAAACCTTGTCCACATTTAAAGTTTATATATATTTTTTTATTTTATTATTTTTAAGGTTTTTTTTAATGTTCATTTATTTTTAAGAGAGAGAGAGGCACGTGATTGGGGGAGAGGCAGATAGAGGAAAGGAAACACAGGAACCAAAGCAGGCTCCAGGCTCTGAGCTGTCAGCACAGAGCCTGAGGTGGGACTTGAACTCACAGACTGCAAGATCACGACCTGAGCCGAAGTCGGACCCTTAACCAAGCCACCCAGGCACCCATATTTTATTATTTTTTAACTTGAATTTTATTTTAAATTTTAATTCTTTTTTAAAAAAATATTTATTTTTGAGAGACAGAGAGAGAGAGAGAGAGAAAAAGAGAGAGAGAGAGAGAGAGACTGTGTGTGAACTGGGGAGGGACAGAGAGAGAGAGAGGGAGACACAGAATCCCAAGCAGGCTCCAAGCTGTCAGCACAAAACCTGATGCGGGGCTCAAACTCATGACCTGAGTTTGAGAGACCAAGAGACTGTGACCTGAGCCGAGACCAAGAGTTGGACGTTTAACCAACTGAACCATCCAGCCTCCCCTTAAATTTTAATTCTTAAAAATTCTGACATATCTGACACTCCCGGGCTGCTACACCTTTCACCATACTGGTTGCATATTTGTCATCCTCAGCCTCCTATCAGATGTCATGTGGACACTGGGTGCCGCAAGACACAACTGTACTTCATTCTGAGTCAGGCATTGCTCCCAGCTCTCTGACCTTCTGGATGAAGTTTCCCTGTCTGAACCATACCTTTACCTACCCAATACTTCGTGACCTTCTAACTTGTCAATAATTATCCTTGGACCAAAGGAGAAACAGCAAAAGGGATTCAATTTTAATTTTTATTTGCTAACCTGGAGAGATGATGATATTGGTACAGAGCGTTCCATTCCTCAGAGCTGTAAATTTCTTCAGTGTCTAAGTTCTTTCAAAGTTTTTTTTTTATTCTTCTTATAACAGAGATCTTTCACTTTCTTTGCTTTTACTTAACTTCAAAATTGATGTCTAGGATGACTGCCAGTAATATTATATCATCCCATATGTTTTGCTTAATTACACTATTTCCTGAATTCATTTTTTGAAGTTAAAATTTTTCTGCACCTCGTCATCAAAACATTATGAACACTCTCTGTCACACTGAGATTAGAAGATAAAACCTCTTTTTAAATGATCTCTATTTGAAATGTTTCCAGAGTTTGGGTTGGAGATGATAAATCATCCTGATCTTTTAAATCCATGTTATAAATCACAGGATATCAGAATCATATGGTACATGGGATTGAGTTAATCTAAATGGCAAGCCCAATAAAATCCTAGCAAGGATATCTTTCAGATTTGAACTATATTTTCAATTTACAGTATGTTAAAGCTCAGGTTATTTATTTTCCTAATGCATTTGTGTTGATTCTATGCATGATTCCTGTATCAATATAAGAAAAGCATCTATACCTTATTAATACTTGTATTATACAGAACATTAAGATGTATTATAACTCAAATAGAATGCCCTCTAAGGAACTTTATATTTCTATTTTATTTTTATATCTTTGACAAATCATAAATGATATTGAGGTCACTGGAATGTGTTTGCATACAGATTCTTAAAATTATGTGTCAAAAGACAAGTGAAAGATTTACTAACAAAATCACGTCTCTGGTTTTGTTTAACTTATCTTGAGCCTTTTTACCTGTTAAAAGAGAGAGATAAACACCTAGCACATATCACCAAGTGTAATATTAAAAATAAATATCCAGTTTTATTAATGGGTTTCTCCATTAGATATTCCTTCCTTCTCCAATATTTTGGCATAAATCTGTAGTTTTGTCTCTATAAAGTTTCTCTAATTCTTCTCCCTTACCATCCCTTATATATTGCAAGCTCTTTGAGTTTATGTAATTAAAAAAATAACCCTCCAAAGGCACTGGGAGAGTACTTGTGAAGCCACAAACAAATCTTTATTTTAAATATGAAATAGAAGGGTCATTAAGCGTCAGAGGAACAGAAGTATTACATTTCCTCAGAAGTAAAGGGTCTGATAAAGAGAATGGGGAAGGAAATTATAAAGGTGAGTATGCTCAATTAAATCAATCAGAGATTTCAAAACTAAGGTCTCTGAAGTGTATTAATTGATAAGAAAAAATATCAGAGCAAAATCAGAAACAATTATGGTGCTATAGGGTGAGCAACTCATGCATGGACTTTGAAATACTTCAGGACACCCCTGTAGATGATGTGCTAACACAATGCTACTTCTTTCAGAGCATGAGATTGGATCCATATTTCAGGGCCCTAAGATCATGTGGACAAAATATCTGGGTGTAGGTCTCAGAAATCTGTATTTCAATAAGCACATCAAAGAATTCTTACACAATTGAAATTTTCAAACAAATATGTTTGAATCCAATTTTTAGAGAACATAGACCCAAGAAGTTAACAGATGTCTTCAAGGTTATATACCTCTGCGACTTGTTGAAATCCTAAAACAGAGCTCTGACTCCCAACCTTCTGCTCTTTACACAATGCTACACTGGATATATATTCAGATTTTCTTGGCTTTGATTTTGAGCTCCAATTCTTCTCCTTTCTGCTATCTAGTTATTAAAGATTATTGGCACAGGCCCTGGTAATGGGAAAACATTATGAACCTACCAAAAGAAACTGAATGGCTAAGCCATCCTCTGTAGCACAGGATTTGACAAAGCAAAGGCACAGGGTTATGGTCACAGTTCATGCTGATAATTTCAAACAAGCAATGCCAAAGGATTATCACCAGTATCTATGCAGAGAGCTGTCCTGGAATATAAGGTTTCATTCATTTAAATGAATAAAAGAAGGATTCTCTGACTGAACACACTTTAGGCCTTAGAACATATCACTGAAGAAGAGCAGGAGGTTGCTTTCTTTAAAGATAATTGTGAATTTCGCCATCTATCTATCTATCTATCTATCTATCAATATCATATAATTAATAGACCTGCAATAGATGTATAAGGGAAAAAACAAAATAAGTATCTTTAGATTTAGAGTTGGATAATCAGTAAAGCTTCAAGGTCACCATTGAGACCACCAAGGTGGATGGGAGACATATTGATAAAAGAATTGGAGTATAAAATTAAATTTCCCCAAATCAGTTTCATGTTATGTGCATACTCCTCTGACTTTGGGTTATGGTAAAACCCATTGAGAACATGAAAGACTGCTAAAATGTAATAAGCCATACTTCCTTCTGCCTCTCCAATTGTTCCTTTCTCTCTCTCTCTCTCTCCATTGTGTGTGTGTGTGTGTGTGTGTGTGTGTGTGTGTGTGTGTGTTCTATTCTCTACCTACTGTATACTGGCCTGGTCACAAGGTCAAGAGGGTAGGCTGTGAACTATGGAGTATCGTTTGGGATGTTTGAGGTGGCAGTTGAAACTAGATTCAGGATGGATCAAGGGGGCACCTTGTGGGTTGGTCCAGCTGGCTATTTTATCTGAGAGTGTCAGGGAAGGACTGAGGAGAGATATAACATCAACTACTGACAGACTTTAGGAAAACCATCAGTGGTGGGAGAAAATGAGCAAGTGGCTTTCAGAAGGATTTATCTTACCTCACCAGTTCTTGAGCCCCTAGCTATCACCAGGTTACACATTTGTCCTAACCCCTTGAAGATAATTCTTAACTGAAGGTCAGTAGCCTGCCCTGTTCCCTTAGGACGAAAAGGTTATTCTGCCAAGAAGATTCATTATGTGTATATAAGCAAGAGCTGTGTTCTTCCTTTAGCAGACTGAAACGTGACGGGGCACAGGGTGACTTGGTTTTCTAACATTTTGATCTTTCATGGTCTTCACATTGTCAAAACTTCCAGGAGCCTGGAACAATGGGGTGTTGAACTACTTTGTTGCTGTCACTCCATTTTCTTCCCTATATATTTCCAATCCTGTTCATACAAGATTATTCTTTTTTTTCTCACTTTCGTTTTTATCTCCTTTATCCCCCATTTTGCCCTAACTTTATCTCCTTCCTACTCTTTGTGGTCTTGCCGATTGTAGGACAATTTAAAATATAAATGCATGTCAGGTCTCTGGTTCAGTTTTCCTCTTTCCTAAGATTCATGTGTGAATCTAGATCCTGCGGCTATGTGCCTGTACAGAAATATCATTTTAGTTTCCCTGTGATTTATCTGGAGAATACATAATCAAGTCCCATAAAGTCTCTTGTCCTGGAAGCTTAGTTGTGGGGTCATAGCCCTGAGCTCATGTAATTCCAATCCTTTGAGAAAGGTACAGTGTAGAACTCATTATAGGGCCATTGCATCCTGTCCTATTAGTCAACATCGCAGTTCTCTTTTCACATGTGTTATGATGTCATTCTTTGGGTCATTTTTGTTATTGTTGGAGGTTCAGAGTCAGTGTTCACATATTTTGAAATTAAATACCCTTGTATCCTCTACCATTGTTGTCTTTTTTTTTTCTTCAAATAATTATTTCATAGCCTTTTTTTTCCCCTTCCTGGCTTGGATTCTGTTTGTTAAATCATTCATTCAAAAGAGAACTAGAGCTGAAAGATTAGTGGTGGGATCAAGGCAGAATGCATTTTTGATGTGTCAGCATTCATTTCAGTTTCCTCATCTTCAGTGTCTCTAAGGAAATTCTCTTTTTTCTAATCTGGATATTTTAAAGTTTTTTTTTTTTAATTAATTAATTTATTTTGAGGGAGGGGAGGGACAGAGAGAGATGAAGAGAAAGAGAATGAGAATCCCAAGCTGTTAGCATGGAGCTTGACGCGGAGCTCAGTCTCACCACCATGAGATCATGACCTAAGCTGAAATCAAGAGACGCTCAACCGATTAAGTCACCCAGGCACCCCCTAGTCTGGATATTTTAAAGCAAAATGTTTTTGAATTAGTTACCAAAATCTATCTAAAATGATTTCTGATTAAATCATCTAGTCCACGACAAGTATCATACATAGCATGTTATATGGAAGGTGACAAAACATCTATTATGAGAAAGTTTGTGCTTTCATTTATCCATGGGATATTCCAACCCCCGTTGATCTGATCATGCATGCAACACTGAGAGCTGTATAGTCTGTCACTGGATTACACCCTGTCTTTGCATTTTATTTTCCTGACTTGCCGTATCTCTCAAGCAAGGGTATGTGCCCTCTGTGAGCTTTGTTCTCTACTGTTACAGTCCTTTATACATGCCTTCATTTTAATCATGTGCCTAGTGGCTATAGTGGGTTACTTACTGGCAGGCATCTCCTTTCCATCCCTGATGGCTAGGTTCTCTAGGACAACAACTAGGCCTCTAGCCTGGCATGGGGCACTCAGCCTGACGCTATATGAGCACTCAGCAAATTGTGCATGTCCTGGAATTCTGCTGAAGACAAATAATCATTTATTTTTATCTTTCAGGAGAGCCTGGTAGCAAGTAGGTATTCAACAAATCATTGTTTTCATCACTTTGGTTTGCTTCTTTAGGTGTATTTTCAGGGCAATAAATGTAGATGCTGCTGCATTTTCTTTCTATTTGTTACTTAAAGCTGAACACTTAAATGAAAAAAAAAACATTATAACTGGTTATTTATGATGAGAGCTGCTAGAAACTTTTTCTTTAACGTTATCAAACAAAACAGTCCATGTCTTCAAGAGTTCTCTAGATTATCTAAATGGTTTGTGTCTTTAATTTTTTATTCATTGATTTACTTTAAAGATTTGATAGACTTTATTTTTCAGGGTAGTTTTGGGTTTACAGGAAAATCTTGCAAAATAAATAGAGTTCTCCTATGCCCCCTTTTTGATCCCCACACAGTTGCCTATTACTAATATTTTTCATTAGCATGGTACCCTCTTTATGATTTTTTGACAATTAGTGAACAAATACAAATATACATTATTGTCAACTAAAATGTATATTTTATAATGGGGGGTTCATTCTTTGTGTTTTAAGTTTTATGTTAAATATGTAATGTTATGTTTCTGCCGTTACAAAATAGTACCACTGTCCGAAAGGCTTTGTGTTCCTCTGTGCTCCAACTATTCATCTCTCCTTCTCCCCCTCCTCCCTGAACTCCTAGCAACCACTGATGTTTTCACTAGCTCTACAGTTTTGCCTTTTTCAGAATGTCACATATTTGGGAATCATAAACTTAAACCTTTTCAGTTTGCCTTCTTTCGCTTCGCGATATGCATTTAAGTTTCCTCTATGCCTTTCAAGCCACTACATAACATCCCATTGTATGGATGTGCTGCACTTTCTCCATTCACCTATTGAAGAACATCTTGATTGCTTCCAATTTAGGGCAGTTGTGAATAAAGCTGCTACAAATATTTGCAGGCAGGTTTGTGTATGAACATATGTTTTTGAATCATTTGGGTAGCTTTTTTTTTTTCTTTTTCATTTATTTACCATTTTATTCCTGCTTCTGCCAATATACAATAAGTGGTGATTAAGTTTTTGGTGACTTCAGGGGCACCTGGGTGGCTCTGTTACTTGAGCACCTGACTCGATTGCAGCTCAGGTCATGATCTCACGGTTCGTGGGTCTGAGCCCCGCTGTCGGTGTGGAGTCAGCTTGGGATTCTCTCTTTCCCCCTCTCTCTGTCCCTCCCCTACTCACACAGAGTGCTCTCGCTCACTCTCAGAATAAATAAATAAACTTAAAAAAAAAAGTTCTGTGAGGGGCACCTCGGTGGCTCAGTCCTGACTTTGGCTCAGGTCATGATTTCACATGAGTTCATGATTTTGTGAGTTTGAGCCCTGCATCGGGCTCTGGGCTGACAGCCTGAAGCCTGCTTCAAATGCTGTGTCTTCATCTCTCTCTGCCCCTCCCCCGCTAGTGCTGTCTCTCTCTCTCTCTTAAAAACAAACATTAAAAAAAAATTTTAAAAGTTTTGTGACTTCAGGTTCAATAGTTGTCAACATTTGCCTTGCGATGACAGGGAGCTTGCCATCTTGGGGTGGTCTATCAACTGTAGTTTGAGCTCTCAGGGGAAATACTGTGCAGTAGTTGTGTCGAAAAATAGGTGGACTGAGTTCAAGTACAGTGTTTTTCAACTTCTCAGTCCATGGCCCTAGAAAAATTGCTTAACTTTTCCTTACTTCCCTCACCTCATCTCAGAATGGGGTTGACAATGGTATATTTCGGGTTTGTTTTGATGCTTAAATGAGCTAATATGTATAAAGTACCAAGAGCAGGGGCGCCTGGGTGACTCAGTTGGTTGAGCGTCTGACTTCGGCTCAGGTCATGATCTCACGGTTTGTGAGTTGGAGCCCCGCATCGGGCTCTGTGCTGACAGCTAAGAGCCTGGAACCTGCTTCGGATTCTGTGTCTCCTTCACTCTCTGCCCCTCCCCCACTTGTGCTCTGTCTCTCTCAAAAATAAATAAATGTAAAAAATTAAAAATAAATAAAAATAAATAAAGTACCAAGAGCAGTGCTTGATCAAATGAGTTGTTCTAGTGGGGATTATTATGTAGGTGTAGATATTTCTGCATAGATCAGCTTCACGAATGGTATAAAATTTGAAAAGTTTCAGTCTGGTGAATGTCAAAAACAAATGAACAAAGCTTGTCATTTGTTCACACATTCTCAACAACTATTTATTGAGTGTTAACATGAGCTGTGAATTGTACTGATATTTGAAATATTGAGAGAAAAATCAGGATCCCTGCCCTGAAGGAACAAAAGTCTCCAAAGAAACATGGAAGTAATTTCCATAAAATATGAGGGATGTCTGGATTTTCACAAGGGAAAGTGGCATTTTCCTGACATTGGTCACACGAAAGTCTGTTTTATACAAGGGCCAGCCTCATGAACTCCAGACTCAGGGCAGAGTCTGGCTCCAGGCCTTTGTCTACAACCACCTTGCCATGGAAATTTTGGCAGTTTCTAAACTTTCTGAACCTAAGTTCAATTTATTTAGCTATATATTAGACTTTAATTTACCCTTTGAGGTAGATGTGATGATTAGATGACATAATTAATAGATCACCTAGCAGACAGTAAATGCTTAAAAAAACAGCTATTACCTATCATGATTTTCACCAGGTAGTTTAGATGGATTTAAATTGTGAGAAACAACTCATTTTTCAAGTTTCCTGTTCACAGGGATCTTAGCCTTAGAGAGATAATTACAAGTTTAGGATATTCTGAACAATATTGGAGCTGGGGATCAACAGATCAGAAGTCTATTTTGGATTCAGTTAATTTAGTCTAACACTCAAGATTTAGCTGAATTCCTTGTTTTATTTAAAGAGACATGCTTGATGCTTCTGTAAGTGTCTTGTACAACTAAACACTGACAGAAGTGTGATGTCTAAATTAATGCCAGCCATACTAATCAAAGGTTATTTGCTTTACTGTTTAAACTGAGATTATTCATGGCATGAGCTGATGTGTTTTGATTTTTCAACATGTCAGCTATAAGATCAGAGTGGATATTTTAGCCTTGTGATAACTCCCTATAAATAGAGGCATAAATTATAAATGCTCATTGATGCAATTATAAATTGTCATTTGGGATTCTTTGATCCTGGCAAAATATAATGACCCTGAGTTAGAACATTGCACTAGAGGTGACTTCTATCTCTAACACTCTATAAGCCAGCAAATCTTGATGTCAAGACCCTTTATTTCCTCTCATCCTATGTGAAAAACCTTCCCTGATCACCTGCATGGTTGGAGACTTATCCTTCTAACTTCGCACCTGTCCCAGCCACATATAACCAGGTTCTGCCGAAGTGCCAAGAGGTAGACATTAATAAAATGCAGAGCCTAGCAGTGTGGCTCAGTCTGGTAGGTTTTATCAGATGACCCTA